>NW_024870734.1:5225591-5933239 GCF_019054845.1 Dipodomys spectabilis | reverse complement strand
GAAGAAGAAGGAAGAAGAAGAGAAGAAGAAGAAGAAGAAGAAGAAGAAGAAGAAGAAGAAGAAGAAGAAGAAGAAGAAGAAGAAGAAGAAGAAGAAGAAGAAGAAGAAGAAGAAGAAGAAGAAGAAGAAGAGCAAGATGAAGAGCAAGAAGAAGAGCAAGAAGAAGAGCAAGAAGAAGATGAGCAAGAAGAAGAAGAGCAAGAAGAAAAAGAGCAAGAAGAAGAAGAGCAAGAAGAAGAAGAAGTAAAAGAGCAAGGAGGAGGAGGAGGAAGAGGAGGAGGTACAGAATCCAATTTATCTATGTTGTATTTAGTGAATAATTATGGCAAAACAAGAGGTTCAAGTTTCTTGTTGATCTTTACAGTAATTCCTGCTTAGCCTCTGGATATACATTCCAAGTGGATACCTGAAACCAATGAAGTACTATATAGAGTTAACCTTCAGTAACCAGAATTCCCACGTCTAGGTGTTTAACCAACCAGAAATTTAAAATATTCAGGAAAAATTTGTTTTCCCAATATGCAATAAAACTACTATTTACATACTGTTACATGTATGATGGTAATAGATATAACCTTGATGTGATTTAAAGTGTATCTGATCTTTTTTTCTTTCTTTCTTTCTTATCCTTTTCACCTTTTCTTCTCTTTCGTTCTTCTTTATGAGACTTAATTGTTGTTCTGCACATCCTCAGATTAAAATTAAAATGACATCATAAAACATGTATGAGAATTACTCCTCATAATACAATAATGACCATACTAAATGCTATCAGGAAACAGAGAAACTGGATGCAGGAAGGAATGTCAAATGGGAAAGCCACTTCTAAAAACATTGTGACAGGTTCCTAGAATATGAAATATGCAAGCACGCACAGTATAGCACAGGAATTGAGCTTTTTAGGATTTGGTCTCATAGAAATAAAATGTAACATTTACCCAAAGGCCAAAACACAGAGGTTTATAGCAGCATTACTTCCTCTAGTCAAAGAAATGGAAATCAATTCAGTCTTTCTTCAGGTGAATGGGAAACAAATTGTACTACAGTCTCCATTGACAGAACCAAAAGCAACTCGAGTGAATACAATACAATATTAAAGCATACAATAACTGGGAATAATCTATCATATATTTGAAGGCAATCTTAAAAGCTTATTTATTGCATGATCTATAATTCAGAGAAAAAAATTGCCATGTTTGCCAGGATGAAATAGGTTTGGGATGGGACAAAGAGAAGTAGTGGGTTTAATTATAAAAGGGAAGCATGAGACAGACTCATTTGTGGTAAAGAAACGTATCTGTAAATATGGTATATTCATACAGAATTGATAAAATTATATTGGACTTAATATGTGTGCAAAATAAAACTACTGAAGTCTGAATAAAGTACTTGTGAAATATTACTTGTGATGTCATACTATAAATATTTAAAGAAATCGGGAAAATTTTTCCAAGGATATCTCTGTGTTCTTCTTATAACTTCATAAAGATCCATACGAACCTCAATAGAATTTATTGATATCTAGAAAACAGAAGTCAATATTGAATGTTTACATTGAAAAATAGTCTGGGTCCAAGCTTCAGATGAAATATACCCTGCTAATTAGAAGGCAGAGATTTAGAAGACTGATATCAGGGCCAGTTTTGACAAAAATATAGTGAGAAATTACAAAACCAAAGTAAGCTGGATATAGTGTAATTTCCCTGTTATCTCACGTCTGTGGAAATCATAGGTAAAAGATCATTGCTCAAGAAAGGTTTGGCCAGAAAAATAATCTAAAGTGGTTAGAGGCTGAGGAAATTCAAGCACCAGTAGTGCCAAAGGAAAAAAGAAAAGAAGAAAACAGAAAAGGAAAAGAAAGGATAGAAAAGGAAAACTATTTCCTTTTCATTCTTGTAGTTTTACGTCAATGGGTACAAGAATTGAAATATTTTGTTTACTTTTTGAGGACTCAGGCCTCTCTAATATGAAAGTATATATTTCAAGTAACTATTGTATTACTACTATTTATTAACTTATTATTAGGCCCTTCTTGGAGATTGAACCCATGGCTTTGTATATATTAGTCTGTTTCTACAACTGAACTGTACCCCAGCTTTCTTGTATAGTTTGGAAATTGTTTATGAATTCTTCAATAGTTAGCTATTCTACTTTTCATCTTCTCTTTTCTCTCCCACCTTTTCCACTGTGCATTTTAGTTTGTGTTGAAAACTTTCCTCAATTTTTATCTTCTAAACTTAGAATCTTGCTGTTGAGTTTACAGAGAAGTAGGTTGTTTCTATGACATCTTTTAAAATTATATACAGATATATGCACTTCACATGTATGATTGATTCTTAGAGTTCATGGCAACAGCAACATTTATCTGGTCATATGCACATACATTTTGAGCCATTGTTATCCTCTCCTAAGAATAGCTTCCCTTCTTCTTGCCATATGAATGTTTAGAGTGCTGTTAGTTAATCATGTCCAAGAGGAATTATTTGTCTTTTACTATCTATTGGATTAACTTGTAGATTTATGGACATAGTGCAGCTATTTAAAATGAGGAAAACCTTGCAGCATATATTTAATTGGATCTGGCTTATTTCACTTAATATCATTTTTTTTCCAGTCTTTCCATTTCCTCAGGAATGGGTAATGCCATTCTTTCCAAAGGAAGCCCAGAATTTCATCAATACAACAGAATTGAAGGCCCATAAATAAAGCTACTCTTATAGGCACATAATTTTTGATAAGTAAGTCAGAAACCCAGGATGGAAGAAAGACAGCCTCTTCCAAAAATTATGCTGAAAGAATTGTCTGTACACAGAAAACTTTAGTTATATCCTTATATATACCCCTGCACCAGAATTGATCCCAAGTGGATCGAAGACCTCAATGTAAGTCGGGATAACTTGAGAATGTTACAGGAAGAGTTAGGGGAAACACAAGGTCTCCTTGGCACAGGTCAAAACTTCCAAAGTAAATTTGGATAAATGGGATTACATCAAACCAAATCAATCATTTGTCAGACTCAAAAGCCATGAAGAAAAAAGAGATAGTGTAGCACAGATTTATTAGGGAGCAAACCTACAGATGAGAGCCTCAGCCAATGCTAAACCCTTACTCCCTTATCTACCTAGATTATGTGTAGTGGGTTTACATGAGTATAAGAGTTTTCTTGTGGAGAATAGGAAGACAATGCTAAAACATAGATAGCATGTGAAATGAGTGGTAGCTGAAAAAAGGGAGGGATTTAGGCAGGGGTCTAGTTCAAAGCCTTGGGTTGGTGCCAGCTAAGTAAGGTATAGCTGCACAAAGGAAGAGGCATAAAATATGACTGTTTATCAACAAAAGCACTGGTCTGAAGCCTCAAAATAAGGACCCCAGTCTGTGTGGACCAGTCTCTAACGTGTTTTTTTAAAAAAAAAAAATTAACAAGCACTATTTTAGATTTTTGCAGAGTGGGATGGTGCATAGTCACAGGCAATGTCTGCACTGTCAGGTAGTCTAGTCTGTTCTTTCACAAGTTACCCATAGCCAAGTTTCAACACAAATGACTACAATAAGATTGTACAAATGAGTCTGTGACTTTTCCCTCTCATGAATCAAAATTCTGTCAAATGATTTCTGTCTGCAAGATGTTTACACATTTCTCATGATCTTTCCTATTTTGTCTTCATTATTGATGCTCATCCTACTTTTTTGTTGTTGTCTTATGTGTATGTGCCACATTTAGGGCTTGAACTCAATGTTTAATGGTCTCCCTTACATTTTTTGCTGATGGCTGATGACACTCTATTCCTTGAGCCACATCCTCACCTTACTGGATAATTGGAGATAATTTTTCACATTGTTGTCTGTTTGCACTGACATTTAAGTAAAATATTCAGGTCTTAGCCTCCTGAGTTTCTAGGATTCTACAAATGAACGGCTAACACCAAGCTTTGCTATACTGTTATTTTTATTATGTGTTAAAGAAAGTGGAAGTATATTTGTGTTAAGTGTGCAATTTTCAAATACAAGTTTGAATCAACTTGATATAATATAATTGTTATCAATTTTAACAGTGAAATCTATGAATGTTACACATTCTCAAAGAAATATAATTGAAAACAAAAGGCATAATTGTTTTCTTAGAGCAAGTAATGGAACCATGAATTTCATTCACATTATAATTCATGTTTTATGTAACTTTAACTAGCACCCTTCCATGATTAGGTTCAATTCCTCAGTGCCACAGAAAAAGAAAAAGCCAAAATTGGCACTGTGACTTAAGTGATAGAGTACTAGCCTTGAGCAAAAGAAGCTCAAGAACATGCCCAGACCTTGAGTTTAAGCCCCAAGACTGGCAAAAACCGGACCCTGGTGAGACATATTCTTCTAGGACTCAGAGGAGGGCCGAGGATAGAAGTAAGAGGTAGAGGTCAGGTGTCCTGTAATCTTAGCTACTCAGGAGGCTGAGATCTGAGGGTCAAAATTACAAGTAGGAAAGACTATATGAGACACTTTTCTCCAATTAAACACCCAAAAAGGCAGAAGTATAACTGTGGTTCAAGTACTAGAGTGCTATCCTTGAGCACAAATCTCAGGGATACTGTCAAGGCCATGAATTCAAACCCCCAGACTGACACAAACACACACCAAGATAGACCATTTGCCAGTCAGTCTTCACAAGTTCCATCAGTAGCAATTCAATATTAAAAAAAAGAGGGAAAAGGGAAAGAAAGACTTGCTCCAGGAGGTGATATAACCAGTGCCAAAATTCCACAGGAGTTCTAAGATGTGGAACAAGACAGAGATCCTCAGACAGAAGGTACAGCATGGGTAAAGTTCCGGAGGTGTGGTTTAGAGCAGGTGGTGTGGGTGGAATGAAGGTTCTGTGGCTTCAGACAAGTCTGGCAGGACATTCAAGACTGGGTCAAGTTTGTACTTGAGTCACAGGTAGGGCAGAGGGTGGGGTCCCAGAATGGGGTCCAGGGGAAATATTAGCCTGGCTTTTCACCACGGAACCCAGCCATTTCCAGTGGCTGGAAGCTTATTTTTAACAGCTCCTGACCCTTAGAGGCCTCCTTTGCATGGAGGAGTCAGGGCAAATGCAGGGAAGAACTCTTCTTTAACAAAAGTTTCTAGCCCAATGTCACCAGTGGCTTAACCCCTGTAAATCCTAGCTACTCAGGAGACTGAGATCAGATATCGTGGGTCAAAGCCAGCTCAGGGGAAGAAAGGTAGTGGGACTCTTTTCTTGCCAATGAACTACCAAAAGCCAGAAATGGAAATGTGGCTCAAGTGGTAAAGTGCCAGACTTGAGAAAAAATTAAGAGACCAGGGCCCAGATTCTGAGTTCAAGCCCCAGTACTGGTAGAGAAAAAAATAAAGAAAAGCTTTCAGAAGCTACTAGCCCACTGTGGTGAAAGGCCAGATCAGCTAAGCGCATGTGGCTCACACATGTCCTCCTAGGTCCTCAGGAGGCTGAGATCTGAGGATCGTGGTTTAAAGCCAGCCCAGGCAAGAAAATCCAGGAGACTCTGATCTCCAAGGTACCACCAGAAAACCAGAAGAAGCTCTGTGGCTCAAGTGGTAAGCTGAAGAGCTGAGGGACAGTCTCCAGGCCCAGAGTTCGGGCCCCGTGACCAACACCTGCTTGGACCTCACTCTGTGGTTCTAGGCAGACTACTTTCCAATGGGCCCCTGAGGGTCGGGTCACCCAATGTCTAGGTGTCTTCAGAGCAGCCTCTTTGGTGGCCTTTGTGTATGGAATAGGCCAGAGTATCAGAGAATGGTCCAGCCTTGGGGCATGGAGGTTATCAACCGGGTCATCAGAATGGCATCAGTCATGGGTGCAGTGTGCATCTGAGCAGTAAACTGACATCTCAGATCATAGTTCTGGGTCAGGAGGGGCAGGAGCTACAAGATGGCATAGCAGGTAATGCCCACTCACGTGGGTATCACAAGAGTGCGAATCTATAGGCACACTTTGGGCAGGTGTTTAGTTGGGCTCGTGACAGACTTGTAGGCTCAGGAACCCACAGCCAGCTGGCTGATGCTTGTAGCAGTCGCTATGCCAGGAGTCCCAGGGCTTGGAGCCCTGCTTTCCTCTCCAGTGCTTGGGGATAGATAAAAGTTTGCAATTGTGGACTGACTACAAAGGAGCACCCATAGTGTCCTTCCCTCGGTCCTATGGCACCATGCACGGATGGAGGGGCAGATTCCATGGAACTTACTGCCATGGCCCAGACCCACTCAGCCCAAGAAGGACTTAGGGAGAAACCACTTGATCTGCCTTGAGAGTTTACTGTGACTATGCCTCAGGACTGTCCCCAGTTATAGCTCAGCTCATCATTACCACCTTCCTCTTTGTGCGTGTGGGGGGGGGGATGTGTGTGTGTGTGTGTGTGTGTGTGTTTGTGTGTGAGCATGTGTGTGCATGCACGGGCACCCATGCATCTTCTTGCTAGGGCTTAAACTCAGGGCCTGGGCTCTGTCCCTCAGTTTTTTCATTCAAGGCTACCACTCTACCACTTGAGCCAGAGCTTTTCTTACAGCTTTTGGTTGGTTATTTGCAGAAGAGAGTCTCACAGACTCTTTTAGCTAGACTGGCTCTGTCTGCATGGTAATCCTCACATCTCAGCCTCCCCAGGAGCTAGGAATAGGACAGCTTCAGCTATTGGCATCTGGCCACACCTCCCTTCTTGGCTAAAACAGAGTACCTCTCTCCCAGCCCAGAACCCATCTGCAGCTACCCCTTCTACCCCAGGCTTCAGAGGAAACATTCCCTCCCCTGAGGACAAAGAAATAGGATCAAGTTTGAGCTTTATGTTCTCCACACAGTCAGCGGCTTCTGGGAGCTGATATGAAGGTCAGAGGATCTAGGCCAGGGCAATTAGACAATGTGTTAGAACAGAAGAGAGTATGAGAAGACATTCTTGTACCTGGATGCCAGTGGCTTATGCCTTTAATCCTAGCTACTCAAGAGTGACACCTGAGGATCAATCAAGATTCAAAGCTAGCCTGGATAATCTTCTCTCCAATGAATCACCAAAAAGCTGGGAAGCGGAGTTACCATATTTCAAGTGGTACAGCACCAACCTTGTGCGAAAAAGCTAAAGGATACCACCTAGGCTCTGAGTTCAAGATTCGTAAACACACACACACACACACACACACACACACACATGCACAAACATGCACGTACACACGGTAACATCCTTAGCAGTTGCCAATGGCTCATACCATCAATCCCAGCTACTCAAGAGAATGAGCTCTTACGATGGCAACTTGAAGCCAGCCCTGGCAGGAAAGTCCATGAGACTCTTCTCTCCACTAAACTACTAAAAAAGATGAAAGGCGAGCTGTGGCTCAAGTGGTAGAGTGTTAGCTGAGTGACAGTGGCTAGGCCCTGAGTTCCAGCTCTGAGATGTTTTTTTCTTAATGGACTCCCTTTCCATCCCCATCCCCACAGACCATAAATCCAGATTTTGGTCATCCTATATCTCACTTCCGCTCCTGCCACTTCCACAGCACTTCCAAAAGTGGCCAGTGTGTGGCCAGCACTGGATTAAGAAGTGAACATACACAAGAGGGGCATTGCAACATCAAGGCCAATGCCCCAGAACATTGAGGTATTGGCCATACCAGTCTCTCATCCCCCAGTTCCCTGGCCCAGGAATCTAAAGTCTGTGCCTCTGTATTCTGGGCATCTGGCATCTGGAATTGTCTAAAGGACCTACAGAGGCCCAGCTGGGGCCAAAAGACAGACTTTCCTGTGGTAAAGTACATTGACATTTCCTAGACACCGACGGATACTTCCAAGCCACCTTGGCCTCACCTCACATGTAGCCCTGGATCCTCCTTGCTTGGCTAGCTTTCAGTCAGCTATCAGGTTCGAGTTGGCCAGAGACACTGGCAACCACCTTTCCCCCACTCCACTGCTTGCCTCCAGGGAGGGACATGAAGCCAGAGGCCCAACAGAGGAAAAGGACAGGACATTGCATGACTGAGCCCCCGCCCCCCATACCCTGTGTCAGGGGAGAACCTGTGCCAGCCAGCCCTGCTAACCCAGAATCCCCTGGAGGTTGCCAAAGATATGAACAACTGGACTTGGGTCCCAAAGAAAAGCTGGAATATGCAAGTCTCTGGCAATTTAAGACATATTGTAGACCCTGATAGGGGGCTAAAGGCAAGGTTGCTGCAGAGTAGGGGCACCATCTGAGGTCAGAGAGAGGCAGACAGGAACCCAGGAAGGGGACAGAGAAAGATGAAGGAAAAATACACACACACACACACACACACACCACATGAGTAGCCCAAGGCCTCAGCAGTTCCTGAGCACCTGAACATCCCAACCCTTGAGAAGATGGCACTGCCATCCTCAGACCAAATGTAGACAAAACTGAGAGCCTCTCACATGTCTGGAATGGCTCATGACACAGCATGCCATTTCCTGCTCTACACACCAATATGTAGTAAACACACCTACCTTATTTTTGGTTGTTGGTCATGGGGTTTGAACTTTGGACTTTTACACAGTTCTTCAGCTCTTCATTTGAAGGTGCATGCTCTACCACTGAAGCCACAGCGCCACTTCCAGTTTTCTGGTGGTTCACTCGAGATAAAGTCTCACAGATTTTCCTGCCCAAGCTGGCTTTGAAACGCAATCCTCAGATCTCAGTCTCCTGAGTACCTGGGATGACAGTTGTGAGCCACTGGCAGCACCTGGTTTCAGCGAACTTCTTACACCCAGGGGAAACCCAACTTGTCAGGCCACAAACCACATGCAACCCTTCACTTCAAACTTTGACACCAGCATGCAAAAATTTTCTTCCATGGATGGAGAGAATATAATTGACACTACCCTCCCCCTCCTGTTCCCATTCACCCACTCCCTGCCTAAGAAAGGCCACGACTTCTGGAGTTCTTGTTAAGGCAACGCCCACCATGGTGTAACTTTACACGGGCAAAACTGGGGAATTCTTAGAAATGTCTGTACACTAAGTCCAGCAGCTGGTCTCCCAATCACAGCAACCCCACTCCTTCACCATCTCTTGCAGGCAAGGGGTGTCTTTCTTTCTTGTTATTTTTTTTTTTTTGGTTGAGGAGCTTGAACTCAGGACTTGGGTACTGTCCCTGATGATGAATTTTGCTCAAGGCCAGTGCTCTACCATTTGAGCCATGGTGTCACTCCTGGTTACAGATTGGAGATGAGACGGTCATGGGACTTTCCTGCCTGTGCTGGGGAAACAAGATCCTCTGGATCTCAGCCTCCCTAGTAGCCAGAATGAGAGGCATGAGCTATTGGCACATGGTTTATGGTGTTTCGTTCTGTAGAATTTCCAACTAGTCTCCCTCTAGACACTACCAACTGGTCACTCCTCTAGATCCTTCAGGGACAGCAAAGGAGAGGCTCAGAATCTGGGTAGGGCCATAGGCATTAAAGGGTCCCTTCCACATCAATACCTCTCTCTAAGCTCCCCTCTGCCTCCTCTGGATGGCCTGGTCATCTGGGGCAGATCAGACCAACTAGGAATTCTAGGGCCTGCCCTTTATCCCCCCCTCCCCACCCAACTGGTATTTGAGGATTTCTGGGGCCAGCTGCTCAATTTCCTGGTGGAAGATGATGAGAGGGTTGTTGATAACTGGGTCCAAGGGGTGCCAGGGCAGAAGGTGTGTCCAGCTCCCCTCTGTCAAAGAAGGAGACACACAAAAAATGGATGGATCTACTAAGAGCTACAGGGCATAGCCATCCAGCTGTCACCAAGGTCCCTCAGAGTGCTGTTTTATGTTGATAGTCCTGGGGCTTTACTTTGGTGCCCGGCACTGTACCCAGGCTTCTTTTGCTCAATGCGAGGGCTCTTCTACCTGAGACACGGTGCTACTTCTAGCTTTTTCTGTGTATGCAGGACCTAGGAATCGAACCCAGGTTTTCCTGTGTGCTAGGCAAGCCCACCACTGCTAAGACACAATTCCAACCCTGGATAGCTGTTCTTCTGTAACCCCTAGGGCCTGTCTCAGGACAGTCTTGCACATCTGTACCGAGTTTCTCAGCAGCAACCCTGGCTGGAAATGAACATACTCCTCTATCTTGTCCTTTATGTATAGCATCTTAACTCTCTGTGCTTCCTGTCAGATCCTCCTTGTTAAGCAAGACCCCTTTTTAAGTGCTGCTTCTAAGAAGCCTGCTCCAGTCACCCTGGCAGAGTGGGGGTCTTCTCTGCTCTGCAGGCTGTTGGCCTTGTCATGCTCTGCCTTCCTGCTGGTGTGGGTTGAGAGCACACGAAGGGGAAGGCCTGGCTTCCACCAGCCAATTTCTGAAGGCTCTGATACACTACCCAGGGACTGGTGCTGTATCACACTCCATGAGAGGCCACTCGAGGCCGAGGCAGTCTGGGGCAACAAGATGGGTCCATTTCTTTGTGTGGGCTTGAACTGAGGATCTGGGAGCTGTCTCTCTGAGTTTTTGTGCTCAAGGCTGGTGCTCTACCACTTGAGCCAAAGCTCCACTTCTGACTTTTTGGTCGCTCCATGGAGATAATCTCACCAGCTTTCCAGCTTATAGCTGGCTTCAATCTTTGATCCTCAGATGTCTGCCTCCCAAGTAGCCAGGATTTCAGGTGTGAGCCTGAGCCAGAGGTGATAGGCACCAGAGCCTTTCTTTTGAGCTTCTGTTTATTTCATGTCAACTAGCAAGCCCTAGTTTAAATACTCAGTTACAGGAAATCAAGTTCCTCTCTTAGGTCAGTTAACAATCCAAAGGGATAAAATGTCTTTGGAAAAGGCTAGTCTGAGTTTGCCTGGGTGAATGTGTGTGAGTGTGTTTGTGTGTGTGTGCATGTGTGTGTGTGTGTGTGTGTTTGTGTATGTGTAAGTTTCGGGATACCTACCCTATCTCTTCGGTGCCTCATCCTCCCAAAGGTGAGTATATCCAGGATCCCCACCACAAGGAAGGCGGTTAGGGGAGGGTAGATAAGGTCATATCGAGTGGAATGATCTGAATTCTATCCTGCAACTGAAGCCTGGAAAGAAAATGGAGAGAAGGAGAGGTTTAGAGGAACATCAAGAGAAGCCCATTACCTTTGGCTATAAGAACCAGAGAGAAGACTGAATCCATCCTTTTTGGTAGTAAGATAACAGGGGCCACAATTCATTTATTTCATTACTTTTTTTTGTGAGTCCTAGCGCTTGGATTCAGGGCCTGGTTGTCATCTCTGAGCTTCTTTTACTCAAGGCTGAGGCTCTATCCACTTGAGCCACAGCACCACATCTGGCCTTTTTTTTTGTGGGGGGGAGGGTTGTTCGTTTATGGAAGAATTTCACAGACTCTCCTGCCTGGGCTGGCTTTGAGTCATGTCCATCAGACCTCAGCTTCCCCAATAGCCAGGAGGATGTGCAGGAACCACCGGCACCTGACCACCACCATCCATTTATAATCACCTAGGGTCAGTGCTGGACCACCTGCGCTGCACTCCCCCCTTGTTGTGTGTGGGAAGCAGACATGGGTGGGTTTGATATTTCAACAGCCTACGTACCTTTGAGCATTGTTCCAGGTTAGTCTGATGGCAGCTTCTTCTTCATACACAGTAATAACTTGGCTCTGTCACAAGAACAAAGGTCCCCCAGGAGGTGTCAGTTCTGGGGTCTTTCCTCTTCACATCACCTCCACTCGCTGAAAGGAAACACCCCAGCAAAGCGAAATAGACATGGAGTGAACTCACTTTCTTATAAACAGGGTGTGGCCAGAAAGGTAGCATTGGGGAATTCTGATCCAGACCAGGCTAGGCATATATTCTCTATCTTGGAAATGCCCAAGACAGAAAGTCTTTGCTCAAACGGTAGAAGACCTTAAGCCTTGAATTCAAACCCTAATATACCAAAAAGAATCAGAGGCTGGGTGCCAGAGGCTCATGCCTATAATCCTAGCTACTCAGGAGGCTGACATCTGAAGATCACGGGTCAATATTAAAAATAGGGTTGGCCTCGCCCATCAGACATCATGATGAGAAGACCCAAAGACTGACCCATAACAGTGCGCTCCATACTAACAGGGCTCTCATCCTTACTAAGTGCTGGCCATGCTCTCTGTCCCACTGGGGAGCCACCCCCTGTGGGCATAACCCCCACGTCCTTCAAGCTCCCTCTGCCACCAACCAGGCCCAAGGGAGTAGATAGCTCCAGGGCACACAGATCCCTTGGTCTTATAATTTAACGGTACTGAGTCCCCATCAAGCATCTCACCCTTCCAGGTCCCCAGACCTCAGCCACAAAGCCCATGTACCTCCCCCAAAAAAGCAGTCAGAAGTTACCAAAGGGTCCAGCAGTCCTTGTTACAGCCCACTCTACACACACATACACACATACAAATACACACACACACACACAAACACACCCAATAGGGGTGGTTCATGTTTGTCTTCCTTGCTACTCAGGAGGCTGAGGTTTGAAGATCACGGTTGAAAGCCAGCCCATGCCAGAAAATCTGTGAGGCTCTTATCTACAGCGAACCACCAAAAAGCCAGAGGTGGAGCTGTGGGTTAAGTGGCAGAGTAATAGCTTTGAGCACAGAAGCTCAGGAACAGCACCTAGGCCATGAGCTCAAGCTCCAGGTCTTCTACCTCCAAACACACACAGACACAGATACAGACACAGACAGACAGACACACCTACACACCCACACACCCACACACCCACACACACACACACACACACACACACACACACACACACACACACACACACACACACACACACACATGGACAGCCCAGCCCAAGGCTTCAACAGTTCCTGAGAACAGAACCATGAACTCTCTCCATTAGGATCACATCCCACCCTCAAGAAGTTGGCACTGCCCTCATCAGACCTACTATAGACAAACCAGTAAGCCTCTCACATATCTGGAATGTCTCATAGTCCAGCATGGCAGTTCCAACTGTAAACACCGCTGTGCAGAAAACTTAGCCCCTTCTTTTCTTGTAGCTGGTCATGGCGTTTGAACTCTGGGCCAGGGCACTGTCCCTTAGATCTTCAGGTGTTCACTCTCCCACTTGAGCCACAGCATCAATTCCTGTTCTCTGGTGTTCCATTGGCCTTCAAGTCTCACAGACTTTTCTGTACAAGCTGGCTTGGAACCATGGTCTTCATATCTCAGCCTTCTGAGTAGCTAGGATGACAGTTGTGAGCCACCAGCGGCTTTAGGCTTCAGCCACCTTCGCATACCCAGAGGAAACCCAACTTCATCAGGCTACAAACTTCTTGCAACCCTTCATATCAGACTTTGTCACCCAGCATCCAAATCCATCCTTCAATGGAGAGAATACAGACACAACAATCCCACCACTGCACCCATTCGCCCACTCCCTGCCTGCCACAGGCCATGTCCTCTTGAAGCTTTGGCTACAAACTGGGGAAACACTTCACAAATCCTACTAGTTCACATTTAGCCAACCTGTGTTTTATGGGGGAGGGTCAGCTGGGGGCTTGAACTCAAAGTTTAGGGGCCCTGTCCCTGAGCTCTTTGGTTCAATGCTAGAGCTCTACCATTTGGAGGCACAGCTCCAATTTTGGTTTTTTGGGGGCTGTTCTTTGACAGATCTTATGGTGATAAGGAAGGCCAAGTTGGGTTGTCTGTGGGCAAAGGCTCTTAGCTCAGCCGGGAGCTGACCTCCCTCTTCCTTGTGCCCCTGGGAATCTGGGCCTCTTGGAGCTCTCTTGGGCTAGGGTGGAACAGACCTGCTCTGGCATCAGCACCCAGGGTGAGCAAAAGTCAGCTCGGCCCTGGTCACTTCTCAAAATTGAACTCTAGAGGACAATGGCACAGGACCTCATATCCTGCATCTGGCCACCAGGGTGCAGGAGTCGCCCACCATAGGGATTGTACCTGTGAGTTGTGTTTACTATTGCTTCCCTGGGGTCTCCATCATGCTTCCAAGTCACCCTGGACAGGAAAATCCTTGAGACACTTACCTACAATTAACAATCGAAAAGCAAGTGGGGCTGTGGCTCAAATGGCAGAGCAGTAGCCTTGAGCAAGAAAACTCAGGAATAGAGCCTAGGCCCTGAGTTCACACACACACACACACACACACACACACACACACACACACACACACACACACACCCCACATGCATGCAAATAGAGATTTGTACACTGCAATCTTTGGGTATTCTCTACTTTTTCCCCACTAAGCCTGGTGGCTGCTGGCCTAGGTGTTTGATGCATACACCACTACCTGGCATCTTCAATTTTGGGGAACAGAATGGGGAGAAGGTCATCCTTATCCGATCCCAGCTCCTTGATTTGGTCATGGTCTATCCAGGCCCTTTGGAGCTCCTTTACAAAACCGCCAAGATGCCTTCAAAAGTCATCGCATACTGGGCACTGGTGGCTCATGCCTGGCATCCTAGCTAATCATGAAGCTGAGATTTGGAGGATGATGGTGCCAAGCAAGACTCTTATCCTCGATGAACCGTCAGAAAACAAAACTTATCCTGTGACTCAAGTGGTAGAGTACCAGCCTTGAGAATAAGAGCTCAGGGAGGGTGTTCATGGCCAACAACAACAAGGAGAAGCTTTGCACGTTGGCTTTGGGATTGGCATTGGCCAAATATATTCGGAATTTTCAAGTGCTCCACGACAAAGCAGTGCCTCCTTTAGTCCCATGCTGGTCCATCTTGTCTCAACCCCTGGCCTTGTCCATGCTTTGGGTCAGCATGGCTCTGGATGGAAGGGAGGGCTCCAAGGCGGAAGATCCCAGAGCAATCACCCCACCTCTTTCTGCCATGCTCACCATGCTGCTTCTGCTCTTTGCCATAGACCTTCTTCCTGGAATCCATCCATGAGGTCATCACTGCCAACATAGTGGTGAGGGGTGGTGGATCTGGCCTAACTCCGGGCAGTAAGCGGTGGAAGTAGGTCTGGGATTAGGAGCTTCCACCCTGGGTGTGGGCTGAGCCCAGGGTTGACTTTTATTTCATCCTGAGCCTTGAAGTGGTGAGAAGACAGTGTAGACTCCACATTGAGTCAGGTAAGATTGGAATCTGGAGGACCCCTTGTGTGTGGGGGGGGGAGGATGTGGGGCTCAGGGAGCCACTGTTGTTGATACTCCTCTCTCGGGACTCCACACTCCCTCCCTCGTTCCTCAATGGTAGAAGAGAAACTTCAACTAAGGATGTGGGAATAGGGGGCGGGGAAGTATTTTGGTGTGAAGCAGAGGTGCTTCATATTCATCCTAGCCTCTACTTCCCATTTATCTGAGGAATGGCCATATGGGTTTGGGAGTGGTGAATCATCCTAGCTGCGAATGTGACTCAGTGTTAGAGTGGTTGCCTAGCATGACTGAAGCCCTGTGCTTGATTCCCCACAGAAAAAGCTGGAAGGGGAAGTGGGGACCAACTGGTCGAGCACCAACCTTGATCTAAAAGAGCTCAGGGACAGTGGCCAGGCCCTTAGTTCAAGCCCCAGGACTGGAAGAATAAATCCTTGTTGGAGGCTTTTTCCCCTTTGAAAACAATGTATTCTTTGTGATAAGCATAACATGGGCCTCTTCCCTGGCCAACAATGAGCCATTAGATGTCCCTTGAGCTTGGGCCACCTCCTGGCAGCCTCTGCCTTACCCAACCCCCAGTTTAACTTTCCCATCACCCAGCAGATGGAGGCCTGAGAGAAGGCCACCTGACCACCTACTTCTGGTCCTTGCCAAGGCTTTTGAGAGTCAGTATGTCACATGGAGAGTCATTATCTGCATCAGTCTACAGAAGAAAGGGAGGGAGCACTCCTCACCTGAGCTGTGGGCAGATCTGTTTCTGGGGCATCTTCAGCAGGACTTGCTCCTTGGGGGAGGCCTCTATGTGACGAGAACCCTGACCTATCCTCTGGCAGTTTCCACGCTGTCTTCAAGTTGCAATTCTTCAAAACCTTTCTGCTCCTCCCTCATTTCATCCACCACAGGCCCTGATGCATCTGAAGCAGCATTGGGGAGGGGGGCTCAGCTTGTGCTGGCATCTGGAGCCTGCTGTCCATGCCTTCCCCTGTGAGGACTGACAGCAGCTCCTGCAGCACTCTCCTCTTCTCCATCTTCTTCTGGGACAACCAGCACACAAACTCGTCTTTCTCCCAAAACAGCTCATTCAGGACTAACATCTGCTCTTTACACGCCACGAGGGACTCCTCAATAGTTTGGATGTGTGCTGACAGCTGGCTGCATCGATGGTGGAGCTCACCTGGTGGATTCTGGAAGTCCACCTCATCAGGCAGGTTGTGGACGAAGCAGATTTTCTTCTTGGACGCCCACGTGTCCCACTTCCCATCATCATGAATGCTGTGGTGGCAGCTCATGGGGCTGGGTGCTGTAGCTCCAGCTCAGTCTGGCACTGAGCTGCCAGGTGGGCCAGGTGCCTGAAGCTCCTGTGGTATGATTTCCCCCATGTAGATATCAACCTCAGTGTATCCATCTACCAGGCAACATGGAATGTGGGCGTGGCCACAATTCTTGTATCCCATTGGTCAGAAAGAATCATGAAATAATGGGGGTGTGGCTAGAATCCTGTGATGCAGGCAGAATGGGCAGAGTTAAGATGACAGTGGTTCCCCCAGCCCCTTTCCCAGGGAACTCTGTCCAATTCAGTTGGAGACAAGCAGGTGACCTGCTTGAGCCCCATGGCTGCACAAATTGTTGTGTATGTCTGTTTGTTGCCAGTCTCGGAACTTGAACTCAGCATCTGGCACAGTCCCTGAGCTTCTTTGCTCAAGGCTAGCCCTCTACCACTGGAGCCACATGGCTCTACTTCTGGCTTTGTTGGCATTGAAGTTGGACAGGGTCTCAAGGATTTTCTGGCTTAGAGTGACTTTGACCATGATCCTCCTATCACAGCCTTGTAAGTATCAAGGAGGAGCCACTGGTGCCTTCCTCATCATTGGTTTTGCTGATGTTCTTGGACACACCCGTGAGTTCCCTATCCTCAGGTTTAAGTGGTGGGAGTTGGAGCCCACAGTTGGAATCCTGGTCCTGCCACTTCCAAATGGCAGGAGATCCTAAGAAACTCATTCCTATCCATATGAATACCAATGGAATGTGATGTATGTCATGATTGATTGGGCAGTTCTTGCATGATTCTAGGATAAAATTATACAAAATTGTATTCTAGGACACTGATAGATTTTAATTAATACTTTATAAAGCATTTAAATAATCACATTCATTAAATGGAGGCAGAATGAAATACCGAAGAATTGGGGATCACATAGTATAGAAATGCGATTTTTTCTTCCCGGACTTTCTATACTTAATTGCTATATACTATTTTCTGAATGTACTTTGGTATATGCAAGTAGGATATATTATACTTGATCTGGAAACCAATTATTCAAACTGTTTTTTTATCAAAAATGCTTATAGGAAAATAAAGAGGTAAATCCAATTTATGTATATTTGAAGACAATGCTTGGTTAGTCCTCTTTTCACATTACCCATTCATTTCTTGAGAATAATACACATTGTAAGGAAATGCTTAGAATGTTTTGGACAAATAGGTTGACTTTACACCAGAGTTACTCTGTGCTGCATTTTGTTTACTTTATATTTAGAAAAGCTAAATTCTTACCGTATCATTTTCCTTAGGCTTTATATTCAGGTTTTATCTCTGATGGGTGACAAAAAAAGATATAAACATTTTTTAACAGTTGTTAAATTTAGGCTAAGTAATCTAGGTACAATTATGCTCATGCAGATAGGCCTCATCAGTCATGAGACCATGACACCAAATGTTAACCAATGCTTACTGGTGTCGCGCTTATGAGATTTTGTGTATTATAGACAGTGGTTATTACCATTTGTGTTGTAATCAACAAATCATTTCATGGGTTAGGAATTGATGTGAGACATTATACTCAGAATTATATTGAAGGAGGAATCCAAAATTAGTTACCAAGATATACACTTAAAGCAATGTTTTAAAAATGCAAGCTAAAGGAAATAATTTATGAAAAAGTCAACATTTACAATAAATACAGAATCAGTATGACTGATTTTTCTTTTATCCCTGTTGCAATATGGCTTGCATGATGACTTTTCTGGTTATATGTTTAGTTAGGTCTTGATATTTAGTTGAAGTTCGGTTTTTTCATATATTCATTTGTCAGATCAAAGAGGAAATGAATTCCATGCCAGAGTCAACATCCATAATAATGTTACAGTTGTATCCTGCTACTTTGCCAAAGTTTCAAATGAGCTTGAGTATCTTCGGTCTTTTTTAGATCTAACTAAATATGTGTGCAATTTTGTCAGTAGTAGAAAGATTTTTTACCAACATTTATTAAACTATTATTTTCCAGAAACTACTACTCTCTTTTCATTAGATTTTTGTTTAGGGTCCGGTCATGGGGCCTGAACTCTGGGCCTGGGCCCTGTCTCTCAGCTCTTCAGCTCAAGGCTAGTGCTCTACCACTTGGGCCACAGCGCCACTTCCGCCTTCTTTATTTTTGCTTTTGTGGTGCTGAGGAATCGAAACCAGGGCCTCATGCATGCAAGGCAAGTGTTCTACCACTGAGCCACCTTCCCAGCCCTTTTCATGAGATTTTTAATGTCATTTATATCATGGGTTGATATTTTCTTTTAGATAAACCACATTCTATCTTCTACAAAGTGTAATTTGGAGTAGTTTAAAATTATGTACACTCGGGTACACTGCTTAGATTCTTCTATTTGCATATTTTGTTCTTGTTAAATCAGTAGGATTTAGGTCTCAATATGGATACTATTAGACATTCATTGCATTTCTGAATTTTTTAAAATGTCATGATTTTTGTTATTTTATTCTCTTAAATATGTGCAGATCTCACTCCACTTATAGTCACATTTCTTTTAAACAATTTGATCCATTCAAGGGATTTGCTATATTAGGTTCATCTAGATGAATCGAATTACAAATGAACACAACCGTATTTCTGAGACACAGTTATCTTTATGGTTCTAGTCAAGGGCAACATGTATTTTAGGTTTTTGTGCTTAAAAATAACTGAGCACATGTTTTTGTTCCTGAGGGAGTTCTACTTTTTTGGTTATTTTTCCAGCTGTGGTGACTTCAACATATCTGTGCATTTTATTTCAATTGTTTTGTGTCTATATTTTTTTTCATATAACAGAAAGTACAAAAAGAATCAGTGATTTAGAACTTTTCGAAATAGATTTCTAAGACAGAAACTTGAAGTTTTGTGACATCTGGGACCAGATAGGTCTTGTTAGTGGAGGGGGTAGTAGAATAACAGAGACATTGTTTGACATGATTTGAATTCTTACTCTTATTGCCTCACTATTTCAAACAGTATTACTTCAAAGTCTTTAGTGGAAATAAAATAATTTTGTCTGTATGAACTCAGAATTTTTGCTTTCATTGGGACACACTACACATTTATAATTGATTTTAACTCTAAAAACTTCTTTCCATCTTTTAAAATCACAGATGTGAATTTATGATGCTAAAATAGCATCTACTAATTTATGTGAAATGGTCCAAACTATTTTCGCTTCACACTATATGTAATATAGACTGTAATAATAGTGAGTAATATAGTATGTAATAATTAACTTTGGGGAAAGTCAATTACAGTGGTTTTTGTGAGATACTGAGCAATATTAAAAATTATATTTGATTCTATTAAAAAGTTCACAGTTACATCTAAAAATAACTCATAGTTATAAACTAATGCTAGAAAGTAAGTTTGTTTATTGGAAAAAGCCAGAAGTTTCAGTAAGCTTGCTTCTTAAACATTGACTTGGATCTGGGCTTTGGTGGCTCATGTCTATAATCCTAACTACTCAGGAGTCTGAGATCGAGGATAGTGGTTCAAAGCAAGCCTGGGTAGAAAAGTCTGTGAGACTCTTATCTCCAATAACCCACTTGAAAACTAGAAACCACACTGTGGCTCAAGTGGTACAGTGGTATCAATGAGTTAAAGAGCTCATTGAAATCTGCGACCAGGCCCAGAGTTCAAGCTCCACGACCACCAAAAAAAATTGACATGGATTTTTACTTTATTATTTCATGATTTTTCATTGTGAAAATACATACAGAGGGGTTACAATTACATGAGCAAGGTAATGATTACATTTCTTATCAAACATTGTTTCCCCCGCCTTTGTTTCCCCTTACCATTCCTTCCCATCTTCCCCCCAAAGCAACCCAGGCGCCAAAGTTGTAAAATTCATTTTCCGACATAAGTTGTTGTATATCTGATTGTTGCATGGGACCACATGTATACCTAATTAAAAAACTTGTTTTTCCCTTCTCCTCCACAAATTATACCAACATCAAATACAGTGAAAACTAGGGTTATGTCACAGGGGAGGGACATACAAAGCAACAAAGAAATCATCTTATAAATATGCTAAAAAACAATAGCAAGAGAAAAAAAAATTTGAGTCCTTATCTTTGGGTTCATTTCACCTAACATCAACTTATCTGATCATTTCTGCTTGTCCAAGACATATACTAGTAATTGCGAATAAGGGAAAACATGAGACTTATATTTCTTTGGGTCTGGCTTACTTCAATTAATATAATTTTTCCCAAGTCTTTCAATTTCCTAATAAAATGAGGCAATTGCATTCTTTCTGATCGAGGTATAGAATTCCATTGTGTATATATACCACATTTTCTTTATCCATTCATTTACTGAGGGGTATCTGGATTGGTACCATATTTTAGCTATGGTATATAATGCTGCAATAAACATACTTGTGCTGGTAGCTTTAGTATGGTCATGTTTGTGATCATTTGGGTAAGTGCCCAAAAGTGAAATTGAGTCTTTTGAAGAACCTCCATACTACTTTCCACAGTTGTTGAACAAGTTTACACGCCCACCACCAACACAATAGGGTTCCCTACTCTCCACATCCCCTCCAGGTTCTGTTGTTATTAGAGTTCTTATTTATAGCCATTTTAACTGGGGTGAGGTGGTATCTCAATGTTCTTTTCATTTGCAATTCATTTATGGCTAGGGAGGTTGAGCATTTCTTCATGTGTCTATTGGCTATCTTTCTTTCTTCTTCAGAGAAGTTTGTCTTTAAGTCTTTAGCCCACTTATTTATTGGGCAGACGTGCCTTTGAGAATTTGTTGTTGGGTAATTTAATTTTTTGAGTTCCAGGTATATTTTATTTATGAGACCCTTGTCCTTTGTATGGCTAGTGAAGATCTTCTTCCAATCCGTGGGCTTTCTATTGATCTTGATAGCTTTATCCACTGCCATGCAGAAGCTCTGCAATTTCATGAAATCCCATTTTGTCCAACCTTTCTTTGATGTGTTGTGTTTCTGAGTCTCTATTAAGAAAATTTTGGCCTGTGCCAAGGAGACCAAGTGTGTCTGATATGACTCCAGGACTTTGACCCATTTGGAGTTGATTCTGATGCAGGGTGATATATAAGGTCTAGCCTTAGTTTTCTACAAGTGATTAACCAATTTTAAGATCACCATTTACTGAAGAGGCTGTCTTTCTTCCATTCTGTTTTTTTAGCTCCCTTATTGAAGATTAGATGGTTATAGGTCTGTGGGTTCATTTCTAGGTTTTCAATTCTATTCCCTTGGACCTGAAGACTGTTCTTGTTCCTGTACCAAGCTCTTTTGATTACTATGGCTTTGTAGTAAAGTGTGAAATTTGGTATTGATAGTCCTCCAGCACTGTTCTGTCTGATAAGGATCGTTTTTCTATTTGTGGTCTTTGATTGTTCCATATGAAATTTTGGATTGCCTCTTCTATTTGCTTGGAGAACAAGGATGGAATGTTGATAGGTATTGCATTGAATTTTAGATAGCCTTGGGAAGTATTGGCATTTTCATGACGTCGATCCTTCCAATCCAGGAGCATGGGAGGTTTTGCCACTTTCTTTTTTTATGGGACTTTTTATTTTTAAGATTTTTATGTTATTGTGAAAATACTGTACAGAGGAGTTAAAATTACATGGGCATGATAAAGAGTACATTTCTTATCAAGAATTTTAGCCTCCTCCTTTGTTTCCCCTTCCATCCCAACCTCCCCCTGCCACTCCACCCAGCCCAGCCCTCCCCTCCCCGCAACCAAAGTTGTAAAGTTCTGTTTGTTAAGGATCGTTTTTCTATTTGTGGTCTTTTATGTTTCCATATGAATTTTTGGATTGCCTCTTCTATTTCCTTGAAGAAGGAGGTTGGAATTTTGATAGGTATTGTATTGAATTTGTAGATAGCTTGGGAAGTATTGCCATTTTCACGATGTTGATCTTTTCAATACAGGAGCATTTTTTTTTGTTTTTTTATTTTTTGCCAGTTTCTAAGTTCTGTTTTGATTTCCTTTTTCATGTTTTTCATCATAGAGGTCCTTCACTTCTTTGGTTAAGTTGATTCCTAGGTATTTCATTTTTTTGTGGCGCTATTGCAAATGGAGTTGCTTTCCTGATTTCAGCCACACTTTTCTCATTGTTGACATAAAGAAAAGCCATTGATTTATGAGGGTAATTTTATACCCTGCTACTTTGCCAAAGTTTTCAATGAGCATGAGTTATTTGTGAGTGGAGGCTTTGGGATTCTTTAAATATAAGATCATGTCATCTGGAGAGTTTTACTTCATCTTTCCCTATTTGGATCTCTTTAATGTTTTCATCTTGTTTTATTGCTAGAGCTAGGCATTCTAATACTAAATTGAAGAGGAGTGGAGAAAGTGGACATCCTTGTGTCGTTCCTAAGAGGACATGGCTTGAGTTTTTCACCATTAAGCATAATGCTGTTTGTAGGTTTGTCATATACAGCCTTTATTGTATTGAGGAATGTTCCCTGGATTCCTAATTTTTGAAGAGCCTTGATCATAAATGGGTTTTATATCTTGTCAAATGCTTTTTCTGTATCTATTGAGATAATCATGTGGTTCTTATGCTTGCTCTTATTGATGTGATGAATTATATTAATTGATTTGGGTATATTGTACCAGCTTTGCATCCCTGAAATGAATGCTGTATGATCGTGGTGTATGAATTTTTTGGATGAATTGTTGAAGTCTATAGGCCAAAATTTTTTGAGAAGTTTTGCATCGGTGTTCAAAGAAATGGGTCTATAGATCTCGAATGAGGGGTATGATGGCTTCCTAGAATGAGTTCGGTAGTGAATTTTCTCTTTCAATTTCATTGAAGAGTTGGAGGAATATTGGTGTGAGCTTTGTTTTGAAGGCCTTATAGAATTGCATTAACTGCTCTGTCACTTCCATGCTTTATAACAACAGCATTTGACAAAGGCGTACATTTTAACTGGTTTACCATATTTGGATTGTTTTCAGCAAGGACTGTCTTCATGGAAGATGGTAATAGATGAGGTTTGTAATTATATAGTTTAAAAGTGCTCTAAGTTGTGAATATAGAATATCCATTTCAGTGAATAAATATTTAAATTAAATCCTATAATATATACTCCTTCAATTTTCTGGCTAAAGTGTTCTACAATCTATCTATCTATCTATCTATCTATCTATCTATCTATCTATCTATCTATCTATCTATCTATCTATCTATCTATCTATCTATCTATCTATCTATTGGGTATGGTCATGGGGCCTGAACTCTGGGCCTGGGCACAGTCCCTCAGCTCTTCAGCTCCAGGCTAGTGTTCTACCACTTGAGCCACAGCACCACTTATGGCTTTTTTCTTTTTGCTTGTGTGGTGCTGAGGAATTGAACCCAAGGCCTCATGCGTGCAAGGCAAGTGCTCTACCATTGAGCCACCTTCCCAGCCTTAGATTAAAAAAAAATTTGGGGTCCGGTTGTGGGGCCTGAATTCTGGGCCTGGGCGCTGTCCCTCAGCTCTTCAACTAAAGACTAGGGCTCTAACACTTGATCCACAGCACCACTTCCAGCTTTCTTTTTGCTTATGTGGTGCTGAGGAATCGAATCCAGGGCCACATGCTTGCAGGCATGGGCTCTACCACTGAGCCACCTTCAGACATACACACGTACACACAGATATACACATGTGAAATATGAAGACTCAGTCTTCAATAAAACATTTCAATAGGAATTCCATAAAATATTTAGTCTGCTGAGATCTGATTCGAATTTATAGCAATATCTATTTGCTTCAACCCCTGGGCAAGTCATTATCATTGGTGAAGATGTTGCCATTTGAAATTAGAATGTCCCAGAAAGACATATGTGTTAAAGAAAAATGACTTTCCACTTCCTCCCATGCCGTGGAGAATATCTGAATAATTTTTCTGGAGATTATGTTCTTCAGAGTGAAACCTATGAGAACATGGACTCTCATCTACTTTCTTCTTTTATCTTTTAACCATTCTAGGTCAAAAACTTTTCTCTCTGACATACTACCCACCTTGACATTGTCTTGTCACGGCCCCCCAAAGCAATAAAACCAACTGAACATACACTGAAGCCTTCCAACTTGTAAATCTGAGTAAGCCTTTCTGCTTAATAAATGGACATTATCACTTATTATGGTAGGTTATAAAGCTAACACAGAATTCTAGTCTTTCTAACAATGTGGAGTATATAAAAATCTGCTTCATTATAAAATATCTAACTCCATGTTGTATTTTGTGTTTTTGTTTCTGTAGATCTTATGGCTTTAACTCAGGGCCTGGATGGTGCTTTTGTGTTCAAGGGCAGTGCTCTACATAAAATCTGATCTGGAACTCCATTTCTCCTTGTGGTTAATTGGAAATAAGAATCTAATGAACGTTCTTATTCAGGCTGGCCTAGACATGTTGCATAATTTATATAATTTCAATTCTCAGCATTGTATAGATGCTCCAAATACAATATAAAAAAAAGTTTAAAACATACTAAGGATATTTGTAACGTATAAAATGAAGGAAGAATTTTCATCCTTTACAAATCCATGCAAAATCTATGCTAAACTATTGATTTTTTACAGTACCTTTCCTGCAACCAGTTTGATATAGTTTAATACTTGTCACACCAAATTTTTCTATATTCTACTGGAGATTTACTTTTTCACATATGTGTATATGTATAAGTGTATGTATCTATCTACATATGTTTCTATCTGGATTATCTGACTTGAAACTGTTAGCAATTGAACCTTGTCAGCTCATTCTGTGACAATATCTGTGCTCATTTTCATCATTCTTTATTTACCAAACCATTTGCCTTCTAAAATTTGCTTCATTTCCTGGGTAAGGTTACGAATCAGTCCAACTAATATCCACCCAGAGGGTTTTATATTATTTTTATTCATTTTATATTATTTTTTGGGTCCAGTCGTGGGGCCTGAACTCTGGGCCTCGGTGCTGTCCCTTAACTCTTCAGCTCAATGCTAGTGCTCTACCACTTGAGCCACAGCACCACTTCCAGCTTTTTTCTTTTTACTTATGTGGTGCTGAGGAATCAAACCCAGGGCCTCAGGTATGCATGGCAAGCACTCTACCATTGAGACACCGTCCCAGTCCCCAGAGGACTTTAATAAAGCAAGCCTTAAGGAAGAAAGATAACATGAAGTGAAAACTACAGAAATTCTACAGAGACTTGACACCTTTCACATTTCTGCCTTCTTTCTCTTCTCATACTTCAGAACGCATTGACTAACACTATAAATATACTGCAATTATAACTTAAAGATCAGTGTTTATTTTCCAACCTGAAGCCTTCTTTTCCATGATTTTTGACATAAACTTTTGGGAGATTTTTTTGATTGTAAGGGGATTCCATCCAAAACAAAGCCATGCATATCAAGAAAGTCAATGTTTTCAACTCAGAGTACTAAAGAAAAGAGGGAGAAAATAAAGGTTAGCAATATATGTTAAGCACAAATATAGGCAATATCAAGATGTTTTGAAATTGTATACTTTTACTGAATAAAGTGGCTCAAACCTGTAATATTATCTGCTTGGAAAACAGAGATTAGAAAATTCCAGTTCCAGGCAAGCCCAGATAAAAAAAGAAGTTCCAGAAACTCTAAGCATTTGCTGGGTGCAAAGTGTTTTGCTTGTGTTAGGAGGACCACAGTCCAAGCAGGCCCAGAAATAGTGATATTACTTCAAAATAAACAATCCAATTACAATCTGTAGGCATGGCAGTAGCAGACATGCTGTTTCACAAGTATAGGGTTTTGGGTTTAATCCTCCAGTAACAGTAGGCACTTAAGAGTATGACAAGGTAAGAATTAGGCATGTCTAAGGTCAAGACTTCATATTCATTTTACAAGCTCTAATGAAATCTTTACCCCTTTTGCTATTTTTACAAAAATATACCATAACTTTCATGCCCAAATCAAATAATTTCCTATTAGAGATTTTTTCCTATCCATTAAGTAATATGTTATCTGTTGAATACTGTCCCACTGAAATCATGCTAACGATAAAGAACCCAATGCCTTAAAAAGTGACTGCATTTGGAAACAGAATCTCAAAAGTAGCATTTAAGTGGAAGCTCTTCCATGAGAAGCAGAAGGCCTTGAAAATACAAGGAAAGAGGACTCAGAAGAACGAAACACTGATCTTGGAGTTTTAGTTCCATGACCTCAGAGGAAATGTATTTACAGTATTAATGTTACTCAATCTGTGGTAGTTTATTATTACAATTATTAGCAAACACGTGTAATCTATAAAACATAAAAAGTCATTGACTCTTGGGTCCCATGACTCATCTATAATGGTAGTGATTAAGAAAGGTGAGACTTGGGGGATAATGGTTTTCAGTTTGGTAGGACAGTTCATGAGGTTGTGCCTCCAATTAACTACAAAAATTTCTGGGCTGGGGCATGGTTCAAATGATAGACTGACTACTGTTAGCAAACTGAGCATGAGTTATGTTCAAGCCCCAAATTGTGAGAGAGAAAAAGTCCTTAGAAAATTACTATGAGAAATAGAATTATGAATAGGAAAGCAGAAACAAAAGAAATAATCTTATTAATATAGAAAAAGCTTCCCAATGTGAAATATGGCACAAACTGTAATATTTAGGGTTTTACTTCCTATACAGTAGAAACATAACATAATATTTAGATACCTAAAGACTGGGGTTAATTGGGAGGAGTGGATGAGAGTATTGAAAGAGGTGACAGAGAGTTCCGGGAAGATGGCGGAGGAGAAGCTGGAATCTGAACAAGCTCTTGCACAGAAAACAGTTTCAGAGTTCCAGTGAACAGTCCCAAGCCAAAGAATCACACCAAGTGTGCCATCACAGGACAGAGAGTTAGTCAAGAGAGGGGAAGCCAAGCAGACACATCTGAGCGCCTGCCAGCAGCTGCTGCTGCGGCGGCAGGGTCGCGGCAGCTACCACCGCCGCCGCGGGGGCACACATGAGACACAGTCCGGGATGAAGGAGCCAGACGCAGCGGACGAGTGGATTCTACTCAACACCAGCAAAAACCGACAAGGAGCGGACAACTTCATCCTGCACTTTGCAGACCAGAGACGACCCAGGATCCAAGACTCGGCGTGAGTAGAAGCCCGACTTCCTCACTCCTTCTCTGGGAGCAGAGGAGGGAAGGCCACCCCTCCCCCCCCAGCACCGGTGATCTCCATCTTGGATACCGACTAAGCTCAGAGGAGCGGCTACCTCCAGCTCAGGCCTTGGAATAAAACGAGTCATTTAGCAGGTCACAAGAACTTAATGGCGAAGTGACCTCACAGACTCAGTTCCATCCAGGGAAAAGTCACCCAGCTCAGGCGCCAGCCATTGGAGTGGCTCTCCTCACCGGGTAACCAGAGCCAGAGGCTGCCCCTCCCTCTAGCAGCCACCACAATCAATTGAAAAACAGAAACCCTGAGAATGGCTCCAGGCTGGGTGCTATGAGTTTTTTTCACAAAATAGCCCCAGGGAAAAGCTACTGTTCTTTGAAAGGCCTCAACTCTACCCAGAACCTAGCCTCATCACTGCATCCCTCTCTTTTGTGATTCTCAAAGCAGATCACCCTCCCAGTAAACTAACCTGGGAGGGGGATCTCAAAATCTTGGGTAAAGCAGAGCATTTTTCTGCCTGTTCCAACAAACTGACTTAAGAAAAGAATCAAGCCACAGGACCTCAAGCTGACCAGAGACTCCAACCAGACTCTGGTTACAGACAAAAGGGAGATACAGGACTCTTCCCACCCATCCCCCCTCCCAAAAAAAATCAAAGAACTTTTTTTTTTCTTCTTCTTCTTCTTTTCTTTTTTCTTTTTTTGTTTTGTTTTTTTTTTCGTCTTTTGTTACCTTATATATATAAAAATTTTTTTTTTGCTTTTCTAAAACTTTTATTAATCTTTAATTTTTGCCTCTTCTGAAAAAATAATTGTTTTCCATTAACTTTTTTTTTCTTTTTCTTTCTCCTCTTATAATTTTTATTTTAGGAATACGTGAATGTGTGTTTTCCTTTCTTCTCTTGTCTTCTTTCTCTTTTTCTTTCATTCTTAATTATCTTATTGTCTTTTGTCTAGCTCTACTGAATTTCTGATCTTTTCTTCTCAGTCTCCTATCCTTTCCATCTTTTCCTCTTTGTTCTTCCTTATATGACTTAACTCTTGTCCTGCACATCCTCAGATAAACCCGTAGTTAACCAGTAGACCCTATTCCCCATTGTGTACACACTTAATCCACAAACTTATTACTCAATTCAAAACCTCTGAGACTTAAATTCATTAATAGCAGTACTACCTCTTTATACCTATATAATATTTTAAGCATTTTTTTAAAGTTTTTCACATCTCCTCTATGTCCCTCCCTTTCTCTCAACATATTCATATTCTTCTATAAATAGATGGTCCTTTAATCTCTAAAATAACATTAATTTTTACGTTTCTTTTTTTTCTGGTCTCTTTTCATTCCCCTTTCCCTTTCTTCTTTTTCTCTCTCTCTCTACTTGCATCCTACCCAACCTATTTCCTGCATTGTGATTAGGACATAGTTAACTCTCCCTGTGCCTCCCCACACCAATCTATTCCTATTTTTTTACCCACATCTCTCCCTAACCCTAATAATTTCTGGTTTTCCAAATTCTTCTCTGCGGTTCGAAGCCCTTTAACATATAGTTGTTTGATGTCGAATAGATGTATCTGTTGAACTAGATTGTATCTGTAGACTATTGACTGTACAAATGCAAACTTTGGTTAATGGTTCCCTTAAGATAGTGTTCTAGCACAAAACTGGTGCTATCTTCATCTCAAATGGGCAGAGTAAGCCGGAAAAACACAAGCAAAATGGCAAATTTGGGTATCTCAATTCCCAATCTTGATAATCAGGGGTTAGAAGAGATAATGAATAATCCAGAGGAGAGTTCCCAAACAGCTCTACAAACACTGCTGGCAAACATGATAAATGAAAAGTTTGACAACATACAAAGGACTCTGTATGAGCGCGATAGGGAGAGAGAGGAGGCATCCCAGAAGTTTATACAGGAATATCATAAGCGTGAGGAAGCTACTCAAAAACTGATACAGGATTTGCGTGAACAACTTGAGAATACTCAAAGAGAAAGAGAGGAATGGCGTGAGCAGGCTGAAAACACTCAAAGAGATCTGCAGCAATCCCATGAACGGGAGGAAGCTAATCAAAGAGTAATACAGGAATTGAGAGACCAGGTAGAGAACACACAAAGATCACTAAAGGCATTCATGGAATCCATTAACAAAGAGCTGAAGGAAGTCAGGGAGACCACAAAGGGAATGCTGAATGGAACCCAACAGAAGGAATGGGAGCCCAAAGAAACCATAACGAATCAACTAAGCAATTTGAGGACAAACACTGAACACCAAATTAAGGAAGTAAAGAAATTCATACAAGACCTAAAACAGAGCTTCAACAAAGAACTTGAAGCCATCAAAGCTGACCAACTAGAAGGAAAAGAGATAAAAAACAAAGTAGAGAGTCTTGACAGCAGGTTACACCATGCAGAAGATCGAATCTCAGGGATTGAAGACAGCCTAGATATTATAGAGAAAGAACATACAACCATCCAAGACAAGTCCAAGAAATATGATAGATCTATCCAACACCTGGAAGACACCATCAGAAGGCCTAATCTAAGGATAATGGGTGTAGTGGAGCACCTAGAAACAGAATTTAATGGTCTAGGAAATTTGTTTAACAGGATCCTTGCAGAGAACTTCCCAAACATGCAAAAAGATAGGCCTGTCCAGATACAAGAAGCCTTTAGAACCCCAAATAGACCAGACCAGAATAGGACATCCCACCGCCACATTATAATCCACACAGGATCAACTCAGAACAAGGAAAAGATCCTTAAAGCTGTCAGAGAGAAAAGGGTAATCACTTATAAAGGGAAACCAATTAGAATCACCTCAGATTTCTCAGCAGAGACAATCAAAGCAAGAAGAGCCTGGAATGATGTATGCCATGCCCTAAAAACAAACAACTATCAACCAAGAATACTGTACCCAGCTAAACTCGCCTTCATAACTGAAGGCCAAATAAAAAACCTTCCATAGCAAAGAAAAATTGAAACAATACATCTCCACAAAACCAGCCCTACAAAAGATTCTTAAAGATGTCCTACACATAGAAAACCAACAAGACCACAATAAAGGCCAAGAAAATGCACCCAAACTGAGAATCCAAGAACCATAGGAAGAACCCAGTTTTCACAGCCCCCAAGAAGGTAGATAACATGGCAGGAACTCCCAAATACCTCTCAGTCCTATCTCTTAATGTTAACGGACTGAACTCTCCAATTAAGCGACATAGACTGTCTAGTTGGATTAAAAAACAAGACCCTTCTATCTGCTGCCTGCAGGAGTCACATCTTGCCCGTAAAACAAACACATTTTCAATGTTAAAGGCTGGAACAAAATCTACCAAGAAAACGGACCGCATAAACAGGCGGGAGTTGCAATCTTAATATCAGATAAAATAGACTTCAAATTAAAATTCGTGAAAAGAGATAAAGAAGGTCGCTACATACTAATTAAAGGATCTCTCCTTCAGGAGGATATTACAATTCTAAATATCTATTCGCCAAACAATGGAGCACCCAAATTTATCAAAGAAACACTACTTTCCCTCAAATCCCATATAGATCCAAAGACATTAATTGTTGGGGATTTCTCCCCACTAGATAGATCAACTCGGCAAAAACTCAACAGAGAAACCGCAGATCTAAACAGCTGCATAGATCAACTAGACTTAACAGACATTTACCGAACATTTCACCCAGCAGCATCAGAATACACGTTTTTCTCAGCAGCACATGGAACGTTTTCTAAAATAGACCACATTTTAGGCCACATCGCAAACTTGTCTAAATTCAGAAACATTGAAGTTATACCTTGCATTCTCTGTGACCACAAGGGAATAAAATTAGAACTCAACACCAAAAGCCACCAAAGAAAGTCCGGTATCACATGGAGGCTGAACAACACACTGCTGAATCATGAGTGGGTCATGGAAGAGATTAGAAAGGAAATTCAAATGTTCATGCTATTCAACAAAAATGAACACACAAAATACCAGCTCCTCTGGGACACAGCAAAGGCAGTACTCAGAGGCAAGTTTATAGCTCTGAGCTCCTACATCAACAAATTGGAGAGATCTGAAACTAACAATTTAATGCCACATCTAAGCCTCCTTGAAAAAGTGCAGCAAGATAAACCCCAATCCAGTAGACGGAAAGAAATAATCAAAATTAAATCAGAATTAAATGAATTAGAATCCAAAAAAACTATAGAAAGAATCAACAAAACAAAGAGTTGGTTCTTCGAAAAACTTAACAAAATTGACAGACCCTTACCAAATCTTATCAGAAAAAGAAGAGAACACACCCAAATTAATAAACTCAGAGATGAGAATGGAAACATCATTACGGAAACAACCAAGATTCAGAACATTATAAGGGAATACTTCTTAAAACTTTATGCTAATAAGTTTGAGAACTTGACAGAAATGGACCTCTTCCTAGCAAATATTGACCTGCCAAAACTAAACCAAGATGAGTTAAACTATCTTAACAGGCCCATATCAAGCATTGAAATAGAAACAGCAATAAGAGACCTCCCAGCTAAGAAAAGTCCAGGACCAGATGGTTTTACAGCGGAATTTTACAAGGCCTTCAAAGCAGAGCTCACACCAATTTTCCTCCAACTCTTCAATGAAATTGGAAGAGAAAGCTCACTACCGAACACATTCTATGAAGCCATCATAACCCTCATCCCAAAACCAGGCAGGGACTCATCAAAGAAAGAGAACTATAGACCCATTTCTTTGATGAACATTGATGCAAAACTTCTCAACAAAATTTTGGCCAATCGACTTCAACAATTCATCCAAAAAATCATACACCACGATCAAATAGGATTCATTTCAGGGATGCAAAGCTGGTTCAATATACGCAAATCAATTAATATTATTCATCACATCAACAGGAGCAAGAATAAGAACCACATGGTTATCTCAATAGACGCAGAAAAAGCATTCGACAAGATCCAACACCCCTTTATGATGAAGGTTTTGGAAAAATTAGGAATCCATGGAACATTCCTCAATACAATAAAGGCTGTATATGACAACCTACAGCCAGCATTATACTCAATGGTGAAAAACTAAAGCCATTTCCTCTTAACTCAGGAACAAGACAAGGATGTCCAGTCTCTCCACTTCTCTTCAATCTAGTATTAGAATGCCTAGCTACAGCAATAAGACAAGATGCAGACATAAAGGGGATCCAAATAGGGAAAGAAGAAATAAAATTCTCCCTCTTTGCAGATGACATGATCTTGTATTTAAAGAATCCCATAGACTCCACTCCCAAATTACTCAAGCTGATTCAAAACTTTGGCAAAGTAGCAGGTTATAAAATTAACCCCCCAAAATCAATGGCTTTTCTGTATGCCAACAATGAGAAAAGTGTGGCTGAAATTAGGAAAGCAACTCCATTTGTAATAGCCCCACAAAAAATAAAATACCTAGGAATTAACTAAAGAAGTGAAGGACCTCTATGATGAAAACTTTAAAATCTTGAAAAAGGAAATCAACACAGAACTTAAAAAATGGCAAAACCTCCCATGCTCCTGGATTGGAAAGATTAACATCGTGAAAATGGCAATACTTCCCAAGGCTATCTACAAATTCAACGCAATACCTATCCAAATTCCACCCTCATTCTTCAAGGAAATAGAAGAGGCAATCAAAAAATTCATATGGAACAATAAAAGACCCCGAATAGCAAAAACTCTCCTCAACGGAAAGAACACGTCTGGAGTAATATCAATACCAAATTTCAAACTCTATTTATGAAGCCATAGTAATCAAAACAGCTTGGTATTGGCATAAGAACAGACCTCAGGACCAATGGAATAGAATTGAAAACCCAGAAATGAACCTACAGACCTATAGCCATCTAATCTTCGATAAGGGAGCTAAAACAATAGAATGGAAGACAGACAGCCTCTTCAGTAAATGGTGCTGGCAAAACTGGTTAACTACATGTAGAAAACTAAAGCTAGATCCTTATATATCACCCTGCACCAGAATCAACTCCAAATGGATCAAAGACCTTGAACTCAAAGCAGACACTCTGAAAACATTACAGGATGGAATAGGAGAAACCCTCCGTCTCCTTGGCTCAGGCCAAAATTTTCTGAATAGAGACCCGGAAACACAACAAATCAAAGAAAGGTTGGACAAATGGGATTGTATAAGGTTGCGGAGCTTCTGCAGGGCAAATGACATAGCTAGCAAGATCAATAGAAAGCCCACGGACTGGGAGAAGATCTTTACTAGCCATACAACGGACAAGGGTCTCATATCTAAAATATACTTGGAACTCAAAAAATTAAACCACCCAACAACAAATCCCCAAAGAAACAACTGCCCAATAAGTAATTGGGCGAAAGGCTTAAAGAGAAGCTTCTCTGAAGAAGAAAGAAGGATGGCCAATAGACACATGAAGAAATGTTCAACATCCCTAGCCATAAAAGAAATGCAAATCAAAACAACATTGAGATATCACCTCACTCCAGTTAGAACAGCAAAAATCAAGAACTCTAACAACAACAGATGCTGGAGAGGATGTGGACAGAAAGGAACCTTACTTCATTGTTGGGAATGTAAACTTGTTCAACCACTTTGGAAAACAGTATGGAGGTTCCTCAAAAGACTTCACATAGAACTCCCCTATGACCCAGCAATCCCACTTTTGGGCATTTACCCTAATGTTTACAAAAAAGACCACACTAAAGCTACCAGCACAACTATGTTTATTGCAGCATTATTTACCATAGCTAAGATATGGAACCAACCCAGATGCCCCTCAGTAGATGAATGGATCAAGAAAATGTGGTATATATACTCAATGGAATTCTATGCCTCCATCAGAAAGAATGACATTGCCCCATTTGTTAGGAAGTGGAAAGGCTTGGAAAAAATTATATTAAGTGAAGTAAGCCAGGCCCAAAGAAACATAGGTCCCATGGTTTCCCTTATTTGCAATATCAAGTATAGGTATGAGTAAAAAGTCAGAGAATGTGATGTTAGGAAAACGAACCCTCAAATATGTATTTTAATGTTTTTGTTTCTTTCATGCATGTGTTTCTAACGCATTTATAAGATTATTTCTTGGTTGCTTTGTATGTCCCTCCCCCACAGTGTAACCCCTGCTTTCACTATATTTGATGTCAGTATAACATGTGGAGGAGATGTGGACAAACAAGTCGTTTAAGGATTCAGGTGGACCTGTTGCAACAATGAGAAGTACAAAATGTCATGTCAAAACCAGCTTTACAACGTGGGAGGAGTGGGAGGGGGGGGTATGATTGGGTGGGGGGGGGAGGGGGGAGGCTGGGAAAGGAGTTGAAGGTTAAACAAAGGAGGAGGCTGCAATGCTTGGTAAGAAATGTATGCATTATCCTGACCATGTAATTGTAACCCCTCTATACAGTATGTTCTCAAATAAAATAAAATAAAATTTAAAAAAAAAAAAAAGAAAGAGGTGACATTCATCAAGATGCACTGCATCCATAAACTGTTTCAGTGAATGACAACTCCTTTGTACAACTACTTAAAGATACTAAAATAGTCAATAAATTATGATAGTTGAATAGAGAGTTGCCCCTCAATTATTTCTCATTTAAAAATATTTTTAACCTGGAGGTTTGGGGAATAAAATTCAAATAATAAAACATTATGAATCTTTTTTTCTGAAAATTTGAAATTTAAATCAAAACTATTTTGCTTTTTGTCAACCATTGGGCTGTTATAAGAGAATACCTCAAAGTAAGTGGCTTAAAAACATCAGGAGTATATTATCCATACTCTAGAAGCTTGAACATGGATTATAAAAATGGTTATACAAATGAATTCCTTGTCTTATGGCCGTCTAATTTCTGGTTCATTATACTTTATTTGCTGGATGTTCACATGGCAAGGTCGTTTTATTGGGCTTCTTTTATCAGGATCATTATTTCAGGGTCATCTCTGAAAGGGTGATTATAATGTAACCAGACAGGGAAATACAATTTCAAAATGAGTATCTGGAAGCAGTTACATCGTCCAATATATTTGGCAACTTTTGCTTTAACTCTCAGTGTAGTTTATCATTTGGATATAATTTCATAGAAAATAATATCTTAAGGACAAACCTATATCATGTCAATTATGTGAATGATTCTTCTTACAAATGGAATAATTATAGTGATGGCAAAGTGAAGCATGATTGTTTAGTGGCTCTTGAATTACATCAGAGGTAATCATTTAAACATTTTGCAACCTTTCTAAGCCCTTCTGATGTATTCGAACAATCTCCACTGATTTAATTGCTTTCAGCAATACAGATCTCCTTTGATTTTAATAATGTCTGCTATTAGGGCTCCCACAGACACCAAAATTAGAGGATGATAATTTCTCTGATAAAATACATAATATAATTGTTATAATTAATATAACATGAAGACTGTAACATTATTAGCATTATAAAAACTAGTGTTAACATTATATAATACATTGACAGCCTTTGGTTACATCAATTTTTAGAATACTTATAACTAAATGTAAATTGTTTGTAAATAGTTATTTGATAATGTATAGAAAATGAGAAAATGATTTTTTTTTGTTTGTTTGTTTGTTTTTCGGTCCAGTCATGGGGCCTGAACTCTGGGCCTGGGCTCTGTCCCTCAGCTCTTCAGCTCAAGGCTAGCGCTCTACAACTTGAGTCACAGCGCCACTTCCGGCTTTTTTCGTTTTGCTTATGTGGTGCTGAGGAATCAAACCCAGGGCCTCAGGCATGCAAGGCAAGTGCTCTACCACTGAGCCACCTTCCCAGCCCGAGAAAACGATTTGTGTGCATATTTACTACAGATGCAAACATTAACGTGGTTATTTCTGATACTACATTTGTTGGTTTCATTCATGGATAGAGAACAGGCAGAGAAGTGACAATTGCAAACTTGCATTTACTAAAGGGTTAACTTACATGAAATTTTTGTTGGGCTAAATAGCAGATTTTTTAAATTAAATTGTTTTTATCCCTTCCTTCATTCATTCCATTTTTCTTTCCTTCATTCCTTCATTTTTTCCTTCCTTCCTTCCTTCCTTCTTTCCTTCCTTCCTTCTTTCCTTTTTTTTTTCTTTTTTTAAAATATTTTATTATGAAAATACTTTACAGAGGGGTTACAATTACATGGGCAAGATAATGAGTATATTTCTTATCAAGCATTGTTGCCTCCTCCTTTGTTTCCCTTTCCCATCCCTTCCCAGCCTCCCGCCGCTCCCCACCCAAGCTTCCCCACCCCACCAAAGTTGTAAAGTTCATTTTGGACATGACAACTTGTACTTCTCGTTGTTGCAACGGGTCCAACAGTATCCTTATTTAAACGATTTGTTTGTCCCCTTCCACTCTACAAATTATATAGACATCAAATACAGTGAAAGCAGGGGTTACACTGTGGGGGAGGGACATACAAAGCAACAAAGAAATAAGGGAAACCATGGGACCTATGTTTCTTTGGGCTTGGCTTACTTCACTTAATATAATTTTTTCCAAGTCTTTCCATTTCCTAAAAAATGGGCCAATATCATTCTTTCTGATGGAGGCATAGAATTCCATTGTGTATATATACTACATTTTCTTGATCCATTAATCTACTGAGGGGCATCTGGGTTGGTTGGTTCCATATCTTAGCTATAGTAAATAATGCTGCATTAAACATAGTTGTGCTGGTAGCTTCAGTGTGGTCTTGCTTGCAAACATTTGGGTAAATGCCCAAAAGTGGCATTGCTGGGTCATTGGGGAGCTCTATGTGGAGTCTTTGAGGAACCTCCATACTACTTTCCAAAATTGTTGAAGAAGTTTACACTCCCACCAACAATAAAGTAAGGTTCCCTTCCTGTCCACATCTCCTCCAGCATCTGTTGTTATTAGAGTTCTTGGTTTTTGCCATTCTAACTGGGGTGAATTGGTATCTTAATGTTGTTTTGGTTTGAATTTCTTTTATGGCTAGGGAGGTTGTGCATTTCTTCATGTGTGTATTGGCCATCCTTCTTTCTTCTTCAGAGAAGTTTCTCTTTAAGTCTTTAGCCCACTTATTTATTGGGCAGTTGTTTCTTTGAGGATTTGTTGTTGGGGGATTTAATTTTTTGAGTTCCAAGGATATTTTACATATGAGACCCTTCTCCGTTGTATGGCTAATGAAGAACTTCTTCCAATCTGTGGGCTTTCTATTGATCTTGCTAGCTATGTCCTTTGCCATGCAGAAGCTCTACAACTTCATGCAATTCCATTTGTCCAACATTTCTTTGATTTGTTGTGTTTCCAGGTCTCTATTCAGAAAATTTCAGCCTGCACCAAGGAGACCTAGGGTTTCTCCTATACCAACCTGTAATATTTTCAGATTTTCTGCTTTGGCTCCGAGGTCTTTGATCCATTTGGAGTTGATTCTGGTGCAGGGTGATATATAAGGATATAGCTTTAGTTTTCTACAAGTAGTTTATCAATTTTGCCAGCACCATTTACTGAAGAGGCTGTCTTTCTTCCATTCTATCTTTTTAGTTCCCTTATCGAAAATTAGATGGCTAAAAGTCTGTAGGTTAATTTCTTGGTTTTCAATTATATTCCATTGGTCCTCAGGTCTCTTCTTGTGCCAGTACCAAGCTGTTTTGATTACTATGGCTTTATAGTAGAGTTTGAAATTTGGTATTGATATTCCTCCAGCTGTGCTCTTTCCGTTGAGGAGCGTTTTTGCTATTCGGGGTCTTTCTTTGTTGCATATGAATTTTTGGATTGCCTCTTCTATTTCCTTGAAGAATGAGATTGGAATTTTGATAGGTATTGCATTGAATTTGTAGGTATCTTTGGGAAGTATTGCCTTTTTCACGATGTTTGTCTTTCCAATCCAGGAGCATGGAGGTTTTGCCATTTTCTAACTTCTTGTTTGAATTCCTTTTTCAAGTTTTTAAAGTTTTCATCATAGAGGTCCTACACTTCTTTGGTTAAGTTAATTCCTAGATTTTTTTTTTGTGGAGCTATTACAAATGGAGTTGCTTTCCTAATTTCAGCCACACTTTTCTCATTCTTGGCATACAGAGATTGGGCGGTTAGTTTTATACCCTCCAACTTTGCCAAAGTTTTGAATCAGCTTGAGTAATTTGGGAGTAGAGTCTATTGGATTCTTTAAATACAAGATCATGTCATCTGCAAAGAGGGAGAGATTTATTTCTTTCCCTATTTGGATCCCATTTATGTTTACATCTTGTCTTGTTGCTGTATCTATACATTCTAATACTAGATTGAAGAGAAGTGGAGAGACTGGACATCCTTGTCTTGTTCCTGAGTTAAGAGGAAATGGTTTTAGTTTTTCACCATTAAGTATAATGCTGGCTGTAGGTTTGTCATATACACCCTTTATTGTATTGAGGAATGTTCCATGGATTCCTAATTTTTCCAAAACCTTCATCATAAAGGGGTGTTGGATCTTGTCGAATGTTTTTTCTACATCTATTGAGATAACCATGTCGTTCTTATCCTTGCTCCTATTGATGTGATGAATAATATTAGTTCATTTGCATATATTGAACCAGCTTTTCGTCCCTGAAATGAATCCTGTTTGATTTTGGTGTATGATTTTTTGGATGAATTGTTGAAGTCGATTGGCCAAAATTTTGTTGAGAAGTTTTGCATCAATGTTCATGAAAGAAATGTGTCTATAGTTCTCTTTCTTTGATGAGTCCCCGTCTGGTTTTGGGATGAGGGGTATGATGGCTTCATAGAATGAGTTTAGTAGTGAACTTTCTCTTCAATTTCATTGTCGAGTTTGAGGCGTATTGGTATGAACTCTGCTTTGAAGGCCTTGTAGAATTCTGCTGTAAAACCATCTGGTCCTGGACTGTTCTTAGATGGGAAGTCTCTTATTGCTGTTTCTATTTCAATGCTTGATATGGGCCTGTTAAGATGGTTAAATTCATCTTGGTTTAGTTTCGGCATGTCAATATTTACTAGGAAAAGGTCCATTTCTGCCAAGTTCTCAAACTTATTAGCATAAAGTTTTGAGAAGTATTCCCTTATAATGTTCTGAATCTTGGTTGTTTCTGTGGTGATGTTTCCATTCTCATCTCTGAGTTTATTTATTTGGGTGTGTTCTCTTCTTTTTCTGATAAGATTTGCTCAGGGTTTGTCAATTTTGTTAATTTTTTCGAAAAACTAACTCTTTGTTTTGTTTATTCTTTCCATAGTTTTTTTTGGATTCTAATTCATTGAATTCTGATTTAATTTTAATTATGTCTTTCCGTCTACTGGATTGGGGTTTATCTTGCTGTTTTTTTCAAGGAGGTTCAGGTGTCTCATTAAATTGTTGGTTTCAGATCTCTCTAATTTGTTGATGTAGGAACTCAGAGCTATAAACTTGCCTCTGAGTACTGCCTTTGCTGTGTCCCAGAGGAGCTGGGAATTTGTGTGCTCCTTCCTTCCTATCTTTTCTTCTTTGCTTCTGCCCTCCTTCCCTCCATCCCCACCTCTATCTTTCTCTCTTCTTTCTTTCCTTTTCTTTTTGTCTTTCTTGGTTTCTTTGTTTCTTCATTTTTTTCTCCTATTCTCCCTTCCTTTCTTTTTTTTATTTAGAATAATTCTTAAGACTATAGAAACAATACCAAATGTTGCACTCCAAGGTGTTATGAGGAATTATAACTATTAAGTAGATTGACATTAATTTTAATGACCTATGCTATACCTTAAAACATATTGTACTAAAAACCACTTCACAAATGTTGAAGTATATGTAACAAATATTACTTTTCATGATATTTTTTATTTCTTCAAACAAAAATAAGAATTAATCATTTAACTAGGGATACAGGTGGACTCACTGCAACAATGAGATGTACAAGTCATTAGGTCGAAAATGAACTTCACAACTTTGGTGCCGGATGGAGGAGCGGGGAGTATTGGGTGGGGATTGGGGGGAGGATGGGAAGGGATGGAAAGGGGAAACAAAGGAGGAGGCAACAATGCTTAACAAGAAATGTACTCATTATCTTGCCCATGTAATTGTAACCCCTCTGTACAGTATTTTCACAATAAAAAAATAACAATTTACTTAAAAAAAGAATTTAGACATAATATTGTATGTGTCTCTGTGTGTGTGTGTGTGTGTGTGTGTGTGTGTGTGTGTGTGTGTGTGAGTTTGTGTGTATGTGTGTTGTTCTTTTTATTTGAACTCAAGGCCTATCCCTTACTTTTATTCACTCAAGGATAGTGCCCTAACATTTGATCTACAACTCCACTTCTGGCTTTCTGTGTGTGTGTGTGTGTGTGTGTGTGTGTGTGTGTTTATGTGTGTGTGTGTGTGTGTGTGTGATTGAGATGTGTCTCACAAAATTTCTTGCCAAGGCTGGCTTTGAATTCCAGCTTCCAGTGTACGGAGGATTAGAAGATTGAGATACACATATTCAGCACATAATATATCTGAGAATAAAAAATTATTTGAGGGCTGGGAAGGTGGCTCAGTGGTAGAGCGCTTGCCTTGCATGCCTGAGGCCCTGGGTTCGATTCCCAGCACCACATAAGCAAAAAGAAAAATGCCGAAAGTGGCGCTGTGGCTCAAGTGGTAGAGTGCTAGCCTTTAGCTGGAGAGCTGAGGGACAGCGCCCAGGCCTAGAGTTCTGGCCCCACGACTGGACCCCAAAAAAAAATTATTTGAATTCCAGAGGTCAATTTAACAAATTAACATTTAGATATTTATTTAGTTACTAAATCTGAACCTGCACTGTGGAAAAATATTTTCATTTTTATTAAAAAATGTACACTCGAAGGTTTAAATGACAGAATCTTTGGATAAATTGAAATACTCTATTATTCAAAAGCTACAAAAGGATCATTAATCAAATGTCTCATGTAAGCTAAAGTCAATAGGCTCTGTCAGGCTGAAAGAAACAATTTGTTATTAACTTTAAATTTTTTCTACTGTGGCTACATGATTTTCTATTGCTTTTACCCTAATCTTTTTTGACATAAAAATGTAGATTCATACATTTTTTGAGTATGCAGAAATCTTAGTTACTGGTCATGTATTTCTGAGGTTCAAGTACCAAGTCATTTCAGAGAAACACTGAATTTTATGTATTTTATGTCAACACTGATTTTAAGAAATTGAATCAATCTCAATATGAGATAACTAAAGCAAGATATATGACATATCCAATTATTCCTAGAGATTTGAATATAACTTATTGTTGAATTGCAGGAAATCCATATTATAACTACTCTCCATATAAGTTATAGTATTCGTTTTTCTTTCAACTTGAAAGAATGAACCTCATTAAAGATGACAAAAAACTTGAATAAAAATGCCATAAAATAATGAAAAATTCAACTCATTATGAGTTGAATGAAATAGTAATTTTTGAAAATCAAAAATGAAATATCTTGAAGCTTTCTTATCTGTTAAATAAAATGTATTTGCATTCTAAATATTTCATTCATCTCTCCAACGATTGTATAACCAAACCAACTCCATGTCAAATAGCTCCTCTGATTAATTCAAGTAACTATTTAGGAGCAGTAGTTTTCACAATTGTACAGAAATATCTACCCCCCCCCATTCTAGAAATAGAATCTGAATTCATAAAGGATAGGGATTAATAATTAGTTTTCACTATGTTACCATAAAGAGGTGGTGAACATTTTCAAGTGGGCACAAATGTAGAGATTTGGTCACTGAGAACTTGTGATCAAAGAGGACAATAAGATCAAAGACCTTTTCCCCTTTTTCTTCTGTTTCTTCTCTATCTCCTTCTCCTTTTCCTTCTCCGTCTCTCTCTCCCCCTCCTCCTTTTTCTCCCTCTCCCACTCCTATTACTCCTCTTCTTTACTTCCTGGCTTCCATGAATACACATACTCCATCGCATGTTCCTGACATGGGGTACTGTTCCACTACCAACCCAAAGCAACGAGGATAAAAAACATAAAATGAAATGTATAAAATCAGAAGCCAAGATCAATCTTTCCTCCTTTTAAGTTGATTTTATAAACTATTTTGTCATATTAATAGGAGACTGTCATAGCATGCTCTCATTTATCATAAGGGATAAGATTTACTGGAAAAAAAAATCTGACCAACATCACCCTAATGAAATGATAGATTAAATTAATATTATATGATTGCAAATCTACTTTAAAATTTCAGATATATATCAGCAAGAGCCAAAAAATTCACCACTATGATTTGCTATGAAAAGACAGCAGAATTCAATCTGTTCCTCAGTGAAATTTACCTATAATTGGCAGTATTTTCAATTTTAAGAATGATTTAATAAGACTGAAGAAAAAATTTCAACTCAAACTGCGTGATATAGAATTTACTTTGCCCCTGTAAACAACTTTTGAATTCTATCCATATTTGGTCCCTAAAATGACTTGTATTTTATTCTAATAATATTTTTAATTAACTTTAAGTACATGATTGGGGGTTGCTCTTTGACCATGCAGTTTATAAATAGTGTTTAGTGAGTTATTTTGTTTTCCTTTTTTCTCTCCTGAGGTTTGAACTGTAGGCCTGGGTGCTGCCCCTGAGCTCTTATGGATGAACACTAGAACTCTATCACTGTACGAAAGGCAGCACTTTCAGATTGTTCTGAGTTTTGATTGGAGATAAGAATTTCACAGAATTTCCTGGCTGGCTTCAAACCTCAATCCTCAGCCTCCTGAGTATCTTGGATTACAGGTATGAGCCACTAGTGCCTGTCTTAATACAATGCTTCCTCCTTTTTTTTTTGGACAGTCCTGGGTCTTGAACTTAGGGTCTTGACAATGGGCAATGTCCTTGAGCTTCTTTTCCTCATATTAGCACTCTACAACTTGTGTCACAGTGCCAATTCCAGCTTTTTTGTTTGTGTAGTACTGAGGAATCAAACCAGGGCTTCACACTACCACTAATTCTATCACTAATCCACATTCCCAGCCCAGTACAGTGCATCTTGATGATCATTTTCCCTCATCCTTCTCAATCCTATCTCATCCCTCAATTTACATAATTTTGTAGAATATTCACTGACTCGCAATATCATATATAGTCATTTAGAGGATATGTCACAGATCATATTTTATTGATAGTCTCATTCATCAACATACTAAACTCATTACAGAATTCTGTGATTTTAAATCCTAAATTACCACTCAGATTCACCCACTACTATTCTAAAATTTTTGTAAAGTTAATGCAAATGCAATCTGTAATACTTCGATAAAGTACAATGATTCTTAGAAAGTTAGAGTTGTACTATGAACATCACCTTCAGTTCTAGAACATTTTATCATCATTACCCTCTCAAAATACTCCAATATTTATTAGTAGTCACTTCCTGTCATCATTTCAACCTACCCTCCATTGACCAACCATTACTTCATAGTCTACCACTACAGATGTGCCAATTTTAAAAAGCTCATTTAATTAGAAAATGCAGTATATTTCATCCATTTCTCCCATATAATATTAGTGCTTCTCAAGTAAGTTCAAGTAAATTTTTCTCACGGGTAGAGCATATTGTTTTGTATGCATGTGTATAATTGTATAATGTCCTCAATGATCAGTTCAATATTTTATTATAAATTATTGTAAATGGTTTTGCTATGTATATTCTTGTACATGTGTCTCATTGGGCATGTGTTGAAATCTATTTTGGATATCAAATTATGATTCAAAATGCTGGAAAATAAGAGCAAGTATATGTGTAATATCTTAAAGATTTCCAGTATGTTTAACAAACTGACTATATAATTTTAAGTTCTAAACACCAATGTGTAAGGATTCCAATTTCTACATAGTGGTTGTGCAGTACTATCATATTGTTGTTTCTATTTCCACTAATCTCTATATGTATGCAATGTCTAGGTATGTTATGATCTTTCCATATGTTCTTTGGTTGTTGGTATATTACAGAGATATATATTTGGACTTCTTGATAACTTATTCAGGATGGTTAAAGTTTTTCATTGGCATTAATATGTATATGTATAAACACTATGTGTACATATGCATATATTCATACTTCTTAGGTGTATACATACAAATACCTATATATATGTATACCTATATATGAATATACAGATGTATACATACATGTATATAGACATATATGTATATTATTATTTTCATTTGTCTCTAAATTATAATTTTACTTTATTTGCCAAACATGTCCTTTATTGACTTTACTTTAGCATTAAGCAGTCTTAAAGATAGGCTCAAGTCTAACATTTTAGTATTATCTTAGATACCAATGGCCTTCTAATTCTAATGAGCCAGGAGCCCTCAGTATGTTGACCAAATTTCTTAGTTTGTTTGCACAATTACTATAAGTATGTATTTTCTCACTTATCTTTGTTTCATTCACCACGCAATCTGTATTTAGCCTTTATGTCATACTTGAATACCAATGCCTTTGGAAGATATTTATTAATTGGTGTATATTAATTGCATGAAGAAATCTTATTGAAATATTTTGCACACTCATATATTGATCAAGGGCCTGATTAACCTGTTTCTGTCTTTATTCCATTCCCATTGCCCCTTATTTTTCAATGGTTTTCTGTGAATGACTTTGTGCTATCTCCACACATCGTCAAAATGTATTTCACCTACCATCATTGAAAATCATACCATGCTGAATATAAAGGCAAAAATCTGAATAAATGGAGACATATAATTTTTATGGATTGGAGGATACATATTTTCTCCCACTTCCTCGTCCCTTTTTTGGTCATTCTTGGGGCTTGAAATGTGGGCCTGGGTACTGTCCCTCAGCTCTTCAGCTCCAAATGAGTGCTCTACCCATTGAGCAACTTTGCCACTAATGGATTTCTGGTGGTTAATTGGAGATAAAAGTCTCACAGACATTCCCATTCCAGCTGGCTTTGAACCACAATCCTCAGATCTCAGCCTCCTATGCAGCTAGGATTATAAGTATGAGCCATCAGCGCACAGCTTCATAATTTTATTTATAAGTTTTTGACAATTTCTTAAAACACCTGACCAACACTCTTTGACTCATTGACAAAGGAAAATAAACTGGAATATATTTCTCTCTCCAATATTAAAGCTGTTAGTGTAAAATTGTTATATTTGTATAGGAAAGATTATACAGCTCAATGGGAGTGTAGGGCACCAGATTAGAGGAACATACATATTATCAAGGAATATTTAATAAGAATGTAAAACACTTGTGGAATGACACTCTCTTTAATAAGTGGTGATAGATTATACAGTATTGGGGAGAATTAAAAAGTGAACGTTGACTTAAATATAACAATTTATTCAAATATTATCTTAAAGCAAGTTTTGAAGGTGGCATATAAAACAAAAACAGTGATGTAAATATAAAGCAAAGGAAGATGTTTTGATAATTTTAGAGATGAAGCATACTTAAATATGGCATTAAAATTATACGAAAGGAAAACTTTATATAGTAGTAATCAATAAAATTGTAAAATAATTTAGTCTATGAAAGGTCATACAAGTAGTGAATAGAAGTTGGGAGCAGGGTGCTCATATATCACAACCTAGCAAATTGGTAGGTTGTGATTTGAGTATTTCTGTTTGAAGGCAGCCAAAAAAAATAAAGTTCTTGAGAATCTTATCTCTGCTTAATCAGCAAAAAAGCCAGAAGTGAGGCATGACTCAAATGGTAAATTGTTAACGAAATGCAACAAATCTCAGGGGCCCTGAGTTCAGTCCCCAGGACCATACATACACGTACAAAATTAATAGTAGTAATACTAATAGTGATGATGACGATGATGATGATGATGATGATGAAGGGTATCCATAGTCAAGGATAAAATAGTTATAAATTCTGTACCTGAAGAATGCCTCAAATCTAGACTCTACATAGAACTCTCAAAACCTAATGTTAAAAAAATCAATTGGGAAGGTGGCTCAGTGGTAGAGTGCTTGCCTTGCATGCCTGAGTTCCTGGGTTCGATTCCTCAGCAACACATAAGCAAAAACAAAAAATAGCCGGAAGTGGCCCTGTGGCTCAAGTGGTAGAGTGCTAGCCTTGAGCTGAAAAGCTGAGGGACAGCGCCCAGGCACAGAGTTCAGGCCCCGGACTGGACAAAAAAAAAATCAATTGGAACCTAGCAAAGTACATCTTGTGAAAAATAAGCACAAGAAAAGCATCATCAGTCATCAAATGAGTGCACATTAAAACTAAAATTACATCATAAAACATGTATGAGAATTACTTCACATAATACAATAATGTCCATAATAAGTGCTATAAAGAAACAGAGAAACTGGATGCTGGCAGGAATGTCAAATGGGAAAGCCACTTCTGAAAACATTTTGACAGTTTCTTATAATATGAAATATGCAACCACCCACAGTATAGCACAGGAATGGAGCTCTTCCGGCTTTGGCTCATGGAAATGAAATGTAACATTCACCCAAAAGCCAAAACACAGATGTTTATAGCAGCATTATTTCCTCTAGTCATAAAAATAGAAATCAGTTCAGGCTTTCCTCAGGTGAGTGGGAAATGAATTGTGCTACATTCTATAATGACAGAACCAAAGGCAACTCGTGGGAATACAATATTAAGGCATACAACAACTGGCAATAATCTACCAAAGATTTGAAGGCAATCCTAAAAGCTTATTTATTGCATGATCTAGAAGCTGGAGAAAAAAAAATGTGTTGGTTGCCAGAATGAAACAGTTTTTGGATGAGACAAAGAGAAGTAGTGGGTTTAATTATAAAAGGGAAGCATGAGACAGACTCATTTTTGGTAAAGAAACGTATCTATAAATATATATTAATATAGAGTTGATAAAATTTTATTGGACTTAATATGTGCACAAAATTATTAAAACAACTGGTCTGCATAAGATGCTTGTGAAATATTAATGTCCTACTTTTCATGTCATAGTTATAAATATTTGAAGAAACTGGGAAAATAACCAATGGATTTCTCTGTGTTTTTATTATAACATCATAAAAATCCATACTAACCTCAATAGAATTTAATATCTAGAAAATAAAAGTCAATATTGAGTGTATACATTGTAAAATAGTCTGAGTCCAAACATGGAATGAAATGTACCTTGCTAATTAGAAGGCAGAACTGTAGAACACTGACATCCAGGGACAGCTCTGACCAAAAAAATTGCGAGAAACTACAAAAGCAAAGACAGCTAGATATAGTGTAATTTCCCTGATACCTCACATTTGTGGAAGCCATAGGTAACAGATTATTGCTCAGGGAAGGCTTGGCCAAAAGGTAAGACCTTATCTGAAAAATAATCTAAAGCGGTCAGAGCCTTAGCAGCTTCAAGCATCAATAGTGCCAAAGGAAAAAAGAGAAGAAGAAAACAGAAAACTAAAGGAAAGGATAGAAAAGGAAAACTATTACCTCTTTATTCTTGTAGTTTCATGTCATTATATACAAGAATTGAGAGTAATTTGTATACTGTTTTAGGATTCAGGCCTCTCTAACATGAAAGCATTTGTAATTATTTTATTATTACTATTTATTAACTTATTATGCCTTCTTGGAGATTGAACCCATGGCTTTGTATATATTAGTCTAGTTCTACAACTGAGCTCTACCCAAGCTCTCTTGTATAGTTCTGGAAATTGTTTATGAATTTTTCAATAGATAGCTACTCTACTTTTCATCTTATTTTTTTCTTTTCTCTTTTGCTTTTTCTTCTATGTATTTTAGTTTTTGTTTTAAAAACTTTCCTCAATTTATCTTCTAAACTTAGAATTTTGCTTCGAGATTACAGGAAAGTCAGCTATTTTTATGGCACCTATTAAAATTATATACAGATATATTTATTTCACATGCATGATTGATTTTTAGAGTTCATTACAATATGGTCATATGCACATAGATATTGAGTCATTGTGATCCTCTCCTCAGAATAGCTTCACTTGTTTTCACCATGTGAATGCTTAAAGTGCTGTTAGTTAATCATGTCCAACTATATGTATTTGTCATTTACTAACTACTGGATTAACTTGTATATTTATGGACATATTCTAGTTATTACAAATGAGGAAAACAATGCAGCATATATTTAATTAGATCTAGCTTATCTCACTAAACATCATTTTTCCCAGTCTTTCTATTTCCTCATGAATGCGGTAGTAACATTCTTCCCAATAGAAGCACAGAATTCCATCAATACAACAGAATCGAATACCCAGAAATGAATCCATTCCTATAGGTACATAATCTTTGATAGAGAGCCAGAAACAGGATGGAAGAAATACAGCCTCTTTAAAAAAAATTGTGCTGGTAGAGTTGTCTGTACACAGAAAACTGAAGTTAGATCCTTATATACCTCCCTGCACCAGAATCGATTCCAAATGGATCAAAGACCACAATGTAAGTCAGATACTTTGAAAATGTTACCGGAAGGGTTAGGGGAAACATGAGGGCCCCTTGGCATAGGTCAAAACTTCCAAAGATCACGAAGCACAACAAATCAAAGTAAGTCTGGATAAATGGAATTACATCAAACCAAATCAATCATTTGTCAAACTCAAAAGCCATGGAGAAAAAAGACATAGTGTAGCACAGATTTGTGGGAGCACTTACTCCCTTTTCTAACTAGGTTATTTACAGTGGATTTACATGAATATATGAGATTTCTGGTGGAGATTATAATGAAAACAAGTAATGCTAAGACATAAATAGCATGTGAAATGAGTTGTAGCTGGAGAAAGGGAGTGATTAAGGCAGTGGGGTTTAGTTCAAAGACTTGGCATGGTGTCAGCTAAGTAAGGCAAGGGAAGCGGGTAAAGCAGGAGTGGTTATAAGCAAAAGCTCTGGTCTGAAACCTCAAAATAAATACCCTTGTCTATGTGAACCAAACAATCTCTAACATGAGGTTGTATTTAAATTACAAAGCACGAGTTTAGATTTTTGCAGAATGGGATGGTGCATATTCACAGGCAATGTCTATTTTGACAGGTAATCCAATCTACTCTTTCACTTGTTTCCCAATAACAAGGTTTCAACACAAATGAGTACAATGAGAGTGTACAAATGAGACTTTGATTTTTCCCTCTCATGAATTAAAATTCTGTCAAATGATTTCTGTCCTCCAGGTGTTAACACAACATATCTCAGTAACTTTTCTACTATTTTTCTTCATTATTGATGCTCATAGTACTTTTTATTGTTGTCTTCTGCGCATATGCCATTTTTAAGGCTTGAACTCAATGTTTAATGGTCTCCATTGTATTTTTTGCTCATGGGTGATGACACTATTCATTGAGCCACATCCATACCTTCTCCTTCTTGCTGGATAATTGAAGAAAAATTTTCACATTTTTTTTCTGTTTGGACTGACATTGAACCAAAATGTTCAGGTCTTACCTCCTGAGTTTCTAGGATTCTACTCATGACCCAGTAACACCTATCTTTTCTTTACTGTTATTTTAATTATGTGGTAGAAGAAAGTGGAAGTATATTTGTTTTAAGTGTGCAATTTTCAAATACAAGTTAGAATCAACTTGATATAATGTAACTGTTATCAATTTTAACAGTTAAATCAATAAATACTACACATTCCCACAGAAATATAATTGAAAACAAGAGGCATAATTGTTTTCCTAAAACAAGTAATAGATTCATGAATTTCTTTCTCATTACAATTCATGTTTTATATAACTTTAATTAGCAGACTTCCATGACTAAAAGTTAATATATTAATTGTATACCATAAGAAGCAAAGTGATTATAGCTAAAAATAGACATTTCATCACAGCCAAAAGATAAGGTTGAGCAGCCTCACTAAAAAGAAATGTTACATACAGAAACTAATAGATATGATATAGTTTGATCATTACACAAGTTATAAATGAATGGGATTACCACTCCATACTTCATAAATGTGTAAAAAATAATTATGTAGCTAAGCGCCAGTGGTTCATATTTGTAATCCTAGCTACTAAGGAGTCGCACAGCTCAGAATCATGGTTCAAAACCAGCATAGGCAGGAAAGTCCATGAGACACTTATCTCCAATGAGCCACCAGAAAACTGGCAGTGGCTCAAGTGGTAGAGCACTAGCTTTGAGCTGAACAGCTGAGAGAAAGGGTCCAGGCCCAGATTTCAAACCACAGGATCGACAAAAATTAGAAATAAACAAATATTTTGATGTAAATGTTAAAATGTATTCTAAAACTTTAAATCTTCACTAGATATAATAGTTTACATAAATGTAGGGAAGTGTTTTCTAGTTTTAGTTGTCATTGAATCAATTGTGTAAATCACACATTTCTCACTCAATTCATATTTACATGTTTGTATACTTATATGTCATAAGTATAATTAACTGATAAGTGGTAGCGAGTGCTGTTTAAGGAATCTCCCTTGGCTTTCTAACATTAACTCTTCTACCCTAAAATCGATATGCCCTCCAATGTTGTCAGAGGTTTCATGAGTTACTCATCTCATTGAAGGAGAAAAGTATAAGCCATAATCATTGTTTGGAACAACTGTCACATTTACATGCATTTCACTTAGTTTAAGAACCATTCCAGTAATAGCAAAATGTCTCCTGAGCTTTTCAATCTCTTAAGTGATGAAAATCTTTAATTATACATCTATTTTTTTGACTAACATCCTATTCCTTAGAAAGATCTTTTTGTGTAACCCTGTGTTCCTGATTAGAGGATGGAACAAAGGCAATAATGAAAATAGCCAAGGAAAATACTTGAAAGCATTTTATAAAAGCAATCACAGACATTCCTGTTTTCACTGGTTTCAATGAGAATGTACATTAAAGTATGACATTTTTGTTATCATTTAAACTTCAACTAGCAGTGTAGAAGGGAAGAGAAAACTTTGTTTGGAGGTACTTTGACTTTGAACAATTCAACATAAGCATAATGGATTTATCTTGTTTTTCTGTGTAGTCGCCAAAATAATGGAGAGCAACGGCCAAAGGCAGGAAAACACCTAAGCCAAAGCGGTAAACTTTTGTCTATAAAAATAATTGTGAGGGTCTGACTCTTTCAAAATCAGGCTTGCAAAGAGGAAAAGTGTATTTGCTTTAGTGTGAACAATAAAAATATAAAATCCTTTATTAATGTTTTGCATATCTTGACTAGGATTTCTCATGTTGGAGAAGAGGAAAGGTATGAAAAAAATCAAAATGGTTTGACTATTCACAAAAATCATTCTTATTTATCAGCTATAGCAACACAATACCATTGGTTACTCTTAGTATCATTCTTTTTTTACATTTAGAAACATTATTTGTTGCTGGGATATATGCTGCAAACCCTTGAGTATTAATAAATAGTCATTACTTAAGAGAGGAAAGTTGCTGGGTAAACAAACCTAAAATATCAAAGAGAGAATAGTGGAAACTATTTTCTAGCTATATCACAATCTTTCGGTGTGGAGTTTGTTTCCCATTGTTCCAAGGGACGCATTTTTGTTATCTTCCTTTTCAACATCTAGTGATCCTATAACATCCTATACCATCCTGGGATTGTTGTATCTTTACTGGATTTTCAATTTTCTGTTGCAAAGTTAGGAAGGATAAAAAATTGAGTTTCTGTTTTACCTTATTTTTTATTACTTTAAAGAGTATAATTCAAAATGACATAAATTATCTTTATAATATTAGGAGACAGATTTCATTTCTATATTCTTACCCCGGTCTTCTGCATAACTTTAGTACTTAATGATCCCCAAATGTGAAAATAAAGATAGGGAGCTTTTTATTTAGATATTATTTATAATTTCAAGACTTCATTAATGCAAGGCCCTTAGTAGTATGTACACCACACATGTGTACAAAGCCAGTGGCAACTTTTTCTTATTCTCAGAAACTAGGACATGTGGTGTCCCTGTAGTTGCATAGGGAAAATGCTGTAGTTGACTTAGTTTACTCAGTCAAATCTGTTGTAATAAATTTCTACAAGTTAAGTGGCTTGTATAATCCGTATTTATCATTTTGCAGTTCTAAAGGACAGAAATCTAAAAGACGTCTCACTAGATTAAAATCGAGTCACTGAGAGAGCTGAAATACTTTTCAGATGATTCTAGTGCAAAAATGCACTTACTTCCGCTTTCCAGAAACTTCAGAATCTGGGTTGTTGTCTTTTCCTTTATCTTCTAATGTAGCATCTTTACATCTTTCTGAGGGTTTTTACCGAATCATGTCCCTTTCCAACTACAGCTGGGACTTTTAAGTACCCATTTGAATATAATTTTCCCATCTGATAATTATTCAAATTTGCGTTCCTTGGGTAATGAAGGGTGATTATTTTACAAACTTGTATATATGTATATATATATATATATATATATATATATATATATATATGTATGTATGTATAAAATGCAAATCTACATTTGAGGGATTAGATATTTCAGGACGATAGATATTTTGGGAAGGTATTTTGCTGCCTACTACAGTGAGTGTGTAGCATTCTTTCTACTATAAGCTGTTATCCTTTCATTAAATTTGAACAACATATTTCTTATATGAAATATAACTAAAAATTTTAGTCCCTGAAAGCAAATAATCTTGGTTAAAACATTCTCATGTACTAAAAACTCTAAATCCCAGAGAACATCTCCTGAAGCAGTGCAGGCACTGTCACTTTTGATACATTCTGTTTAAAATCTTCTCTTTTCAAGAGAATTTGTCTGCTATTATTTTGGAATTATAGTTAATATTTATTTGACAGTTATTTTTAAAGAATGCACCACCCAATACTGGTTCTCTTTTTCTAACTTTTTGTAGTCTAATCTATTCCTGATACACAGCTGTTTGAATTACATGGACTGCTTATTGAATTTGAATCAGTGTGGATAGAAAAAGAAGAAAAAAGATGTCTCTGTGTGTATTTCACGTTAAAAATGTAACTACCAGCTATTTATCTTAAAATCATTTTTTTCATGATATTTTGATTCTGATAAAATTTAGACTCTCAACTCAAAAAATAATGCAGTCTTATTCAAACAGCAAACTACTATTTATTTTAAAATTATTTTTAAAAAATTTTAAAAATTACTATTTATTTTAAAAACTATTTAAAAAATTAGCCAAGGCAAATAGTTTATTAGATATTTAGAGTCATGTTCCCACCCTATGGTAGAAGCCAGACAGGGAATAAAGTCATATTTTTATACTTCCTTAAGCTACTCTGATTTACTTCACCCATTTTTGAAAGAATGAAATTCTGGCTTTGAATCCTTTTGCTTGATATCTACTATGTGCATTCTTACTTTATTAATAGGAGAATTTGGAGAAAGGATGAGAATTCACACTAGAAAAAGTAGAAGAAAAAAGGAGAAATCTAGACATTTTGTTCTTCCTCATCTCAATGACTAGGTCTGGATAATGATTGTGGATATTAGATACAGTGGTCTATAGTGATTAAACACATGTTTAGAAAAAGATAACCACACAAGTGATCACATAGAGAATGCTTATTTATATATAAAAAAGAATAGCATCAGACAGGAGAGAATGCTTATATATAAAACAAAAAAATTAATAGCATCAAACAGTAAATGTTATCTATTTGTTTAGTGCTATACTCATCTATCATAAATCTATACAAGAATGGTAAGAAACTAACATCTTAATATCGTATTCTAATATTAGCTTAGTTCTGCCTGTTTTATATATATATATATATGTGTGTGTGTGTGTGTGTGTGTGTGTGTGTGTGTGTGTGTGTGTGAGTGTGTGTGTGTGTGTGTGTGTGAGTGTGTGTGGCTGTACTTGAGTTTTGCCTCTATTTCACATGCTATATTCTTCCACTATATAAGCTGAAAGAAGACTCCCTTTAGAAATATGCTGTTTTTAGGGCTAAGGGAAAATAAATCATCTGTTAGACACAGACAATGGAATAGAAATCTTCCCCTAGAAATACCCTTTGACCACTTCTGGTTGATTTTTGTAAGCTGAAGTAAGTCACATGACCCATCTTGACATTGCAGAGTAGAGGTAAATCTCACCTACAGGAAGCAGGACAGAGAAATATGCCAAGATATACAACACTTGTGATAAAGAGGAAAAAGAACTATAATACAATCAATCATACTTGCCATCACATGTCTCTGCAGGAAGTAAGTATTATGTACCTTTGTTTCTAAAATTACTGAGATCCTCAAATCATGATTTTATGCTTGGATGTTACAGGAGTTAGAGAATATTTTGATACTGAGACAGCAGAAAATCTCAAAGAAACCTCGATTAGTCATTTCAATACTACATTTTGTTTTGCTAGGAGAAGAAACCATTTTATATACAATATGTTATACTTTCTTACCTAGTATTTTTTCCAGAAATGGATTTTGTTAACATATGTGACTCTCCACCAGAATAAATGCCTTCATTTATCTGCATCTTCTGCAGATAGCATAGTCAATTATATGTATGTGGGATTTCATCAGTAGCACTTTTTAAAAATGCAAAAAATGTGGACAGGAAGCCAATATACGTATTTTTCCACCATCACCTTCCACATCCTCCTTCTTCCTTCCTAGGAAACACACCCAATCAATAAAAAGTCTTAGATATTTAGCTCTTGACCTTGAAAGTGGAAGCAGAATGTTATGGATGTTAGAGATGACTGTTAATGGTGTTTTACATAATAATGTCATATGTAACAGCCCTATGAGTCCTGCAGGTCTTAACACTGTACTTCTTTAGTGATGTGATAGGAATGTCAGCTTACTAAACTTAGTATTGTTTTGCACTTCTTTTCTACCACCTGGCCAAAATTATAATACAAAGTAACGGAATGAAAAAGTAATGCCATCTTAAGAAAGTCATTTAGGGCTGTGGAAATGTGGCTTTGTGGTACAGTTATTGCCTAGCGTGCATGAAACCCTGGGATCCATTGCTTAGTACCACATACACAGAAAAAGAAACACTGGAAGTGGTACTGTGGCTCAAGTGGTAGAGTGCTATCTTTGAGAAAAAAAAAAAAACTCTCAAGAACAGTTCCCTGGCCCTGAGTTGAAGCTCCAGGACTGGCAAAATAAGTCATTTTGTTACTAAATGCAAAATAACCCATCCATAGAATATATAATTGCTCCTTCCATACTGATACCTGACAATAGTCCTTAATTCATGTACTTTACCTATATTTAAAAAAAAAACTTTGTTGAGCAAAAAAAGTTTTGTTAATAGGTCACGGCAAGTAATGACAGGAATGTGTTTACATATCAGTTGAAAAATAATCCTGGAAATTCAAAGATTCCAAACTTTTGAGTGTTCAATGCTAATCACAATGAGAAGGGTAGTCTAAGTGAGATTTTGGAAATGTTTTTGTCAAACATGGCACCAAAAAGGCACAACATAATTAATAGTTTTGACAGAGGAGAAGGAATAACTCCAGATGGAAGGAATAAATGATAACAATAACTAAGTTATACCAAAAACAGTTCTAGGGAACCATTTTCAGTTATTGAAGAACTAGTTATCAACTAGGCTTATTCCTCATCGCCTTTGGCATTCTAAAATTCTTCAGCTAGTTCTTAATATCTCTGAGATAAGTTTTATATCCTTCTTTCATACCTGATCTCCTTTGCTTTCTGAAAATCTGTCTTTCTATATTTCCCTTTGAACAATTTCTGAACAATTCCCTATGAACATATTCCTAACCGGTATGAATTAACTTCCTCTCTCCCAGCACTACACACAAATATTTAAGAGTTTTAACGGGATCATTTCAAGTAATATACTGCAAATATCACTACAATATCATGTGTATATCTAAAATTCCCTTGAAAATAATAAACTCTACTTCTATTGAAGGTTAGTTATTTTATTCTAGGAAAGTTTTGGAAAAATAGACAGTATATCTTAGAAGTGAAAAAGGTCAAAAATTAGTAGCATCAAAGTTTTAGAAGGTGTCTGTCTTCAGAAATATATATATATATATATATATATATATATATATATGCACATATGTGTGTATAGAAAGACATACATTTTTATAGATTATTTGTCATCATATGTATATATATAATTATATATCTAAATTTATGTATAGAAAAATGTACATTATACTGAAACAGAAATCCTAAAATATAATTAAAATTAAAAAAATACATCAAACCAAGTGCCAGTGACTCAGGCCTATAAATGGAGCTGTTCTGGGTAATGAGATCTTAGAATTGTTTTTGAAACTAGCCCAGACAGGAAAGTACTTGTTAGATTCTAATTTCCAATTAACCACTAAAAACAAGAATTAGCTCTGTGCCTCAAGTTGTAGAGTGCTGGAACTGAGCATAAAAAGGCTTAGGGACAATGCCGAGGCCTTATAAACAACAAAACAACAACAGCAACACAATATATTACATTAATTTCACAAAAGCATCTTTTAACTGCAGTGAACATTTCTTAGAAACATGTATACATGCCCCTGGAAAATGTTAAGTAAAAGTATAGAATATTTACATCTATGTTAAATACATGACTATTTAAATTGTTTAAGATATTTAGGTAATGATTAGGAATTAAGAATAATGATAATATATCGAGACTGGTTTTTATTCTATTTTACAATAGTAATAAAATGATATTTGTAATGATTACGTAAATTACTTTTATTTGGTATTTGAATTATAATAAGTGATAAATATTTTTACGTGATTTCCATAGGAAAGAATCATTTTCTTAATGGTATCAATTCTTTTGTAATTACAAAACAATTAAGAAAATTAGTCCAAGGTTTATGCTAAGGCTATGTTTGTCCTAATTCGTAGGAATTAAAATTCCAAAAATTCAATGGATATTGACATTCAGGAACATCTTCATGGGTACTAATATTGGAGTTGTTTAAGTGGAATTGTTTTATTTAATTTGTTATTTTCACAAATAAATCATGATGATTATGTATTTTGTATCTTTTTTACTGCTAATGGCTCTTACCTTGAGAATAATTTTTTCCTAGCAAAGTAGAGAAAAGCAATTGGATTCAGCAAGTAACATATGGCTTTCATAAAATGCAGATGCACAGATTTGGGTCTTCTGTCATTTGCTAAAAGTTTCTTCCAGAAAATGTTATCAATTACTTATAAGTGATGCACAATTCCCAGGTATTCTAGTTATCACATACACTTTTTGATTGAGTTATCTCTGCATAAACTCAAAATAAACAGACCAAAAAACTCAAATATTTGTTTAAAAAGTTGTAGTTTACAAATAGTTTTTAGCCAACACCGAAAACATCTTTTCAGATATTCTGCAATTTTTGTGAAGTATTTTTAACAATAGTTTCTTTTTTGGCTGACATGTAATTCACATGCCATATATGATCTCCATCTACAGTATACATTTTAGTGCTTTGGAAGTGAATTGTACAATCATAGTTTTGCCAAGCCTAATTTTCACAAACTTGCGATTCTTCCAATAGAAATGCTGTAAATTTTAGAACATACATTAAAATAGATATAAAATTCACTTACAAGTATTTGTCCAGCATACATCCTCTCTAGTGTGTCTCTTCAAAATTCGTTTTTGGGGATTATTTCCAGGGTCTCACACAGACTACTCAAGTGCACTGTCAATAAACTACATTCTCTGTCCAAACAAGTTTTTTTTTAAATTCTCTTTAATACAGACATAAAAGTGTAATGGCTGGATCTTATACAATTCTCTTTGACCATTTGAAGACTTGACAACTTGCTTGCTAAAATGATTGCAGAATTATACAAATCAATCCAATATGTGGAGTATATAAATTTCTCCACAAATGCATTACTATATTTTGTGTCATCTTTTTATATTATGGTCATACTAGTGAGTTTTCATTTTATTTTTTCTTAGATACTAAAGAGGAGCTTATTTCATGTGCTCCTCCTATTCACTATTAATTTACATATATTCTTTAAAGAAATATCCTGTTTGGGAAAAAATTATATAAAATTAGAAGATATAAAAGTACTTAACACTCAGTATCATTGTAGCTTTAACAAATATGTGCCCTCTATCTGTTGGATATGTTTTCACTTCTTTCATAGAATTATGAAAACTTATCAGTTGATCTTAACCAGTTAATTCTTGCTTTTCTTTAGCCACTAATGCTTTCCATTTCAAATTTTTAGAAACCTTTACAGATCCAATGTCATTAATTTTTACATTTATGTTTTATAGGTTTTACATCTCACATTTAGTTTGATAATCATATTTTATTTTAAATTTTTGTTTAAGTTTTGAGGAAGTAGTCTAAGATCTAGAAAGGCAATAGTGCCAATACACCCATTTAAGATTCTATTTTTATTTCATAAAGTCATGGCATCCTTTTCAAAATCTATTGACCATAAATCTAAGAATTTATTTTTGATAAATCTGTTACATTCTTCTATGTGTCTGTCCTTATAGTAGAGCAATGTTGTCTTCACCACTAAACATGGTAATAAGATTCAAATCTAGTATGGGGGCTCAAGATACACCATTTTACAAAATTGTTCTGACTGACCTGTATTCCTTGAATTTACATATGGGTTTATTGAGCAGCTGGACCAATATTCTACAGAGTTATCTAGATGTTTGATAGTCACTCATATTGTGCACTTTGTGAAAACACAAGACCCCAGATATTATATATAGAAAAAGTCTTAAGAGAATGCTTGAAACAACTAAAATTAATTTAGGAATGAGTTAAAATTTAGATATAGATTTAGATATATGAATAGCACTATACCATAATAAACCCGAATGATAATGACTTGAGCTGTACTACAGAAGAGAGTGAGAGGGGATAGAATAGAATGATGGACCACATAGGAGCTGTATGTCATTGGTATTGTGTTTCAAAAATCAGAAACTCTTCAGAGAAGAGAAGGAGGAAAATAATCAAAGGGTCCTGAATCAATTTTCTTTTTAATCCACCTAATAGTATGGACTGAAAGTCAGAGAAGATGGGAAAAAATAAAATAGAAAATAAAGCATTGTATAGACCACTTACAATGTAAAGAAATATTAATAGGAATATGAAAAATAATTTCCAAAGAAATAAGAGAAAGAATAGGTAATCTCTAAAGAGAAAAAGAATGAAGCCAAAAAAAAGAAGAAAAGTAAAACCTTTATCAACAACAAATGCAAGAGTTTGGAAGTGGAAAGGCATTGGAAATATTCTAAATACAATAGAATAATAAAAATTGCTAACATGGATAGAATATAGATCACATTTTAGCATATATAATTTTGAAAAAAATCATACTAGGCATGAAAATTTAAAAGTCGTAATTTAAAACACTATATTATAACTACACAGTATAGTTCAGTGGTTAAACCTTCGCCTAGCATATGTGAAACAATGGTGTGATCTCCCAAGCATTACAAAGTACACACAAAGCATACACACACAAAAACAATATAAACACACACACACACACAAACACCACATACACACATTTGGAATATTGTTATTATCATATTAAACAGAGGAAATTATCACAAATAGTAAAAGTAAGTTAATATATGAAATCATAATATAGCTCATACTATTTAAAAATTTAGTAGAAATAAAATAGACACAATATACTTGGATTTTTATACATGAAGTTAATTGAAAATTAAGAAATAGAAGACATGAGAACCTTTGCAAACAAGTTTTAAATAAGAAATATTTTGAAATATTTATCCTTTTATTTTGACAAAAGATTGATGCTACTGGTGTTTTAACTCAAGATTTAGAATATGATAACAGGCTGCTCTATATCTCACTAGGGATGGCTATATCTCTAATCATCTCAATGTGGATATTTCTATAATTAGGTCTCAGTTTCTCAGGCTCTCCCGAATTACAAACCCTATTCGCAGTTCCTACCATTGCTAAAAAATGGAAGCCACAAATCACCATGCCCAGCTCAAACCTTTTTTTAATTCAAGTACAAATACCAAATACAAGTACCAAAAAGTGAACAGATAATGAAGCCTTTCTTATTAAAAGTATGTGCTTCTTAGAAATACAGTATTTGTTACCTGGAAAATATGTTTAGCCCTATAAGAAAATAAATTTATTTAAATTCACCAACCATATAAAATTCAGAAAATAATTTTAGATATTCACATATTAAATATTTTAAAAGTAAAATATATATGTCTGAATAATTTACATGTGTTAAAATTAGGCAAAATTAAATTAACTAATCCTACAACCATGAAAAAAGAATTACCGTAAAGAAACAAAAGAAAATAAGTAATTAAGTTCAAAATTTGAAATTTACACAGTAAAACGGATTGTACTGTTTAGTTGACTTATGTAACTGCAAACCATCTGTATATCAAATTTAATAATAAAAATACATGAACAAAGAAAGAAAAAGTACAGTAGTTGAGTGTATAAATAAAATTGATGGAGGGGATAACAATGTTCCTTCCATGAGAAATGTACTCATTACCTTACTTATGTAACTGTAACCCCCTCTACATTACCTTCATAATAAAATTAAATTGAAATTAAAAAATGAACCAAATAATATTCCAATTAAGAATTCTTAGAAACCACTGGTTAAAAACTTTGTAAAATCCGCCCCACTTACCCAAGGGATATATTTTGAGGATAATATATAAATACATAAATTTCAGCAGAGAAGCAAAATGTTTAAAAACTGTTACAAAGTTAAGTAGTAAATCAGAATATATTACTATAATGATCATTATATGAATTTTTAGTAGTAGTCAAATATGTAAGAAATGAGGCAATTTTCCATTCGTTTGCACATAATAAGTGAGAATTAATTTTCTAGGTCTTTTTAAATATATCATAAGTTTAATAAAGAATTATTCTGTCACATCATATGATAATCAATTAAAGATGATATTAAAACAAAGAACAGATTGTACTAAGTTTTGGGATGTTAATGTATATACTTATTTTGGTTGTGGGAAATTGTGGGTATTTCAACTTTGGGTATTGTTCTTGCTAGGTTGGCATAATATCAGTGGCTAATTTTAGGATAGGGATTCCTTTCCACAAGAACATGCATCTGATCTGTCCTTTTATCCTTCCCATCATCAATGGCATCAGAGTTGCAAACCAACGTCTCTAACTTCCTACCTTAGCTTGCCTGGATCCTGCAGTCCTTCAAATCTTAGTGTCTAGATAGTGCAGGATGGTGTAAATGATCCAATGCATCCAGCATTTAGGATATGGAATGTGATGTATTGATATTCATTGTGTTGGTCACTTTTCTGTCATTATGAGGAAAATACCTGCAAAGAAAATTTCTGTGGAGGAAACTATTATTTTGACTCATGTTTTAAGAGAACACAATGTTAGAATTCATCACATGATAAAATAACAGGTAGAAAATATCAAATGTTGATTGATTGTTTTTCCAAGTACGTTACCTATAGTATCTAACTTAATCCTCACAATAATCCCATGAAGTAGAACTACATCTATTTCTAATGCTCAGATGATGATATTGAGGTCTTCAGAGTTGGAATTACTAGTACAACATTGCACACATGGTAAATGCTAGCCTGCGGCCCATTCCCACTGTATCAAATAACTTCATTCTATTTTATGACTAAAATACCAGCACTTAGTCTACTAAATCTAGGAAATTTTCCCAGAATTACTGTCCACACTCTAATAATATTTCACTTTATCCTTGTTAGAAAATAGGTAACTGAGCCGGATGCCAGTGGCTCACGCCTGTAATCCTAGCTACTCAGTAGGCTGAGACCTGAGGATGGCTGTTCAAAGCCAGCTCAGGCAGGAAAGTCCGAGAGATTCTTATCTCTAATAAACCACTAGTAAACCAGAAGTGGCATTGTAGCTCAAGCGGTAAAATGCTCGCCTTGAGAGGAAGAGCACAGAGACAGTGCCCAAGCCTAGAGTTCAAGCCCCACGACCAACCATAAAAACAAAAAGGAAATAAGTAAATGTAATATGAAAACTCCAAGTTCATAATCAATTTATACCTCCCTGGTGAAAGGAGCTGTTAAACTATAACATTCTTTATTTCTAGCTCAAACTTGTAGAAATCATATTCTATCCCATGACTCAAAACTGCACTGCCTGGAGACCCCCCCATCACTGTTTAACACAGTCATACTGAAAGAATGACTTGCCCAATTCATGATGGAAACAGACTACAGTACTCATGCACCAATCATTTCCACATTGTAGCTCACCTAAGTTGTTTACCATTAGAAGTATTTTGATTGCTTTCTTACCTAACATTTTGAGAGAAAGGTATTACTTTAAAATGCTATTAAAGCAAGACTGACATAAAAATCAGCTTTGACCCCAGATAAATATTTTACGTTTCATATACCTAAAAATGCAGTTTGACCCCTCATTAATGTTAGGAATGAGAGGTTAAAAATCATAGACACCAAGACCTAAGCACGAATTAAAGACACTCAAACTTGTGAATACCATTGATTTAAAAAGACATCAATACTACTGCATATTTTCAAAATTTCTTGGATACTGAAGATTCAATCATAAAATATTAACACTTGAAAATAACTCATTTTCTTGGGAGTAGGACACAAAACCCAAGATTAATCCTAATCATTTTCAAAGACCTTTATTTATCCTAAAAAAATTCACTCATAACTACAAAGATTCCAAAACTAACTGAAGTAGAGAGACACAAAGGAAATAATTTAACTACATCACATACATCAAAGGACTGTCTTAATAGAAAACAAAGTTATATAATAATTAGCTTAACAAACTCACTTACATTCTTTTATTCTATTTCATTTACTTTCATAAAAACTGGGTTTTCATAAAATGATGCATAGAAAAGCTTATATACCCACTTACATTTTCACTTACATCTTAACAATATTTATTTCAGAAATTTTAGCTCTATAGTCAATGAACTGAAAGAATACCAAAATATTCAAACGCCTTTCAGAAATTGCAAGAGCCTCTCTGGGATGTTATGTATACTGGAAAAGATATTCAAAAAACCTTATTTGTTAAAGTTGTGATAGTTACTCCCACAAAAGAACCATTAGTGAAGATCCTTGTGCATGTACAAAACAACTTCAAATACATCCATAATCTCAAGATGACACATGCTTTTTGTTTGTTCATTTTTGAAAGGAATATCTAACAATACTTATTTTCAGTCAATTAGATGGGGTATTCAAACATAATATGGGGTTGATTATCTCTTAGTGAGAATAGATATGATTTTACAAAGAAAGTTATTTTCAACAGAAATCCGGAAAGAGTTTATCAACCTTGTGTTTCATAGGAATAACCAGAGAGTAATACCCGTTTGGTCAATTCGGTCAAACGCACTCCTTGAGTATATCTTAAAAGTATAACCAATTTAAGAGGTCAAATACATATATTGTACTGACAGTCATCTTACAGCAATAACTTTCTACCTAATTATATCTGTATCTTCTAACCTAATATATACTAAGAGCTGAAAGTGATCTCATTTATCTAACTTAATGTTGTAAATGCTTATATTGTGATGATATTATTTGACAAATAAAATGTACAGAAGGGTGGTTCCACTGAAATGACATGACAGAACACTGATAAATAAAAACATGGCAACACAGTTAGCTCTTTTCAGCCTCATTCTGTCCACATTGGCAAGCAACATTGCAACAGCACACGCACACATATACACATACACACGTGTGCACATGCACACACATATACATGCATGCAAATTCAGGATTTAGTACCAAAAAAAGTACAAATAAAATATTGGTGATTAGGACAAATGATAATTTGCCTTATTACAAAATAATGCACAATCCAGTCACCATGGGTGTTACATTTTACTTGCCTCGCCACATGTGACCACTTAATTTATTTTAATTATTTAATAATTCATTTGTTCGGTGCTAATACTCAGACTTGAACTCAGAGACTGGTTTTGTCCCAGAATTTGTTGTTTTTTTTTGTTTTAGTTTTCTCAAGCCTAGAGTTTTACTGCTTGTACCACAGCTCCATTTCTAACTTTTGCTGGTGACTTTCAAATCAGAATCTAATGGACATTTTTTTTCTTGGTCTGCTTTCAAACCACAATCCTCAGATTTCATCTTTCTGATTATCTAGGATTAAAGACATGAGCCAACAATGTGGTGTCTATTTTTTCCTCTGTAGTTATTTAATGCAAATACTTAGATAGTAATTTAAAACTTTATAGAAGCAAGATGTACAGTGATGATATTGTCCTGTCAGAAATTTAAGCTAGTAAATTTCTTCTTAAGACCATAAACAAAAATATCATGATATAATATAAGAGAACTCACTATTGAACATATGAGCTTTAAGAGCTTTCTAATAGATCCATTATTTGTTACCCAACATTAAGAAAAAAAAGTGTATAATGCAGTAGTAAAATAGAAGTATTTTGTGGGCATACTTAAATTCCTTGATTTTTAAAAGACACTTGTTTTCATCTAAAAAAGTAGGCCTGTCTATGTCTTCATGTGATTTTGATGATTGAATGTGCTTATTGAGAAGTCAAAGTGTATTAGTAGTCCTTTGCTATCAATTAAATCTCACCTTTTCTTCTTGGAGAATATAATGCTTAAAGCAATAGTTCAGAATCAGCAAGCAATTGTTAAAATCACGCATCCAGCGCAAGTGGATCACCAGTAAGTAATCCTTGATCCCATTTTCCACAAAGTTTTGTCCCAGATACAATCGACATGCCTTCTCTAGCTGCTTTCCTTCACTCTACAGGAAAAGTGTGATTCAACTGATTTCAGTCATATCTGTTACTAGAATTATCGGATTTAGATTCTTGTCTGCGATTTGCTCACAGCTATGTCTCTTTATATAGTTTACTAAAAAATGTATTTACTAATTTCAAGTAAATAAATAAATTCTATTTCCATCTCTTTTATTATTATTTTTAACTGTGAAAATACTGTACAGAGTGATTACAATTACATAGGCAAGATAATGAGTACATTTATCAAGCATTGTAGCCTCCTCCTTTGTTTCCCCTTCCCATCCCTTCCCATCCTTCCCCTGCCACCACCCTCCCCCCCGCTGCACCAAAGTTATAAAGTTTATTTTCCACATAACGACTTGTACATCTCATTGTTGCAATAGGTCCACCTGTTTCCCTATTTAAACGATTTGTTTTTCCCCTTTCCCTCCACAAATTATACCGACATCAAATACAGTGAAATCAGGGGTTACACTGTGAGGGAGGGACATACAAAGCAACAAAGAAATAATCTTACAAATGTGTTAGAAACTATCTCATGAAAAAAAATCATTTGAATGCATATCTTAGGGTTCATTTCCCTAACATCACCTTATCTAACCTTTTCTGCTTGACTCAGATAATATACAATTGTTTACTCTATAAATTGATCAGAGGCATGGATTTTGTGGATAGCTAGGTTATTGCACATCTGTCTCTCTCCTCTTCCTTTCATGGTTCTCATAGATAATATGACTGCTCAATAATTATCCTAATTTATTTTGTTTTTAGATTTTTTGTTGCATCATTTCACTTTTTGCTCTGCCAGTTCCCAAATCACTTACATAGAAGGCATTATTTCATATTTTCTCATTCTTAGAATAAGCTTCATATGAAGACACCACTGGCCCTCATTTTCAGTCTGTATCTTTGAAGTTAGGTTAAGGTTAGAGAGGCTGGAATATCCAGCAAAGGCTTAAGGGGGCTGGCCTGAGTCAAGGTAAGGTGGGTCCTGAGCACCTTCAAAGGAGGTACCTTTTGAATTTTATTAAGGGCTATGGTAACCCCCCACTTTTTGAATATGGCAAGAACCTGAGCCAGAAGGCCCTCCAGGCAGCTTGGGTTTTGAGGCCCCAGAATTATATCATCCATGTAGGCATAGGCAAGAGAGGTATCTGAACCCAGAACAGGCCGTAAAAGTGTGGCCAACTATTGTTGGCAGAAGGCCAGGCTATTGGCTATTCCCTGTGGCAGCACCGTCCATTCACACCTCTAATCAGACTGGGAAAAATTAAGAGAAGGGATGAAGAAAGCAAACTTCTCGCAGTCATCTGAATGCAGGGGGACAGAAAAAAACCAATCTTTAATATCTGCTGGAGCCTGCCGGCAACGAAAGGCAATCCTGAATTAGGGGGCGAGGATGCGGAAAAATAAAGACATAAGACACAGGATGGGGTTGGGAGGTCTGCAGCTCAAGACTGCAGCACCATTTATTTTTAACTTTCCCTAATATATACTATTAGAAGTCAAGAGGTAACATAAGGTTACAATAGTCCAGAAAAACAAGGTAAATTTCAGGAAAAACAGAGTGCAGTAAAAACAAGACAAGGTCAACTGATAGAGAGTAAAAAAAACTCTGCAGACAAAGCAAAGCAATCCCGGGCACCTAGTGTTTCTATTTTTTCTTTTGGTCCGGTCGTGGGGCCTGAACTCTGGGCCTGGGCACTGTCCCTCAGCTCTTCAGTTCAAGGCTAGCGCTCTACCACTTGAGCCACAGCGCCATTTCTGGGTTTTTTTCTTTTTGCTTATATGGTGCTGAGGAATCAAACCCAGGGCCTCAAGCATGCAAGGCAAGCACTCTACCACTGAGCCAACTTCCCAGCCCACCTAGTGTTTCTTAAGTAAGCCAGCTCCTTGTACGTGCCTCCAAGTGAGCACAGGGGTCAAGATGACCTTAGAGCTTTACTGTCGGCTCCCAACAAATATAAATTACAACCAAGGTATATTCTGAAGGTAGAGAGGAAGTCCAGGGCATGCCTCTTAGGGGCGTTCCTAATAGCTCCATCCCTTCATTAACCTTACATCTTGGAGCATAAGCCAATCCCCTGAGGCTTTTTGAATAACAAATACGGATGTGTTCCAAGGACTCATAGAAGGACATATGTGACCAAGATTTATCTGTTTCTCCACCAGAAGGTGGAGGGCTACAAGTTTAGGTTTGTTCAATGGCCACTGCTCCACCCAGATTGGGCTTCCCGGCTTCCACCTAATGGGAGGTACTCGGGGGGGCAGTGGCTTTTAGGATTGGGGGTGCACCCAAGTGAGTCCCCTTTGTTCTTCTCTGTAGTTATGAAAGTTAAAAAAATCCTTTTTCTTAACTCCCTCTAGATCCTGTTTAAGACTTTGTGCTTCATATCCATCCAGGATATCATCATAGGATGCTTGATGGTCTGTAGTGAACATGGCATCCATTTGTAGGGTGGAGTCCTTCCACCAAGGGGACGATCCTATGGGCTGAGGTCTTTTTGCCACGAGGCTGCCTGGGCCTCATAGCAGTGGGGATTCCTCCTTGAGTTAATGGGGATAGAGGATGCCCCTCCCCTAGTTTAAAGGTTTTCCATCTAAATCAAACTTGGATACACATTCTTTTTCCAATGGTATCCCTCCCTGACCCTGGGGCAGGGTGTAGGGGGTAGTTTGCTCCCAGGCTGGCTGGCAGGAGATTGTTGTGAACAGTCCCTCTTAAAGTGCCCCTCCTGGCAACATTTGAAACAAGTCCTTCTCCCCGATGGTCTTGGGGTTCTTTAGCCCTGGGCTGCCAGTGCCTGGGTAATAGCCTCAGTCATTACAGATGTCTGAGCCTGTAAAGCTAAAACAGTGATTGGGACTGGTGCTGTTGCATGTCCACATCCTGTGAGGCCACCACCCATCTGCCCAGGGAACTCTCTCTCAATCCTGTGCAGGCCATGTAGTGGTTTGCATTCATCTCTTCCCAGACAAGCAGGTTTACAAACTGATCTTGGAGGTTCCCTGCTGGCAGCTTCCAGTGAATGCTCTGTTGGACTTGGTCTATAAAATCAGGTAGAGGCTCACCTGGTTTTTGTCTCACTCCTGCTATGGGGGACTCAGTAGGCACATCATCCAGTTTGTACCATGCGGCAAGTCCTGCTGCCTCACCTGGTCATGGTACAGGCCAGGTATTGCAGCCTGTTGGATGCCAGTGGAGTACCCTTCCCCCATCCCTGTATACATGAGTAAGTAATAGCTATAGCTGGTTGAGCCTGCCGGTTATTCTCCGCTCACACTCTGCATTCTTCCTTAAAGAAAGCACAACATTTAATAACTGAGAACAAGTAAGGACAGCTTTGGCCACATCCAGCCAGTCCTTAGGGACACACAGGTGATAAGCAATGTCTGGTAATAGGGTCTGGGCCCGAGGAGTTTGGGCCATCCTCCGCCACTGCCTTACCGAGTACTTTAAGATCCTTAGCTTCCCATGGATACCATTCCAAGGGCCTGTTAGCTCCTGGTGCCAGATTGACTGGATACACTTGGGGAAATGAATTCTGTGGCCTAGGGTCCGGGCTCTTGGGTGGGGGCGCTTTCTTTCCAGTGGCAGCCTCCGAGTAGGCTACTTCCCCAGCCCTCAGCCCCTCCATGGAAGGTTGGTAGGGGTACAGGTCTTGCAAGTCCATTTTGCAGGTTGCATAAGGCACTGTGCCTCCCCTCTAATAGGGGGAATAGGGAGGGGGCCTACAACCATCAGCAGCATCTGAGTTAGAGGGAGTAACATTCACCCTTATTTTGACTTCCACTGTGCATGTGTCAGTGTGTTCTCAGTCGAATTTGACCCATTCCTTTTCCTTCTCACTTCAAAAGTCCTCCTGTACTCTTTCTAGGCCTAATGTTGTCTCCTCCTCCTTCTTCTGTGAGATATCATTACCCATAGTAAGGGTTTCACTTACCCTGAGAGACTGCTTAGACTCGGCAAGTATCTTTTACCTTTGTGCCCCACGTTGGGCACCAGATGTCGGGACTTTGTCCATCCCACGAAAGATGGATGGGGCCCGAGGAAAGGTAAGTGCTGATGCTCGCCCATTCCCCAGCCTCCCTCAACCCAGGAGATAATCAGATGCAGCAGGGAGTCAAGTCAGGCAGGAAGAAACTCATTTATTAACAGAGCAAGCCCTTTTTAAAGCAAAAAAGAGTGGGAGGCATGGCAGGGGAGGAAGAGGAACCAATCACTGTCAAGGTCACACCCTATCATGCACCTAAGCTTCCACAGGCTGGTTACACACTGAATGTAAAGCAAATTGGGTTCTGCCCACTCAACTCCCTCTCACCACCATCTTTGCTGCCCATGTGCTCTACAGTAAATTGGGCTCTGCCCACTCAACTCCCTCTCAGCGCCATCTTTGCTGCCCATGTATCCTACAATCAAGGAAAGGATTCTTAAAGGTGTCATAGAGAAAAGATTGATTATTTATAAAGGATATACAGTCAGAATAAATACAGATTCCTTAGCTGATATGGTAAAAAAGAAAAAAGAGGCATGCATGATAGATGACAAACATTAAAGGCAAACAACTACCAACCGTGAATATGATCCCAAGCCAAACTCTCCTTTATATTTAAAGGATATATAAAAATATTTCATGGGGCTGGGAAGGTGGCTAATTGGTAGAGCGCTTGCCATGCGTGCCTGAGGCCCTGGGTTCAATTCCTCAGCACCACATAAGAAAAAAGAAAAAAGCCATAATCAGTGCTGTGGCTCAAGTGGTAGAGTGCTAGCCTTGAGCTGAAGAGCTGAAGGACAGCACCCAGGCCCAGAGTTCAGGTCCCATGAACACACCACCCCCAAAAAAAATCATGACAAAGAAAACTTGAAACAATTTATCTCCACCAGATCAGCAGGATAGAAGAGAATCAAATGTATCCTACATAGAGAAGATCATGAAGAAAAGAAACTGGTAATATAAGATGTTCCCTACCAGAGAACAAGGTAAATACATTAAGAGTAGAAGAGGCACAGCTCCTAAGAGCTCCTAAAAGAACTCACCCAAATATATAAAATTAGTTGGAAAAAAATGAGACATCACAACATAAATTAGCAAAATTGTGAATGTGATAAGAGAGAACTTTGAAAACCATATGCCAATCACCTGGAGAATCTTGGAGAAATTGATGCTTTCCTATAATTGAATTGAACCAAGAAATGATACATAAGAAGAAATGAAAATTAAATGTCAATAAACAATTTTCCATACCAGAAAAATATAGGACTCAATGGATTTACCATGAAATTAAGGCGTGCATATAACTTACAATACTCAGATCTAACTCTTCAGTGGAATAGAAAGGGAAATGGAATTATCAAACACATTCAATGAAGCTATAATTAGATTCTTCCTCATATCAGATAGGGACTCACCAAAGAAAGACAACTATGAACCCAGCACTTTTATAAGCATTGATGCAAAAGTTCTTAATAAAATTCTCACCAACCAATTTCAGCAACTATCAAAAAAATCATATCCTATGATGAAACAGTATGCATCTTAGGGTACAATTGGATTCAATATACTTGTCAATAAACATAACGCACACCATCAGCAGAAGCAAGGACAAGAACCACGTGATCATCTATAGGGATGTAGAAATAGCTTTTAACAAGCTCAAATAGCACTTTATGGTTAAAATGTCTGAGAAGCTAGGAACGCATGGAAATTTCCTCAATATAATTTAAAGTATGTGTATGAAAAAGAGGTAATAAGCATGTACCTAATGGTGGAAGCATGAAGATACTAAAATTAGGGATGAGAAAAGGATGTCCACTCTCTCTATTATTCTTCAAAATAGTAATGGACTTTCTAGAAGGGCTATAGGTAAGAGAAAAACATAAAGGGAATTTAAATAGGGAAGAAGTAAAACTATCACTTTTCACAGATGAAATGATCCTGTATTTAAAGGACCCTATAGCTTCCTACCTCAAGTTAGTAAAGGTGATGCTAACCTTCAGCAATGTAGCAGGGTATAAAACCCACAAGAATCAGTACTTTTTCTGTGTTACCAACAATGGGAAGACACAGGCTGAAATCCAAAAAACCACCTCATATGTATTAGCCTCAATATCAAATCAAACCTAAACAAAACAAAACAACAAGAATAAAAGTAGGAACTAATTTAACTAAAAATGTGAAGGACCTCTACTGTGAAAACTTTAAAACTCCAAAAAAGGAAATTGAAGGAGATTCAAGGAAATGGAAAGCTTTTCAATGCTCCTTGTTGGAAGAATTAACATTGTGAAAACTGCAATACTGCTCCCAAACAATTGACAATGCAATACCTATCAAAATCCCAACAATATTCTTCAATGCAGTAGAGAACGCAATCCAAATTTAATATGGAATTACAAAATTACAGTTGAAACAAAAGGCTTAGAAAGGAACTCATGGGCCTATTGTCATCTTACACACACACACACACACACACACACACACACACACACACACACACACACCCCACACACAATGGAATTCTATCCACCCATCAGAAAGTGCCACGCCTACTCCGGTGGAGTCTGCTTAGCTTGGAAAACCTGCATTCAGACCTGAGAATGGGGCTTCACAGAGACCTATCTCTGAGAATGGGACTTCACCGAAGTCTACCTCAGAGAATGGGGCTTCAAAGAGGCCTACCTCCTGGAAAGGCTGGCAAGCCCCTGGGAAAGGTGTGTTTCTGTCCCTGTTTTTCTTTTCTTCACTGTATAGGAGTGCCTATTAATCTTTTACTGTTCCTGCTGCTCATTGTACTTACTCATGCTCAACGTTCCCTTATTCAAGGCTCTTTCTTAAGAGTGTTGACAACTCCAACATCTGATGAGTGTCTTAAAAATATGACTAACTCACCAGAGTTAAGTGCTACCCTGAAAGCCCCTCTTATGGAGGCTAGTAGACAAGTCATAAGTAAATATAAAAGTATTGGGGGTTTCACGATTTCATTTCAGCAGAAAGAATTGTTTGTAAGAGATTTACAAGAAGCTGTAGGCGTGGCTAGAACAGAAAGAATGTATGGCAATTGCTGGGAGAACTACTTAGGAGAAAGAACTTCCTGTTACTCTCTTTCATTTACTAAGAGACTTGCTAGATCTAGGCCTCCTTGGTGCTTACTATTAAAGAAGGAACAGGAAAGATCTTATGGGACAGTTAAGGCCTCTATAGAAAAAAGTAATGGTTAATTGGTGATAAACATCGAAACCCATTGTATTTCTTAAAAATAGAGGTAAAGCCGGAAACAAGTGCCTATCAGGCAACCAGCTGGTGACCACCCAAGAATGAAGCCCTGCAGCAAGATTGTGTAACCTTTTGCCCTTTCTCATGGAGACTTTTGCTTTAAAAGTTTGTATCCTCTGCATTAAATCGCACTCAGCATCCACTCCTCTTGTGTGTGAGTTGTCTGTTTGCCATCTCCCCACCTATTCCAGTTCCTCCACTAGGTGTCCTCCGTTGTCCCAACAGAGCCGGTCCGCGGCAAGAAAGGATGACTTTTCACCAGTCTTAAGGAAAATGAAAGGCTTGGGAAAATTACAAAGAGAAAGGAATGAAGACTCAGAGCAATATAGGTTTCATAGATTCATTCATTTATGGTAGTTAGAAGGTGCCAACAAATGTACAAGTAAACATGACAGATTCTACCTCGTCCCACTTAGAATGGCCACTATGAGGAAAACTAAAAATAGCAAATGCTGGCATGGATGTAGCCAAATGGGAACTCTATTACACTGTTGGTGGGGAATTAAACTTTTTAACCTATCTTGAATGAAGTACAGAGTTTCTTCAAAAGACTAAACATAGATCTCTTATGACCCATTAATTCCTCTCATGGGCAGTAATCCAATAAATAACAACCAACCTCACATTAAAGCTACCAGCATAAACATGTTCAGGGCCCAGTCTCAGAGTTCAAGGAAGGGAAGCAAAGTTACCACTGCTGGTATTTGTTTCCTCAAATATGAAACTTTTGACATAAGATATCAAATCATCCTATTTGCAGCAGCTAGGATAGGACTTAACTGTAGTGGGTGATAAAATGGCTTTTTTGAATGTTAAGAAAAGATGTAGGCAGTCCAAGAAAAGGGAGATTTGTTTTTATTGTTGTTGGTCCAGGGGCTTGAAGTCTGGGCGTGGGCACTGTTCCTGAGCTCTTCAACTCAAGGTGAGGTCTGTACCTCTTGAACCTCAGTGCCATTTCTGGTTTTCTGGTGGTTTAATGGAGATAAGAGTCTCAGGGACTTTCCTGCCCAGGCTGGCTTTCAACAGCAGTCCTCAGATCTCAGTTTCCTGAGTATCTAGGATTACAGCTGTGATCCACTGTCATCAGGCTAAAAATGGGGTGGGGGTTAATAAAAGAAAACTCATCTCTTCACCAGTGTCTAAACCTCAACTATCACTATTAAAACACTTTATCCTCAACTCAATTCATCAGACATTTGTAAATTTTCTCTTTTCCTTCATGTGGGAATACTGCAGTCAATATCAACTCAGTTGTCAGACTGGATCAATTGTATGGTAATTTCTATCACCTAAATCAAGAACACTTACATCAAAACAAATGAAAACCTCATTTGGAATAATTATTTTCTCTTTTTATTACAAATCTGTGATTGATTACTTCATTGGACCGCCTAACAGAGTGATGACTTTTTCTTTCTCTTTAGCAATTGGCTTTCTTCCACATGTGGTCAAATATTTAAGAATTCAAAGAGTTCCATTGATATTTCATTAAGCTGGCCTCTAAGAAAATGTGCATTTCTGGTATTTGGTCTGCTGTCTTGTCCCTACACACACAGTCATTCTATGATTTATTTGTTCTACAAGGAATTCTATTTTCCAATCTTTGTATTACCAATTTTAGTCTCTCTAATCAGTCTTTCTGACCCACTCTTGGGACTCTCATTTCAGTCTGCCTCATAAGAAATATATTAGTTAACAGCTAAATGACTTTCAGCTTTTGTTTTTTGCCTGATTTAATGTAGGCTGTGATAGCAGCCCTGAGTGGCTGTGCTCACTGGAATTTTTTGTTTGTTTGTTTTGTTTTGTTTTTAGAGGTCTAGGATTACTATTCAATGTATTAGCTTCTCTGGGCCCCAGTGATCCCCTGGCGTACAGTCAATGTGTTATTCTCCTAAAGATACAAAAACAGCTGGCTAAATTCCTGTTTTATTTGTCTCAAAATGAGGCAATCTGGCATCCTTGCAAATCCATGAATAATCCTCTGTAACCACTTGCAGAAATAGTCTATCAAGATGGCTTTTCAAGGTTGACTGTGAAAAATGTTCATTTCCAACTTACCACCATAAAACTGATCACATCCCTGGGAGGAGAATTTTGGAAGGAATGTTCCCCTTCCTTTCTTTTCTTATGATAGATCAAACCATAATATTCTACAATTGTGGTCAGCCTGGAGCACATTTTCCCAATAATATTCTGTAGTATAAAAGAGGATCAACTATAAAAATAAAGGTGAAAATACTTGTCTACTAAGACTGATTCATATATGTTGCTTATATCTGTTGTTATTTTCATTACTTCAAGCAGATGGATACTTTATATTGGGATTAGACAAGTTGCAAAGGATTGATGGAATAAACATTCAGTTTACTTTCATATATCCAACATAATACACTTAACCCCTTATGGAAAATTAAATCTAACTGTAGAAACAATGTCAGGAATATAAAATAAGCCTCAATATGTATAATCTGGCACACATAACCCATCATCTACTCAGAAACTCAGTCTCCATAAATATTTATTTTGTAAAATAATAAAAATTTAATTAATGAGTATGACTTTTAATTATCATCTGAAATACTCCTCATGTATATAATTTAATAGATATCAGCTAGACACGTATTTAACATGCATGCAGAAATCAAATTTCCACCATTTAAGCTAGATGAGAGGAGTCATACTCTCGTGTACTGTGTGGTGTGAATTTTACCACAGTGCTGAACCCTTCCACCTAAAACCAAGTGTATTGTGGAATAATCTATTATTTGATATTAAGATGAGTGCTACGTGTAGAATACACTTTGAACTACTACATTAATTCACAGAAATGAAACAATAATATATATTATTTAAGTTCTAATGCTTCTCAATTTTACAATTCATAAAATATATCATTAAAATTAGCTTCACTTTCTTCTTTTCTATAGCTGCTGAAATTAAAATTATATATTAAGCATTCAATATTAAGAAATCAACAATGAGTAACCTATTATTAAAATGATATACTATTAAACTGTGATTTGAAGTATAGTTCTAACAAATTGTGATGCAAAAAACATTTATTAGAGTTATGGGTAATAATTTTAAATCTTACCAGCTTTTTATTTGTTTCCTAGTTGTGTCATTTGTTTCTCTTCGTCCAAGTCAACTCTCCACCTTGTTTAGTTTTCTATTTTATTGGTTTGCTGATTGTGCATTTTGTTTTCCCTTTTTAGTGATTGACATGAGGCTGAAAATCTGTACGCCAGTTCATTACTTCCTATGATAAAGTAAAATTCCTGTTCTCCACAGCTGATGTAGTCTTCTTTGTATAGTACAGTATTTCCCCCACTCCCATCTCCTGTATTGCTGCTCTTGAATATTTTATTCTATTTTTTATTTATATTTTATTGTCAAGGTAATTTAAAGCAGGGTTATAGTTATGTAAGTAAGATAATAGATTTATTTCTTTTCTAACTTGTTACCCCGTCCCTCATTTTTCTCCCTCTTCCCTCCCAATTCCCACACCAAGATCATTTCCTACATATTGTCTTGTGAGTATCACTGTTACCTAGGTTCCCCCTTTTTCCTTTGTCTCACCATTTTGTTTTTTCCCTTTCCCTTGCCTAGTTCAGCTCAACATATTTACACTACTCAGGGTATCAAAATCAAATATAGTGTCTGCAGGGGATAAATCATAAGTGGGGAAAAACAAAAAGTTAAAAAGAAATCACGTAGTACATTAGAACAACAACAACGAAGAACATGTGTTAGAGTTCATTTCACTTGGAATCACCTTATATGGTCATATCTACATAGCAATTGACCTATTCTGCTCATCTACTAAGATTATCCTTGATGTACACAATCATGATCCCCTATTACCCAGTAATCCCACATCTGGGCATTTACCCAAGTGATCACAAACAAGGCCACACTAAATCTACCAGCACAATTATGTTTATCACAATATTATTTACCACAGCTAAGATATGGAATCAATCCAGATGCTCCTCAGTAGATGAATAGATCAAGAAAATGTTACACACACACACATACACACATACATACACATGGAATATTATGCTTCCATCAGAAAGAATGATACCACCTCATTTGTAAGGAAATAGGAGATCATCGAAAAAAATCACATCAAGTGAAGCCAGACTTAAAGAAACATAGGTCCCATGGGTTCCCTTATTAATAATAATTAGTTTATATCGAGGATAATTTCATGTACATTAATTTGGCATTTTGTTCCATGTTGAGCATAAAACATTATTGCTATAGTTTGTTATTATTTCTGCAAACAGGCAAGTATATGTAAAGAATTACGTTTATCTCATCCATTACTGAAGGAAGAACACCTAAAAGAGAAACCCCTACAAGGAAGACCAGCTCCTACATATTTAGCTTCATTCCTATGTAAGGCCAGTGTTGTCCCCTGTATCCTCACGTTATACATTACAACTCTATACTTGGTCATCCTGTATATCCACTATCATCTATATTGTGACCTAAATGCCCCAGGAATATCAGTTGTTTACTTTTTGAAAAATTTCTCTGTTGCTTAGGTTGGTGTGTGTGTGTGTGTGTGGTTTTACAAAGATCAGAAAGCAACATTTTACATCATTTAGATTACATCTTATAGGTCATTGTAAGTTGTGGCTAATGGGAGAAATCTCTTGCTATTTTAAAGATGAAACAGAAAATTATATTTGTGCATGTGCCACAGTTGCTTTATTAGTCTGTATTTGAACACATAACTTTGAATTATATCTTGCCTGTTGTGAATAATGTGAATAACAGTGAACTACAGATATATTTACGAGTTACCCAGAGAGAATTAATCATATGATTGCTGGGTCAGATGATATTTCAACTTTGCATTTCTTTAGAAAATTGCGTACTACTTTCTACAACGAGATTACTAACCTATATTTTGACCAAGAGTGTAGAAAATTTCCTTTGCTCCACACTCTCACCAACATTATTACCTTTTAAGTTTTTTTTAAAGAGCATGTTTTTACTATGTGCAGTATCCCAGGCTGGCCTTAAGCTGAAATCCTCTTACTCCAATTTCCCAAATGCTTGGAATTACAAGCCTTTACCACCACACCAAGTTCCTTCGAATATTTTTGATAAGAGTTATAATAGTTACGTAGTAGTATCATACTAATTTTGAATTGTAGTTCTCTAATGACTTCTGTTCACACAGCATTAAGCCAGCATAGAAGTGATATTAAACACAACTTTTTAAAGCCACTGGTGATTTTCAGGGCATATTCGAAAATATGTCTATTCAGAACTTTTATCGATTTTTTTTCAAGTTCCTTGTTAATCTCATCTTTAATCTCTCTATACAAAATCAATAATACATTCCAAGTGGTAGAAAGGAAAAAATTGAGCAACACCTAACATTTTTCAATTTTCAATAACATGATATTGCTTAAATCATTTTTGCTTATGCTTGAGACTATATAACTCAATTTAGTGAAGACTTTTACAAGGCTATATGTATTTAGTTTATATTACTCTGATTGCTTTTTCCAAAGCCTGTGTGTCTAATTTTCCTTGGTTTCTTTCAGTCTCATGTAGTTCAGATTTCAAACTGAAGAATAAATTGAAAGAAGCAACCAAAAAAATAGAGTTCCTCTCATCTGATGATGGCTCTACAAGAATGAGGAAAGAGTTCATCCTGCTAAGGACCTATGATAGGTTATCAAAAAGAGAATTCATTCTTCTAGGTCTTCCCTTTCTTTGCAATTTAACTTAAATAATGAAAAACACAATATACTGCTTAGTTACTTTTAGGCTTTATCAATTTTGAACATTTTCATATGGACCTTAGCTCAGTCTACAATTCCTTCATTATTCTGACCCTGATAGTTTAGCACTATCAAGACATAAGATAAGCAGTTTGATTTACAACATGAGAAGTTATCCACCTGGCTTCCTTGGAAGCACAGCATAGTCAATAGATAACGTTACTTCTGGTGGCTCACTACATGTATTGATTTCTGTAATACATAGCACATTCTGTTTAGTATTAAAAAAAAACTGCTGGCTAAACTCAAAGTTCATTAGTAATTTATGTTAAGTATTTCACAAGTTTTATGTCTCTTAGTTCTTAAGAAAACATTTGCTATGATGCTAATGTTATTACCATTTTAGAGTTGAGAAAAATTGTAATTAAGTCACTAAGTGCATGGCCCAAAGACACACAGTGAGGAAGGAAATGAGTCAAAGTTTCCAAAAGCCTTTCAGCAATACAAAAACGGTAGGTGAAATATCTCCATTCTCTTACACTCTCAATTCAATATTCATATTGTCCAATAAATAATAGCATAGCAATTATTGCCCATGGTAATTGTATTCTGTCACATTTTGTCTTCAACACAGATTGTGTTGGTGACATTGGGTTATCGTGCACAGAGCTGACCTTATAAATTGAGGTCCAAAGAGAGGCAAATTTCTTCTGTCCCACAGTTCCAGTATTCTTTTAAAAAAGTACTAAAACTTTTAAATACCATCACTTACTCTCTTTTAAGAGTCCCAACATGAAATAAATTCACATATAATCACTCCAAAATGCTTTAAAAGTAGGAAATGATAAAACAGTCCCCCGTGAAGTAAATTTTTTTCTACTTTTAAAATTATTCTGAAAGCATTGTGATGGTTGGTCACACGTGTAATCCTGTTTGCTCTGCATAACTACTCAGGACCCTGAGAATTATAGATAAGAGTTGGAAGTCAATCAGGCCAAAAAATTCCTAAGATTATTTTTCCAAAATTTAAATAAACTTGCAAAGGTCCAGGAATGGAGATGTAGCTCATATAGTAGCTCACCAATCTAGAGAGAAAAGGCTTAGCGAGACCATGAAGCCCTGAGTTAAAACTCTGAGCACACCAACATGCAGGCATGCACACACACACACACACACACACACACACACACACTCACACACTTACTCAAAATATCTTTGGGTCAGTCTTTTCCATCAATTTCTTTTTTGTTTGTTTGTGTGTGTGTGTGTGTGTGTGTGTGTGTGTGTGTGTGTGTGTGTGTGTGTGTGTGTTTTAATTGTGAAAATACTGTACAGAGGGGTTACAATTACATGGGCAAGATAATGAGCACATTTCTTATCAAGTATTGTAGCCTCCTCCTTTGTTTCCCCTTCCCATCCCTTCCCAGCCTCCCCCCGGCCCCCCACCCAGTCCTCCCCCCCATTAATTTCTTTGTTAACAATATTATATGGGTAAAATAAAATAAACTCTTCCATCTCAGAACATTTTCTAATGTTTTTTATTGTAAAAGTACTGTACAGAGGGGTTAAAGTTACATGAGCAAAGTCATGAGTGCATTTCTTATCAAGCATTGTTACCTCCTCCTTTGTTTTTCCCCCCACCATCCCCTCCCCTCCACCTCCACAAGTACACTTCTCATCCCCACACCCCCACACCCCCCAACATGTTGTCTTGTGCATCTCATTGTTACAATGGCTCAACTTTTATCTCTATTTAAGCATTTTGATTTTTCCCTTTCCTTCCCCAAATTAGAGAAGTGTATTTTCAGGATGTAGTTGCACCAACATCAAATCCAGTGAAAACAGGGCTTATACTGTGGGGGAGGACCATATAAAAAACAAAAAAAAAAACACATTGTACATTATAAATATGTTAGAAACAACAGTAAGAAAGAATAAAAAAAAAACACTTCTGTCCTTATCTTTGGGTTCATTTAGATTAACATCATCTTATTTAGTAATATGCATATAGCTTTTGATCTTTTCTGCTTATCCCAGTTTTCTGCTTATATTATTTATTGCAAGTAAGGGATACCTTACATATATATACATTCCAATCTATATTTATATTTATGTATATAAATATACATATATATACATATATACAAATATATATACATATATATGTATGTGTAGATAGATAGATAGTTAGATAGATAGGAAAATACATACACACACACACGCACACACAAAATTTTCTTGATTCATTCATTTTCTGAGGGGCATCGGGTTTGGTTCCCTATCTTAGCTATGGTAAATAATGCTGCAATAAACACAGCTGTGCTGGTAGTTATAGTATGGTCTTGTTTGATCATTTGGGTGAATGCCCAAAAGTGGGATTGCTGGGTCATAGGGGAGCTCTATGTGGAATCTTTTGAGGAACCGCCATACTTCTTTCCAAGTGGTTGAACAAGTTTTCACTCCCACCAAGAATGGAGTAGGGTTCCCTTCTGTCCACATACCCTCCAGCATCTGTTGTTGTAAAAATGTGGAAATCTTCATGAATTTGCATGTCATCCTTGCGTAGGGGTCATGCTAATTCTCTCTGTATTTTTCCAATTTTAGTGTATGTGTTGCCAAACTGAGCACAGAACATTTTTTATACATAAAGTGGAATTGATTTTCCTAAACTAGAAAATTCAACAAAAATAAGTTCAAAAGACTTGTCGTGAAATTTTAGAACCATATATTTCTTATTTAAGCACACATTTAAGAATAAAGTCAAGTTAGATATGTCAAAAACAAAATAATTCCGGATATTTGTTGTTCAAGAGATGTGTAAGAGTAGAAATTCAATTATTCTATACATGGCACCTGTCATAATGAGCACTGTAGCAAGTGCTAAGGTTTGTTAAAAATTTTACTGTTTTAAATATGTTTAATTTTGGGAATTTGCTTATATGTGCCAAAATTAAGACTGTTCGGCAGGTCATAAAACTTTTCCATAAAGTATTTAAGATTTATGGTAGCAGACATATACTACTAAATATGTACATTTCAGAGTTTATAGAAACTTTACTATGAGAAGTTACAAAGTCTGTAAAGAAACAGAGAGAAGAGTTAAGATTTTAACTACACAATTTCTGTTAAAACTTGAGGGCTTCTTTTGTATGTTAGTGAGAAAAAAATGATGATATAAGCCATATACAAATGATGAGATGAGCCATAAAGAAAGAGTAATCTTAGTTGGTAACTTTAAAAGCTACCCGTAGCCTACAAAACTCTTGTGAAATCATAATCTTAGCCAGTTTTAAATGTACAGGAATATGAGTAAATAGTAAAATCTAATATGTAGAACACTTCAAAAACTGGAAACACTGGTGTTTGGTTTTTATTTTATTAACCATTAATAATTAATTATTGGTTTTCTTTATTTGTAGCATTGTTTTCCTTTTTGTAATAGAATACAACTTTTCATAACTCATAATCAGGAGGTACTTTGAGAATGTTACTGGGAGGTCCACACCATTTTTTATAGGTGCATGTGAATGTACAAAGAGAAAAATTAAGAACAAAATATTGATTTAAAATTTTCTCAAGTAGAAATCTGAATCAGAAGTGTTGATAAATGTATACACCTAAAATCTTAGTCCTAGGCTGAAGCAGTGTCTTTTCAGAATTGAGGCTACAAATGTGAGAGCTGTGTTTTGTTTAGTTTTTTGGTTTGGTTTTTGTTTTGTGGGGCTTGAACTCTGGAGCCTGAGTGCTGTCCCTCAGCTTTTCAGCTCAAAGATGTTGCTACCACTTGAGCCACAGCACCACTTTTGTCTTTTTCTTCTTCTATGGTGCTGAGGAATCAAACCCAGGACCTCATGCATGCAAGGCAAACACTCTACCACTGAGCCACCTTGCCAGCTTCTGAAAGACTATGTTTTAAGAAATCATCTAAACAACATTTGCTTTCTGGTTTGGGTTATATAATGAAATATATGAATATCTTTTTACATTTTTGTCATTTTTATACTTCTTTTTATTGTGAAAATACTGCACAGAGGAGTAACAATTACATGGGTAAGATAATGAGTACATTACCTTTGTTTCCCCTTCCCATCCCTTCGTATCCTCCCCACCGTCCCCTCAACCAAAGTTGTAAAGTTCTTTTTTCGACATAAAGACTTGTACATCTCATTGTTGAAATGGGTCCTCCTGTATCTCTGTTTTAACGATTTGTTTTTTCCCTTCTCCTCCACATACACCAACTTCATATATTGTGAAAACAAGGGTTATACCAGGGGGGAGGGACATACAAAGCAATAAAAACATAATTTTATAAATATGTTAGAATCCATCACATGAAAGATCTCTCTCTCTCTTTTTTTGTCAGTCGTGGGACTTGAGCTCTAGGCCCGGCAGCTGTCCCTGAGCAATTCAGCTCAAGGCTCATGCTCTACCACTTGAGCCATAGCTCCACTTGTAGTTTTCTGCTTTTTTTTTTTTGTAATTAAGTGATTACAAAATTTGCCAATTTTCACAGTATTTTGGGATGATGATGCTCATTTAAAGTCACAAATTCATTGTAGCTTTCCTGGAGCAAATTGTCTATCACGGTCTGTAACATATAATGGTGTACACATATACACCATACATGTGATCAGCAGCATGGGGATATTTAATAGTGGTTCGACCAGAGGAGTGGAAGTTCTTTGTTTCTTCTTTTCTTAAGTCCTTCTGCATGGGTGATCTGCAGGCAGCCTCCTTTTTCTCTGGGATTCCAGCAGCCCCTGCTGTGCTGCTTGCCACCAGTAAGCATTGGAGTAGGAGTCTTCGTGCTTCTCTGTTCTGAAATTCTTTTTCTCTCTTTCTTTTTTGTTATTTTCCACCTCCTGTATTTCTCTGGGTGTTCATCTTTTTGTTTTTGTCGGTCCCTTGGGGAGGTTAAGCTTAGGAACTCTAACTCTCTTTTTGGTTGGGGAGAGCTGTGGCGTTTCCCTACTGCCCTGTTGCCATCTTGGTCCCCCCTCCCATTTTCATACTTCTAAATTTATACTAACTTCAGCCACTTTATCCTTTGCAAAGTCATGAAATAGCTCTGAGAATTTGCTTCTGTGAAGATTGTTTTTGGATTTATTTCTTCTGCTTTCTATCCATTCCCTATTCTCCAGTTAGAATAATTTCAAATAGTAAAAATGGAAAAAGAGAAAAAAATCATGGTGAAAAAACAGAAGTAGAAAATTCACTGGATTTTTTGACCAGTTCAACCAACGTGAACTATTGGGGAATACATGTACACCTCATTCCCACTATTACTCAAAGTCTCTAGTTAGGCAATTCTGATGAAGACAAGGAACTAGATGAAAAAGTGAGGAATGGTATCATTTGCTAGAAAAAAATAGAGAAGTGTCCAACCAAATTTCTTCATTGGGCTGTTAAAAATAATCGGCTTACTACAGTGCAGAGACTACTTTCCAAAAAGGCCACTCATGTGAATACTAGGGATGATGATGAGTATAGCTCTCTTCATCCAGAAGCCTACAGTAGATACTTAGACATAGTGCTTATATGTGGAATGATACCAGAGTGGCTTCTTTCTTACTGCATCATGATGCAGATACCAATGCCCAAACTAAAGAACTCTTGACAACCTTGCATCTTGCTGCTGGGAATAGAAATAACAAAGGTACGCTGGATCTGCTTCTATTGAAATATTATATCAAACCAGGTCAAGAACAACTTGGAAGAAGTTGCATTTGATATTGCCAAAAGGTTAAGTATGTATCACCTCTTTGAAGTTGTGGAAGCCTGCAAAAATTTTTCTCCTAAGTCATAATGGTTTGGATAAGTTTCTTAAATTTCAAAAATGCCTATCCATCTTTGTGTCCGTACAAAATATTTTCACAATACAAAGCCACATTAATATCTTACTTTAAATACTCATGGATTCCATGCTATTCTTCCAAGTGAATTGCCTAACTTCGATGTCAAAATGTATTCAAGATTTGTTTGTATACATCTATAATGATTTCTGCAGAGTTTGTGATTTTTATAATCAGAAATAATTTTAACTTATCTGTTGAAATGAGTAATACAGAAACTAAAGATATTTCTGTTGCTTGTCTGAAAAAGGATATTTTAAAGTAATCTGTATTCTGTTTGTATAATATCCATAATCTATTTCATTCTCTCCTAGATATAATACTTTTAATTCTACATTGTTTCATAATATATAGGTTCATTAATAAATGTGTCATTTCAGATAGCATTCCGTATAGAAATAGTTTAAGATTCTTTTTTTTCCCCTAGGTTCTTATAGTATTTTATTTCTTTGGGATAAATTGAAAATGTTATCTAATTTCAAAAGTTTTGTAAAGGTTATGCTATGTAAAGGCCTTTCTAAGGTGATGATTTAATACACTGATGTCAAACTAACTTTCAATTCAATGAATTACATGTATCGTTACAACTGTATTTTTGTAATCAATTTTTAATAACTGTTTTTCATTTCTTGCATCTGAAGAATGAAAAATATGGAATACTACACAAATTTTCATATCATCCTTGTGCAAGTGCCGTGTTAAACTTTGTATTGTAATTAGGGTAGATGTGCTGTTGAAGCATGTAGTATCCTCTAAATTTAAGTAGTTAATGATGCAATCTTTATACAGGCATATATCCTTGGTTGACTATTTGTAACTAGGAAAACTTATTGTTCCTAAAAATGCTATTGATATTACTTCTCTAAAATTCTGTGTATATTGGAAAAAAACTTATATTTTTTGTTCGATTGCTCACATTTGCAATTTTTTTGTCAATGAGTATTTTAAGTCTTTTTCATTTTAGATTTCATCATACTTTGAAGAATTTAAAGCTAGGTCCAAAGGTGATGGCTTTTCAAGTACTTATTTATTAGCTGAGTTAGCTTTGTGGACGTAAGGATTCAAAGTAAGCCTTGCTTAAGAGCTACTTCTAAACTTCTGCAGCTTAAAAATTCCTAAATGAGATCTTATTGGCACAGATGTCTACCTGACCCTTTACCTGTCTTCCATTTAGGAACAGACGAACCAGAATATCTTACCCTGACAGCATAGATTTTCTTACTGGAACAAAACTAATCTTAATTACAAGGGATCATAGAGACTGGAACAGTTCAGATAGAAATGTTTAGACTAGAAGGTATTTTATCAAAATATAATTGGTTATTATACCTAATATTTCAAAAGTATCTAAAGCCAAGAAGGTGAAAAAATTGTTCATATGCATGATTAACTAATGTCCTGGCCAGTCTACCATCCAACCAGGCAGGAATTTACACTACTGCATTTCTATCACCAAATATTTTCAGAGTTACAAGAGAAGTTTATATGTCTCTCCTCGATATTAGGCCTTAAATTGTTAATGTTTTAATCAATTTAATTTTTTAATCAATTTAATGTTTTAATGTTTTAATTTAATGTTTTAATCAATTTAATGTTTTAATTTAATGTTTTAATCAATTTAATGAATTGGAATATAAATAATTAGGTTTAGAATACATATTAGAATATAAAAATATCAATGCAATATCTTTGGTATAAACTTGTGATACATTCTAATGTTCTTGGTCTTCTGAATTCACATTGCAAAAAAAAATAGTTTTCCTCTAATCTATAAGGGATTTTACGCTGCTACTCTGTTTATTGTTTTAACTCACTGGTCGCAAACTGATTTTCTCCATATTTCTGAAGCATTCCTAATGATTGTACACAAATTTTGCTGATATGGTGTCTACAAGGTATTATTCTTCTGCAGGACCCAAGGGTCCTAGGATCCCAGGTCCCAGTTATCCGCATCATCAGATAACAAGGACAAGATTTCTCACCTAGGCCCATGCAACATGCCAACAGAAAGTAATTGAAAATCCATCTCAATTTCTCATTTCCTATAGTATTTCGGGACCGCAGCAGTAAGCAATTGTGAAATGCAAGACAACTTAAAATGAAAGATGAGATCACAATATCTGAGAGAAAGTACAATAATTACAACTTTAAATTTACAGATGCCCAGCCCATATGAGTGAACAAGATCACAAATGTCACAAAATTATTTTTAATACCCCTCTCCTAATGATTACTGAAAGATTTCAGTCCAGTATAAGTAGGCCTAAAAATTGTTCTGGGAACGATAGATCCATAATTGGTCTACCAAGGCTAGGAAAACTTTACTTACAGGTCAATTATAATTCAGAAAAACATTAATTGAGAAGATCCTTAATGCTTCAAACTACTGGTACTACAGTAAATCTTGGTTCTGTAGTATAAAAATGCTATCATTCTCAAGGCAATGATAACCTACCTTTAATCTCCTGAAAATATATTCTTTTTCAAAACTTTTTAAAATCACATTCACCAAAATAACATTTGACAAGTAAAGGATACTTAGTGACATTACAAGTTTTACAAGTGTAGGGAGCAAGTTACAATAGAGTTGAATTATTTACCCAGCACTTAAGCCAAACACGTTCAACCATTCATTAAAGTGTAGAAATAGTACCCCCCAATATTTGTTTTGTTCAGTAGGTGCCTTCCAAAAATGTGTTAAATCGATCAGCCTCCCATAATTCAAACCCAAACACTAGCTAATAAAGTAAATTTCATCACTTAATAAGGTACATTTTAAAAAGTCACAAATAGTTGCCTTATCATATGTTGTTTTATGTTTTCCCTATCTGTCTAATATAGTATGAAATAAGACTTTAAATCTTGAATATGGGTACTCATCAGAGATGTGACAAATATAAAATCTGTCTTCTATTTCAATCACATTCCTCTATAGTAGTAAATTTTAGTTTTCTTCCTTTTCCAAAACTTATAGGTAGTAGAAAATATTATCCCATGTCAAATAAAATAATCACAAAACTTTGTACAAATCCATTCATAAAAACTGGTAGCTAGGAATATATTCTGAGCCATTTTTAAACTTTCTTGTTGACTAAAGATTAATCTTCCAAATGAATGAGAATATTATCACATCTCCAGTCTTGCAAATTGTTATTGCAGATGAATGAAATATGGAAATATAAGCTGACATACGTTCAAGTATATGCAGGATTGAAACTCCATGGAATGTATATAAACCTTTCAAAGTATTAACAGATAGTTTAACAGAATAACTATCAGGAAGATGAAACCAGAAAGGAATAATAGTAAAAACATAGAATGAATGAAAAATGGAACAAGGGGCAAGTACACCTAGAATACTCAATGTACACATGTGACAAAAGAAGTGGTAGATCTGAAATAAATCTTGGAGAAGGGGTTGGTTGAGAATGATAGAAGGAGTCACTCTGACCCAGGAGCATTGGAAAATTAGATAGACATATTTATTGTAATACACTTGAAAACATTTTGAAATTCAGTTAAAAACATAACAAAAACCAAAAACACACAAAAATCACAAGCAAACAGCAACCTCTAGATAGGATAAATATGACCTCTCAAAATTTTAAATATTTAATGAAGGGTAGTCTTGGGAAAGGAAACAAAACTGTTCAAAGAGGGAAGTTTGGGGTAGCAGAGAATTTTGAACAGATTTAAATAGATTGTCTAAGGTTATAAATCACCTGCATCTGCTGCAAATATTTTCTTCTCTGAGTTCTCTTTCTCTGCACTGGATACTCCAGTCCTAAGCCACACTTGATAGCTTGTGAAGATAATTTGGAAGAAACAAGATCAAGAACCCATTACACTACTGGAGACACAACACTCCTCTATATGTTCTCTCATCTCTCTTCACTACTCTTTCATCATTCTTTTAAGTCAAGTGATTTTGAATTATATCTTTCCTTTTTGTTCTGGCAAAGTAATTTGTCAAACTAATTCACTAAATTTTATTTACCATTTTTTTCTATCATGCTGTTATCTTGTCCAAGAGAGTGCATTAAACTTTACCCTTGCATTTGGTTGCCACGAAAACCCAACATCTATATTAATGAGGACAAACTCTAATGTAAAACTTTGTCTCTGAAAAAAACATTCCAAGGAGCTGTGATCACAAATATTTAGCTATACTTTTTCTTTTACCGTGAAAGTCTTCTTGTATTTAAAGTGCCCACAAAAATAAGGACTCCACCACTTTTGGATTCAATATCTTCTAACCTCAAAGATATATTTTGCTAACAAGATGCTTTGAGGAAACCGAAGAATACTCCACTTTTATCTTCTCTCTTAAGACTCTCCTTAGGCTTGGAAAAAATTATGTGAAGTGAAGTAAGCCAAGCCCAAAGAAACAGAGGTCCCATGGTTTTCCTTATTTGCAATAGTTAGTATCTGTATGAGTCAAGCAGAAAAGGTCAGATAAGGTTATAGGAAAATGAACCATAAGATATGTATTTAAATTTTTTTATTTCATGCATTTGTTTCCAATGCATTTATAAGATTATTTCTTTGTTGTTTTGTATGTCCCTCCCCCACAATATAACCCCTGCTTTCATTGTATTTGATACAGTTGGGGTCGTTGCAACAATGAGAAGTACAAGTTGACATGTTGAAAATGAATTTTACAACTTTGGTGTGGGGATGGAGGGGTGGGGCAGGCTTGGGTGAGGGGGGAGTCTGGGAAGGGATGGGAAGGGGAAACAAAGGAGGAGGCTACAATGCTTGATAAGAAATGTACTCACTATCTTGCCCATGTAATTGTGACCCCTCTGTACAGTTTTTTCACAATAAAAAAAGACTCCCCTTAGATACCATATGAGGAACAGTGAAGATATTTTTTGTAAAATTATTTCAATAGACGGAAGTGGCACTGTACTCAAGTGGTAGAGCACTCGCCTTGAGCTGAAGAGTTGAGGGACAGCGCCCAGGCCCAGAGTTCAAGCCCCATGACCGACAAGAAAAAAAATCATTTCAATAGATTATTTTTCTCTTGGTCTTGCATTTGCTCAACAAGATGTATGGAGAAGAATAGAGTTAAATCATCCATACCTTGTGACAGTGTCTGTTACAACGGACAATAATTCTTTGTCCTACTTCTATGTTCTCCTCTTAGCTCTTGCCTGATTTCCAATTAATCACAGCTTCTTGGCTTCAAGTCTAGTGAAACTGAAGGACTATAAGGCATCCCCCACTGCTACATCATCTTGGTTTCTCTTTTTAAACTTTTTTATTTGGATGTGGAATTTATTTTCATGTCTTCACTCAATCTGTTCTGCATTGTAGTGAGCCAAATAGGCTCTGTAAAATCACTTTAGGTAGCAAAAATATTAACACAATCTATTTCAAAAAGTTTTGGAATCCCTCTACTGCTGAAATTAATACTCTTAGCCAGGGCTTCTAAGAATGTGTTTTCTTATTTGCTCAATTATTTTCTGATCCCAAAACTTTTTGGCTTATGTAATAAGAGAAGTCTTCACTATGTCATGTTAATAAGGATATTATATTTTGTGAGCTACTTAGAAATGAGAAATCATTGGTTTAAGATATCCAATCAGATTTTTTTTCTTTGTTTCAGTGCTTCACATGCAAAGACATTGTGGAAAGTATTTTAATCAGAAAAGTGTATATCCAGTACCTGCTTTCATTGTGGAGGGCACTTTCTCCCTAAATATTTTGACCCAAATTATTTTTTTTTCAGAGAATTACTGTTTGGTAATTAAAGGTCAATTCATAAATTTTGATGCCTTTTTAAAAAGAAGTTTGAATTTAAATTCCAGTACAACATTGTTTCACAGTGAGAGTATGTTTTCTGGGTAAGGACAATTCTCACGGGAACCTACAGGATTTATAGCAAGGTTTGTGAAGTTTGTTTGTTTACTGTGAAAATGAGCCATCTTCATCCACATTGCTCCCTCTCAGCTTAGTCTCCATGGATTTCTTTGCATGAAAGCCTATTTTCCCAGGCAATTTTAAATTTTCTTAATAAACTAAGTTATTAAAAAGTTTGAACAGTTAAAATTTACCTATCACAATTTTTAAACTTTTTTGAAATTCCTTTATCAGAATTGCGAATTCACCAATCCTAATTCCACCTTTACCATCAAAAACACTTAACATATTATTGTCATGATAAAGTGTCGGTGAAAATATTATTTTCCAGTGGTTTTGTAATGCATATATATGATCATATAAGCTGATGCTGAGCAAAATGAACTCCAAGATATGGAAACAGATATTTATTTGCAGTTGTTGTTTTTAATGTACTATGTGATTTCTATTTTCTTTGGGGTTTTCCCTTATTGTTTATCCCCTGCTGTATTTGATTTTGATACCCTGTGTATTGTGTATACCTTTACCTTAATTAGGGAAGGGAAGATGAACAACAAAATGGCGAGACAAGACAATATGTTGAAAATGTACATTACAAGTTTTGACGGGTTTGGGTGTGAAGGAAAACTGTGAGAAAAATGAGAGAGGGGTAACTATTTTGAAAAGTTATGTATTCACTACCTTACAATTACTGCAACCCCACTGTACATCACTTTGACAATAAAATTAAATTCAAAAAATAAGCTGCATAAAATATAATTTCACTGTATTGGTATAGTACATATAATTCTTTGTGTAGTAACTTTTTAAAAATCAACACTATTTGGCATCTAATTTGAATTAATTACCCCTTTTTAATCAGAGGACCATCAACTTGAATCCAACTAGACAATATTTTCACAATATACTTGCCAATATTTTGAAAAAAGAATAAGTTTATTACTTTCTCATACAAAAACCAAAAACATTGTAATTCTATAGAAACCCATAACTTTTGAAAGAAAATGCATTGCTAAGAGGAGAGAATATATGTGTTCTTCAAAATTCCTATGACTGATACCTACTCATTTTCAAATTCTGAACTTTCCATATCTGTTTGCATGTTATGAAATTCTGCAATAAATGCAGTTTCCAATGGGATGTTACAGATTGAGAAGTCAACAGAAAAATAGCCACATTGGTGTAGAGGATAAAACAATGAAGCAGCTTAATAATTAATTCTTCAAGAGTAAGCAATTGTTTATCAGATTAAGCTATTATTTCTATGACCATCAATCCCAAGATTTATCTCATAAAGTCATCCTAGCCCAACAGTTTCCAACATGTAGTGTGCACCTCAAAATTCCCTTAATTCACATCATGAATAGCTTATCTCTATTGTGAAAAAATACTACACCTCTGCTAATGTGATGCCCTCCGTGTTCTGGAAAGAACACCACAATAAACTGGGCTGTATCATTTTTCCACCAGTGGTATTCTTGAGATCAAAATACTTGCAAAAATTATTTACATTTATTCTTTTTTAACTATCATAGATATTCAGGATGTTAAGATCGGAAGAGTACAGTTCAAAGCCCACCCTGGCAGGAATGTTCCCTAGATTCTTATATCCAGTAAACTTCTCAGAAAAAGCCAGACATAAGTGGCACTGAAATTGAAATGGGAGGGCAGGAGCCTTGAGCATAAACAGGCTCAGAGACAGTGTCCAGGCCCAGAGTTCAAGCCGTAGGACAAACCAATAAAACAAAAACTAAAACAAACCCCAAACCTAAGCATTATTTTTCATTGTACACAAAGGTACCTAATTAAGGAAATTGCTTCCTGTGTTACATGCAGGTAGAAGAAAGAAGATGTCACAAAATTATTCTCTTTATAGCATGTTATACCACAGCCTCAAAAATTGCTGTCTTTCTAAATTTATAAATTTATATAATCTATTTGTTGGCAACTCTGTCTATATTATTCACATTATCATTTCATACATGAACTGTTAGAATTATCTGTTAACTAAGTTCTAATTACAACTCACTTGAAAGAATATTTTACGCAAATAGAATGCAAGAATCATTTGTGAATTTGTCAATTAAACCTTCTATTAAAAAGAATTTTGTAGTATCCTATAGAATATGAAATTAAAAACATTTAATTTAAATCTGAATTCTAATTTAGCAAGATCTACAAAGTCCTACATTAGTCAAACTTTGCTTTTTCTCTGGGCTTAAGCTTTTGTAATCCTTCATTAATTCTTTGGAATCCAATAGAATTATGATAACTTTGGATGGGAATTTTGCATGGAAATAATGAGCCATTTGTAATGAAGAGAGCATTTAAAACACAACTGAGGATTATATATGAGTTGCATTGCAATAGGAAACTTGACTTCTCAAATCATAGTGACAAAATTAGCCCAAACTTCCAACTGTGCACTCCTTTCTTGTTTGGTTTGTTTTATTAAGACAAAATTATATTACCTGGTCCAAGGAATGTATCACTATGTAATTCCACTCTCTAATCTCCTGTCTTAGTCTGAGTGCTAGAATTCTAGCCTTGTATCACACTGCCTTGGCATAGTTTCTTGGTTTATTTAATCTAGATACAGACTAGCAATTCTGAACTTCTCCAGTGATACTATCCACTAGACTTCTCAGACTGTTCATGGACTATTTTCAAAGATGTTCTAACCTTTGACACAGGATACGAACATTTTCAAATGCACCTGCGGGGTCTCTGATTCATTCCTCCATGGATCTGAGCCCCTTAATAATGATTACTTGACTCTCTTACTATTTCTGGTCCCAACCTAGATAATATTCTCAAACTTTTTTGAAGAAAGTTCACTTGAAGACTTTCTAATTTTAAAAATTATCACTTGATTCTAGTCTTACTCAGGACATATTTTCTATTGTTTTCTAACTTTTCTACATATTCTGAGAGTTGCTTCATTTGTGTATTTGTGTGTGCACATATAAGTGCCTCTGTGTGTATGTGTATTTTAATATGTATGTATGCAAAAGCCTCAAGCTCTTATTCATCATTCTTGCTCCTGACTCATATTCCATCACCTAAGCCATTTGTCCAATCTAGCTTTTGGCTGGTTAATTATAGATAGTGTCTCAAAAACTGGTCTGCCCAGGCTGGATGTAAACTGAACTTCCCAGACTCCTTTCCATTCTTAGGTTTTATTTATCCCATAGAATCAACTTTTAAACTACAAACATTTTTATGAGTATAAAGTCTATACTGCAGCCCAGATTTTTAACTCAAGAATCCATATAATGATAGATGAACATACACATTACATATGCTGAGTGTACACTGTTAGTAATGTGATCCTAAGCTGGGTGGTGGTGAGATCTGAGGACTGGGGTTCAAAGCCAGCCCAGGTAGAAAAGACTCTTTTCTTCAATTAACTGAAGAAAACTGGAAGAAGCACTGTGGCTCAAGTGGTAGAGCATTAGCCTGGAGTGGAATAGCAGAGGGACAGTGCCCAGGCCCAGAGTTCAATTGCCAAGATGACCACCAACAAAAAAAATATATAAGTAAAGGATAGAAAAAGAAATGTCATCTTAGCCACCAGTTCATTGCTAGTATAATCCCTGCTCTCTCGAGATGGATGTTTTTTTCCAGTTAAGTCCATACTCTTATATCTGACTTGCATTGGAAGCAAAATTATACTTCCATTCTTCTTTCTACAAAGTTGATTTATTAGCAAGCATGATTTAGAAAGGGAGTGCCCTCATAATTCGTGTGCCACCTGGGAGTAATGTTTTCTCTATATCACTCCCATAAATCAAAATACTGGACTTGACTTTATTGTTTCAATGTTGTCTTATTTGTAGTCTTTTATAGTATACTGATCCCTTATACTTAAACACAGAACTTCTTTATCTCTTATTATTGCTATTGTTTCCCTTACTGTTAATGCACGTACACTTGGGAAATAATGCGCAACACATACACTCAAAAAAAGAATGATCTGAGAACCTTCTTCCCATTTAAAATTCGCCTTAATTTACAGAGAACTTACAAAGTTTGAACTCAATGTACTCATGGATAATGTATTTATATGCAACATAAATTTCATATTTTCTCTTTACTAAGTTATCTCTGAAAGACGTGTTACCTCAGGTCCAAAGGTGTCCTTGTGTTATTTCAGTGAAGCCAGAAAACATTCATCATAACTCAGGCAGCACCATCTATTGTTACTGGAGGTAACTGCTTCTGGATGTGGAAACTGATCCCAGGAAAGGAAATGAACATAGAGGAATGACAAAGTTCATGTTAACTTGTGCTTTCCTTTTTACTGTACAAGAAAAGAATCCCAAGGTTTGAAGGAAACTCTGTCCCTGACTTTTTTGACTGTGTTCTATACTCATATAAAACTTTTCTGTAAAATTCTAGTTGAGAGGATTACAAAAAGAAATAATGTGCCATGTGAAGTCCAGCATAGAACAAAAGGAAATAACATTGTTTTAAAAGGGTTCTACAGCAAAGAAACAAAGACATGGAGGTTTTAAAGTGTCTTATGGATGGATGTTCCACCCCTGAGATGATTCTCTTGTTGCAGGAGCCATTGATCAATTCTTTTTGTCTGGTCCTGAGTTCTCCAGAGCAATGAAGATTCCAAAAAAGCAGGATCCAGTGAGTATGATAAGTAAAAGTAGCCTCTTCTCAGACTAGTGCACCTTTAAGGAGGGTCTCAAAGAAATATCTGGGATTTTTTTCTTTGTTTGTTCCTTTGGTTTGTGCTAGTTCTGGGGCTTGACCCAGAGGCTGGAGTCTATCCCTGAACAATTGTCTTTCCTGCACACCTGCCACCAAAGCTAGTACACTTCTGCTTGAGCCAAAATTCCACTTCTGGTTTTTTGGTGTTTAATTAGAGATAAGAGGTTGACAGACTCTCCTGCCTGCGGTGGCATTGAACTAAGATATTAAGACAGCTAAGTGACATCAACTGTATAGATTTCTCTTTTGAAACAAGAAATATTAGATGAAGTTTATTATAAACCTAATATTTGACAATTTTTAAAAAAAGACTAGGTCCAGAAAAAAAAAGCTATAACTTAAGTAACTCAGCAGAAGTAGGTGTACTGAATCATTTTAGAATTATTTTTTCTGCTTGGGAAGATCTTGTCCTTCCTTTGGGGAAAATTTAAAGTCATATTTCACTTTTTTTGTTGGTTGTGGGGCTTGAACTCTGATCCTGGGTGCTATCCCTATGCTCTTCAGCTCAAGTTGAGTGATCTACCACTTTAGCTAAATCACCACTTCCAGGTTTCTGGAGGTTAATTAAAGATAAGGATCTCTTGGACTTTCCTGACCAGGCTGGCTGTGAACCACAATCCTCAGATCCCAACTTCCTGAGTAGTCAGGATTACAGGCATGAACCACCAGGACCTGGCTCATATTTGCATTTATGTGCACTGAATGACACTATGTAGCCAAAGAATGAAAATTTGAACCAAATGATGACATTGCAGCTTTTCAGAAAATTTGAATTAGCAATAAATATATCCTCTTTTTGCCATTTTGTTACATTAATGACTCAAACTATGGGACCCTTACATTAGCATCCTCTGCCATTTTTGTAGGTGTGTTGGGTCTTCGTCCATCCCACGAAAGATGGACTGGGTGGAGGAAAGGTAAGTTTGGCGATCACCTGTTCCCCAGCCTCCCTCAGCCCAGGAGACAATCAGACACAGCAGGGAGCCAAATCCAGCAGGTAGAAAACTCGTTTATTAACAGAGAGCCGCCCTTTTTAAAGCCAAAAAGGGCGGGTGGCATGGCAAGGGAGGAAGAGGAACCAATCACTGTCAAGGTCACACCCTATCATGCACCTAAGCCTACACGGGCTGGTTAGGCCCTGATCGGAAGGTCAATTGGGCTCTGCCCACTCTACTCTCTCCCAGTGCCATCTTTGCTGCCCATGTGCTCTACAGATTCCCCCTTTTTTTGTTTTAATGGCAGACCCAACTCCCAGTTAGTTATGCTTTTCCCTCCTCTGTAAAGGTTGTTTTAACAGGATTACATTGGTAGGGATAGCATTGGCTACACAGGGGGTTCCAGGCAAGTCTGGGGGTCGAGATTCGACAGACAAGGATAGGGAGGGCCCTTGTGCATGATCCAAGAGCCCGTCCCAGTTACCTCACATCTCCACCTAGCACAGTAATAAACATTAGTCCCACCACAGTTAGAAATGTCCGAAGCAGTTCATTTAATTCCTGGGCACCTGGTGTCTCTTAAGTAAGCCAGTTCTTTGTACGTGCCTTTAAGCTAGCACAGGGGTCAAGATGACCTTTGAGCTTTACTGTCAGCTCCCAATGGCTCACAACATCATCTCTCCCCCCCCCCCCCCGCGCCCCGTCTTTGTTTAAAGAAGTGAACCCACCTGTCTTAGGTTGGGTGGATCGCCTTGTCTGCCTTACCCTTCATGGGGAACTTCTTCAGAGAGAAACTGAAAGCCCTATCTTAGGTTGCTCAGACTGACACACCCTCTTACCCGTCTCTGGTTGCAATTCCTCTTGGGGGGGGGGGAAATTCATTCATTTGGAGCTTGATAACTGGCTGGCTAAGCTCATGAGAGTTTTGTAGTGCACATATAATGCAAGGAAGGCATAGAAAAAACCATCAGCAAAAGCATTACTAAGCCAGGAAATGTAACTACTAGCCCTTTAACACTAGTGAAGGATGGGACAGCAGTCTTTGCCACTTCAGAGTCCAGAGGTGGGGATTTTTTAATCCAGCTATTTGCCTGTGGGGTTGGACAAGATCTAAACTGGAAGCATAACAAAAGGTGGTTGTTTAACAATAAGTATGGATTCAATGCCACTATATAAGCAATTAGTAAAAGAAAATTAAAACAGGTGACATTAAAATAATTAACTGCTACAAAAATATTAAAGTCCATAAGGTGGTGATCAATATGAAGGTCAGGCCACCAGGTCAAAGGGACAGCTTCTCTTGTGATGCTATTGACGATTTCTGCATTGCCAGCGTTGGTCACTGCCCAGGTCACCTGTTGAGGTTGATGCAGATTCCATAGGGCCGTTCCCAGCATTGGGAGAGTCAGGATAGCCAACAGCTGGAGTATCGCCATCTGCAATTGTTAGAGAACACAAGAGCTTTTCAAGGGCTGGTTGCCCTTGGGGATGGTTACTAATTGTCTTTCTGGCTTTTCTCTTTAAAACACAAGCCTCGGCCATGACCGTTTTTCTTTCCTTATTGGTTAGCTTATTCTTAGGCATCCTCTTGTATAGAGGATATGGGTAAAAATGTAAGGTTCCTGGCAGGGATCCAAATGGGGGCTGTCTCCCCTATGGGAAAAACGCATCCAAATCCCCTGCCCATAGTAACTGGGGGGTCAGGTCCTCTCCATTGTTGTGTCAGGGGGTCCTTCCTCCTGACTTTCACTTGGGGCTTCGGGTTTAGTTGTCCCCAGTGCTTCTGAAATCTGGATTCAGTTGCCTCTTTTGAAAAATTTAAAATGTTAATGGTAAACAAAGCTCTCTGTAAATGTATATGGGGGCTAACTCCCCCTTTTTTGTTTTATAGGCTATCAGAATACAAATTAAATGGTTTTTGAATGTCCTGAAGGGCCATAATTATGACCAGCATTTCTTTATATTGTGCTGACCCTTGACAAGGTTGAAATCTTTGTTGGTTCAGGGGCTTTAGTTGCTCCTCAAAGGCTGCATACGTAAAGCCTACCTTACCTCCATCAGTAAAAACATGGAGGGTGCCAGGAATAGGCGTAGAAGAAAATAGAGATGGCATTTTGAGGGGAAGTCGCCATAAAATGACAGTCCATTTGGATGGCCCATAATGGCAGTCAATTTGGCCTAGAAACCCCTCCAAGGAGAGAGCAAGACGAGCATTGGCTCGAGTGAGCCACTCAACATATGCCATCCGAAAAGGAAAAACAATGGAGTGAGGGTCAAGACCATAATGTCTTTGGGCTTGCGTCCTTCCCTTCACAATATCATCTGCAAGTTGGTCTGCTTGAGAGTACACTCGAGGTGTGCCTCCCAGGGGAGTTTGAACCCACTCTAATGGCTCCCCACTTTGAGTTAAAACTGCAGAAATTAACGTGACACCTGCAAACAACCAAAGGGAAAAATGGTCTCACTAATAGAATACCTCTTTAGAGAAAATTTATCCAGGGCTTTTTGGAACTGCAAAAATATTGCCCTATGGCTGTCTGTAATTGTAATAACTTCTTGTGGCGTCCTGTCTTTTAACAGGGCAAATAAGGGCACAAGACTATCTTTAGGGACAGAAACCCATGGCAACAGCCAACTGATTTCCCCTAAAAGACTCTGAAGTTGGGTTAAGGTCAGAAAGGCTGGAATATCCAGCAAAGGCTTAAGGGAGCTAGCCTGATTCAAGGTAAAGTGGGTCCCAAGCACCTTACAAGGAGCTACCTTTTGAATTTGATTAAGGGCTATGGTTAAAAACCCTTTTTTTAATATGGCAAGAACCTGGGCCAGAAGGCCCTCCTGGCAGCTCGGGTCTCGGTGCCCCAGAATTATATCATCCTTTTAGGCATAGGCAAGGGAGGTATCTGAATACAGCAGAGGCCCTAAAATTGTGGCCAAGTATTGTTGGCAGAAGGCCGGGCTATTGGCCATTCCCTGTGGCAGCACTGTCCATTCGAACCTCCGATCAGGCTGGGAAAAATTAAGAGAAGGTATAGAGAAAGCAAACTTCTCACAGTCATCTGGATGCAGAGGGATAGAAAAAAAAATCTTTAATATCAATCACAACCAAGGTATATTCTGAAGGTATAGCAGGAGTCCAGGGCATGCCCCTTAGGGGTGTTCCTACTAGCTCCATCCTTTCATTTACCTTAGGTAGGTCTTGGAGCATATGCCAAGCCTGGAAGCTTTTTGAATAACAAATATGGGTGTGTTCCAAGGACTTATGGAAGGGTGAATATGCCCTAGGTTTATTTGTTCCTCCACCAGAAGGTGGAAGGCTTCAAGTTTAGGTTTGGTCAATGGCCGCTGCTCCACCCAGATTGGGCTTCCCGGCTTCCACCTAATAGGAGGTACTTGGCTGGCAGTGGCCTTTAGGATTGGCGGTGCACCTGAGCGGGTCCCACATGTTCTTCTCCGTAATTATGAAAGTTTAAAAAAATCCCTTTCCTTAACTCCTTCTATATTCTGTTTAAGCCTTTGTGTTTCTTCCCCATCCAGGATATCATCATAGGATGCTCGATGGTCTGTAGTGATCACGGCATCCATTTGTCTTAGCATGTCTTGCCCTAGTAAATTGGCAGTGAGGTTCTTTGCCACTAAAGGGTGTATCTTTCCCTGTTCTCCATCTCGGCTAGTCGATGTCATAAGGGCAACCATTTCTTTGGACTGGGAGTTGCACCCTATCCCCAATGTCTGGGGCCCAGGTGCAAGCTTCCAGTCCAAGGGCACTTCCTCCTCCCTGAGTATGGTTCGGTCTGCCCCAGTGTCAATTAAGCTGTGAAAAAACCTCTTTCCGCATATGAGAATACTCATTTTAGGGTGGAGTCCATCCACCAGGGGACGGTCCAATCGGCCTGGGCTGCCCTGCCACGAGGCTGCCTGGGCCTCACAGCAGAGGGGGTTCCTCCTTGAGTTAACAGGGCTAGAGGATGCCCCTCCCCAAGTTTAAAGGCTTCCCATCTAAATCAACCTTGTATCCCTCCCTGCCCCTAGGGCAGGGTATAGAGGGCGGTTTGCCCACGGGCCAGTTGGCGGGGGATTGTTGTAAACAATCCCTCTTAAAGTGCCCCTCCTGCCCACATTTAAAACAAGTCCCTCTCCCCTATGCTCTTGGGGTTCCTTGGCCCTGGGCTGCCAGCGCCTGAGTAATAGCTTCAGTCATTGCAGACGTCTGAGCCTGTAAATCTAAAGCTAGTGATTGGGACTGGTGCTGTTGCATTCCCCCATCCTGTGAGGCCACCACCCATCTGCTCAGGGAACTCTCTCTCAATCCTGTGCAGGCCATGCGGTGGTGTGCATTCATCCCTTCCCAGACCAGCAGCTTTACAAACTGATCTCGGAGGTTCCCTGCCCGTAGCTTGCAGTGAATGCTCTGTTGGACTCGGTCTATGAAATCAAGTAGAGGCTCACCCAGTTTTTGTCTCACTCCTGCCATGGGGGAGTCAGTAGGCCCATCAATCCAGTTTGTACCATGCGGCAAGTCCTGCCTGCCTCACCTGGTCATGGTACAGGCCAGGTATTTCGGCCTGTTGGATGCCGGTTGAGTAGGCTTCCCCTGTCCCTGCTAACATGACATAAGTAATAGGTATTGTGGGTTGAGCCTGCCAGTTACTCTCCGCTCCCACTCTGCATTCCTCCTTAAAGAAAGCACACCATTTAATAAACTGAGAACTAGTAAGGATGACTTTGGCCATATCCATCCCATCCTTACGGACACATGGGTGATAAGCAATGTCCTGTAATAGGGTCTGGGCCAAGGAGAGCTTGGGCCATCCTCTGCCACCGCCTTGCGGCGCTCTTTAAGATCCGTAGCTTCCCATGGATACTATTCCAAGGGCCTGTTAGCTCCTGGTGCCAGATTGACCAGATAATCTTGGGGAAGCGAATCCTGTGGCCTAGAGTCTGGGCTCTTGAGTGACCCTGCCTTTCCAGAGGAGGTCTCCGAGTAGGTTACTTTCCCAGCCCTCGGCCCCTCCATGGAAGGTTGGTAGGGGTCTGGGTCTTGCAAGTCCCTCTCGCAGGTCTTGTAGGGCGCCGTACCTCCCCTCCATTTGGGGGAATGGGGAGGGGGCCTAGGACCATCAGTATCAGCTGGGTCAGAGGGGGTAACTTTTACTCGTTTTGACTTCCACTGTGCACGTTTCAGTGTGTTCTCGATCGCGATTTGACACATTCCTTTTCCTTCTCATTTCCCAAGTCCTCCTGTACTCCTTCTAGGCCTAATGTTGCCTCCTCCTCCTTTTTCCGTGATATAGCATTATCCATATTTAGGGTTTCACTTACCCCAAGAGACCGCTTAGCCTCGGCTGGTATCTTTTCCTTTTGTGCCCCACGTTGGGCGCCAGATGTTGGGTCTTCATCTGTCCCACGAAAGATGGACGGGGTCCGAGGAAAGGTAAGTGGGGCGCTCACCTGTTCCCCAGCCTCCCTCAGCCCAGGAGACAATCAGACACAGCAGGTAGCCAAATACAGCAGGTAGAACACTCGTTTATAAACAGAGAGCAGCCCTTTTTAAAGTCAAAAAGGGCAGGTGGCATGGCAAGGGAGGAAGAGGAACCAATCACTGTCAAGGTCACACCCTATCATGCACCTAAGCCTTCACAGGCTGGTTAGGCACTGATCGGAAGGTCAACTGTGCGCTGCCCACTCTCTCTCCCAGTACCATCTTTGCTGCCCATGTGTTCTACATAGGTGTATTTAGTATCAGGAAATTTTCATAGAGAAATACAAAAAGACTGAGATTTTTAGAAAGCAAACGAGATCAGGTATGAAAAAATAGCATAGAAGGAGATACATGTAGCACACAGAGATTAAGAACTAGCCTAAGAAATTTAGAATGCTAAAGGCAATGAGGAATAAGCCTAGTTGATAACTAGTTCTTCAATAACCAAAAATGGTCCTCTAGAAAAGTTTCTGTTATACCTTAGTTACTATCATTTATTCCTTCTCTTCTGTCACAACTCTGCCTTTTTGGTGTCATGACTGACCAAAAACATTTCCAAATATCACTTAGACTACCCTTCTCTTTGTGATTAGCAGTCACCACACAAAATCCCGGAATCTTTGAATTTTGAGAATTAATCTTCACGTGACATCTAAGCACATTCCTGGCATTAATTTCTGTGACCAAATGAACAAAACTTTTTTTTTTCAACACAGTATCCTAATATAAGTAAAGCATATGAATTAGGGACTATTGTCAGGTGTCAGAATGGAAGGAGCAATTCTATATTCCAAGTATGGGTTCTTTATTTTGCATTTACTAACCAATTTTATTTTTGCCAGACCAGAGGCTTAAACTCAGGGATACGGAATTATTCCTGAGCTTTTTTTTTTTTCCTCAAGGTGAGACAGCTCCTGACCCACAGACCAGACCAGCTCCAGAATGAGAGAGCCAACTTGGGTTCCAGCCACATGGGGATGCTTTGCCACCTCCTCCAGCACCCATTCAACCAGTTCCTGTGTGTGTGAGAGAGAAAGAAAGTCAGAATTACACATAAGTCGGGTGCCGGTGGCTCAGAACTCTAATCCTAACTACACAGGAAGCTGAGATATAAGAATCATGGTTCATACCAGCCCAGGCAGGAACGTCTCTGAGACTCTTATCTCCAAAGAACTACCAGAAATCCGGAATAGGCTCTGTTGGCTCAAGTGGTAGAGCACTAGCCTTGAGCTGAGAAGCTTGGGGATGGCGCCCATGGCCTAGAGTGCAAACCCCACGACTAACAATATGTGGACTTCCCACCACAAGAAGTGGACTGAATAGCACACATTGTCCTAGGGAGCATGGTAGAGACCTCAGGCTGAGCTTCCTGTGAACTTGAGGTCATAAGTAGGTCACCTGGCTTGTCTGTGCCTTGTTTTCCCTAGCTGCAAAACTCAACAGAATGAAGGATCCCCTTCCTTATGGGGATAGGGTAATGATGAAAGATAGCCATGTTTTGTTTCATAATTCCCACCTGTTGCACGATTAATAACTGGCCCCACTTGAGTCCTTTCCAGGTATCTTCCTGTCATATGCTCACAGAATTGCTAAGAACCTTACCTGAAGGCTGCTCCCTCTGTGCTTAGCCGTGCTACAGAGATCCTTCTGTATAAATCCATTGTTTCCTCACAACTCTCCTGTGAGGAGACTGAGGTCCGATGGTTGAGGCCTTACCCAGAGCTTCACCAGTGGTCAAGAATCGGCTGCTGTGGACTAAGAGTTTGGTATAATCCATCAAAACCTATGACTGAGCATATCACTACATGTCTACCATTCCAATTACAGAGGACAGGCCTGGTGGAGCATACCTGTCACAGATAGGAGGACCTAAATCCAGCCCAGCCTGAGCATATATTGAGTCTCTATTTTAGAAATGCCCAAAACAGAAAGGTGTTTTCTCAGAGCCAGGGAGGAGTGCTAGGATCTGAACTCAGGTCCTGGCAGGACCAATTGGCAAATAGTTCAAGGTGAACAGACCAGCCTGTTTGCAACAAAGGAGTTAGGCCATTCCCAGGATCTGTCATTGATCCCCAGGGTGGGCCACGATAGTCATAAATTCATAATTTAAACATAGGATCTAAATTTACATATATGTGTGGACAGCATCTTGCATTTGATGTACTTCTCCTTATTGTCTGTCTTATGGAAGTATTGTGCAATTTACTGAGTAAGGTGACAGATATAACAGTGCTTACATGGATGACAACCTATTGCCATGGCTATAGGGTTTCCTAAGCATTCTCCACCCTAGCTGAGACACAGGACTTTCACAGAAAAGGAAAAGAGGTGAATCGATGTGCTTATCACATCAGGATTCATCTTTTGGCAGTGTTGGGATTTGAACTCAGAGCCTACAGGCCCAATTGGGGAAAAGGTCAAGGGTCACCAGCCTGTGAGCAACGAAGGAGATAGGCCCTTCCCAGGACCTGACATCGAGTACCAGGGAGGGCCAAATAGTAATTAATTCATAATTTAATCATAGGATCTAGATTTACATACATGTGTGGACAACATCTTGCATTTGGTGCATGTATTCTCCTTATTTTGTGTCTAATTCATGGAGTTATTGTGTATTGTACTGAGTATGGTGACAAGTATAACTGTGCTGACATGGATGACAACCTGTTCCAATGGTTATAGGGTTGCCTATGCATTCTACATCCTAGTTGAGGCCCGGGATTTTCACAGGAGAGGAAAACATGTACAATGACTGGCTTCTGACAACAGAATGAATCTTTTGTCAGTGCTGTGATTTGAACTGGAGTCTGAGTAGCTCTGTTGGACTTTGGGGGAAGGGGAAGCTCACCATCCTTGAAGACTAGAATGTCAGCCCTGGTCCAAGGCATGATTTGAAGCACCAGCACTGGACAAAATAACCTTTTTTAAACTTAGGATCTCTCTTTACCTACAGATGTGATATGCATCGTTCATTCAGTGTAGTTATTCTTTTTATTTTGTGTCTTATTCATGGATGTATTGTGTATTTTATTGAGTATGGTGATAGACATAGCTGTGTTAACATGGATGACAACTTATTCCCATGGCTATAGAGTTGTCTATATAGAATTCTCCATCCTTGCTGAGACCCATGACTTTCATGGGACAGGAAAACAGGTGGATCAATTGTCTTCTCACACAAGGTGAATCTTTTGGCAGTGCTGGGATTTGAACTCAAGGCCTAGCAGGCCCAATTGGTGAATGGGTCAGAATGGGTCATGGTGAACACACCAGCCTGTGAGGAACTAAGGAGCTAGGCCATTCCCAAAACCTGACATGAAGCCCTGGTGGGGGCCAAAATAGTCATAAATTCATCATTTAAACAGAGGATCTATATTTCCATACATGGATGGCAGCATCTTGCATTTGGTGTAGTCATTCTCTTTATTTTGTGTCTTATTCATTGATGTATTGTGTATTTTCTTGAGTATTGGTTGACAGATATAACTGTTGTGACCTAGGTGACAACCTATTCCCATGAGTATAGAGTTACCTATGCATTCTCTATCCTAGCTGAGACCCAGGACTTGCACAGCAAAGGAAAATAGGTGCAATGACTGGCTTCTCACATCAAGGTGAATCTTTTGGCAGTGCTGGGATTTGAACTCAAGGCCTAGCAAGCCCAATTGGTGAATGGGTCATGGTGAACACACCAGTCTGTGAGCCACTAAGTAGCTGAGCCTTTCCCAGGAACAGAGATCCAGCCCCAGGGAGGCCACAATAGTCCTGAATGGATCATTTAAACATGGGATATATATTCACATCTGTGTGTGGACTGCATTGTGCATTTAGTGTAATTATTCTACTTTGCATGCTATTCATGGATGTATTGTGTATTTTCTTGAGTATATGATGACAAGTATAACTGAGCTGACATGGATAACAACCTATCCCCTTGGCCACAGGGTGGCCCATGCATTCTCCAGCCTAGCTGAGACCCAGGACTTGCACAGGAAAGGAAAACAAGTGCAACGATTGGCTTCTGACATCAGGGTGAATTTTGGCACTGCTGGGATCTGAACTCGGGGCCTAGCAGACCCAAGTGACAAATGGGTCCATGTGAGCACACCAGCCTGTGAGACACTATTGAGGAAGGCCTTTCCCAGGACTTGAGATGGAGCCCTTAGGTAGGGAGTGGGGGGGGGACGGCACACAGCAGTCATCCCTTCATAAGTTGAAGGTAGTTCTTACACCCAGGACTCTCAGAGAAAAGGAAAACAGGTGTCACACTAGGCTTCTTACTCCATGATCCAATTGTTGGCAGTGCTGGGACCTGGACTCAGGGCCTAGCAGACCCAATTCGTGAATGGGTGTGTCAGCACAGCAACTTCTAGCCCAGGAAGCTGCCAGGCAGTTTGCAGACCCTGAGATTGAGCCACAGGCGTGGACAAAATAGCCATACATGGATAGGCAGGTGGTAGTATACCAATAAATATATATATTTGTATAGAGTGCCAGAGACATCTACCTATCAACTACATTTCTACCAACTCTTAGGTAGTTACTGTGCCACCATTGAAGGAATAGGATTCTTTTCATGCTTAATAAACTATTCATTAAGATCAATCAGCATGCTAGGATCATTGCATCTAATTTTAGACTAGACTGATGCACACAGAAACTTCTGATTCAATCATGAGTTTGCTCACATTCCATCGGTATTTCGATGCACAGGAACGAGTCTCTTGGGATTTCCCCCATTGGTAGGTGTCAGGACCAGGACTCGAACTCAGGGCCTACATTGCTGCATGGTCCTATGGCTTCCCCAATATCCCGCTAGCTTTCACCAATGCAAGCTGAAGAACCCTTTGTAGGCATGTCATTAAGACCCAGGATGGTCATCGTGGAAAGGAACAAAATATAAAAAATCCATCCCTCGGCTTTTTCTCTCTCTGTGTGTGTGTGTGTGTGTGTGTGTGTGTGTGTGTGTGTGTGTGTGTGTGTGTGTGTGTGTATTCCTGCAAGACTTCAAGGCCTAGGATCCCAGGATCGGCTATGGGCCAATGGCAGCCCGCCAACCTAAGATGATTGAAACTGAAGCAGAGTTTCCACAAACTTAGTTGAAATCCTCTCCTTGGTAATAATAATAATAAAAATAAAATAAAGCACCCTGGATCAGAACTCACACAATTTTTCTGCCACAGCTGCGATTCTAACTCAAGTCTGGGTAAATCTATGGCACTGTGGGGGAAAGAGAGGCTCACCCTCCTTGAAGACTACAATATCAGGCCAGGTTGCAGGGTCTGATTTGAAGCCCCAGCACTGGCAAAAATAAAATACCAACCTATTTTACACATAGGATCTCTATTTACATACATGTGTGGAATGCATCATATGTTCAGTGTAGATACTCTTTTTATTGTGTGTCTTAGTCATGGATGCATTTTGTGTTTTATTGAGTATGATTACAGACATAACTGTGCCAACACAGATGACAACCTTTTCCTATGGCTATAGATTTGCCTATATAAAATTCTCCATCCTCCCTGAGACCTACGATTTTCACAGGACAGGAAAATAGGTGGATCGATGGGCTTCTCACATCAGATTTCATCTTTTGGCAGTATTGGGTTTTGAACTCAGAGCTTAGCAGGCCCAATTGGCAAAAGGGTCTAAGTGAAGATACTGGCCTGTGAGCAACGAAAGAGGTAGGTTGTACCTGGGACCTGAGATCGATCCCTGGTGGCACAATATTCATCCATTCATAAGCTGAAGCTAGTATGCTAATAAATACCTATTTGGGCAGAGTAGGAGATGTGGCGGGCTGTGTTGGAATCCTATCTAACATGTGAGTATTGATTCTTGGATCTTTCCCATTGTATCCAGTTCCTGAATGTGATTCTTATTGTCACACTTCACGAACTCTTAATTAAAAATAATCGTTGTGCCATATGTCTTGCCTATCATTTCCTATGAGAATCGTGCATGAAATAAACTCTTCCCTAGATCTGAATTCAACCCCTCATAAAATTTATAGACATGTTAAATATACAATTTATACTTACATCTATATATTCACTCTATATTGTGTTTTTTGGAGTGATTCATTATGTTTTATTATTGATTTGTTTATTTTGCATTTATTTTACGAACTGTAAGTGCACCTAAAATATTTATTACATTTATTCCCATCTATTACATAGCATGTAACTTTGCAGACATATTATGAACTTGCACAGAAAAGGAAAACAGGTGTCACACTTGAAATCTTACACCAGGAAGAAATTTTTGACAATTATGGGACCTGATCTGAAGGCCTGAGAGGCCCAATCCATGAATGGGTGAGTGTCAGCATTGCAGCCTCTAGCTCATTCAGCTGCCAAGTGGATCCCAGAACCTAGGATCAAGCCCCAGGTTTGGACAAAATAGCAGTAACTTTCTATGATGATGGTGGTATATAAATAAATACAAATTTAGGTATTTAGGTACTGCCAGAGCTGTCTATTTAGTATTCAATGACATATACTACGTTCCTACTAATTATCATGTATTTAGTGAGGATTCCATTTAATCAATATTATTCTTTTTTTTTCCTTTGGGTCTGGATGTGGGGCTTAAACTGTGGGCCTGGGCGCTGTCCCTCAGCTCTTCAGAACAAGGCTAGCACTCTACTACTGAACCAACTTCCCAGCCCCCAATAGCATTCTTTTAATGCATAATAAACTATGAATTAAAATCAATCTGTGTCCTGGATTATTGCGTCTAATTTTATGCTACACTCATTGAGGGACTACTCATACAACCATGGCATTGATCACATTCCTCTGGTGTTCCTATGGACAGGCAATAGTTTCTTAGGCTCTTCAGCCCCTTTAAAATGATATGATCGGGATTAGAACTCAGGGCCTAGTGTCTAGGTTGGCCTATGGCTTCACTGACAGCCCACCAGCCTTCAGCAATGCCAGGTGACCTACAAGTTGCAGGCATGTCATTCAGACCCAGGATGGTCACCGTGCAAGGAAGAAAAACAGAAACTGCTGACCTTCTGTGGTTTGCAGCTTTTTTGGGTGGTGTTTTCATTTTGTTTTCCTGTCAGCACCCAAGGCCTAGGACCCAGGATGGCTGTGGGTCCAGAGGCTGCACCATCCCATCCTAGGGTGATGGAAACTGAGGCAGAGTTGCCACCACCTGAGTTCAAGCCCCGTGCTTAGCAATAAATTAATTAATTAACAATACTACTGAAGCTCCCTCTCTTGGATTTCATGACATTTTGTTGTCTGCCAGGCCAGGGATGTCACCTTGGGATCTGGGTAACTGAAGCATTGCGGGGGTGGGGGGGGGTGAAGAAAGGGAAGCTCTCCTTCCTTTAAGACAAGTAATTCAAACCTGTTAACTAGGTCTGAATTCAAGCCCCAGCCCTGGAGAACATAACATACATAGATATGTTTATTATATGATTTATACTTACATCCATATATTTAGTTTATATCGTGTTTGTTGGAATGATTCATGATATTTTATTATTTATTTGTTTATTTACCATTTATTTATGGACTGACTGTGAGTGCTACTATAACATTTATTACATTCATTCAAATCTATTCCATAGCATGTAGCTTTGCAGACATATTATATACATCATACCTGACACCCAGAACTTGCACAGAAAAGGAAAACAGGTATCACACTTGAAATCTTACTCCAAGAAGACATTTTTGGCAATGCTGGGGCCTGAACTGAGGGCCTAGAAGGCCCAACTCATGAATGGGTGAGTGTCAGCACAACAGCCTCTAGCACATTCAGATGCCACGTGGATCCCAGGACCTGGGATCGAGACACAAGTATGGCCAAAATAGCAAAACCTTTCTATGCAGACGGTAGTATACAAATAAATATGTATTTAAAAATGTAGATACTGCAAGTGATGTCTTTCTTGTATTCAATGACATATACTACCTTCCTAGTGATTCACAGGTATGTAGTGAGAACTATTTAATCAATAGTATTCTTTTAGGGGCTGGGAAGATGGCTCACTGGGAGAGTGCTTGTCTTGCATGCATGAGCCCCGGGTTCGATTCCTCAGCACATGATCAGAAAAAGCTGGGAATGGTGCTGTGTCTCAAATGTTACAGCACTAGCCCTGAGCTGAAAAGCTGAGAGAGAGTGCCCAGGCCCAGAATTCAGGCCCCGCTACTGACAAAACACACACACACACACACACACACACACATATTCTTTTAATGCATAATAAGCTATGAATTATAATCAATCCACATCTTGGGAATACTGGGTTTAATTTTATGTTAGACTGATTGACAAACTACTCATCCAAATATGACATTGATCACATTCCTCTGGTGTTCCTATGGACAGGCAATAGTTTCCTGGGCTCTCCAGCCCTTTGTAAGTGGCATGACCAGGATTCAAACTCAGGGCCTAGGTGTCCAGATAGGCCTATGGCTTCGCTGTCAGCCTGCCAGCCTTCAGCAATGTCCGGTGACCTACAGGTTGCAGCCGTGTCATTTGGATCCAGGATGGTCACTATGCAAGGAAGGAAAACCGAGAAACCGTCGACAGACTTCAGTTCGCGGCAATTTTTTGGTGCCGTTTTCAATTTGTTTTACTGTCATCCCCTGAGGCCTAGGATCCCAGGAATGGCTGTGGGCCCAGAAGCTGCACCATCCCAGCTTAGGATGATGGAGGCTGAGGCAGAGTTGCTACAACCTAAGTTCAAGCCCCGTGCTTGACAAAATAAATAAATAAACAAACAAATAAATAAATTGAAATAAATTATATAAAAATAAAATAAATTTTAAAATTTTAAAAATATTAAAAATACTAATGGAGCGCCCTGGCTTGGAATTCGTGCTCATTTTTTTTCTTCCAGGCCTGGGATTTGAACTTGGAGTCTGGGAAACTCCAATTCACTGTGGAGGATGGAGAAACTCACCTCTTTGAATACAAGCAATTCAGGCCTGTTCCCTAGGCCTGAATTCAATCCCCAGCCCTGTTAAGTAATATTCATCCACATTTAAAAAAATGATGAATATCTACATACTTATGTTTACTGCATATTGCTTTGAGGGTATTTATTTTTGTATTATTCATTCATTATATTTATTTACTATTACTACACTTATAACACATATTAAATTCATTACATCTTATGAGAACTATACAGATTTGCATATATATATTATAACTTACTTCAGACCGAAGATTTTCACAGAAATTCTATAGTAGATGATCCCATGCTTAGAAAAACAGAAAGAATACACCAACCAAAGTCTAATTTATCCCTAGGCACACCAAACGCTCACATCTGTAATTCTAGCTATTCAGGAGGTTGAGAACTGGAAGATGAAATTTCAAAGCCATTGAAGGCAAAAATGCCTGAGAGAAATCATCTCCTATTAACTGGAAAAAAGCCCGGCTACAGGTATGGTTGAAGTGGTAGAAAATCAGCTATGAACAACCAAGCCAAGAAAGAGCAAGCTGAGTTCAAGTGCAGTGACGGGTGGTGGTGGTGGGGGGGGCAGAGGGATAAAAGGGAGAGAAATCTTCCAAAAACAGAGAACAGAACAGCAGTACAAAAATCCCACCTAATTTATGGTACCAACCAACCTGGAAAAAAAAATAATGAAGCTTGTGCAGTTGTATAACTTTACATGAGCATATATGCTCTTAGGTACACTTCAAATCTATGATTTTAATAATATATATGTATATATATTAATAATGCATATATATATATATAATATACCTTTAAATAAACTAAGAAACCAGCAAATGAATAAATACTTCTGAATTAGTGCCTTAACCATGGCATCATAAGTTCTTTATACTAAAATTGTATTCCAAGTTTCTTTTCTCAGAATCCATCTTTAAGAAGTTTGTTCACATGCCTGGCACAGGTGGGTCATGCCTGTAATCTTAGCTACTCAGGAGGCTGACATCTGCGGATGGCACTTCAAAGCCAGCCTGGACAGGAAAGTTCGTGAGACTCTTATCTCCAATAAACCACTAGAAAACCAGAAGTAGCAATGTGACTCAAGCAGTAGATTGCTCGCATTGAGCTGAAGTGTACAGGGATAACCCCTGAGTTCAGGTCCACGATCAAAAAACAAAAAGTTTGTTCACACAGATCATAAAATTCTAACATTCTAAGCTTTAGGAAACTTTTTCTGCCAGAGTCTTATGCTCTTTAAGCAAATACTCCACTACTGAGCTACATCCCAGTCCCAATGTTTTTGTTTTTCATTTTACAATCCAGTTTATTCCCAAAATGCTTACAATTACCTACTGTCCTCACAGAAATGAATTTTTATTAAGAAACCCAACCTTTTGTGCTATCAGGAACCCCCTAGTGTATTTCGTGTTAGGTGCTGAAGAAAACTAACATGACACAAATGCAGAGAGTTTATAATTATAGAAATAACTCTAAATAGAAATAAATTCAACTGTTCCGACCGTCTAGGGAGAAATGATATCCTTATTTTCATTCTCACTCTTCATGGCAGATGGTCAAAATAGAAACACCAATGTGCTATACTGAAATGTAAAAGTTTGAAAACCTTTTCTGAAAAACGTGTTATAAAATCAAAATGTATCAAATAAAGAAGAAATAAACTTAAAAACATATTAAAATGCTAATGAAGCTCTCTGGCTTAGAATTTGTGGCATATTTTTGTCTTCATGGCCTGGAATTTGAACACGGGGTCTAGGTAACTCTGTTGCACAGTTGGGGAAGGGGAAACTCACCACGCTTGAAGACCAGAAAGTCAGGCTTGTTCCCTAGGCGTGAATTCAAGCCCCAGCCCTGGAAAACGTACTATTTATATACATTTTAAAGATAGGATTGAACTTCCATACAGATATTCAGCCTATATTATGTTTGTGGTGGTTATTCATTATATTTTTTGTTTTATTCATTTATTTACCATTCATTTTATTGACTGTGATGATACCTAACTATGTATTATATTGTTTACATCCTATCACATAGCATCTAGATTTGTAGATGTGTTCTCAATCATGCCTGACACCCAGGACTCTTGCAGGAAAGGAAAACAGGTGTCACACTTGTTGACAGGTTGGCCTATGGGTTCCCTGATAGCATGCCAGCCTTCAGATATGGCAGGTCATGTCCACTTTGCAGCCGTCTGTCTCATTCAGACTCAGGATGGTCACCGTAAAATAAAAAGAATAAAACGTAAAACCCCCAGCCCTCTGCAGCTCACCACTTTTCGTGCTATCCCACTTTTTTTTTCCTACAAGCCCTCTGGGTCTACGATTCCAGGATTGGGTACGGGTCCTGAGGCAGCACCCAGCCTAGAGTGTTCGAAGTTGAGGCAGAGTTGCCACGACTTGAGTTCAAGCCCCATGTTTGGCCAAAAAAAGAAAAAGATTAATTAATTATTTAACTAAATTAAAAAAATAATAAAGCTCCCTGATTTGGAATTTCTCTCAATTTTCTTTCCCAGCCAGGGATTTGAACTCAGGATCTTGGTAAGTCTGTAGCAATGTGAGGAAAGTGCAGATTTGCCACTACTTGAGTTCAAACTCCGTGTCAAGCCACAACTAAAAAGTTAAGTCACTGAGCTTGGCAGGGGGAGTAGTTGTGGAGATGGGAGGGAAGGGATGGTAGGGGGAAAACAAAGGAGCAGGCAACAATGCTCAATAGGAAATATACTCATGACCTTGCTCATGTAACTGTGACCCCTCTGTACAACATTTTTACAATAAAAACATACAAAAAAGAAACAATGTAGTGTTCAGAGAAGCACTTTGGGAGTAAGGGAAGGACGTCTGAATAGCTGTACAAAATTCTACATGGCTTTTTTTAATGTTCAGTATGTAATTGAATAAACATAACTGCTTCCATTAAAAAATTAAGTCACTGTCTTGGAACTGGACCAATATTTCTACCATTTTTGGATTTGATCTCACCATCTAGGTAACTCATTTGCACCATGGGTGAAGGCGAAGGTCACTGTCCTTGAAGAAAAGAAATTCAGGCTAGAGTTCCCACGGCCTGAATGAAGGCCCTGCAAAGGAATAGATATCTCTATACATGTGTAATATAGGATATATACTTACATATGTATGCTTATTACATATTATGATTTTTATTATTGATTTTGTATTTATTTTATTTTATTCATTCATTTATTGTTTATATTATTTAGTATTATTATACACATAATACTTATTACATTTTGCACATCTATTATAAAAGTATACACAATAATTTAGGACATTGACTCATTTTTCATTAAAACTTTTTGTGTTGAAACATGATACATAATTAAATGGAGGCATTTGTCATAGTCTTCACATGTTTAGAGTATCTCTCAAGGATGAGCTTTGTGTTTTTATCTTTGAACACCATCCTATAGGGATTTCTTTAATGATTTATACTTAGAAGCGTTTTCTTCAGTACAGGCAAGTTGTGGGATAAGATTGTAAACCTAGAAATGTGGCTTAGTGGAATACCAGGGTTTGAATCTTCAGTGCCACATACTCAGAAAAAGCTAGAAGCAATGGAGTGGCTCAAATGATAGAGTGCTAGCCTTGGGAAAAAAGAAGCCCTAGGACTCTCAAAAACAATAGGCCAGATGGCGGTGGCTCACACCTGGAACCCCAGCTTCTCTGGATGCTGAGATTTGAAGACCATAGTTTAAAGACAGCCTAGGCAAAGAAAGCCTGTTAGATTCTTATGTTCAAGATACCACCAAAAAAATACCCCATGTGGCGCTGTGACTCAAGTGGTAGAGTGTTAGCTTTGAGCTGAATTGCTCATGGACAGGGCCCAGGCTTGATATAAGACACACAACTGGAAACAAGTAAGGATTAATCAAAGTGCTTTTCCTGTTTGCTAATTAGGAGAACACTCTAACGTTGATGTACACCAGAATTGGAGTCAGAGGTTAAGGCTCAAGTATTGCACATCCATATACCCAGCCTCTCAGTCTCTAGCATTATAACCTTGTGTGCTAAAGGGATCTGAAAGGTCCAATGTTGAAAGGCTTAATATGCTCCCCAAGCCCTTTGAGATAAGCAGTTGACTTGTATTATCAATGTCATTACAGTTCTGAACCTAGAAGAGCACCAGTAGCTCACACCCATCACCCTAGCTCAGGAGCCTGATGTCTGAAGATCACAGGGTGAAGCCAACAAGGGCAGGAAAGTCTATGACACTCTGACTTCCACTTCTGAAAGGTCAGATGTTCAACAGCTTCGTGTGTTTCCCTTGGTGATGAGAAGTTACTTTCATTCTAAATGTTCTTAGGGTTCTCATGCTATAGAAGGAAAGAAACATCACTGACCCATCAAAGATTCAAATGAAGTTCTCAGGATTCAATCCTTACTCCGGCTAGCCAAAAGAACTCCAGAGTAACACTGTATTTGAAGGACAGAAAACAGGTTCAAAAGCCAGGCTAGGTACAGAGACCTAGGCCTGTAGGATTAGGAGGCAGAATGTACACACTCAACAGGGAAGTGAGCTGTAAAACCACCTCATTCATTCCAGGCACAGTCACCAATGGGAGGAAACCTGAAATATTTGTTAGAGTTACACCAGGGTCAGGCTTTTCTCAGCCTCTTCAAACAATGACTAACCTTCTTCCCTCAGGTGAAGGGAGCCTCAGGCTATCTTTAGGTTACCAATAGAGAGTCAGTTTAGTGGGGGAGAGGGGAGGAAGAGACTAGAAAAATCTTGCTCTCTGGTCTTAGGGAGTGGGTTTTTGACTCTCCATCTGTCAGGTTTGAAGGCCCTTCTTCTACCTCTGACAGTCCTTTCTCCTTCCTTCATTCTCCACATCATTAATGTAAATCCCCAGTCCAAGATGAGGCAGGGCCGTTTCTCTTCTGTTTCCAAGAACCTGAGTTAGAACCTGGCTTTGTCTTCTTGTCTCTAGGGCCCTTTGCTGCCTGAGAAGTGGGAAAGAGACAGTCTTCCTACATTGTGGTTGTGTGAAGGCAATGCTGGTGGCCTGACACAATAAAGAAGGCCTCATGACTGGGAATTGTTCCCTTCTTTCCTCCTGACATCCAAGACCAGATTGATGTATCATTTTTCTATCTATCTATCTATCTATCTATCTATCTATCTATCTATCTATCTATCTATCTATCTATCTATCTATCTATCTATCTATCTACCTACCTACCTACCTACCTAGCTATCTCTTTGACATTTCTTGGGTTGAACTCCAAGCTTAGGCACTTTCCCTAGCACCCTACTACTTGAGCCACAGCACCAATTCTGGCTTTTTCTGTCTATGTGCTACTGAAGAATAGAACCCACGACTTCTTGCATGCTAGGCAAGCACTCTCTCACTAATCTACATTCCCAGCCCCCTCATCTTTTTTTCTTAATCGTAGTTTTTACATAAGTATGATACAGTTTGTGTCCTCAAGTTTAATTTTTCTGAATACCAGTTATTTCTATACACTAGGATTTTCTTTTCCCCTGAATGATTTGTTACTGTTCCTGCATTGGCCTCATAATAAATTGTAAATAAAGGCTGCTGAGAGCTTCAATGTGCATCATATAAGGACACAGGCCTATAAAATAAGCAACTCCCAGGCTTTTCTGCCTGGTCTGGCCTGTATCACCTGCTCGACATTCTCTCTCAAAACTGGAGCTCTACCCTCTAAGCTACTGCTCCACTTCTGGTTTTCTGGTGGTTTATTGGAGACAAGAATCTCACAGAAATTCCTGCTAGTACTAGCTTTGAATGGTGATCTCCTGAGGAGGCTTCAAGTAGCTTTCCTCAGGGATTCCCCTAGGAGCCACTCCACACAAACCTTTAGTCTAAATGTTGAGAGGTACTAGAGAAAACAGAAACATGAAGATGCTTCTACTGTGTTCTAGATAATTAAGGTTGGAGACACAAAACACTCATAGTTATTAGATCACTTTAAAGGCAAAAGGAGCAATGCAGACAGTATGAGGATTGCTCCAGCTTTCAGTCCTCTCATCATGAGAGAGTAAATTCACTGCAGCTCAATGTTAAGTGACAGAACTGGCATGTCCTGTGGACATTTGCTCCAGTTACACTCATTTCTCACTTTTGGCTTCAAACCTGTGACCAGAGTGGAAGATGAGGAGAGAAAATCCTTCTCAGAGAAGGCAGCTATAAAGAACATTGGGTAGTCTCTTATAAGTTCAAACCATTGGAATGACCCATTAAGAAGTCAGATTTTCCAGATTAAAATATGGAGAAGAAAAGAAAGAAAGTGCCAGTGACTGCTCACTGCAATTCCAGATCCTCAGGAGGCTGAGATGTAGAGAATCAGAATTTAAATCCAGCCAGCATAAAAAAATCCTTGACACTGTTATTTCTAAGAGGTCACAGGAAACCCCAGAAGTGGGGCTTTGACTCAAGCTTAATACACTGGTCTTGACTGAAAGGGGATCAGGGAAAATGCCCAGGCTCATGGTTCAAACCCAGGACCTGCCCCCTCATAAAGAACCTGTACCTCCATGTCTTTGTGTATGTATGGATGTATTCATATAGGTGAAGCTCCAGAGTAGCTATGATGAATGTCACCAACCTAGGAAATTTGTGTTCAATACAATGAGTTCATAACACAGAGACTGCTTTTAGACATTGCGTGTTCCAGGGTTCCCCTCACTGCTTCCAGTGTAGCCTGAGGGTTTCTCTGCATCCCAGTCCTGCTGAAAGAAGTCTCTCTCATTTTCTGGACACGCAGACAAAAGCCCTCAGTCCTGTATAGCTGTGTAACAAACAACTCTATTTGGGCCAATTAGTGTGGAGGAGTGTGGGCAGGCTCTGAAGGTCAGGAGAAAAAGTCCTCTTTGTACCCCAAGCTATTTCTCTTCCCAGTGATCTGCTTTGACAGGAAACCGTCATTTGTGCCATGTCCCATGGCAGTCCAAGTACTATGCACTTATCCACCCTTTGTGAGACTATATTCTGGTGTTCAGATACAGTGCTCAATATAATTCAGGAGTCCTTCTGGCTGACAACTAGGGCACTGAACCTAATGAAATGTTTCATTGAGGGTGATGATGGGCCTATGATGCCTCTCCTAGGTTTCTGGAAGCTTGTGAAATCCAAGCATGTGTTGGATATTACAAAATTCCTGTCATCTACGTCTGGTGAAGCTCATCACGTTTTGAAACCTTTGACCTCTCCTAGTTAGACCTTGAGTGGCTAGGTTTTGGCGTTGAACACAGGGCGAGGGTGCTCAGGGCAGAAGTCTAATGCTTTACCATTTAGTGTCACAGCTTCACTTCTGCTTTCTCTGTGTGTGTGTGTGAGTGTGTGTGTGTGTGTGTGTGTGTGTGTGTGTGTGCATACACTAGTCCTGTAGCTTGAACTCAGGACATGAACACTGTACCTAGTTTCTCTTGTGCAAGGATTGTACAAGGATTGGAGCTTGGTTGTAGTGGTATACCTCTTGCTAAGTCAGGTTAGATGGCAGCTGTCAGCACCAGACACCCGGCTTGCTCTGTGATGAGGTATTTGAAGTCTTATCTTTATAGAGTTGCAGTCACAACATTCAATCTTTTTTTTCATGCCCATCCTGGGTCTTGAGTAACTGTCTAGACACAGTTCCTAATTTTTATGCCCAAAGCTAGTGCTCAACTGCTTGAGTAACAGCACAACGTCCGGATTTTTATGTGCATGTGGTAGTGAGGAATTGAATCCAGTGCTTTGTATATAATACCCATCACTATACCACTGAGCCCCAGGAGTGACAAGTATATAAAAAGATAAATGTGTACATTGGCATATATATAAAGAGAATGATGTCTGTATATTATGAAATTCATATATTACTACCAATTATTGTAAATTAAATTATTCCTTCCATTTTTAAGTATCATAGTTGAATACATAATAAAGTATTAATTGAAAATTAGTCAATGTAGTATAATTGTTGTGTATAATTTTATAGTATTCTCATACACTAGCTACTAATTTAATTGCTACTTTTATAACATTTATATGGATGTATATTGGAATGCATTTCTTAGAATCTCCCGCAAATCATTAGTGGCAGTCCCGGGAATTGACCTCCAGGCCTAAGTTGAGGTTTTATCTATGGCTTCCCTAATAGCCAGCCAAACATCAGTATGCAAGGTCATGTACACTTTCTGGGCCTTGTCATTTAGATCCAGTATGGTCACAATGCAAAGGGGAAAAAAATGTAAAACCACCTTCTTGAACTTCTTAGTTTTATCCTTCTCTTTTTTATTTATTTATTTTTTGCCAACTCTGATATTTGAACTCGGGTTCTAGCTTCCAGGATCTGTGGCAAAAATGCTGAGACCTGAGTTCAAGGTCCATGCTGTGCCAAAACTTAATAAAATAAGGCCCTGGCTTGGAATTTGCACCATATTTCTGGCAGGCCTGGGATTTGAATTCAGGGTCTGGATCACTCTGTGGCACTGTGGGTGAAGGGGAAGCTCACCTTCCTTGAAGACAAGAAATTCAGACCAGTTCCCAGGGCCTGAACTGAAGCCCCAGCACTGGAAAGAATAATATTCATATATGATATCTATTCACATACATGGTTTTATTGAGTATGACGTTTATTACCCTTATTTATTTAGTATTATTACCCTTATAACATTTAATTTATTACATCCTATCACATAGGATGTATTTGCATATGAATTATACTGACACCCAGGACTTGTTTTCAGGAAAAAAATGTGTCAAAAGTAGCTCCTTAATCCATGAATAAACTTTTGGCCATGCTGGGATTTCAACTCACAGCCTACAATGGCCAATCCATAAATGGAGTTACAGTCTTAGCACACCAGCCTCTGGCAAACTCAGCTGCCAGGAAGTTCTGAGGACCTGTGATCAAGCCAGAGTAATGCCCAATATATACATTGATAGATGTGTAGATTGCTGTATATATGTGTGTGTGTGTGTGTGTGTGTGTGTGTGTGTGTGTGTAGAGAGAGAGAGAAAGAATGTGAGGATATAATTAAATTATATATATAGTTACCAATTATTAGTTATTAAGTTATGTCTCCATTGAATGAAGTATCATGGTTGAATACTTATAAAAACATTAATTAAAAATTAGTCAATATCCTTCCATTAGGGGAATCATAGCATGGTGCTAAAATGGAAGATATAAATTCAATAACTTTTGTGTTCTAAAATAGAATCATGAAATAACTGCAAATTTAATTATTATTTTGATAGCATTCACGTAAATAGAAACTAGTTTGTCAGGATCTCCCTCCATTTGTGTGTGGCAGTCCTGCATTCGATCTCCAGGGCTGGGTAGTTTACTTCGAATGCAAACCATTGGAATGACACTGTGAAGATTTAAGATTGTCACGAAGAAGAAGAAGAAGAAGAAGAAGAAGAAGAAGAAGAAGAAGAAGAAGAAGAAGAAGAAGAAGAAGAAGAAGAAGAAGAAGAAGAAGAAGAAGAAGAAGAAGAAGAAGAAGAAGAAGAAGAAGAAGAAGAAGAAGAAGAAGCAGGAGGAGGAGGAGGACGAGGACGAGGACGAGGACGAGGAGGAGGAGGACAGGGAGGAGGAGGAGGAGGAGGACGAGGAGGAGGAGGACGAGGAGGAGGAGGACGAGGAGGAGGAGGAGGAGGAGGCGGCCAGGTTGTCAGTGGCTCCTGTATGTAATCTTAGCCCCTCAGAAGGCTGAGATGTAGAGAAAGACAATTTGAATTCAGCCAGGGCAGGAAAGTCCCGACACTCTTATTTCTAAGAGATCACAGGAAAATATCCCCATGGATTGGGGCTGTGGCTCAAGGGGAGTGCACTTTCCTTGAGAAAGTGGAGATCAGGGATAGGGCCTACGCTTATATTTAAACCTCGGACCTGCCAAAGGAAAAAAAAAAAAAGAAGGCAGTAACTCCATGTCTCGGTGTATGGATTGATGATGTATGGATGATGGGCATTCAGCAGGTTGCCCATGCCCAGACCCCCAACCTGGAAAAGCTGGGATAAGGCTTCAGAGAGTACTAAGTCTGAGCAAGTAGCTTGAACAAAGCACCCTTCTCTGCCATTTAATAACTGAAGCTCCTAAGGCTTGCCTGGGCTGGCATATGCAACGAGTGCATTATGTTCTGGCTGAGGTGTCCCACTGGAACATCTAGCAGCCAGCCACTGCCTCCAGGGAGGCCGCAGTTCCCAGGCTGTAGGAGTTGTGGAAGGTTCTGTCTCCGTATTCTCTATCCATCTGTAGGATGTGAGCCTAGATCTCTGGGGCATGGTGGCTATCACTCATTCATCATTCCTCATTGCCGAGTCTCAGGCTGGTCCCAAATCCTGGCAAAGATATGAAATGGCCAGCGATTGCTGTGCTGAAAAGGGTACTCAAATAAAACCACCCTCATAGCTCCTGTTAGAAGTGAGCCTTGGGCTGCAAATGTGGCTTAATGATAGAGTGCTTACCTAGCAAGCATGAAGCCCTGGGTTTGATTTCTCAGTACAACATAAACAGAAAAAGCCAAAAGTGGTACTGTGCCTTAACTGATAGAATGTAGCCTTGAGCAAAAACAGCTCAAGAACATGCCTAGACCCTGAGTTCAAGCCCCAACACTGGCAAAAAAAAAATGTGACCTTGGTGAGACATACTCTTCTGGGACTCAGAGAAGGGCTGAGGCTATAGGTGACAGGTAGAGGCCAGGTGCTGGTGGCTCACCCCTGTAATCTTAGCTACTCAGGAGGCTGAGATCTCAGGATCATAACTACAAGCCAGTGCAGGCAGGAAAGTCTATATGAGACTCATTTCTCCAATTAAGCACCCAAAAAGCCAGAGCTGTGATTCAAGTAGTAGAATGCTAGCCTTGAGCATAAAAACTCAGGGATGGCATCTAGGCCATGAATTCAAACCCCAGGAGTGGCACATACAAACACACACACACACACACACACACACACACACACCAATATAGAGCATTTGCCAGTCAGTATGCACAAGTTCCATCTCTAGCAACTCAATATTTTAAAAAAAATGATGCAGAAGGGAAGGAAAAATTTGATTCACTAGTTGATATAAGCAGCGCCAAAATTCCACAGGAGTTCTAAGATGTGGAACAGGATAGAGAGGCTCAGGCAGAAGGTACACAGCATGGACAAAGGTCCTGAGGTGTGGTGTAGAGCAGGTAGTGTGGGTGGAATGAAGGTTCTTTGGCCTCAGACAAGTCTAGCAGAACATTCAAGGGTGGGTCAAGGTTTGTACTTGAGTCATAGGTAGGGCAGAGGGTGGGGCCCAGAATGGGGCCCAGGGGGAAGATTAACTTTGACTTTTCTCCATGGACCCCAGCCATTTCCTGTGCTAGAAGCCTAATTTTCACAGCTCCTGACCTTCAGGCCTCCTTTGCATGGAGGAGTCAGGGCAAATGCAGGGAAGAACTCTTGCTTAAGAAAACCTTCTACACAATGCACCAGTGGCTCAACCCCTGTAAATCCTAGCTACTCAAGAGAATACTAGCTACTCAGAGATCGTGGGTCAAAGCCAGCCCAGGGGAGGAAAGTTATCGAGACTCTTCTTGCCAATGAACTACTGAAAGCCAGAAATGGAGCTGTGGCTCAAGTGGTAGAGTGCCAGCACTGAGGGAAAAATTTAAGAGACCAGAGCCCAAAACCTGAGTTCAAGCCCCGGTACTGGCACAGTAAAAATAAAGAAAAGCTTTCAGGAGATTCCAGTACACTGTGGAGAAAGGCCATTATCAGCTGTGCACCTGTGGCTCATTCCTGTCATCCTAGCTACTCAAGGCTGACACCTGAGGATCAATCAAGATTCAAACATAGCCTGGGCAGACTCTTATTTCCAATGAGTCACCAAAACCTGGGAAGCAGAGCTACTGTAGTTCAAGTGGTACAGCACCAACCTTGTAAAAACAAGCTAAAGGATAGCACCTAGGCTCTGAGTTCAAGTCCCGGTAAACTCACATGCGCGCGCACACGCGCGCACGCACGCACACACACACACACACACACACACACACACACACAAACATCCTTAGCAGGTGCCTGTGGCTCACACCAGCAATCCTAGCTACTTAAGAGGCTGAGGTCTTAGAATGACTGCTTGAAGCCAGCCCAGGCAGGAAAGTTCATGAGACTCTTATCTCCACTAAACAAGTAAAACAGATGAAAGGTGAACTGTGGTTCAAGTAGTAGAATGTAACCTTTGAGCAAAGGAAGCTCAGGGACAGTGCCTAGACCCCGAGTTCCAGCTCTAAGTTTTTTTTTAAGACACCCTTTGCCACCCCACAGGCCATAAATCCAGATTTTGTTCATCCTAGATCTCACTTCCACTCCTGCCCCTTCCATAGTACTGCCACAAGTGGCTGGTGTGTGGCCAACACTGGGTTAAGAAGTGAACATACACAAGCGGGGGCATAGCCAGGTCAAGACAAATGCCCCAGAACATTGAGGGATTGGACATACAAGTCTCTCATCCTCCAGTTCCCTGGCCCTAGAATCTAAAGTCTGTGCCTCCTGTATTCTGGGTATCCAGAATTGTGTAGCAAGACCTGAGAGGTCCAGCTGGTGCTGGAAGTTAAACTTTCCTGCAATAAAGTACGTTTACATTTCCTAGACACTGACAGATACTTCTAAGCCACCTTGGCCTCACCTCTCATGTAGCCCTGGATCCTCCTTGCTTGAGCGACCTTCAGTCAGATGTCAAGATCGAGTTGGCCAGAGCCACCAGCAACCACCCATTCCCCAAGCCACTGCAGGCCTGCTGAGAGGGATGTGCAGTCAGAGGCCCAGCTGAGGAAAAGGACAGGACATCGTATAACGGAGGCCCTCTGTCTGAGGCAGGGGAGACCTATGCCAGCTGGCACTGCTTTTCCAGAATCCCCTGGAGGTGGCCAAATATTGGGAAAGCCAGACTTGGGCCCCAGAGAAAAGTTGGAACACGGGCCTCTGGCAATTTAGGACTCATTGTAGGCCCTGATAGGGGGCTAAAGGCAAGGTCGGTGTGGAGGAGGGTCACCATCTGAGGTCAGAAAGGGGCAGCCAGGCAGCCAGGAAGGGGACAGAGAAAGACGAGGGAAAATTACACACACACACACACACACACACACAGATACACACGGACATTCCACAGCCTCAGCAGTTCCTGAGAACAGAACCATGAACTCCTTCCATTAGGATCACATCTGACCTGCGTGAAGATGACACTATCATACTCAGAATAACTGTAGACACAACATTGAGCCTCTCACATAACTGTAATATCTCATAACACAGCATGGAATTTCCTACCTACCATACACACTGCTATGTGCAAAAATCAGGCCACCTCTTTGTTTATTGTTGGTCATGGGGTTTGAACTCTGGGCCAGGGTGTTGTCCTTCAGCTCTTCATCTGAAGATGAGCACTCTAGTACCTGAGCCACAGCACCATGTCCTGTATTCTGGTGGTTCATTGGATATCAAGTATCACAGACTTTCTTGCACAAGCTGGCTTTGAACCGTGGTCTTTACAGCTTTATGAGTAGCTATGATGGCAGTTGTGAGCACCGGCAGCCTCAGGCTTCAACCACCTTCATAAACCCAGAGGAAACCCAATTCGTCAGGCCACAAACTTCTTGCAACCCTTGACTTCAAACTTTGACACCCAGCATCCAAATCCATCCTTCAATGGAGAGAATACAGATACAACAATCCCACCCCTGCACCCAGCCCACCACTCCCTGCCTGCCACAGGCCTCGTCCTCTTGTGTTCTTGGTAAGGCACCTCCCATCCTACTGTGGCTTCAAACAGGCAAACTTGAGGAGTTCTTAGAAATGTCTGTACAGTGAGGTCAGCACCTGGTCTCTCAATCACAGCACCCACACACACACCTCCACATCTTTACAGGCAAACATATTTTACTTTTTTTCTTTTTTTCAGTTGTGGTGTTTGAACTCAGGGCCTGGGTGCTGTCCCTGAGCTCTTCAGCTCAAGGCGAGCACTCTACTACATGAGCCACAGCACCCCTTCCGGTTTTCTGGTGGTTTGTTGGAGATAAGACTCTCAGGGTCTTTCTTGCCCAAGATGGCTTTGAACCATGATCCTCAGATCTTAGCTCCTGAGTATCTAGGATGACAACCATGAGCTACTGGCACATAGCCAAAGATGCTTTTCCGTGCTTGTCATCCTATCCCCTCAGGCAGCTGAGATCTGAGGACTGCAGTTGGATGCCACCCTTGGCAGGAACGTTCATGAGAACTTTTTATCTCCAATTAAACACCAAAAAAAGCTAGAAGTAGAGCTGTGGTTCAAATGGCAGCGTGCTAGCTTTGAGCATCAAAGACAAGACCCACACCTTAGTTTCAAGCTTTTTCTAGCATAGACCCACCCAAGAAAGGGAAGCAGGTGGGCACACTGGAGCTCAAAGCTAACACATAATATTCAAGCCTCCCAGAACAGACCCTATCCGGCTCTGATTCTCTAGATTCTTTGTTCTACATCATGGCAGTCTTAGATGGGACTGACCATGCACCAAGTTAGGACATTCAAGTATAATCTCATACTGAGGATACAATGACCTTATCAAACAATCAGGATCTCTCACTGTCCTGACTCAACACTGGGCAGTGAGATGAGATCTAGTTATCCAAACACATGATATGGGAACCAAAGGGTTTTTGGTCAAGGGATGGAGAATGGAGGTCTCTAGGTCCCTCTTGGCAAGGTGAGAAGGGCTGTTCTATCCCAGGAGTGTTCCTGTGTTGTATTATCAAAGAAACAACCCTGCTCAGAGCCCAGTGCCTCTGGTTTTCCCACCAGCCTCTACCCAGCCCTGCCCCACATTCAGTCTGCCCTCTCTGAATCCCAGATCTGCCATCTAGACTAAAGACTGAGCCAGCAAAGAGATCCACTTCTGCCTCTGAGAATGGCAGGCACAGGGCGCTAGCACCCTCTCTATGAAGTGTCAGGGTGACATGAGTCCCAACTCCCACCATCATTCCCAGGCTGTCCTGTGACAGTGGCATGCTTACCTCTGTCTCTGGTGCAGGAATGAACACCGGGGGTGTCATCTTCAGAGTGAGCCCTGGAAAGTCCCAGCCCCAAGGATGTACTGCACAGGCATCCTGCAGCGAACAACGGCCAGGTCATCAATGGTGAACTCAAGGTGTCAGGACTTTTAATAGCAGCGTGGCTGGATCAAAGGCTCTATCATTGGTAGTCTAGGTTGTCAGGTAAGATCATGACTCCAATGTCTGATACACCTGACCTAGGATCATCCTCCATCTTTATCTTCCTGCTTATCCCTTGCCTCCCCACTCTTGACACTCCCTCACCCCAATACCTCCCTAACCCTTGGACACTTTCTTTTTATCTGACCAGAAAATAAACTCCTTGGGGTCGGGGATGATAAAAAAAAAAAAAAAACGTGAGCCCTAGGATCTACCCGAGGCTACTTTCCTCTGCAATCGGTGACCACACAGCTCCTGGATGTCATGAAGTTGCTAAGGGGTCAGTGGCTTGGTTCTACATACTGGCTTTAGTCTTTGAAACTGTCCCCACAGAAATTGTGAATGGTTGGCTCCCTTGATCCAGGGACTCCAAACCAAGGCTTGCATGTTTTCCCTTCTTCCCTCCTTTCCTCTTTTTCTCCTTCTGTCCTTCCCTACTTTCTCTCTCTCTCTGTCCTTTCTTTGTGTCAGTCCTGTGCCTCTAACTCATAGCCTAGGTGCTGTCCCTGAGCCTTTTTACTCAAGGCTAGCAGTTTATGGCTTGAGCCACACATCCCCTTCTAGAGTTTTGTTTTTGGTAGTTAATTGGAGACAAGAGTCTTACAGGCTTTCCTGCCTGGGCGAAAAGCCTCAATCCTCCGATCTCAACCTCCTAAATAGCTACGATGGCAGGTGTGAAGCACCAGCATCCAGCTCAAACCAAGATTTCTTCATGTTCTGTGGAACCAGTCATGGAACCTTTCATTGTCTATGGCCCCCCAAAGCCTGGCGCACTCTGTAACTGTTTGTAGAAAAATAAATGAGTATCTGTCTATGACAATACTACAGAAAAGTCCCATCTGATTCAGATAAGTATTCTCTGTTGGGGAGAGCCTGATGTAGCTTTCGCACTGTACTCCCTCCTCCCTCTTCATGGCCTTCTGGTGCCACTTCACTTATGTATTTTGGCTCCGAGGATGTGAGCCACAATGTACTGGCTGGATTCTGGGGCCTCTGGGATGTCTAACTTCTCAAAGATATCTGTCCAGTGGCTGACCAGCTCTATGGCACTCAATTCCCCATTCAGGTGTAAATGAGGTTGCCTTGAGCTGAGTGTCTGGTTCAAGGGGCCTACTCTCCTCCCCATGGGGCCAGACATGATAGTCCATCACATCCGCCCCGCCCCAAGTTTCATGTTGCAGAGAAAGGATCCTTGAGGTAGCCTGGGGTCTCTGAATATCTTAGAGTCCAGTACAGGTGCTGGGAATCATCTCTCTCAGCTAGCAGGATGGGGATGGTCAGGTCACAATCTCTGCTCTCCATGATGTCCTCCACTGTGGTGTCCACCTTAGAGAGAGCTGGAGGAGATTCAGCAGCTGGCAGAGAAAAGCAGTCAAGGCACAACATTCAAAGCAGGAGACAATCTGGCTTGGGAACTCTGCCTGTGCTGCTTTGAATGTAATTTTATTATTATTATTATTGTAAGAATGCCTTACAGAGGAGTTACAATTACATGGGCAAGATAACAAGTACATTTCTTATCAAACATTGTTGCCTCCTCATTGTTTCCCCTTCCCATCCCTTTCCATACTCCTCTTGTCCCCCCACCCAAACCTCTCCCCACCCCCTCACCAAAGTTGTAAAGTTTGTTTTTCGACATAACAACATGTACAGCTCATTGTTGCAATGGGTCCACATGTATCCCTAGTTAACGATTTGTTTTTATTTTCCCTTCACCTCTGCAAATTATACCAACATCAAGTACAGTGATAGTATTGGTTATACTGTGGGGAGGCACATACAAAGCAACATAGAAATCATCTTATGAATATGATAGAAAAAATTGCGTAAAAGGAAAAAAACAGAAAATACATTTGAATACTTATCTTGGGGTTCATTCCACTAGCATCAACTTATCTGACGTTTTTTGCTTGACTCAGACATATACTAGTTATTTACAATAAAGAAAACCATGGGACCTTCATTCAGCCTGGCTTACTTCATTTAATAAAATTTTTCCAAGTCTTTCCATTTCCTAACAAATGGGGCAATGTCATTCTTTCTGATGGAGGCATAGAATTCCAGTGTGTATATACACCACATTTTCTTGATCAATTCATCTACTGAGGAGCATCTTGGTTGGTTCCATCTTAGCTATGGTAAATAAAGCTGCAATAAACATAGTCGTGCTGGTAGCTTTAGTGTGGTCTTGTTTGTGATCATTTGGGCAAATGCCCAAAAGTGGGATTGCCGGGTGATAGGGGAGCTCTATGTGGAGTCTTTAGGAATCTCCATATGCTTTCCAAAGTGGTTGAACAAATTTACACTCCCATCAACAATGAAGTAAGGTTACCTTCTGTCCACATCCCCTCCAGCATCTGTTGTTAGAGTTCTTAATTACAGCCATTTTAACTCAGGTGAGGTAGTATATCAATGTTTTTTTGATTTGCATTTCTTTTATGGCTAGGGAGGTTGAGAATTTCTTCATGTGTCTATTAGCCATGCTTCTCTGCTCTTCAGAGAAGTTTCTCTTTAAGTCTTTATTTTTTTGGTTGGTCGTGAGGCCTGAACTCTGGGTCTGGGCACTGTCCCTTGGCTCTTCAGCTCAAGGCTAGCATTCTACCACTAGAGTCACAGCTCCACTTCTGGCTTTTTCTGCTTATGTGGTGCTGAGGAATCGAACCCACCGCCTCATGCATGCAAGCCAAGCACTCTACCACTGAGCCATCTTCCCAGCCCCTCTTTAAGTCTTTAGCCCACTTATTTATCCGGGAGTTGTTTCTTTGAGGATTTGTTGTTGGGAGATTTAATTCTTTAAGTTCCAGGTATATTTTAGATATGAGACGCTTGTCTGTTGTATGGCTAGTGAAGATCTTCTCTCAATCCATAAGCTTTCTATTGATCTTGCAAGCTATGTCCTTTGCCATGCAGAAGCTCTGCAATTTCATGCAATCCCATTTGTCCAATCTTTCTTTGATTTCTTGTGTTTCTGGATCTCTATTAAGAAAATTTGGCCTGTGCCAAGGAGACCTTGTGTTTCTCCTATTCCATCCTATAATGTTTTCAGGGTGTCTGCTTTGACTCCGAGGTCTTTGATCCATTTGGAGTTGATTCTGGTGCAGGGTGATATATAAGGATCTAGCTTTAGTTTTCTACAAGTAGTTAACCAATTTTACCAGCACCATTTACTGAAGAGGCTATTTTTCTTCCCTTAAATTTTTAGGTCCCTTATCAAAGATTCGATGGCTATAGGTCTGTAGGTTCATCTCTGGTTTTCAATTCTATTCCATTGGTCCTGAGTTCTATTCTTGTGCCAGTACCAAGCTGTTTTGATTAATATGACTTTGTAGTAGAGTTTGAAATTTGGTATTAATATTCCTCCAGAACTGTTGTTCTGTTAAGGATCATTTTTGCTATTCGGGTCTTTTACTGTTCCATATGAATTTTTGGATTGTCTCTTCAATTTCCTTGAAGAATGAAGTTGGAATATGGATAGGTATCACATTGAACTTGTAGATAGCCTTGGGAAGTATTGCCATTTTCATGATGTTTATCTTTCCAATACAGGAGCATAGGAGTTTTTGCCACTTTCTAAGATCTCTTTTGATTTCCTTTTTCAGGTTTTTAAAATTTTCATCTTAGAGTTCCTTCACTTCTTTGGTTAAGTTAATTCCTAGGTATTTTCTTTTTTGTGGGGCTATTATGATTGGAGATGCTTTCTTAATTTCAGCCACACTATTCTCATTGTTGGTATACAGAAAAGCCATTGTTTTTGAGGGTTAATTTTTTTTGGGAGGGGTCTGGTCATGGGGCCTGAACTCTGGGCCTGGGCGCTGTCCCTCAGCTCTTCAGCTCAAGGCTAGCACTCTACCACTTGAGTCACAGCGCCACTTCCGGATTTTTCCTTATGTGGTGCTGAGGAATCGAACCCAGGACCTCAGGCATGCAAGGCAAGCGCTCTACCACTGAGCCACCTTCCCAGCCCCGAAGGTTAATTTTATACCCTGATACTTTGCCAATGTTTTGAATTAGCTTGAGTAATTTGGGAGTGGAGTCTATTGGATTCTTTAAATACAAGATCATGACATCTGCAAAGAGGAAGTGTTTTACTTCTTCTTTCCCTATTTGGATCCATTTTCGGTTTGCATCTTGTCTTATTGCTGTAGCTAGGCATTCTAATACTAGATTGAAGAGAAGTGGAGAGAGTGGGCATTCTGGTCTCTTTCCAGAGTTAAGAGGAAATGACTTTAGTTTTTCACGATTAAGTATAATGCTGGCTGTAGGTTTGTCATATACAGCCTTTATTGTATTGAGGAAGGTAACATGGATTCCTAGTTTTTCCAGAACCTTCATCCTAAAGGGGCATTTGATCTTGTCAATTGCTTTTTCTGCATCTATTCAGATAACTATGTGTTTCTTATCCTTGCTCCTGTTGATGTGATGAATTATGTTAATTGATTTGAGTATATTGAACCAGCTTTGCATCCCTGAAATGAATCCTGTTTGATCATGTTGTATGATTTTTTCATAAATTGAAGTGGATTGGCAAAAATTTTGTTGAGATGTTTTTCATCAATGTTCATCAAAGATATGGGTCTATAGTTCTATTTCTTTGATGAGTCCCTGCCTGGTTTTAGGATGAGGGTTATTATAGCTTCATGGAATGAATTTGGTAGTGCACTTTCTCTTTCAATTTCATTGAAGAGTTGAAGGAGTATTGATGTGAGTTCTGTTTGAAGGCCTTGTAGAATTCCGCTGTAAAACCATCTGGTCCTGGGCTTTTCTTAGATGGGAGGTCTCTTATTGCTGTTTCTATTTCAATGCTTGATATGGGCCTATTAATATGGTTTAAATCATCTTGGTTTAGTTTTGGCATGACAATATTTGCTAGGAAAAGGTCCATTCCTGCCAAGTTCTCAAACATATTAGCATAAAGTTTTGAGAAGTGTTCCCTTATAATGTTCTGAATCTTGGTTGTTTTGGTACTGTTTCCATTTGCATCTCTGAGTTTATTCAAAAGTGGATGTGTTCTCTTCTTTCTCTGATAAGATTTGCTAAGGGTCTGTCAATTTTGTTAATTTTTTCGAAGAACCAACTCTTTGTTTTGTTGATTCTTTCTATGTTTCTTTTGGATTCTAATTCATTTATTCTGATTTAATTTTAATTATTTCTTTCTGTCTACTGGATTGGGGGTATCTTCCTGCTCTTTTTCAAGGAGGCTCAGCTGTCTCATTAAATTGTTGGTTTCAGATCTCTCCAATTTGTTGATGTACAAACTCAGAGGTATAAACTTGCCTCTGAGTACTGCCTTTTCTGTGTCCCAGAGGAGCTGGTAGTTTGTGTGCTTATTTTTGTTGAATATCATGAACACTTGAATTTCATTTCTAATCTCTTCCATGACCCACTGGTGATTAAATAGTGTGTTGTTCAGCCTCCATGTGTTACAGGATTTTCTTTGGTGGCTTTTGGTTTTGAGTTCTAATTTTATTTATTTGTGATCTGAGAGAATGCATGGTATGACTTCAATGTTTCTGAAATTGGACAAGTTTGCTTTGTGACTAAAATGTGGTCTATTTTAGAAAATGTTCCATGTGCTGCTGAGAAGAACATGTATTCTGATGCTGCTGCGTGAAATATTTGTTAGATGTCTGTGAAATCTACTTGATTTATGCAGTTGTTTAGGTCTATAGTTTCTCTGCTGAGTTTTAGCCGTGTTGATCTATCTAGTGTGGATAGTGGTGTGTTAAAGTCTCCAATAATTAATGTCTTTGGATCTATATGAGATTTGAGATAAAGTAGTTTTTCTTGGATAAATTTCGGTGCTCCTTTGTTTGGTAAATACATAATTAGAATTGTAATGTCCTCCTGAAGGAGAGATCCATTAATGTGTATGTAGTGACCTTCTTTATCTGTTCTCACTAATTTTAATTTGAAATCTATTTTATATGGTATTAGGATTGCAACTCCTGCCTGTTTATGGGGGCCGTTTGTTTGGTAGATTTTGTTCCAGCTTTTCACATTGAAAATGTGTTTGTTTTTATGGGCAAGATGTGACTCCTAAAGGCAGCAGATAGAAGAATCTTGCTTTTTAATCTAAATAGAGAGTCTATGTCGCTTGATTGGAGAGTGAAGTCCGTTAATGTTGAGAAATAGGAGTAAGAGGTATTTAGTAGTTCCTGCCATTTTATCCACCTAATTTGGGGCTGCAGCTACTGGGTTCTACCTATGGTTCTTGGATTCTTGGGTATGGTTTCCTGGCCTTTATTGTGGTCTTGTTGGTTTTCTATGTGTAGGACATCTTTAAGATCTTTTGTTGGGCTGGTTTGGTGGAGATATATTGTTTCAATTTTTTGTTGCTATGGATCATTTTTATTTTACCTTCCATAATGAAGGAGAGTTTAGGTGGGTACAGTATTCTTGGTTGTCTCTGCTGAGAAATCTGAGGTGATTCTATTTGTTTTCCCTTTATAGGTGTTTCATCTTTTCTCCTTGACAGCTTTAAGGATCTTTTCCTTTGCCTAAATTGATCCTGTACAGATTATAATGTGACCGTGGTATGTCCTGTTCTGGTCTGGTCTATTTGGGCTTCTAACAGCTTCTTGTATCTGAATAGGCCTATCTTTTTGCATGTTTGGGAAGTTCTCTGCTAGGATGCTGTTACACAAATTTCCTAGACCATTAACTTCTGTTTCTAGGTTCTTCTCTACACTTAGATTAGGTCTTCTGATGGTATCTTCCAAGTGTTGAATATATCTATCATATTTCATGAATTTGTGTTGGATGGTTGTATGTTCATTCTCTATAATATCTAGGCTGTTGTCAATCCCCGAGATTCGATCTTCTGCATGGTCTATTCTACTCTCAAGACTTTCTACTTTGCTTTTTATTTCTTTTCCTTCTAATTGGTTGGCTTTGAGAGCTTAATATTCTTTGTTAGAACTTTGTTCTAGATCTTGTAAGGACTTCTTTACTTCCTTAATTTGGTATTCAGTGTTTATTCTCAAATCACTTAGTTGATTGGTTATGGATTCCTTGGACTCCCATTCCTTCTGTTGGGCTCCACTGAGCATTCCCTTTGCGGTCTCACTGATGTCTTTCAGCTCTCTGTTTATGGATTTCATGAATGCCTCCTTTGATCTTTGTCTATTCTCATCCCCATCTCTCAGTTCCTGTATTTCTCTTTGATTAGCATCCTCACGTTCACACATTTCCAGTAGTTCTCTTTGAGTGTTCTGAGCCTGTTCACGCCATTCCTGACTTTCTCTTTGTCTGTTCTAAGCCAGCTCACGCAATTCCTATCTATCTCTTTGATCTCAACCTTCTCAAGCAAATCCTTTTTTATCTTTGAATGTTCTCAATCTGCTCACGTAATTTCTGTATCAATCTTTGAGTAGCTTCCTCACACTCAGGAGTCTCCTGTATTGATCTTTGGTTTTCCTCCTCTCTCTCCCTATCATGCTCACACAGAGACATTTGCAAGTTTTCACTCTTTTTACTTATCCTGTTTAACTGTAGTGTTTATACAGCTTTTTGGAACTCTCCTCTGGATTATTCATTATCTATTCTGTCCCCTGATTGTCATGAGTGGGAGTTGAGAACCCCGGGCTTGCTATTTTTCTTGTGTTTTTTCCAGCTTGTTCTGCCAATTTGGGATGAGAATAACACCAGTTTTGTACTAGAACAGTATTTTAAAGTAAACATCAACCAAAGTCCATAGTTGCGTAGTCCAAAATCTGCAGATAGAATCTGGTTCAAGAGATACAATCTATTGAACATCAAACAACTATGTCTTAATGGCCTAAGAACAGCAAAGGAGAATTTGACAACCAGAAATTATTAGGTTTAGGGAAAATGTGGGGAAAATAGGATTAGAAGGATTTGGGAACGTGAGGGAGAGTGGAATTAACCATATCCTAATCTCAAAGAGGGAAATGCATTGGACAGAATGATAGCAGAGAGAGTGAAAAAAAGAAAAAAAAAGAAAAAAAGAGAGAAGAAAAAGAAAAAAGAGACAAGAAAAAAAGGAAAAACAAAAATTTTAAATTAAAAATTAGGGGGCAGGGAAGGTGGCTCAGTGGTAGAGTGCTTGCCTTGAATGCCTGAGGCCCTGGGTTTGATTCCTCAGCACCACATAAGCAAAAAGAAAAAAGCCAGAAGTGGCACTGGGGCTCAAGTGGTAGAGTGCTAGCCTTGAGCTGAGGGACAGCACCCAGGACCAGAGTTCAGGCCCCACGACCGGACCCCCTCCAAAAAAAAAAGTTAAACCCTTAAAAACTGTAAGTTTGAAGAAGTAGTATTCAGAGAAGAATGAGGATGGGATGAGAGGAGGAGAGGGATAGAAAGGAGACATGAAAAACTAGAAAAATAAAAATGTTTTAAAATATTATATGGGTATAAAGAGGTAATACTGCTATTAAGTAATTTAAGTCTAAGAGGTTTGGAATTGAGTTATTTCTGGATTAAGTATGGACACAATGGAGGATAAGATTTAATAATTGATGACGGTTATATTTGAGGGTGAACAGAACAGAAATTAAGTCACGCAGAAAAGAATGAAAGAGAAGAAATGAAAAGAATGAGAAAAGAATGAAAGAAAGAAAGGATCAAAAGGTGAGTAGAGATTTTAAAAAGCACATATACACATATACATATACACACATATACACCTAAAATAAAAATTATATAAGGAAGGAAAGAAAAAATAATTGAAAAAACATTTTTAAAATTAAAAATTAAAAAAAAAAATAAAAATAAGATGCAAAAAAAAAGAAAGTGCTTTGATTTTTTTTTTTTTTTGGAGGGAATGGAAAGATTCTGTATCTCCCTTGTGTCCATAACCAGTCTCTTGGTGGAGTCTCTGGTTTGCTTGTGGTGTTTGGTTTTCCTGTGGCTTGATTGGTTTATTAAATCAGTTTTTTGAGCAAGCAAAAAATGCTCTGCTTTACCCAGGATTTTGTGATCCTCCTCCCAGGCTAGTTCTGTGAGAGAGGGATCTCTTTTGAGTATCACAAAAGAGGGAGATGGCTTTTTCCTCTAGTTTGGAGATGCTGTGTTGAAGCTAAGTTCTGGATAGAGTTGAGGCTTTTCAGCAAACAGTAGCTTTTCCCTGAGGGGCTAGCTTCTGAGACAGTCACAGAACCCAGACTGGAGCCTTTCTTGGGGTTTATGTTTACTGAATTTCAATGGATTGTCTAGGTTGCTGTAGGGAGGGGCAACATCTGGCTCTGTTTACCAAGTGAAGAAAGCCACTCCTGGGGGCAGATTTTCCTCTGCCTGGGGTGGATGACATTTTCCTGGGAGCAGTTGTGCCTTGCAGGTCTGGGCAGGTTCCTGTGACCTGCTAAATGACTGTCTTGTTTTTTCCCAAGGCCTGAGTTGGAGCTGGCAGCTCAGCCTGGCTTTTGTCAGTATCAAAGATGGAGATCTCCTGTAGTGGGGTCGGGGATGAGTGCCTTCCCTCCTCTGCTCCTTCAGGAATTAGGATGTCAGATTTCTACACACGTCTGAGGGTTGGTCCCTGGGTAGTCCCTGGTCTGAGATCTGCAGGGTGAAGATATCTGCTCCTTGTCAGTTCTTGCTGGTGTTAAGTAGTATCTGTTTACCTGCTGTGTCTGACACCTTTGACCAGGACTCTGTGTTGAAGATATGGTGGCTACAGCCACCGCTGCTGCGGCCGCAGCTGCCAGTAAGTGCTCAGATTTGTCTCTTTGCCTGGATTTTCCCTTTCTGGCGAAACTCTTTGTACTGTGATGGCACACTTGGTGTAATTCTCTGGCTTAGGAGTGTTCATTGGAACTCTAAAACTTCTTTCTATGGGAGAGCTCGTTTAGCCTCCAGCTTCTCCTCCGCCATCTTCCTGACCTCTGAAAATCATATTTTGGCGGTTGAAATCATCCATCTAATTTGACCCATAATCCCAGGCGTTAGTGAAAATTGCCAACTTAAATAAAAGAAATACCCTGGAAAACGTGGCATTTAATTTGTCTCAATCCAACTTAAAGTGTTCCCAAGTCAGTGGTCCCCTTTTCCTTCCAGACAGCCTACAGCAGTTTGCAGAAACAGGCATTCAGTGAGCCATAGGTAATTGCCACCTTCTGATATGGAGAAGGCTCCAGAAGGGGGAATGGACTTGTGTACCACTTCCCAGCTGGAAACAGGCCAGGGTGGACACAGATTGGAGTCTGCAGGACTCCAGGGAGGAGTTAGAAAACTGGTGCAATGCCCCAGGAGGGAATCCATGCCACCAGTGCGGGCCCAGAGCCCTGTGCCCAGATGCCCACAGAAACCATAAATGCCCTAGGTAAGGTTCCCCTCTCATCCTCGGTCAGGGTGAACCATCTGCCATGTCACAACTTATGCCAGCCCCCAAAACCTCATAGATTCACAGCCCCTGTCCTACCCTCTCCCCCACCTCATTCCCTAATTTTGTTTGGCAGACACATTCCCAACCCTTGAATTAGCTCTAACTATAAACACAAAAGCAGAATGTCTGGCTGGAAGACTGTGGCTGTGGTCACACTCGCCTCACCAAACTTTTGGCTGTGGATAGAAGGACAGGTGTCCACTCTAGTCCAGCATTCACACAGGTCACCTAGGGGAGGCAAATGCAGGGCCCAGCATCTAATGTGGGCTATAGGAAAGGGGGAAGAGAGAGGTGGAAATAGGAAGAAAGGAATGTCTACTGAAATCTTCCCATAAAGGAGCCAAGAATCTGTGAAGGAGGAAACAAAAATTGTGGCTGTGCTCATACTTGGTATTGAAAAAAGAACAACAACAAATACACACACAGAAATAAAATGCTTTAGTTGTTTTTAGACATGATGACTTACATATATTTTCATTGCTCTCATCTCCCTGCTATCCCAACGTACACACACACAGACACACACACTCACACACACACACACACACGAATCCAGAACGGTGACAGAAGACTTATCCATTCAGCACCTGCAATTTGCCAACTGGTCACTCACCTGAGCACAGTCAGGGTGTACAAGGAGAAAGATTCTCTCTCTCTCTCTCTCTCTCTCTCTCTCTCTCTCTCTCTCTCTCTCTCTCTCTCTCTCTCTCAATCTCTCTCACACACACACACACACACACATACACACACTCACACAGACACAGAGTTGTGCCTCTCCTAATTTTGTTGGTTCCTCATCTGGGACAATGTAGAAGCTGGAGCACGCGGGTTCTCATTCCCCGTACCCTTGTCAGAACCAAGGGCTCTCACAAAAGGAGAGCACCACTCTAATGACACAACACGACGCACCTCTGCGCTTCTCCAGGGCCAGACCCTTCCCCTTGGAAACAACCAGCCTTAACTGTGCTAGGGATGTGCCTGATGTACTGGCTTTGTGTGCTCTATGCTCCTGTCCCAGACTCGTGCTCCTACAGCAACAGAGGCCAGCCATTGAGGCTGCCTCCCCTGGTGCATGTGCCTGCTCTTTTCTTTGCTCTCTCTCTGCCCCTAATTTTCTTCCTGGCTGCCCTGCCTCTGCCGCGCAAGTGGCCAGCCCAGTGTGCTCCTTGCTGCAGCAGCTACCTGCTTCCTCAGCCACGCCCTGTCCTCCCCTTGGTCATGCCTCCTCCCCGCCTCGGCCACACCTCCATCCCTGGGTTTGTGCTGTCCTGACTCTGCCCTAACGCTACCAGGCCATGACAGAAGCAGCCTCACCTCAGGTCAAGGCTTCCCCCAACCCCAGCAGCAGCTGCTCGGGAGATCAAATCTCCCCTCAGCCCAACTGCTGTGGGACTCTTCTCCTTCCACCCCACACACCAATAGGTGCACGGTGACCTCCATGTTTGTGTGTGTGTGTGTGTGTGTGTGTGTGTGTGTGTGTGTGTGATTGTTCGGGATACTTACCTTTCAAGGATTCAGAGCATAGCACCATTTGGGATGACAGCACACAGCACATTTTTAAAAAGAGCACAAAGTACCCTGTGTAATGGACTCAGCAATATGCTCCTTTTGAAGGACTCAGCACATAGCAACCTTTGGGATCCTCATGGTAATCTAATGACTAATAAGATAAGACATGCCATTTTGACATCACTAAACATAAATATCATAGTATTATGACATCATAAGTCAGAGTGACATTATAGACATAGTGTGAATGCTTATTCTGTGATTTCATTATATTTCAAGCGAGCAATATTGGTGGATATCAGAAATCCATTGTAACCTCAAAGCCTTGTGACATGAAAATCCTTTGCGACATCACAGTGTCATTGTGATATCATTAACCTGTTGTGACATCACAACCCTGTCCTGTCCATTGTGACCTCATCACCAATGTGACATCACAAAGCCATTGTGATAAAACCTTGCTGTTGTGATATTACAATCACCTTGAGACCTCCCAAACCCATTATGACATCTTTAGCACCTTTGCAAATTCAAATGGCCCACTTGGGCAGTTTTGCAGTGTATGGTAAGTTCTGTTAGCTATGCCCAAGAGGAACCATGGTGATTCCTTTTGTGTGCTCCATGCTCCCTGGGGAGCTTCATCCTGTCCCTTCCTGTGCTTTCCAGTATGCAGTGACCACTTTCACAGAGCAGGGATGACTTACATCTTACTTGTTTCATTTAACATAAGAAAGGCCACTGGAAACATTTATTAAACAAAGAACATAGCATTTTAGCCATTTTAAGAGGACAGGTCAAGGGTATTAAGCGCATTCATATTACTGTAAGACAAACTCTCCAGCCATCTCTAGTGACTTTTTTCCTTACCAAACAAGAATTCCTAACCTTTCCACTTCCTCCACCCCCAACAGCTGTCATCCTGTTTTCTCTGTAAGCTACACTTTCAATTCCAGCTTCTAATGCACATTCAGTGTTTGTTTTCTTGTGACTGACAGTGTACTTGAAATAACATTTTCAGTGTTTGTCTTTGGTGAACCATAAGAATTCCCTTTTAGTTTGAAACTGTATAATATTCTATGTACAATATTCCTGTATAATATTCAGGCTGTATTGGATTATGGGTTCATCTGCTTATTGACATTGAGTTTCCATTCTTGATTATTATAAATCATGTTATTACAGGCAAAAAAATCAAATGGCCTTTGTGACATGACAGTCCCATTGTTATCCATATCCTCATTGTCAACTGAGATCAGATATGCCAATGTAATATCACAAAGGATTCACAATATAATCATTGATGTAACATCACATTGTCATTATGACATAAGCTCATGGTGACATTACAAATCTTTAATGACATCATACCACTATGACCTCAAGTTGTCATTGTGACATCATATAGACATTATGAATGCCTATTATGTGATTTCATTATATTTCAAATGTGGCAGGTGGGTTCATATCAAAAACACAGTTCGACTTCATAAGCATTGTGACATCACAATCCCTTTGTGACATAACTTTGCCATTGTTATATCTCTAAACAGCTGTGAAAACTCTAACATATCCTGTCCTGATAAGTTTTGTGACATGTTGCCACTGTGTTGTTAGGCCCATTGAGAGCTCAATCTATTTTCGACCTCATATTATTTCAGGTATGACATGAAATATTGTGACATCCTGAATATTGTGACATCACACTGCTAGATGTAATGACCATTGTGTCACATTGTCACATCACAAATCTGTTCTGACTTCATCACATTTGTGCCAACAAATGCTTTGGAATCCTCATAAGTCTGTTTTAAATTTATATACTCATTGTGAATTAATGACAATTGAGGTCTGGAATGCCATTGTCACATCAGCAATCTACTGTGACATCACAAAAATATTTTGAACTTATCATTATAATGGCATCCAACTAATTGTGACATAAAAACTCTCTTATGACATAATTTGACATCATATTGCAATTGTGATATTACTGTACCATCATTCTTTCACAAACCTATTATGACCTCATCACATCTTAGAAAATTCATGGCCTTTGGGACATCAAGCTACTTCTGTGAAATTGTATCATTATGAACTTGTAGCAATTGAAACTTGAAATAAGATGTGATATTACAAACTAGTTTTGGCATCACTAACCCATTTTTATATCAACACTTTGACAACAAAGCCTGTTAGGAACTTTAGCACTTTTGACAAAAATCATGGCGTTTGTGTCATCACAGCTCATTTGTGTATGTCATTGTGACTTCATTCTCTTGTCCTCACTTTAAACTAATGTCAATTAAGATCTGTCATGCCATTGTAACATCAAAAACCCTTTGTGACATCATCACCAGTGTGACATCAGACTGTTGCTATGATACCATCAGCTCATTGCGATATCACCAAGCTACAGTGACATCATAGCTTTATGACATCGCATTGCCATTTTGCTGTCATAGACACATTCTGAATGCATATTCTGTGATTTCATTCTATTTCAAATGTGCATATCAGTTGATTACAGAAACACATTGTGACCTCATAACCATTATAACATCATAAACCTTGTGTGACATCATAACAATTATGACATCACATTGTTGTTATGAAATCTTTAGCTTATGGTGACATCACAAAATGACAATGACATTAAACATTTACCATTATGTCATTGTGATAGCATAGTCACATTATGAATGCCTAATCTGTGATTTCCTTGTATTTGAAATGTGGCATGTGGGTTGATATCAGAAACTCATTGTGATGTCACAACCATTGTCACATCAAAATCCCTTTGTGACATCAATTTGGCAATGTGACATCACAATGGCAATGTGATGCTACTAAGGCATTGTGATACCACAATGGTCATGAATTCACAATGAGTTTCTGAGATAAACCGACATGCTACATTAGAAATAGAATCAAATAATATCATAGGCAAACACAAAGTGTTATGACGTTAGAATGGCAATGTCATGTTACAAAGCAATGATTCCATTATAGTTTTATATGTCAAAATGAGCTGATGGTGTCATAATGGCAACATGATGTCACAATTATGATGTCAGAAAGGATTTGTTATGTTTCAATAGTATGTCTGATGTCAGTTGTCATTAGTTCCCATGAGGATATAGATACAAAATGGTTCTGTGATGTCACAGAGGCCATGTGTGTTTTCAAAGGTGATAAGAAGTCACAATAGTTTTGGGATGGCACAATGTGATCCGTAATGTCACAATGGAAATGAAATGTTCCATTTGGTTTTTGCTCTGGTCAGCACCCAGGCCCTGTGTTCAACCCCAAAACCTAGCCACCAAGGGCCCAACTAGGAGTGGTCAAAGTTTTCAAAACTTGATGAGCTTCACGAGCCCTAAATGTCAGGAAGCATTGTGATATTACACATGTGCTTAGATTTAGCAAACTTACAGAAACCTAGAAAGGCACCATTGCCAATAATGAATCATTTTATTAGGTTCAGCTCCCTTGTTGTCTGCCAGAAGGATCCTTGAATAAATTGTACCAGGTTATTTCAACACTGGAACGTAGTGTAACAAAGACAGACCAAGTGCAGGCAACTTGGCCTGCCATGGGAGGTGGCAAAAATGAAGGCTTCCTGTCAAAACAGCACTGGGGAGAGAGACAGCTTGGGTACAAAGAGGTCTTTTGCTCTTGGGCTTCAGAGCCTGCCCACAATTCTCCTCACTAATTGGCCCAGATGTAGTTGTTTGTTACACAGCTGTACAGGAGTGAGGCCTTTGTCTGCCTATTCCAAAAATGAGGCAGACTTCCTCCAGCAACCTGTGGTTTGGAGAAAACATCAGACTACACTAGGAACAGTGAAGGGAACCCTGGAACATGCATTGTTTTGAATGCACTGTCTGTGCAATGAAATCATTCTATTCAAAGCAAATTTCCTAGCTGGGTGCTTTTCATCATAATGACTCTGGACCTTCACAGATAGAAATGCATGCATAATTACATGCAGAGACATGGAGTTACTTTTTTTAAATTTGTATTTGCAGGTCCGGGGGTTGAATTATGAGCTTAGGCACTCTCTCTGAGTTCCTTTTGCTCCAGGGTAGCAATCTGCTTTTGAGCCCCAGCCCTACTCATGGTGATATTTTATCCCTGTGATCCCTCAGAAATAAGAGTGCTGTGGACTTTCCTGTCCTGGCAGAATTCATAATGGCATTCTCTACCTCTCAGCTTCCTGAAGAGCTAGGATTACAGGCAGAAGCAAATGACACCTGGCTTTCTTTTCTTCTTCTCATTTGTTTCTTTCATTGTGACAAACTGAAATCTTCACAGTGTCATTCCAATGGTTTGCATTTCGAAGTAAAATACCCAGGACTGGAGTTGAAGTGCCAGTACTGCCACCTACAAATGGAGGGAGATCTTGAGAAAAACATTCCTATCCATGGGAATGCCTAATGGAATGTTATAAAATTAACAATTAAATTTGCAGTTAGTTCATGTTTCTCCTATAGAATGACACAAAAAGTAGTGGATTATGTCTTCCATCCCAGCAGCATGCTATGATTCTCCTAATTAAACAATACAGACTACTTTTACATTAATGTTTTAATAAGTATTCAACCATGATACTTCATTAAATGGAGGCATAATTTAATAATAATTCATAATATATATAATTTAATATCCTCACATTGTCTCTCTCATATATATTGCAAGCTACACATCTATCTATCTATCGATCGATCGATCAATCAATCTATTTATATCTATATCTGTATCTATATCTATATCTATCAGCCACTACCAAAGCTTGTTCCCAGGCCCTCAGAACTGGCTGGAAGCTCAGTTTGCCAAAGTCTTTTGTTCTACAACTCTCCCTTTCATGAATTGGGCATTGTGGGCTGTGAGTTCCAATCTCACCATGGCCAAAATTTTATATGTGGAGTCAGAAGCCAATTTTGACCCATTTTTTCCTTCTTTGTGAAAGTCCTGGGTCTCAGTATGATGTATAATCCATATGCAAATAAATCCATGTGATAAGATATAATAAATGAAATAAATGTTATATATGTAGTAATACTCAATAAAATAAAAAATAAGGGTAATAAATGTCATATGGAGTAAACCCATGTATGCAAATAGATCTCATATATGAATATTATTTTTTTCAGTGCTGGGGCTTGAATTTGGGCCCTATAAACTGGGCTGAATTTCTTGTCTTCAACGATGGTGAGCTTTCTCTTCCCCATAGTGCCACTGAGTAACCTAGATCCTGTGTTCAAATCTCAGGCCTGCCAGAAAAATGGTGCAAATTTTAAGCCAGGGCCTTAATTTTTTTTGGCCAGGCCTGCGGCAACTCTGCCTCAGCTTCGATCATCGTAGGCTGGGATGCAGCCTCTGGTCCCACAGCCCATCCTGAGATCCTAGGACCCGAGTTCAATTCTTAGGACTGGCAAACAAAAAGTGCTGGGAAGGTGGCTCAGAAATAGAGTACTTGCCTTGCATGCATAAGGCCCTGTGTTTGATTCCTCAGCACCACATAAGCATAAAAAAGCTTGAAGTAGTGCTATGACTCAAGTGGTAGAGCAACAGCCCTGAGCTGAAGAGTTGAGAGACAGCACCCAGACTGAGAGTTCTGACCCCAAAACCGAAAAAAAGAGAGGGAGGAAAAAAAGAGAAGGATAAAACTGGGAAGTTCTAGAAGCCACTTTTACATTGTTTTTTTCCTTTGCATTGGAAACATCCTGGGTCTAACTGACAGGGCCCGGAAAGTGTACATTACCTTGCACTGCTGAAGTTTGGTGGGCTATCTATCAGGGAAGCCATAGCCAAACCAGCAACCTAGGCCCAGGGTGTGAATTCCAGGACTGCCACCTATGAATAGCGGGAGATCCTAAGAAACGCATTCTGATATACATCCATATGAATATAATGTTGTAAAGTAACAATTACATTCATAGTTAGTGTATGATTATATTATAAAATAATACACAATAATTATAGTACATTGACTAATTTTCAATTAATACTTTGTTATGTATTCAACCATAATACTTAAATAAAGGAAGGAATGATTTATTGATAATTGGTAGTAATATAGTATGTATAATTAAATATACATACATCTCTGACTTGTTTTATACATACATACGTAATATATGCACACATTGTATATATATATATATATATATGTAACAATCTACATATCTATTTCTACACTTGTCATTCCTGAGGTTCAGTGCTAGAGTGCTCGCCTAGTATGTATGTAGCCCTGGGTTTGATTCCACACTATCACATGCACAGAAAAAGCCGGAAATAGTGCTGTCACTCAATAAGTCAAGCACTGGCTTTGAGCATGAACGCTTAGAGACTGTGTCTAGGCCCTTACTCAAGCCCCAGGACTGGATTCAAAAACAAGTTAAAATGTTCTGACTGCAAGTATAGAAGGCAAGGCAAGGAATTCAAATACCTCATCACAGAGCAAGCTGGGAGCCTGAAGCTGACAGCTGCCAACTAACCTGACTTAGCTAGTAGTGAACAGATACAACCCAGCACCATGGAACCAGACACTGCTTCCTACCTCTAGTTGCTTGGGGGATGAGATCAGACACTGGTGGGTTGAAAACTCAGCCCTGGCAGGAAGTCTGGGAGACTCTGAGCTGTGCCTCAAAGTGGTAGAGCTTTCGCCTTGAGGAAAAGTTCTTAGGACAGGACCTCCAACCTATGAGTGCAATCCCCAGGCTGATGACCCTCCCCACATCTAAAACATTTGATGTGAACTTGTGTGTTTGTGAAAGAATGGTGATACTGATGAAAGCAACCTAAATCTAATGACAGTTTGTGGGATACAGCTATGTGATGAGTCCTTCCTGGGGTGCTGGGTGTTCATGGGGAGCTGGGTCGTTCATGGGGTACTGTGTGCTGAGTCCTTCTCATGGTGCAATGTGCTGAGTCCTTCACGAGTTGTATTCATTTATCTGGTCCTTATAAGAGCTACACAAGTAAGATGATTGTGCAGATGAGAAAGTTGAGGCTCAGATATGTCCCCAAGGTAGGGCCAAATTTCTGTATATACTGAGCTCTAGTGACTTGTCCCCTGCAGACAATTGTTTTCGTTTAGTTTTCTCCATCATGAACCTTGAACTCAGAACCTAGGTTGTGATTTTTTTTTCTTGGGCTCATGGCTAACTTTCTACCATGGGGAGCCAAGGTCCCCCGTGCAGCAAAGTGTCACTGGTTAGGTGTCTTTAGCTGAGGTCTATCATCCTGCCTGCTCAGGAAACTGAGGATCTAGGTTCAAAACTATCCCAGATCACAGTCCAAAGCCAGCCTGAGCTGGAAATTCTTTGACAGAAAGCCTGAAGGGGTGCTGAAGCTCCAATGGTAGAGCATTAGACTTGAGCTGAAGAGCTCAGAGACAGCACCCAGGCCCAGACTTGAACACCTCCAACTTACAAAAAAAGAAAGAAACCTGAAGTGGAGTGCTGGGAATGTTTCTTAGGGGTAGACTGCTTTGCAGGTGTGAAACCCTGGGTTTGAATCCTCAGTACCTCATCCCTAGAAAAGTACCTCATCCCTGAAGTGGCTCTGTGGCTCAAGTGGTAGAGTGCTGTCCTTGTACCGGAGAAACTCAGTTGCAGTGGTTAGGTCCTGAGTTCAAGCACCAGGATTGGTGTACACACACACACACACACACACACACACACACACACACACACACACACACACACACACGGAGGCATCGTTGCCAATAATGAATCATTTCATTAGGTATAGCTCCCTAATTGTCTACCAGGAGCACTCTTGAATTAATGGTAGCATTTTGTTTCAACATTGAAACATAGTCTTATAAAGACAGGATGAGTGCAGGTAACTTGGCCTGCCCCGGGATGTGGCACAAATGAAGTTTTCCTGTGCAAACAGAGCACTGGGAAGAGAGAGAGCTTGGGGTAAAAAGAGGCCTTTTTCTCCTGACCTTCAGAGCCTGCCGACACTCATTCTCAGTAATTGGCCTGGATGAATTGTTTCTTACACAGCTGTACAGGAGTGAGGCCTTTTGTCTGCCTGTTCCAACAATGAAGCAGAGTTCCTCCAGCAGCCTGGGGTATGGAGAACCCCTCAGGCTACTCTGGGAACAGTGAGGGGAGCCCCCGGGCATGCACTGTCTCCAAAGTATTGTCTGTGCTATGAAATCATTCTATTCAAAGCGAATTTGCTAGCTGGGTGCCTTTCTACATAGAAAGTCTGGATGTTCACTGATACAAATACATTCATACATTCACAGACACATGGAGTTACTGGCTCATTTTTTTTGTGTGTGTGGCAGGTCCCGAGGCTTGAACTGTGAGCCTAGACATTTTCCCTGAGCTCCTTTTGCTCTAGGAAGCATTTTATTGTGTCTTAAACCATGATTACCCTAGGCTGGGGTGTGATGATACAGGAATCCTAGGCCCTAGTTCAACTCTCAGTACTGGCAAAAATACATCAAACCAACAAAATGGAGAAGGAAAATAAAACAGGAATTTACAAAACAGTTTTTCCTTGGTTTCCTGGGTCTCAGTGACTTGGCTTGAAAATTGTATGTGACCTTCCATGGCTGAAGGCTGACAGGCTGGCAGTGAAGCCTGAGTCCAACTCAGACACCTGGGCCCTGAGTTCAATCCTGAGATTGCCACTTACACATGGCTGAAGATCCTAGGAAATTCATTCCTATATAAAGGAACACTAATAGAATATTTGAAATGTACTAATTGAATTACTAATTAGCTAGTCATTCCAGTACAAGATTGTATGCAATAAATATAGGTCATTGATTAATAAATTATTAAGTCTTCTACCGTGATTAATTAATGGAGGCATAATTTTAGACCAAATAATTGGTAGTAATAGAATATATGAAAATAAGATATAGACATCACACTTTATATAGGGTTATACACTAGAATCTACATAAATGTCTATCTGTCTCTCTTTATTCATTTATAGATGTATATACATATGTAAATACACACACATGCACACACACACACACAGACACAGACAAACACTGCAATCTGAACATCTATCTGTTTATATATTGGCCATTCCTAGGACTTAATCTCAGGTCCTCAAATTTGCCCATCAACTTCACTTGCATGAGACTGATGTACTAACATTTACCCATTCATGAAGTGGACCTGTTGGGCTCTGAGTTCAAGTCACAGAATTGCCAACAACTGAATCCTGGTGGGAAAGCCAATTGCCCCACTAGTTTTTCTTCTTGGTGAAAGTCCTGGGTTTCACGAATGATGTAGAATACAGAGGCAAATCTATTTCTTATGTAATAGGATGCAAAAAATGTTATATGTGTAATCATACTCACTAAAATACATAAGAAATAAATAAAACACAAAAATAAAATGAATACACTGACCGCAAAATGCAGTAAGCATGTATACGAATATTATTTTTTGAGAGCTAGGACTTGAGTTCAGGACCTAGGAACAAGCCTGACTTTCTTGTCTTACAGCATGGTGATCTTCCCCATCTCCCACAGTGCTGCAGATTTATCCAGACCCTGAGTTCAAATCCCAGGCCTGGTAGAAAAAATGGTCATGAATTCCAAGCCAAGGAGCCTCATAATATTTCAAATATTTTAATGTATGTATGTGTGTATATATGTGTGTATGTATGTGTGTATATATGTATGTATGTATGAATGTATTTATTTATTTATTTATATTTTGTCCAGCACAGGGCTTGAACTAAGTTCGTGGCGATTCTGCCTCAGCTTTGATCATGCTAGGCTAGGGTACAACCACTAGACCCAAAACGAAATCTGGGTTCCTGGGCCCCAAAGGCAGAAGGAAAAAAAGGAAAAAAAAATAATTAATGCTACACAGGAAAAAAAAAAAAACTGGCAACTTGCAGATGGCTGCCGGTTTTGCATTTGTTTTCTTTGCAAGGTGACTATGCTGGGTCTGAATGACACGGTTGAAAAATGTTGGTAACATTGCATTGCTGAAGGCTGGCAGGATACCAGGGAAGCAATAGGCCAACATAGGTCCTGTGTTTGAAACCCAGTCCTGACCCCTACCAATGGAGGGAGATCCTAAGAGTCTCATTCCTATTCAGAGGAATACTGATGGAATGTTATGAATGGCAAGGTTGAATTAGTTGTTTCTGAATACTACTATACAATTAGACAGAGTGATTTTAGAAGGCCAATGGATTTTAATGAATATTTTTGACACATTCAAAAAATACTATTAATTACATGGACGCAATAGTTTTGGAACAGTGGTTGATTTAATTGATAATTCATTAAGGATGAAAACAATAATATTAATTACATGGAGGCATAATAAATACCTAAGAATTGGTACGAATGTAGCCTATATAACTGAATAATGTATAGACAACTCTGGCACTCTATAAAGATATATATTTATTTGTGTACTACCATCTGCATGTCAATCTGTTCTTATTTTGTCAACCCCTGGGGCTCAATCTCAGGTGCTGGAAATGTTTGTCAGCTCAATATGCCCCAGGATGGCATACTGACACTCACTCATTCATGAATTGGGCCTTGTAGGCAGTGAGTTCAGATCTCAGCACTCACAAAAATTGAATCATGGAGTAACAATCCCATGGTAACACATGTTTTCCTTTTCTGTGAAACTCCTGGTGTCAGCTGTGAAGTTTCATACATGGGCAAAACTATATCCTATGTAATAAATGTAATAAATATTTCATTGTCATAACAGTCAATAAAATAGATGGTAAATAAATGAATAAAACAAAAAATAAAATGAACAACCACACTAAGCACAATATGGGGTCAACATACGGGTCTCTATCTCAGGGCCTGGGAATTGCTTGGCAGCTGAATTGGCTACAGGCTGCTGTGCTGACAGTCACCCAATCATGAATTGAACCTTCTAGGCCCTGAGTTTATATCCCAGTACTGCCAAAAGTGTAATCCAGGAGTGAGAAGCCAAGCGTGACACGTTTTCTTTTTCTTTGAAAGTGCTCAGTGACATGTAGGATGTATAATTCAGTTACACATCTATATTCTATGTAATAGGATGTCATAAATATAAAAATGTCCTAGGTGGAAGCATTGTCACTACAATAAATGAAAAACAGATTGAATTAGTAGTGAATCATTCTAGGATAAAATTAGACACAATAATTATAGAACGTGGATTAAGTTCAATATTTTATCAATCATTAAAAGAATAAAAATTGCATGGAAACACAAATGCCTAATAATTGGTAGTAACACATGATGCATGATTTAATAATATCTAGACATCTGTCTCATTCTATAAAATATGTAATTATATGAATGGATGTATGTACATGTGTGATAAAATAACAGGCTACTGACTAATTATTAATTAATGCTTTATCAATTGTTAACTTGGACACATCATTAAATGGAGCCATACTTTAATATTTAATGTTTGATAGTAATAATATCCATAAATTAATATATACAAACATCTTTTGTGTATATAATATTTATATATAGCAATCTACTTCTATTTATACCTCGTTCACTCCTGGAACTCGGTGTTTGAGTGCTCACCTATAAGCACGAAGCACTGGGTTCAATTCCTGAGAGCCACATAAACAGAAAACTCAGAAGTTCTGCTGTCTTTCAATCAATTGAGTGCTAGCCTTGAGTACAAATGCTTAGGGACAGTGTCAAAGCCCTTACTCAAGCCCCAGGACTGCCGCCAAAAAAAGGTAGAATGTTCTAAATACAACTATATAAGGACAGGTCTTCAAGTACCTCATCACAGAGAAAACTAGTAGTCTGGTGCTGACAGCTGCTACCTAAACTGACTTAACCAGATGTAAACTGCTGCAACCCAGCTCCATGGGTTACCCCCATCATCCTGGCTTACCCTGGCTTATCCACGATATCCTGGCTGCTTGGGGGCTTTAAAACGTGGCAGGAAGTCTGCTAGATTCTTGGAAATATGGCTCGAAGTGTAGAGCTCTAGCCTTATTAGAAAAGTATCCCCATGCTTTGAGTTAGAGACCCATGGCTATCCCCCCCCAAAAAAAACCCACCCCACTAAACCATTAGATGTGAACTTGTGTGGTTTGTGAAATGTTCCTCAAAGAATGGTGATACTGATGAAAGCACCCTAATTCTAATGACAGCTTGTGGAATAGTGCTATGTGCTGAGTCCTTCATAGGGTGCTCTGTGCTGAGTCCTGCATTGGGAGCTGGGTGCTGAGTCTTCCACAGGATGCTCTGTGCTGAGTCATGCAAAGAGTGCCATGTACTGTGTCCCTCACAGAGTGCATTCTTCCATATGGCCCTTGTAAGAGCTCTACAACTTAGATGATCATGCCGAGAATATTGAGACTAAGATATGTCCCCTTGGCAGGAATAAAATTATGTATTACTGAAGACTAGTCAGTTGTCTACTGCAGACAATTGTTTTGTTTTGTTTTTTTTCTCAGTCATGAACCTTGAAATAGGGGCCTAGGTGCTGTCCCTTACCCCTTGGGCTCATGGCTAGCACTCCACCACGTTGAACCAAAAACCTTCTTTTAGCAGAGGCCACAGCCTAGTGTTCTATAGCTGAGGTCTGTCATCCTGCCTTCTCAGGAAGCTGAGATTTGAGTATCTGAGTTCCAAACCATCCCAGACATTAAAGGTCCCATGAGACTATTATCTCCAATTCACCACTAAGAAATCTGAAGTGGAAGCTTAGTGCTTGTGTCTCATGCCTGTCATCCTAGCTACTCAGGAGGATGAGATCTAAGGATCAAAGTTCAAAGCTAACCTGGGCAGGAAAGTCCTTGAGACACATAGCTCCAATGCACCACAAGATAAGCTGAAGTGGCACTTTGGCTCAAGTGGTATAACACAAGACTTGAGCCAAAGAGGTCAAGGACAGCACCTAGGCTAGACTTCAGGTCCTACAACAATAAAAGAAAGACAGAAACAATCTAACAAACCTGAAGTAGAGGGCTGGGAATGTGCTTTAGTGGTAGAGTGTTTTAAATGTATGAAACCCTTGGTTTAATTTCTCAGGACCACATCACTAAAAAAAAGCCTGAAGTGCCTCTGTGGCTCAAGTGGAAGAGGCAATCCTTGTATAAGAGAGACTACATACAGTACTCAGTTCCTGAGTTCAAACTCAGAGAATGGTGTATGTGCCTGCGCACATGTGTGCTTACACACACACACACACACACACACACACACACACACACACACACACACACAGACTAGACTAGAAAGTGATGCTGTGTTCAACCAGCCCTGTGTTCAACCCCAAATCCTAGACATCCAGGGCCCAACTAGGAGAGGTCAAAAATTCCAAAACCTGATGAGATTCACCAGCCTTGTATGACAGGAAGCTTTGTGATATCACATATGTGCTTGGATTTCCCAAGCTTCTGGAAACCTAAGAGAAGCATCATAGGCCCATCATCGCCCTCAATGAAACACTTCATGAGGTTCAGTGCCCTAGTTATCTGCCTGAAGGACTCCTGAATTATATTAAGCACTGTATGTGAACAGCATAATACAGTCTCCCAAAGGCAGGATAAGTGCACAGGACTTGGCCTGCCACTGAACGTGTAACAAATGAAGGCTTCCTGTCAAACCAGAGCACTGGGGAGAGAGATAGCTAAGGCTACAAAGATACCTTTTTCTTCTGACCTGCAGATCCTGCCCACACTCATCCTCACTATCTGACCTGGAGGAAGTTGTTTGTTACACAGCTGTACAGGACTGAGGCCTTTTGTCTGCCTATCCAGACAATGAGAGAGACTTCTTCCAGCAGGCCTGGGATGCAGAGAAACCCTCAGGCTACACTGGGAAAAGTGAGAGGAGCCTAGGAACATGCACTGTCATCAAAGCACTCTCTGTTATGAAATCATTGTATTGAATACAAATTTCCTAGCATGGTGTTGTTCATCATAGCTACTCTGGAGCTTCACCTATAGAAATACATACATATATACACAAAGACATGGAGGTACAGGCTCTTTTTGAGGGGGCAGGTCCTAGGGATGAACTATGAGCCTAGGCATTGTCCTTGAGCTCCTTTTGCTCAAGAGTAGTGCATTAACCTTGAATCAAAGCCCCACTTCTGGGTTTTTTCTGTGATGTCTTAGAAATAACAGTGTCATGGACTTTCCTAAGCTGTCTGGATTCAAACTCATATTCTCTACATCTCAGCCTGCTGAGGAGCTGGGATTACAGTGAGAAGCCACTGACACCTTCTTTCCTTATTTCTTCATTTTTTAATCTGGACAATCCGACTCATTAAAAGGGTCATTACAATGGTTTGAATTTATAAGTCAACTACCCAATGTTCTTTATAAATGCTTTCTATGAAAAGTATTTTCTCTCCTCATCTTCTCCTCTGGTCACAGGTTTGAACCAAAAGTGAGAAATGAATGCCACAGCATTTGGGAGCAAATGTCCACAGGATATGCAAGCTCTGTCATTTAACATTGAGTTGAAGTGAATTTACTGTCTCAGGATGAGAGGACCAAAAACTGGAGTGATCCTCACACTGTCTGAATTGCACCTTTTGCCTATAAAATAATCTAATAATTATGACTGTTGGGTGTCTCAAAACCTTAAATATCTAGAACACACTAGAAGTATCTTCATGTATCTCTTGAGATTTCGACTAAGGGTTTGTGTGGAGAGGCTCCTAAGGGAATCCCTGAGGAAAGCCACTTGAAGCCTCTTCAGGAAATCGCCATTCAAAGTCAGCTTGAGCAGGAAGTCTGTGAGACTCTAATCTCCAACAAACCACCAGAGAACCAGAAGTTGAACAGTGGCACAGAGGGTAGAGCTCCAGCTTTGAGGGAGAAAGCTGAGCAGGAGACACAGCCTAGTCCAGGCAGGAAAGCCTGGTATGTGCTTATGTCCAATTAACCACCAGATGGTTGGAAGTGGAGCTGTGGGGGTGGTAAAACCTCAGCCTTGGGAAAAAAAGCTGAGGAATGCATCGGGCCCTGAGTTTAAGCCCTGGGATGGCCACAAAAAATTTTCAAAAAGAGAAGGCCAAGTTTATATATCAGTGCCCTACCTACTTATGTGTGTATATTATTTCCCTGAGTACAAACAGACTGTATGCAATAATTCTGCTTTTATTTACTGGATTATTTTTCAGATATATTCCTTGTGCATACTGCATCATTCTCTTCAATTCAGGACCATGGTTTTCTCTTCCAGGATTCCCGGCCTGTGTCCTTATATGATGCAGAATGAAGCTTTCAGCAACCTTTATTTCCAATTTATTATGAGGCCAATTCAGGAGCCATCACAAATCAGGCAGGGGAAGAGAAAATCAGGTTTCATAGAAGTAACCAGTATTCAGAAAGTTAAACTTGGGGACATAAAATGGTAGTATACTTATGTAAAAACTACCATTAAGGAAAAGATGAGGGGGCTGGGAATGTGGATTACTGAGAGAGTGCTTGCCTAGCATGCAAGAAGCCCTGGGTACGATTCCTCAATAGTACATACACAGAACAAGCCAGAATATGTGCTGTGGCTCAAGCAATAGTGTGCTACAGACAATGCCCAGGCCTTGAGTTCAACCCAAGAACTGGCAAAGAGATAGCTAGCTAGATAGTTAGTTAGTTAGTTAGTTAGTTAGTTAGGTAGGTAGGTAGGTAGGTAGGTAGGTAGGTAGGTAGGTAGGTAGATAGATAGATAGATAGATACATAGATAGAAACATAGATAGATAGATAAATAGATAGATAGAAAGAAAGAAAAATGATAGATGAATTGGGTCTTGGACACCAGGAGGAAAGAAGGGAACAATTCCCAGTCATGAGGCCTTCTGCAGTGTTCCAGGCCACCAGCATCGCATTCACACAATCACAGAGCAGGAAGACTGTCTCTTTCCCACTTCTTAGGCAGCCAAGGGCCCCAGAGCCAAGAGGGCAGAGTTAGGTTCTAACTTAAGTGCTTGGAGAGAGAAGAGAAACAGCCCTGCCTCTAGTTGGTCTTGGGATTTGCATTAATTACTTGGAGAATGAAGGAAGGAAAATGCACTGTCAGAGGTAAAAGAAGGGCCTTCAGATCTGACTGATGGATAGTAAAAAACCCACTCCCTAAGACCAGAGAGCAGGTTTTTTCTTCTCTGCTCCTCCCCTCTCCCCCACTAAACTGGTTCTCTATTGGTAAACTAAACATAGCCTGAGTCTCCCTTCACCTGAAGAGGAAGGTTAATTAGTAATTGTTTGAAGAGGCTGACAAAAGCCTGACCCTGGTTTAACTCTAACAAATGTTTCAGGTTTCCCCCCATTGCTGGTAGTGGCTGGAATGAAGTGGTTTTGCAACTAACTTCCCTGTTGAGTGTGTACATTCTGTCTCCTAATCCTACAGGCCTGCTCTCTGCAACTAGCCTGGCTTTTGAAACTGTTTTCTGTCATTCAAATACAGTGTTACACTGGAGTTCTTCCTGCTAACAGGACTAGGACTTGGATCCTGAAAACTTCATTTGAACACAGGATGGGTCAATAATGTTTCAATCCTGCTTCTATAGCTCAAGAACTCTAGGAACATTTAGAGTGCCAGTAACTTCTCATCACCAAGGAAAAACAGGGAACTCTTGAACATCTGAACTTTCAGAAGTGGAAGTCAGATTATCATAGACTTTTCTGCCCTGGCTGGTTTTACTCTGTGTCCTGAGACCTCAGCCTCCTGAGCAAGGGGGAAGGGCCTGAGTTACTAGTGCTCTGCTAGGTTCAGAACTGTAATGACATTGACAATACAAGTCAACTGCTTATCACAAAGGGATTGGAGAGCATACTAAGCCTTTCAATATTAGACCTTTCAGAACCCTGTGGACACAAGGTTACAATGCTAGAGTCTGAGAGGCTGGGCATATGGATCTGCTACACTTGAACCTGGAGCTCTAACTCCAATTCTGGTGTAGATCAGTGTTCATTTTCCAAAGTATGAACTCATCATTAGCAAATAGGACCTGGGTTCAAATCCGAGTCTTCACGCCAATGGCAGGAGATTACAAGAGACTCATTCCTAAGGATAGGAATACCGTTTGAAAGAGTAGTTCATGAATCCATCTAGTCTAAAATTGGATGCAATAATCCTAGAATGCTGATTGATCTTAATTAATAGTTTATTAAGCATGAAAAGAATAATATTCCTCCAATGGGTGTATAATAAATACCTAAGAGTCAGTAGGAACGTAGTAGGTGTCATTAAATCATAGATAGATGGCTCTGGCACTCTTTACCAATATATATTTATTTGTATACCACCATCTACCTATTCATGTATAGCTGTTTTGGCCAAACCTGGGTGTCGATCTCAGTGCCTGCGGACCACCATACAGCTTCATTGGCTAGAGGCTGCCATGCTCAAACTCACCCATTCATGAATTGAGCCTGATAGGCACTGAGTTCAGATCCTCTCACTGCCAGGCATGATGGAGAACACATCTAAAATCTAGATGCTATGTGATAGGATGTAAACAATGAAATAAATGGTATAGGTGTCATCAGAGTCAATAAAATAAATGGTAAATAAATGAATGAAACATGAAATAAAATGAATAGCCACAACAAACACAATGTCGACTGAACATCTGGACAGAAGTATAAATCCCATCTTTAAAATGTATATAAGGAATATCTTTTCCAGGCCTGAGGCTTGAATTCAGCCACCCTATGAGGAGGGAATGGCGGAGATCCTGAGATACACGTTTCTGGACCTAGGAAGAGTCATGGAATGCAATTGATCTCATCTTTGAGTGAGTAGTTCATGCATGATGTGAGTAGGAAATGATAGGCAAGACTCATGGGGTATTTATTATTTGTAAAGAGCAGTTGAGGAAGTGTGACAATAATCATCACTGTCATGAAATGGAGTCATCAGGAAAGATCCAAGAATCGGTAGTCACACAGATTGGATTCCATCACAGGTCACCATCTCTCCTACTCTATACAAATATGTACGTATTTGCATGATACCTTCAGCTTTTGAATGGATGACTATTATGCTTCTCACTCCCCCCCCCCCCCCAGGGAGGCTCAATCTTAGGTCCTGGGAACAGCCGAGCTCCTTTATGGCTCACAGGCTGTTGTGTTCATGTGGACCCATTCACCAATTGGGCCTGCTGGGCCCTGAGTTCAGATCCCAGCCCTGACAAAAGATTCATCTTCATATCAGAAGCCAATCGTTCCACATGTTTTCCTTTCCTGTGCAAGTCCTGGGTCTCAGCTATAATGGAGAATTTGTGGTCCACCCTGTGGCCATGGGAATAAGTTGTTATCCATGTCAGCCCAGTTATACCTGTCGCCATATCCTCAAGAAAATACACAATACATCCATGAATAGCATACAAAATAAAGAGAATAACTACACTCAACGCACGATGCAGTCCTCACACAGATGTGAATATATACTCCATGTTTCAATGATGCATTGAGGAATATTTTGACTTCCTTGGGGCTCAATCTCTATTCCTGGGAGCGGCCCAGCTCCTTAGTGGCTCACAGGTTGGTGTGATCACGTGGACCCATTGGCAAGTTGGGCCTCCTAGGACCTAGCACTGCTAACAATTCACCCTGATGTGAGAAGCCAGTCGTTGCATCTGTTTTCCTGTGCTGTGCAAGTTCTGGGCCTCACCTAGGAGGAAGACTGTATAGACAACTCTATATTCATTGCAATAGGTTGTCATCCAATTCACCAGAGTTATATCTACTATCCTTTACTCAAGAAAAAACACAATACATCAATGAATAAGACACAAAATAAAGAGAATGACTACACCGAACACAAGATGCCGCTCACCCATGTTTGGAAATATAGATCTCCTGTTTAATTATGAATATATGACTATATTGGCCCCCACCAGATCTCGATCTCAGGTCCCGGGAATGGCCTAGCTCCTTAGTGGCTCACAGGCTGGTGTGCTCACCATGACCTATTCACCAATTGGGATTGCTAGGCATTGAGTTCAAATTCCAGCACTGACAAAAGATTCATTCTGATGTGAGAAGCCTATGGTTGCACATGATTTCCTGTCCTGTGAATGCCCTGGGTCTCAGGGAGGATGGAGAATGCTCTATAGGCAACTCTATAGCCATGGGAATAGGTTGTCATCCATATCAGCACAGTTATATCTGTCACCATACTTAATAAAATACACAATACATCCATGAATAAGACACAAAATAAAAAGAAGAACTACACTGAATGCAAGATGCATACCACACCTGTAGGTCAAGAGAGATCCTATGTTTATAAAAGGTGGGCTTGCTATTTTGTCCAGTGCTGGGGCTTCAAATCAGGCCCTGGACCAGGCCTGACATTCTAGTCTTCATGGATAGTGAGCTTCCCCTTCCTACACAATGCAACAGAGCTACCCAGACCTGAGTTCACATCCCAGCACTGACAAAAGATTCATCCTTATGTCAGAAGCCAGTTGTTGCACACGTTTTCCTCTCCTGTGAAAGTCATGGGTCTCAACTATGATGGAGAATGCATAGGCAAACCTCTAACCATGGGAACAGGTTGTCATTCATGTCAGCACAGTTTTACGTGTCACCATATTTTGAAACATACAAAAACCTCCATGAATTAAAGACAAAAAAAGGAGAAGTGCACCGAACACAAGATGCTGACCACCCAAATATGTCAATATAGATCCTATGTTTAAATTATGGATTGATGACTATATTGGACCACCCCCTGAGGATCAATGTAAGATCTTGGGAATGGCCTAGCTCTTTAGTTGCTCACAGGTTGGTGTGTTCACTTTGACTTATTGGACAATTGGTCCTGCTGGCCCTGAGTTCAGATCCCATTACTACCAACAAGTGGATCGTGGAGTAAAAAGCCGAGTGTGAAGCTTGGTATCCTATTCTCTGAGAATCCTGGGTGTCAGGCATGATGGAGAACATTTCTACAAATCTAGATGCTCTGTGATAGGATGTCATTAATGTAATAAAGGTAATAGTAAAACAGTAAAATCAATGGTTAATAAATGAACAAAACAAAAAATACAAGGAACAACCACACAAAACATGTATGGACTGAACATCTATGGGTAAGTATAAATATTATCTTTACAATGTGTATAAATAATATGTTTCTAAGGCTGGGTCTTGAAGTCAGGACTAGTGAACAGGCCTGATTTTATCTTCAAGTACAGTTATCTTCCCCTTCATCCACACTGCTGCAGATTTACCCAGATCCTGAGTTCAAATCCAAAGCCTGGAAGAATAAACAGCACGAAGTGCAAGCCAGGGAACTAATTTACTTTTTTTAATTTTTCTCAGCACCGCGTTTGAACTCAGGTCTTGGCAACTCTGCCTCAGCTTCTATCACTTTATGCTAGGATGCAGCCACAGGACCCACAGCTCTTCCTGAGATCCTAGTCACCTAGGTCTTGCAGAAACAATGTTCAGGAAAAATGCCTTTTTACATTTCTTCCTTTGCACGGTGACCCTCCTGAGTCTGAATTACACTGTTGCAAAAGGTACTTCACCTTGCATTGCTGAAGGCTGGCAGACTATCAGGGAAGCCGTAGGCCTACGTGGCAACATAAGCCCTGATTTTGAATCCCCGTCTTGACACCAACCAATGGCAGGAGATACTAAGAAACTGGTTGCTATCCATAAGAATAACAATGGAATGTTATCAATGTCATGGTTGAATGAGTTGATTGTGAATCATGCTCCTATAAAATTAGGCAGCATCATTTCAGGAGGCTCATTGATTTTATTTATTATTTATAAAGAATTAAAGGAATATTATTACTTACAGGAATGCAATAATTTCAGGACACTGATTGATTTCATTCATAGTATATGGATGAAAACAATAACATTAATTATATAGAGGCATAATAAATACCCAGGAATTGGTAGGAATGTAGACTATATAACTGACTAATGTATAGACATCTCTGGCACTCTAAAAATTATATATTTTATATATCTGTTTTTATTTTGTTAACCACTGGGATTCAATATCAGGTCCTGGGAATTGCCTGTCTGCTCAATTTGCCCCAGGATGGCATGTTGACACTCACCCATTCATTAATTTGGCCTTGTAGGCCATGAGTTCAGATGCCAGCACTCCCAAACAATGAATCATGGAGTAAGAAACTGATGGTGACACATGTTTTCCTTTTCTGTGAATGTCCTGGGTGTCAGGTATGAAGTGGAATACATATGCTGACCTATATCCTATGTAATCAATGTAATCAATGTTCTATGTGCCATAATAGCCAATAAAATAAATGGTCAATACATGAATAAAACTAAAAAATAAAATAACTACACTGAATGCAATATGGAGTCAACATATGTATATAAATAGAAATCATATATGTGAATTGTACATGAATATGACGTTTTCTATAGGTGGGGATTGATTTCAGGCCTAAGGAACAGACTTGAATTTCTTGACTTCAAGGGGGCAAGCTTCCCCTTCCCACACAGTGGAACAGAGTTACCAAGACAATGAGTTCCAATCACAGTCCTGGCAGAAAAAATGGCACCTTTATACTATGTAATGTCCAATTCTTAGGTATTTCATTATGCCTCCATTTTATTACTGTGATTGTTTAAATGCTTCATAAAGTATTAATTAAAATCAATCAGTGTCCTATATTTGTGTATAATTTTATCCTAGAATCATTCAAAAAATGCTCATTCAATCTTGACATACATCACATTCCATTGGTAATCATATGGATGGGAACAAGTTTTTTAGGATCTCCTGCCATTTGGAGGTGGTGGCAGGACCAGGACTTGAACTGTGGGCTCCAACTCCTACTTCAATCCAAGGATAGGGAACTCACCGGTCTGTCCAAGAACAACAGCAAGACCAATTAGGCAGGCACCAGTAGCTCTCAGTAGTTCTTGATACTTACAAGGCTGTGATAGGAGGAAAATGGTCAAAATCACCCTAGGCAGGAAAGTCCTTGAGACCTCTGTCCAAATTCTGTGTCAACAAAGCCAGAAGCTCTGTGGCTCCTGTGTGGAGGATAAGCCTTGAGCAAAAATAAAGCTCACAGACAGTGCCCAGGTCCTGAGTTCAAGGTCAGGACTGGGAACAAATAAACATATACAACTATCTGTGCAGCCATCCAGCTAAAGCAGTTCACCCTCTTGTCCCCAACTGAATTGTGAAGAGTTCCATGGGAAAAGTGCTAGGGGATCCGCTGTCATCTTGACTCTGCCCATGCTGCTTGCATCACAGGATTCTGGCCACACTTCCATTCTTTCATGTTTCTTTCTGACCAATGGGATACAAGAATGGTGACCACACCCACATTCCATGCTGCCCAGTAGCACCAGGGTTCCCTCTGTTAGTTTACACCACTACCAGCAGTTGAGGAACTTAGAGCTGACTGAGTGCTGAGCAAGAGACTCAATGTGACTTTGGAGTATAGTAGGAAATTGATGCACTTCCTGGCCCCCCAATCCCCTTCCTACCTTCCTGAGGTGCCGGGTTTCAAGCTCTGGCAATGGTGCACTGCCAGCCAACCTAAGGCCCTGATCTGGTCCCTGCCCTTGGTCCTCTGCTCTGGGCCCATGTGTCCATAATGCCACCACCCAGGCTGCTCGCGCTACCTGGAGCAGCCACCAACAGCTTCTCCCAGTGGCTGCCCCAACAACACCCCGACCCTGGGTCAGACACCCCTCTGGGGTAACCATGAGCCCCTGCTTATTTCCTCTCCCTGGCTCTGAGGAGCCACCTTTCTGTCTTGGGCATTTCTGAGGTAGAGACTCAACATATGCTCAGGATTGGCTGGATAGTGGTCTTCGTATCTGTGACAGGTATGGTCCACCAGGCCTGGTCCTCTGTAGTTGGGATGGTAGACATGTAACTCCATGCTCAGTCATCAGTTTAGATCGATTAACCCAAACTCTTAGTCCACAGCAGCCGATTCTTGACCACAGGTGAAGCTCTGTGTAGGGCCTCAACCATGGGAACTCAGTCTCCTCAGGTGAGTTGTGAGGAAACATTTATACAGAGGGATCTCTGGAGCATGGCTAGGAACAGAGGGAGCAGCATACAGATAAAGTTCTTGGCTGCTGGCAATTCTGTGAGCATATGACAGGAAGATACCTGGAAAGGGCTCAGGTGGGGCCTGTTACTAATCGTACAACAAGTGTGGGATTATGAAACAAAGAATGGCTCTCTTTCATCATTCCCTTATCCCCATAAAGAAGGGGAGCCTTCACTCTCTTGAGTTTTTCAGCTGGGGAAACCAAGGCACAGAAAAGCCAGGTGACCTACTTACAACCTCAACTTCACAGGACCTCGGCCTGACTTCTCTACCATGTTCCCTAGGACAATGGGTTCCATTCAGTCCACTTCTTGTGGTGGGAAGTCCACTTCTTGTCAGTCGTGGTGCTTGAACTCTAGGCCTGGTTGTTGTTCCCGAGCTCCTCAGCTCAAGGCTAGCACTCTACCACTTGAGCCCATAGTGCCACTTCCAGATTTCTGGTAGATCTTTGGAGATAAGAATCTCACAATCGTTCCTGCCTGGGCTGTCTATGAACCATGATTCTCATATCTCAGCCTCCTGTGTAGTTAGGATTAGAGTTCTGAGCCACCAGCACCCGACTTGTGTAATTCTGACTTCCTTTCTGTCTCTTTCTCACAGGAACTGGTTGAATGGGTGCTGGAGGAAGTGACCCAGAGTCCCCATAATGCTGGCACCCAAAGTGGCCCTCTCTTTCTGGAGGTTGGCTGTGGGTCAGGAGCTGTCTCACTCAGCCTGTTGAAACAGCTCCATGAGGTAAGCCCCTCTGTGCCCTGGCTAGAATTTAAGGGTTATTCATTGTCCATCCAGCCTTACTGGACTTATTGTATTGTATTGTTTCTACATCATTTTATAGCACCTGGCCAAAATTATTATACATAGTTACAGAATGAAAATATTACGTCAACTTAAGAAAGTCATTTAGGGCTCTGGGAATGTGGCTTCATGGTACAGTGATTGCCTAGAATGCATAAAACCCTGGGTTCAGTTCCTCATATCACATAAACAGAAAAAAACTGAAAGTGGTGCTATGACTCAAGTGGTAGAGTGCTAGCCTTCAGAGAGAGAAAAAAAGCTCAGGAATAATTCCCTAGCCCTGAGTTTAAGCCCCTGGACTGGCAAAAAGAAAACAAAACACAACAAAATACATTTGGTTAGAACCCATACTTGGAATATAAAATTGCTCCTTCCATACTAACACCTGACAATAGTTCCTAAGTCATGTACTTTACTTATATTAGGATACTGTGTTGAAAAAAAATGTTTTGTTCATTAGGTCACAGCAATTAATGCCAGGAATGTGCTTAGATGTCAGGTGAAGATTAACTCTGGAAATTCAAAGACTCTAAGATTTTGTGTGGTCACTGCTAATCACAAAGAGAAGGGTAGTCTTAGTGAGATTTTATAACTTTTGGGTCAGTCATGACACCAAAAAGGAAAAAGGTAGAGGCTAAGTAACAGGTGTAACAGAAGAGGAGGAATAACTTCAGATGCAAGGAATAAATGATAGTAACTAAGGTATAGCAGAAACTCTTCTAGAGAACCATTTTTGGTTATTGAAGTCCTAGTTATCAACTAGTCTTACTCCTCATTGCCTTTAGCATTCTAAGTCTCTTAGGCTAGTTCTTAATCTCTGTGAGATAAATGTATCTGCTTCTGTGCTGTTCTTTCATATCTGATCTCATTTGCTTTCTAAAAATCTCTCTTTCTATATTTCTCTATGAACATTTCCTGATACAAAATGCATCTATACAGATGGCTCATGAGTCATTAATGTAACAACGTGGAAAAGGAGGACATATTTATTGCAACCTCAATGTTTCTGAAAAGCTTCAATGTCATCATTTGATTCAAATTTCCATTCTTTGGCTAGTGTCATTCAGTGCACATAAATGCAAATATGAGCTGGCTCCTGGTTGTTCACACCTGTAATCCTATCTACTCAGTAAATTGAGACCAGAGGATTGTGGTTCAAAAAAGCAAGCCTGATTAGGCAAGACCAAGAGATCCTTATCTTCATTTAACCACCAGAAACCCAGAAGCGGTGCTGTAGCTAAAGTAGTAAAGTACTCAACTTGACCTGAAGAGCTGAGGGACAATGCCCAGGATCAGAGATCAAGCCCCACGACCAATAAAATAAGTGAAAATATGACTTTAAGTTTTCCCAAAAGGAACGAAAATGTCAATAATCTTCCCAAACAGAAAAAATAATTCCAAAATTATTCAGTGAACCTACTTTTGCTGAGTTATTGAGGTTATGGCTTCTTTGCTGGACATTTTCTTCTTTTAAAAACTCAAATATTAGCTTTATAATAAACTTCATTTAATATTTCTTGTTTCAAAAGAGAAGTCGATGCAGTTGATGTCACTTAGCTTTCTTAATATTTTAGTTCAAAGCCAACCCAGGCAGAAGAGTCTGCCAAACTCTATCACTAATTAGCACCAAAAAGTTTTGGTTCGAGCAGTAGAGTACTAGCTTTGGGGTCAGGTGGACAGGAAAGACAATTTTTAAGGGACAGGGTTCAGCCTCTGGCTTCAAGCCCCAGAACCAACACAAAGTAAACAAACAAGCAAAAAACTCCAGATATTTCTTTGGGACCCTCCTTAAAGGAGTACTAGTCTGAGAAGAGGCTCCTTTTGCTGATCATGCTCACTGGATCCTGCATTTTTGGAATCCTTATTGCTATGGAGAAATCAGGACCAGACTAAAGGAATTGATAACTGACTCCTACAACAAGAGAATCATCTCAGGGTTCAAATATCCATCCATAATACACTTTAAAACCTCCGTGACTTTGTTTCTTTGCAGTAGAACACTTTTAAAACAATGTTATTTCCTTTTGTTCTATGTTGGCCTTCAAATGGCATATTATTTCTTTTGGTAATATTCTAAACTAGAAGTTTACAGAAAAGTTTCATATAAGTAAAGAACACACTTGAACAAGTCAGGGACAGAGATTCCTTCAAGCCTTGGGATATTTTTCTTGTACAATAAAAAGGAAAGCACAAGTTAACTTGAATTTTGTCATTCCTCTATTTTCAATTCCTCTCCTGGGATCAGTGTCCACATCCAGTAACAGTTACTTCCAGTAACAATCAATTGTGCTGCTTGAGGTATAATGAATGTTTTCTTTCTTCACTGAAATAACACAAGGATATCTTTGGACCTGAGGTAACACATGTTTCAGAGACAAGTTACTAAAGAGAAAATATGAAATTTATATTGCTTATAAATACATTATCCATGAGTACATTGAGTTCAAACTTTAAAGTTCTCAGTAAATTAAGGCAAATCTGAAATAGGAAGAAGGTTCTCAAATCATTCTTTTGTGAGTGTATGTGCTGTGCATTATTTCCCAAGTGCACATGAGTTAACAGTAAGAGAAACAATAGCAATAATAGGAGAAAGAGAAGTTTTGTGTTTAAGTATAAGGGTTCAATACACTATAGAAGACTCTACAAATAAGACAACATTGAAACAATAAAGCCAAGTCCATCCAGTATGTAGATTTACGGGAGTGATATAGAGAAAGTATTACTCCTACGTGGACCATGAAGTATGAGGCCACTCCCTTTCTAAATAACGCTTGCTAATCACGCAAATTTGTTAAAAGTAGAATGGAAGAATAATTCTTCCCCAATAAAGGTCAGATATAAGAGCATGAATTTAACTAGGAAAAAAAAAAAGTCCATCTTGAGAGAGCAAGGATTATATTAGCAATGAACTGGTGGCTGACATTTATTTTTCTTTACTTACATTTTTTGTTGGTGGTGGTTTTGACATTTGAACTCGGCCTGGGCACTCTCCCTCTGCTATTTGGCTCAAGGCTAATACTCTACCACGTGAGCCATAGTGTCACTTCCAGTTTTCTGGTAGTAAATTCGACAAAGGAGTCTCCAGGACATTCCTACTCAGTCTGGCTTTGAACCTCAATCCTTAGATCTCACTGCCACCCAGCTTAAGATCACATTTCTAACAATGTACACTCAGCATATGTAATGTGTATGTTCATCTATCTTTATATCAATTCTTGAGTTAAAAATCTGGGCTACAGCTTAGACTTTACATTCACAAAAATGTTTTTAGTTTAAAAGTTGATACTCCTAGAAAAATAAAACCTAAGAATATAAAGGAGTCTGGGAATTTCAGTTTGCATACAGCCTGGGCAGAACAATCTTTGTGACACTACCTGTAATTAAGCAGCCAAAAGCTGAATTGGAAGAATGGCTCAGGTGATGGAATACCAGTCATGAACAAGATTGATGAGCAAGATTGATGAATAAGAGCTTGACACTTTTGCATACATGTATTCAAATATACACATACACACAGAGGCACTTATATGTGCACACACAAATGAAACAACTCTCAGAATATGTAGAAAAGTTAGAAAACAATAGAAAATATGTCCTGAGTAAGACTAGAATCAAGTGATAATTTTTTATATTAGAAAGTCTTAAGTGAAATTCTTCAAAAAGTTTGAGAATATTACATAGGTAGGGACCAGATATAGTAAGAGAGTCAAGTAATCATAATTCAAGGATCAGATCCATGGAGGAATGAATCAGAGACCCGTTCAGGTGCATCTGAAAATGTTCATATCCTGTGTGAAATGTTAGAAAATCTTTGAAAATAGTAGATAAACAGTCTGAGCAGTCACTTTGGTGGATAACATCACTGGAGAAGTTTAGAATTGCTAGTCTCTACCTAGATTAAATAAATCAACCAACTAGGCAGGGCAATGTGATACAAGCCTAGAATTCTAGCAGATTAGAGATTGGAATTATGTAGTGATACCTTCTCTGGACCAGGTAGTATAATTTTGTCTTAATAAAGTAAACCAGTCAAGAAAGGAATACACAGTTGGAAGTTTGGGCTAATTTTGTCATTATGGTTTGAGAAGTCAAGTTTCCTATTGAAATGCAACACATATATAATATTCAATTGTGTTTTAAATGCTCTCTTCTTTACAGAACATTCCTAGATGCAAAATGGCTCATGATTCCCATCCAAAATTTGAAAAAGTAAATAATCATCATTCTTTTGGATTCCAAAGAAATGATGAAGGATTACAAAAGGGTATCCCTGGAGAAAAAGCAAAGTTCATCTAATGTAAGACTATGTAGATTTTGCTAAATTAGAACGCAGATTTAAAATAAATATTTTGGTTTTGTTTGTAATTTCATATTCTATATGATACTACAAAATTATTTTTAAGTAGAGTGTTTAATTGAAAAACTCACAAATGATTCTAACATTCTATTTGCCTAGAAGATTCTTTCAAAAGAGTTATAATTAAAAGTTATTTAATAGATAATTCCATCAGTTCATGTATAAAATGATAATGTGAATAATATAGCCAGAGTTGCCAACAAATGGATGAAATTAATTTATAAATTAAGAAAAATAGCATTTTTTGAATCTTTGGTATAACATGGTATGAAGAGAATAATTGTGTGACATATTCTTTCTTCTACATATTTGTAACACAGGAAGCAATTTCCTTAATTACGTGCCTCTTTATACAATGAGAAAAATGCTAGCTTTGAGGTTTGTTTTTATTTTTGTTTTGTTTTATTGGTTTGTCCTAGGGCTTGAACTCTGGGCCTGGACACTGTCTCTGAGCCTGTTTTTGCTCAAGGCTTGTGCCCTACCACTTCAACCTCAGTGCCACTTGTGTCTGGCGTTTTCTGAGAAGCTTATAGGAGATAAGAATCTAAGGAACCTTCCTGCCTGGGTTGACTTTCAACTGTAATCTTCCCATCTTAGCACCCTGAATATCTATGATAGTTAAAAAAATTATAAAATATAAATAATATTTACAAGTGTTCTGATGTCAAGAATACAACTGGGGGTAAAATTTATGGAACCCACTTTATTGAGGTGTTCTTTCCAGAAAAAGGAGGGCATCACACAGAGGTGTAGTATTATTTCAGAATAGAGATAAGCTATTTGTGATGTGAATTAAGGGAATTTTGAGGTGCACCCTACAAGTTGGAAACTGTTGGGCTAGGATGACTTTATGAGATAAATCTTGGGATTCATGGTCATAGAAATAATAGCTTACTTTGATAAACAATTGCTTACTCTTAAAGAATTAATTATTACAGACGTTTCATAGTTTTATCCTCTACCAGAATGTGGCTGTTTTTCTGTTGACTTCTCAATCTGTATCACCCCATTGGAAACTGCATCTATTGCAGAATTATATAACATGCAAACACGTACTGTTTTCAATCTCTCAGATATGGAATGTTCAGAATTTGAAAATGAGTAGTTATTAGTCATAGGAATTTGAAGAACACATATATCCTGTCTTCTTAACAACTTATTTACTTTTAAAAGTTATGGGTTTCACCAGAATTAATCTGTTTTCGGTTTTAGCATGAGAAAGTACTATATTTATTCTTTTTTTGAAAATATAGGCAAGTATATTGTGAAAATATTGTCAAGTTGGATAACATTCAAGTTGATGATCCTCTGATTAAAAAGGGGTAATTAATTCAAATTAGATGCCAGCTAGTATTGATTTTTAAAAAGTTACTACATAAAGAATAATATTTATTATACTAATCCATGATATTTATTTCATGCAGCTTATTTTTTAAATTTTTTATTAGCAAAGTGATGTACAGTGTGGTTACAGTAATTGTAAGGTACTGAATACATGTCTTTTCAAACTTGTTACCCCCTCTCTCATTTTTCTCATAAATTTCTTTCATCCCAATACTCCTCCCAAGTTGTAATGTACATTTCCAACATATTATTTTGTGAGTATTGCTATTAAATTGGTTTGTCCTTGGTCAAAGAAAATAGAAGTTACATAGTACATTAAAAACAACAATTGTAAATAAAAATCTCTGTTTCCATATCTTGGAGTTCATTTTGCTCAGCATCAGCTTACATGGACATATATATGCATAACAAAGCCACTGGAAAATAATAGTTTCATGGACACTATGTCATGAAAACAACATTTTAACTGTTATTGATGGTAAAGTTGGAATTAGCATTGGTGAATTCGTGATTCTGATAAAGGAATTTCAAAAAAGTTTTAAAATTATGACAGGTAAATTTTAATTGTTCAAAGTTTTTAACAACATAGCCTATGAAGAAAATTTAAAATTGCCTGGGAAAAAAGGCTTTCATGCAAAGAAATCCATGGAGACTTAACTGAGAGGGAGCAATGTGGATAAAGATGGCTCATTTTTACATTAAACAAACAAACCTCAGAAACCTTGCTATCAATCCTGTAGGTTTCCTTGAGAATTGTCCTTACCCAGGATATATACTCTTACTATGTGAAACAATGTTGTAGTGTAATTTAAATTCAAACTTCTTTAAAAAATAAGATATCAAAATTTGTGCATTGACCGTTAATTATCAAACAGTAATTCTCTGAAAAAGATAATTTGGGTCAAAATATTTAGGGAGAAAGTGCCCTCCACAATGAAAGAAGGTATTGGGTATACATTTTTCTGTTTGTAATACTTTCCAAAATGCCTTTGCATGTGAAATACTGAAAAAGTGAAAAAAATCTGATTGGATACTTCAAACCAATGATTTCATATTTCTAATTATCTCACAAAAACATAATATCCTTATTAACATGAGATAGTGAGGACTTCTCTTATTACATTCGGCAAAAAGTTTTGGGATCAGAAAAGAATTGAGCAAATTGAAAAGGTAAGAAAACGTGGTCTTAGAAGCCGTAGCTCAGTGTATTGGCCTAAGCAGTGGAAAGAAGCCAAAACTTTTTGAAATAGATTGTCATAATATTTTTACTACCTAAAGTGATTTTACAGAGCGTATTTGGCTCACTACAATGTGGAATAGATTGAACGAAGACATGGAAATAAATTCCACATCCAAATAAAAGAGTTTTAAAAGAGAAACCATGAAGATGTAGCAGTGGGGGAGGCCGTATAGTCCTTCAGCTTCAATAGACTTGAAGCCAATAATCTGTGATTAATTGGAAATAACGCAAGAGCTAAGAAGAGGATATAGAAGTAGGACATAGAAGCATTGTCCTTTGTAACAGACACTGTCATCCAAGAAATGGGTGATTTAACTCTATTCTTCTCCATACAACTTGTTGAGCAAATGCAAAATGAAGACAAAAAATAATCTATTGAAATAATTTTCCAAAGAATAACTTCACTGTTCCTGATATGGCATCTAAGGAGAATATTAAGAGAGAAGATAAAAGTGGAGTATTTTTTTGTTTCCTCTAAGCATATTGTTAGCAAAATACATCTTTGAGGTTAGAAGTGATTGAAGCAAAAAGTGGTGGAGTATTTATTTTTGTAGGCATTTTAGACACAAGAAGAATTTCAAGGTAAAAGAAAAAAGAATAGCTAAATATTTGTGATCACAGCTTCTTGGACTGGTTTTTTGGAGACAAAGTTTTACATTAGAGTTTGTCCTCATTATCATAGATGTTGGGTTTTCGTGGCAACCAAATGCAAGGGGGAAGTTTAATGTACTCGCTTGGACCAGTAAACATTGATAGAAAAAAATGGCAGATAATATTTAGTGAATTACTTTGACCAATTACTTTGCCAGAAAAAAGAAGGAAAGATATGATTCAAAATCACTTGACTTACAATTATGAAAATATAGTAATGAAGAGATATGCGAGAAAACAGAGGATTGTTTTTTCTCCAGTGGAGTAATGGGTTCTTGATCTTGGTTCTATCATTCTATCTTCACAAGCTATCAAGTGCGGTTCAGGACTGGAGGATCCAGTTCAGAAAAAGAGAACTGGAAGAAGAAAATATTTGCAGCAGATGTAGGTGATTTATAACCTTAGACAATCTATTTAAATCTGTTCAAAATTCTCCCCTACCCCGTACTGCCCTCTTTGAACAGTTTTTTTTTTGCTTTTCCCAAGACTGCCCTTCATTAACTGCTTAAAATTTTGAGAGGTTATATTCAAACTCCTAGAGATTGTTGTTTGGTTGTAATTTTTGTGTGATTTTGTTTTTTTTTGTTGTGTTTTTAAGCTGCATTTCAAAAGCTTGTGCAAGTATGTTACAATTAAATATGTCCATCTAATTGTCCAATGCTCCTGGATCAGAGTTACTCCTTCTATCATTCTCAACCAACCCCTTCTCCAAGATTTATTTCCGATTTACTATTTCCTTTATCACATGTGTACATTGAGTATTCTAGCTGTACTTGTCCCTTGTTCCATTTTTCATTCATTCTATGTCTTTACTATTATTCCGCTCTGGTTTCATCTTCCAGATAGTCATTCTCTTAAAATGTCTGTTAATATTTTTAAAGGTTTATACACATTCCATGGAGTTTCAATCCTGCAAATACTTGAACTTATGTCAACTTCTATTTCCATAATTCATTCATCTGCAATAACAATTCGCAAGTCTGGAGACGTGAATCTTTAGTCAACAAGAAAGTTTAAAAATGGCTTAGAATGTATTCCTAACTACCAATTTTTATAAATGCCTTTGTACAATGGTTTCTGATTATTTTACATGGGATAGAATTTTCTGCTACCTATATGTTTTGGAAAAAAAGAAAAATAATAATTACTACTATAGAGAAATATGATAGATATAGAAGACAGATTTTATGTTTGTCACATCTCTGATGAGTACCCATATTCAAGACTTCAAGTCATAGTTTTTACTATGTTAGACAGACAGGGAAAACATAAAACAACATATGATAAGGCAACTATTTGTGACTTTTTAAAATGTACCTCATTATGTGATGAAATTTACTTTATTAGCTAATGTTTGGGTTTGAAACATGGGGGGCTGATCTATTTAACACATTTCTGCAAGGCACCAACTGAACAACACAAAGAGTGGGTGGTATTATTTCTACACTTTAATGAATGGTTGAAACTCTTTGACATTAGTGCTAGGTAAATAAATCCACTCTATTGTAACTTGCTCCCTCCACTTGAAAAACTTTTAATGTCACTAAGTATCATCTACTTGTCAAATGTTATTTTGGCGAATGTGATTTTAAAAAGTTTATTTGAAAAGGAGTATACTTTCAGGAGATTAAATGTAGGTTATCATTGGATTGAGAATGACAACATTTTTATACTACAGAACCAAGTTCTACTGAAGTACCAGTGTTTTGAAGCACTAAGGATCTTCTCAATTAATGTTTTTTCTGAATTATATTTGACCTCTAAGTCAAATTTTTCTGGCCTTGGTAGACCAATTATGGATTTATCATTCCAGGAACTATTTTTTTGGCTTACATATGCTGGACTGAAATATTTCATTAATCGTTAGGAGAGAGGTATTAAAAGTAACCTTGTGAAATTTGTGATCTTGCTCACTCATATGGGCTGGTCATCTGTAAATTGGAAATTTGAATTACAGTACTTTCTCTCAGATTTTTTATCTCATCTTTATGTTGCCTTGCATTTCACAATTGCTTACTGCTAATTCTTATGTCTCAAGGAATTGAGGCCCTGAAATATTATAGGAAATGAGAATTTGAGATGGGTCTTCAATTACTTTCTGTTGGCATATTACATGGGCCTAGGTGAGACATCTTGCCCTTCTTATCTGATGATGCGGATAACTGGGACCTGGGATACTAGGAACCCTGGGTCCTGCAAAAGAATAATACTTTTTCAAAATAACATCAGCAAAATTTGGGTTCAAAAATATGATTCAAAAATATGGAGAAAACAGTTTGGGACCAGAGAGTTAAACAATAAACAGAGCAGCAGTGTAAAATCCCTTATAGATTAGAAGAAAACAACATTGTTTTTTTACCATGTGAATTAAGATGACCAAGAATATTTAGAAGGTATCCCAAGTTAATACCGAAGACATTGCATTGATACTTTTATATTCTAATATATACTCTAAACCTAATTATTTATATTCCAATTGTATTTATTGGAATAAATAAATATAAATTTATTTCTCAAATTATCAACTGATTCTAGTAAGTTTCACTGTGTAAAATATAAAATCAGCACATATAAGTATAAAATATATAACTATATGTAATATAATAAAAAGGCACATGTTTTGCATTGTTCTGTTGTTGTTAGGATATCAAAAGCAACTCTGTTTTAAAGATTTATTCCATTATCTCTACCTCAGTGTTTGGTAGGGTTAGGCCTAAAGATTTACCATTTGTAGATTTACAGACTGGAGGCAAGAGGAAACAATGTGATAAAAACATTACCAATTTAAGGCCTAAAATCGAGGAGAAACATATGGACTTCTCCTGGAGCTATGGAAATATTTGGTGATGTAAATGCTGTAGTGTAAGTTCCTGCCTGGTTGGAAGGTAGACAGACCAGGACTTTAGGTAATCATGCATATGAATGATTTTTCACCTTCTTGGCTGTAGCTACTTTTGAAATGATAGGTATAATAAACAATTATATTTTGATAAAATACCTTCTAGTCTGAACAGTGCTGTCTGAACTGTTCATCTCTCTATGATCCCTTGTAACTAAGATTAATTTTGTTGCAGTAAGACAATCTTTGCTGTCAGAGTAAGATACTCTGGTTGGTCTGTTCCTACATGGAAGAATGGGAAAGGTCAGGGAGACATTTGTGCCAGTAAGACCTCATTTGGGACATTTTAAGCTGCACAAGTTTAGAAGTAGCTCTTGAGCAAAGCTTACTTTGAATCCCTTAGCTCCACAAATCTAACTCAGTTGGACAAATAAGTACTTGAAAAAGCCATCACCTTTGGACTTAGCTATAAAGGCTTCAAAGTATGATCAGGTTTAAAATGAAAAAGACTTAAAATAGTCATTGACAAAAAAAGGTTGAAATGTGAGCAATCGATTAAACAATATACATTTTTTTTCCCACTCTACACAGAATTTTAGGGAAATAAGATCAATAGCATTGCTAGGAGCAATAAGGTTTCCTTGTTACAAATAGGCAACGAAAGATATATGCCTATATTAAGATTGCATCATTAACTACTTAAATTTACAAGATACTACATGCTTCAGCAGCACATCTACCCAAATTGCAACAATACAGAGAATTACATGGCACTTCCACAAGGATGACATGGAAATTTGTGAAGTATTCTTCAGATTCAAGAAATGAAAAACAGTTATTAAAAAGTTGATTACAAAGATACAAGTGAAAGAATACATTTAGTTCATAGAATTAAAAGTTTGTCTTCAGTGTATTAACTCTTCATCTTAGAAAGGCCTTTACATAGCATAACCTTTACAAAACATTTGAAATTAGATAACATTGTCATTTTATCCCAAAGAAATAAAATACTATAAGGACCTAGGAAAAAAGGAATCTTAAACTGTTTCTATATGGAATGCAATCAGAAAGGACACATTTATTAATGAACCTATATATTATAAATCAATGTAGAATTCAAAGTATTATATTTGGAGAGAATGAAATAGATTATGGATATTATACAAACAGAATACAGACTATTTTAAAATAAACTTTTTCAGACAAGTACCAGAAATATCTTTAGTTTCTTTACTACTCATTTCAACAGGTAAGTTAAACTTATTTCTGATTTTAAAAAATCACAAACTCTGCAGAAATCATTATAGATATATACAAACAAGTCTTGAATATATTTTGATATCAAAGTCAGGCAATTCACTTGGAAGAATACCATGGAATCCATGAATTGTTACAGTGAGATATTGCTGTTACTTTGTATTGTGAGAATATTTTGGAAGGACACAAAGATGGACCAGCATTTTTGAAATTTAAGAAACTTAACCGAACCATTACAACATATGAGAACAATTTGAACAGCCTTCCACAACTTCAAAGATGTAGTGATACATATTATGCTTTTGGCAATATCAAATGCAGTTTCTTCCAAGTTGTTCTTCAGACCTGGTTTGATAAAATGGTTCAACAGAAGGCAATCCAGCATATTTTTTCTACCTCTATTCCCAGCAGCAAGATGCAAGGGGGTCAAGAGGCATTTAGTTTGGTCATTGGTATCTGCATCATGATGAAGTAAAAAAGAAGCCATTCTGGTATTATTCCATGTATAAGCACTGTGCAGGGGTGTCCAGCCATCGACAATTATTTCATGAATATCTGCCTCGAGCCACCAACTCATGGACAATGTCTAAGTGTCCATTGTAGGCTTGCCGATGAAGTGGGGTATACTCATCCTCATTCCTAATATTCACATGAGTGGCCCTTTTGGAAAGTAGTGTCTACACTGTAGTAAGCTGATTATTTTCGGCAGCCCAAAGAAGAAATTTGCTTGGATCCTTCTCCATCTTTTTCTTGCAAATGATACCATTCCTCACTTTTTCATCTTGTTCCTTGTCTTCATCAGAATTGCCTAACCAGTGACTTTGAGTACCACTGGGAATGAGGTGCCTATGTATTTCCCCAATAATTCACATTGGTTGAACTGGTCAGAAAAATCCAATGAATTTTCTGCTTCTGTTTTTTCACCATGATTTGTTTTCTCTTTTTCCATGTTTTCTATTCTAAATTATTCTCACTGGTGAATAGGGAATTGTTAGAGAAAAGAGAAAGATTTTCCTCTATATTCAAAGTTATAGGCTGAAAATGATGACCAGTGGTGTCTTCATGTGCAGCTTATTCTAGGAATGAGAAAATGGGAAATAACGCTTTCTATGAAAATGATTGGGATAATGGCAGAGCAGAAAGTAAAATGATGCAAGAAAAAATATAAAAGCAAAATAAATTAGGATAATTATGGAGCAATCATATTATCTATGAGAACCATGAAAAAGAGAGAGGAAGAGAAAGATGTACAATGACCTAGCTAGCCACAAATCCATCCATGCCTCTGATCAATTTATAGAGGAAACAATTTTACTTTTAAAAAAGAGATGGAAATAGAATTTATGTATTTACTTGAAATTAGTAAATACATTTTAGTAGCCTACCCAAAGATACATAGCTTTGACTAAATTACAGACAAGAATATAAATCCTTGATAATTCTAGTAACAGATCTGACAAATCAGTTAAGTCACACTTTTCCTGTACAATGAACGAATGTGTCTATTCTAGAAAAGCAGCTAGAGAAGGAAGGCCGATTGTATCTGTGACAAAACTTTGTGGAAAATGGTATTGAGGATTACTTACTGGTGATCCACTTGCCCTGGAAGCGTGATTCTGAACTATTGCTTGCTGATTCTGAATTATTGCTTTAATCATTATATTCTCCAGGAAGAAAAAGTGAGATTTAATTGATAGCAAAGAACTACTAATACATTTTGACTTCTCATTAAGCACCTTCAATCATCAAAATCACATGAAGACAATAGACAGGCCTACTTATTTTAGATGAAAATGTGTGTCTTTAAAAAAAAAAGAAATTTAAGTAGTCACACAAAGGACTTCTATTTTATTACTGCGTTATACTTTTTCCTAATGTTGGGCAACAATAAATAATGGATCTATTAGAAAGCTCTTATACCTCATATGTTCAATAGTGAGTCCTCTTATATTATATCATGGTATTTTTTGTTTTTGGCCTTAAGAAGAAATTTACTACCATGAAATTCTGACAGGACAATATCATCACTATACATCTTGTTTCTATACACTCAGTTTTAAATTACTATCTAAGTATGTGCATTAATAACTATAGAGGAAAAAGAAGCCACACTGGTGGCTTTTGTCTTTAATCCTAGCTAATAAGAAAGATGAAATCTGAGGACTCTGGTTTGAAACCAGAAAAAGCAGGGGAAAAAAAGGCCATTAGATTCTGATTTGAAAGTAACCAGCAAAAGCTAGAAATGGAGCTGTGGAAAAGCAGTAAAATGCTAGCCTTGAGAAAACTAAAACAAAAAAGTAACAAATTCTGGGACAGAGCCAGGCCCTGAGTTCAAGCCTTAGTATTAGAACCAACCAAATTAATTAATTAATTAAAATAAATTAAGTGGTCATTTGTGGAGAGGCAAGTACAATGAAACATGCATGGTGACTAGATTGTGTACTTTTTTTAATAAGGAAAACTATCATTTGTACTAATCACTAATATTTTATTTGAACTTTTTTGTATAATAAACTCTGAATGTATATGTGTGTGTACATGTGCGCACATGTGTGTATATGTATATGTGCGCGTGTGCTGATGCAATGTTGTTTGCCAGTGTGGACAGGGTGAGGTTGAAAAGAGCTGTGTTACAATGTTTTTATTTATCAGCATTCTGTCATGTCATTTTATTGGAACCACCCTTCAGTACATATATATGTCAAATAATGTCATCATAATCAAAATATTTACAACATTAAGTTAGATAAAAGAGATCACTTTCAATTCCTTTTATATGTTAGGAAGATACAGAAATAATTAGGTAGTAAGTTATTTCTGTAAGATGACTGTCAGTACAAAATATGTATTTGACCTCTTAAATTGGTCATACTTATATACACATTGAGTGTGTTTGGCCAACTTGACCAAACAGGTATTACTCTCTGGTTAATCCTATGAAACACAAAGTGGATAAACTCTTTCAGGATTTCTATTGAAAACAACTTTCTTCGTAAGATCATATCTTTTCTCACTAACATAATCTACCCTGTATTTATTAGGTTTGAATATCCCATCATATTGACTGAAAATCAGTATTGTGGATATGCTTGTTAGATATACCTTTCAAAAACAAACAAACAAAAACATGTGTCACCTCCAGATTGTGGATGCATTTGAAGTTGTTTTGTACCTGCAATGGGATCTTGACTAATGTTTCTTTTATGGGAGTAACTATCACAACATTAACAAATAAGGCTTTTCGAATCTTTTCCAATATAAATAACATCCCAGAGTGAGTCTTGTAATTTCTGAAGACCCTTTGAATATTTTAGTATTATTTCAGTTCATTGACTATAGAGCAAAAAACATTTCTGAAATAAATATTGTTAAAATCTGAAAATGTAAGTGGGTATATAGGATTTGTGCATCATTTTATGATAAACCAGTTCTTATGAAACTAAATAAAATAGAATAAAAGAATGTAAGTGACTTGGGTAAGCTAACTATTATTATAACTTGGTTTTCTATTAACATAGTCCTTTGAATAGATGATTCAGTTAAATTATTTCATTTGTGTCACTGCACTTCTTATTTTTAGAATCTTTGTAGTAATAAGAGTGAATTTGTAGTATAAATAAGGGTCTTTTAAAATGGATTAAGCTTGTCTTTTGTGTCCTACTCCTAAGAAAATGAGTTATTTTCAAGCTTTAATAGTTTATAATTTAATCTTCAATATCATAAGGCATTAAAAATGCAATAGAATTGATGTCTTTTCTTCATAAAAGAAAGGCAAATCCATTTCCTAACAAATGGGGCCATGTCATTCTTTCTGATGGAGGCATAGAATTCCATTTTGTATATATAACACATTTTCTTGATCCATTCATCTACTGAGGGGCATCTGTTTTGGTTCCATATCTTAGCTACCGTAAATAATGCGGCAATAAACATAGTTGTGCTGGTAGCTTTATAGTGGTCTTGTTTGTGATCATTTGGGTAAATGCCCAAAAGTGGGATTGCTGGGTCATAGGGGAGCTCTAGGTGGAGTCTTTTGAGGAACCTCCATACTACTTTCCAAAGTGGTTGAACAAGTTTACACTTCCACAACAACGTAGTAAATATCCCGTATGTCTACATCCGCTCCAGTATCTGTTGTTACTAGAGTTCTTGATTATATCCACTCTAACTGGGGTGAGGTGGTATCTCAATGTTGTTTTGATTTGCATTTCTTTTATGGCTAGGGAGGTTGAGCATTTCTTCATGTGTCTATTGGTCATCCTTCTTTCCTCTTCAGAGAAGTTAATAGTCTAGGAAATTTGTTTAACAGGATCCTAACAAATAACTTACCAAACATGCAAAAAGATAGACCTATTCAGATACAAGAATCTGTTATAACTCCAAGTAGACCAGACCATAACAGGACATCCCACCATCACATTATAATCAGCACAGGGTAAATTCGGACCAAGGAAAAGGTCCATAAAATTGTCAAAAAGAAAAGAACAATCACCTATAAAGGGAAACCAATGAGAATCACCTCAGATTTCTCGGCAGAGACAATTAAAGCCAGAAGAGCCTGGAATGATGTATGCCATGCCCTAAAGACAAACAACTATCTAGAAAGAATACTGTACAAGTAAACTCTTCTTCATAACCGAAGGTCAAATAGAAACCTTCCATAGCAAAGAAAATTGAAACAATATATCTCCACCAATCCAGCCCTACAAAAGATACTTAAAGATGACCTACACCTAGAAAACCAACAAGACCACAATAAAGGTTAAGAAAGCACACCAAAATTGAGAATCCAAGAACCATAGGAAGAACCCAGTTGTCTCAGCCCACAAGAAGGTGGATAAAATGGCAGGAACTCCCAAATAGCTCAGAGTCCAATCTCAATATTGACGGGATTAACTCTCTAATTAAGCGAGATAAACTGTCTAATTGGGTTAAAAAGCAAGATCCTTCTATCTGCTGCATTCAGGAGTCACACATTGCTAATAAAAACAAACACATTTTGAATGTGAAAGACTGGAACAAAATCTACCAAGCAAATAGCCCCCATAAACAGGCAGGAATTACTATCCTAATATCAGATAAAATAGACTTCATATTAAAATTACTTAGAAGAGATAAAAAGTTCACTACATACAAATTAAGGGAACTCTCCTTATGGAGGAAATTACAATTCTAAATCTGTATTCGCCAAGCAACGGAGCAGCCAAATATATCCAAGAAACACTACTTTCCTTCAAATATCATATAGATCCAAAGACATTAATTGTTTTGGGACTTTAACACACCACTATCCCCACTGGATCGATCAACTTGGCAAAAACTCAACAGAGAAACCGCAGACCTACACAACTGCATAGATCAACTAGATTTAACAGACATCTACTGAGGATTTCACCCAGCAGTATCAGAATACACGTTCTTCTCAGCAGCCAATGGAACATTTTCCAAAATAGACCACGTTTTAGCTTACAAAGCATACTTGTCCAAATTTAGAAACATTGAAATAATACCTTGCATTCTCTCACACCAAAAGGGAATAAAATTAGAACTCAACACCAAAAGCCACCAAAGAAAGTCCTGTAACACATGGAGGCTGAAAAACACTGTTGAACTACCAGTGGGTCATGGAAGCGATTAGAAATGAAATTCAAGTGTTCATGACATTCATCAAAAAGGAGCACATAAACTGCCAGCTCCTCTGGGATAGAGCAAAGGCAGTACTCAGAGGCAAGTTTATAGGTCTGAGTTTCTACATCAATAAATTGGAGAGATCTGAAACCAACAATTTAATGAGACAGGTAAGCGTCCTTGAAAAAGAGCATCAAGATAAACCTCAATCTAGTAGACGGAAAGAAATACTTAAAATTAAATCAAAATTAAATGAACTAGAATCAAAAAAATCCATAGAAAGAATCAACAATACAAAGAGATAGTTCTTTGAAAAAATTAACAAAATAGACACACCTTTAGCTAATCTTATTAGGAAAAAAAGAGAACATACCAAATAAATAAACTTAGAGATGAGAATGGAAAACCGGAGAAACAATCAAGATTCATAACATTATAGGGGAATACTTCTCAAAACTTTATGCTAATAAGTTGGAGAACTTGGCAGACTCCACCTTTTCCTAGCAAATATCGACATGCCGAAACTAAACCAAGATTAGTTAAACCATCTTAACAGGCCCATATCCAGCATTGAAATAGAAACAGCAATAAGAGACCTCCCATCTCAGAAAAGCCCAGGACCAGATGTTTTATAGCAGAATTATACAAGGCCTTCATAGCAGATCTCACACCAATACTCCTTCAACACTTCAATTAAATTGAAAGAGAAAGTTCATTACCGAATTAATTCTATGAAGCCTTAATTAACCTCATCCCCAAACCATGCAGGGAATAATCAAAGAAAGATAATTATAGACCCATATCATTGATGAACATTGATGCAAAACTTCTCAACAAAATTTGGCCAATCAACCTCAATAATTCAGCTAATAAAATCATACCCCACTATCAAACAAGATTCATTTCAGGGCTGCAAAGCAGGTTCAATATACGAAAAACAATATAATTCATCACATCAAAAAGAGCAAGGATAAGAATCACATGGTTATCTCAATAGATTCAGAAAAAGCATTTGACAAGATCCAACACCCCATTATGAGGAAGGTTCTGAAAAAATTAGGAATCCATGGAACATTCCTCAATACAATAAAGGCTTTATATGACAAACCTACAGCCAGCCTTGTACTCAATGCTGAAAAACTAAAGCCATTTCCTCTAAACTCAGGAATAATACAAAGATGTCCACTCTCTCCACTTCTCTTCAATCTAGTATTAGAATGCCTAGCTACAGCAATAAGACAAGAGGGAAACATAAAGGGGATGCAAATAGGGAAAGAAGAAGTAAAACTTTTCCTCTTTGCAGATGACATGATCTTGTATTTAAAGAATCCCACAGACTTCACTCCCAAATTACTGAAAGTGATTCAAAACTTTGGCAAAGTAGCAGGTATAAAATTAACACTCAAAAATCAATGGCTTTTATATATGCCAATAATAAGAAAAGTGTAGCTGAAATTAAGAAAGCAACTCCATTTGTATAGCCCCACCAAAAATAAAATACCGAGGAATTAACTTAACCAAAGAAGTGAAAGACCTCTATGATGAAAACTTTAAAAACCTGAAAAAGGAAATCAACACAGAACTTAAAAAATAGCCAAAAATCCCATGTTCCTGGATTGGAAAGATCAACATTGTGAAAATGGAAATACTTCCCAATGCTATCTACAAATTCAATGCAATACCTATCAATATTCCAACCTCATTCTTCAAGGAAATGGAAAAGGCAATCCCAAAATTTATATGAACAATAAAAACCCTGAATAACAAAAACAATACTTAACAGAAAGAATAGTGCTGGAGGAATATCAATACCAAATTTCAAACTCTACTACAAAGCCATAGTAATCAAAATACCTTGGTACCGCACAAGAACAGACCTCAGGACCAATGGAATAGAATGGAAAACCCAGAAATGAACTTAAAGACCTATAACCATGTAATCTTCGATAAGGGAGCTAAAAAAAAAAAAAAGAATGGAAGAAAGTCAGCCTCTTCAGTAAATGGTGCTGGCAAAATTGGTTAACTACAGTAGAAATATAACGCTAGATCCTTTTGTATCACCCTGAACCAGAATCAACTCCTAATGGATCAAAGACCTCGGATTCAAAGCAGACACTCTGAAAACATTACTGGATGGAATAGGAGAAACCCTAGGTTTCCATGGCACAGGCAAAAATTTTCTTGATATCTTTTTAAACCAATTGTATTCACAAGTTGGAGAGTCTTTAATTCTTGCTTAGGTCTTGGTGTCTATAATTTTTAACCTTTCGTTTCTAACATTAATGATAGGTCAGACTGCATTTTTTGCATATATGAAAGGTAAAATATTTATCTGGGTTCAAATGTGATTTTTATATCAGTCTTCCTTTAATAGCATTTTAAAGTTGTAAATTTCTCTCAAAATGTTGGGTATCAAAAGCAATCAAAATACGTCTAATGGTAATCAACTTAGGTGAGCTACAATGTGGAAATGATTGGTCCATAAGCCCTGCAGTCTGTTTCCAGCAGGAATTGGGCAGGTCATTCTTTCAGTAAGACTGAGTTAACCAGAGATGGCGTCCCCAGGCAGTGCAGTGTTGAGTCATGGTTAAAATATGATTTTTACTATTTGAGCTAGAAATCAAGAACGTTATAGTTTAGCAGTTCCTTTCACAAGGGAGGTGTAAATTGATTATGACCGTGGAGTTTTCATATTACAGTTACCTATTTTCTAACAAAGTGAAATATTATTAGAGTCTATACAATAATTCTGGGTAATTTTCCTAGAATTAGTAGACTAAGTGCTGGTATTTTAGTCATAAAATAGAATGAAGTTATTTGATACAGTGAGAGATGGACCTTAGGCTAACACATACCATGTGTGCAATGTTGTACTAGTAATTCCAACTCTAAAGACTTCAATATCATTATCTGAGAGTTCGAAATGGAAATAGTTACACTTTATGGAATTATTGTGAGGATTAAATTAGATATCATAGGTTAAGTACTTGGAAAAAAATCAATTAGCATTTGGCACATTCTACCTGTTATTTTATCATGTAATGAATTCTAATATTTTACTGAGATTTTATATTGTGTATCTTTATGATGTGCAATGTGATGTATCGATATTCATTGTATTGGTCACTTTTCTGTCACTATGAGGAAAATAACTGCAAAGAAAATTTCTGAGGAGGAAACTATTATATTGAGTCAAGGCTTAAGAGAACACAATTTAAGAACAGATGTCTCCATTGTTTTTAATTTTATTTTTTATTATCTTAAACAGTTGTACAAGGGAATTTCCATTCAACAAATCAATTTTAAGTACAATGGATCTTTATATAACTTCCCCTCACCTTTCCAAATTTCACCCCCACTTTAATGTTTTTCTAGTTTCATTCTATCGGCATTGAATAGTATGCCTTCATTCTCTTCCTCCATCACACTCTTTATTCCTTCCTTTTGACTTCCCCTCACATCTTCCAAGTGATAGTTTCCTAGTATTGATTTTGTGGGATTAAAAGTTCAATTTTATAAGAAATTACACCTTTTAAATACCCCTCTGCAAATAGCATGCTTTGGTTAATATTGTTGTGTAAACTTGTATAAAGTTCTAGCTTCCAAATATGAGATAGAACATGGCTCCCTTGTGTGTCTTGCTCTGACTTAGTTTACTTAACATATTTTTAGATATATCCATTTATTTACAAATAATTAAACAGTCTTCATAATGGATGGGTACAATCCAGTTATGTATATGTACCATACTTTCTCCAAGCATCCCTCCACCAAAGGGCATCTGGGCTGTGTCCATAACTTGGCTATGGTGAATAGTGTAGCAGTGAACATGCTTCTGAAAGTGATTTCATTGTAACCTTTTGGAAGAATTCATCACTATCTTTCCGGGAGCAATCCTCTAGACAGTTTTCCAGAATAAGCACATGCCTTCCTTCATCTCCATCACAACGTTTTTCAAGTCCTCAAAAACACACTACTCCTTACAGGTCTCAATAAGCTAAAACACACTGTGCCCATATTCTTTCAATATATTTTTTCATAATTGTACATATAATTTAGTGAGAACCTTCTATGCAATCCTAATGTGAGAATGCGGGACGTGACAAGAGAGTAAAAGTAAGAAATATGCAATTTAAGTTATCATCATATTGAAATCTTTTTCAGCTCTAACTCATAGCCTCACATACTATTATTTTAATCTTTATTTGATTACTTCATCTATCACCTAAATTATAACAGGTGATTTAAATACAAAGCCAAAAATGTGTGCTTTGATTTTGACACTAATGTGTGAGGATGCACAATATGTGAAAATAGATGGATGGGAATTAATAGCTATTATCTATTTTGTTAATGTAGAGATGGTTTTCCCAAACTGATTCTCACAATTCACATTCCATTGAACAAGAAACGTGTGACAATTCCCTTTGTTTTGCTCCTTATAAACTTTTTTTTCCTTTTTGTTTTATAATGAAGGATGATTTCATAAATCTTCTGTAGATACAAAAATGTGATAAAATATTTCTACATGTATGCATTGATATATACGTACACACATATATTACACAGGTTATAATGATCATTTATAACTGCTGTAACGGTAAAATTTACTAAGTTATTAAAAACATCGACGGCTCATGCCTGGATTCCAGAAGCTGAGGTCTGACGACCATGGTTTAAAGCCATCCTGGGCAGGAAAGTCCGTGAGTCTCTTATGTCCAAACAACCAACCGAAAATCAGAATTGGAACTGTGGCTCAAAGTAGTAGAGTGATAGCCTTGAGAGAAAAAGTTCAGGGACATCATCCAGTTTCTTAGTTCAAGAAATAAAATCTACCCCAAAAAATCTATTTAATTTACACCTGTTAAGTAGAGTATTTCCATTACCCAACTGAACATCCATGTTCATTTGCAGTGTAACTTTGTTTTATCTGAAGTACCACAAAACATTATCACTTGAGTAGAAAGCATTGCAACTTGGGTTCATTCTATCTGTCTCATGGACTTTTCTCCACTCACATATTAAAATGTTACAATTTATTTAAAATCATAACTTTTTAATACCCATAATAGATTTTGAATTGAGTGTCTTGTGCCTCTAAATGGTCTTCTTACCACTTTGTCATGTCCTCAGCCCTAAATTATCCTGATTATTTTTCAGATAGAATTTGGCTTCCTACTTGTGTATGATCTTGGGCTCAGCCCACTTTATGTTATTCTTCCTGAAATTTAGAATAACAGGTGAATGGCATTGTGTACAGATATTTCAGTCCAGTCTGGGCTTTAGCCACTACCCTCATAACACTTCAGACTCCCATGTACTCAGGATTTTAATAAGCTTGTCATAGCTTTTTTTTTTTTTTAATCATTGCATTTCCTACAGGTTCTTGAGTACTGAATTAATTTGGGTTTTCTTGGGTTGTTTTGTTTAATTTGAATGTATGTGTTGAGTTTTTCCTCACTTTTCCTTTTGTTTCACTCAAGTTCTTATCTAAAATTCTGAGAAACCAATTCTTCTTTCTCAAGATAGTCAAGGTGAACATTATTTATTCCAAAGCAATTTTAGTAATATTTAAACACCTTCATATCTATGAATGATATACAAATGCTAAATGCTGAGAAGGGCCTTTTTATTTTCACAGCAGTCCTTAGCATACACAAACAGATCATGAAATATATGAAGATAATATAACTACAGATGCTGGCCAGGAGGAGAAAAACCTATTATTAATTGTTTGACAGAGGCTTCCCTTCTGGAGAAAGAAATATGCTGCTTGATGCAGGATTACACAAAATCATATTGCTAGGAGGATCCTAAATGATAATCTAATACTACAGAGTTGTGAGAGATGAATTGACCTCCTGAATAATATACTTTTGGGTCAAATAAGCAGGCTTCCAAAAAGAGAGTAGATTTTAGAGAAACATGATGAATTTTATGTAAATAGGTCCTTAGCTGATTTTGTTAATTTGTGAAGTAATACAGGGAAATAAAGTACAACAAAGTAAAAAAATAAAGAACTTCCTTAAGATAGTGTTCTAGCACAAAACTGGTGCTATCTTCATCACAAATGGGCAGAATAAGCCAGAAAAACACTAGAAAAATGGCAAATCCGGGTATCTTAATTCCCAATCTTGATGATCAGGGGTCAGAACAGATAATGAATAATCCAGAGGAGAGTTCCCAAATAGCTCTACAAACACTGCTGGCAAACATGATAAATGAGAAGTATGACAACTTACAAAGGACTCTGTATGAGCATGATAGGGAGAGAGAGGAGGCATCCCAAAAGTTTATACAGGAATATCATAAGCGTGAGGAAGCTACTCAAAAACTGATACAGGATTTGCATGAACAACTTGAGAATACTCAAAGAGAAAGGGAGGAATGGCGTGAGCAGGATGAGAACACTCAAAGAGAACTGCAGGAATCCCAAAACGGGAGGAAAGAGAGCTGCAGAAATCCTACAAACGGGAGGAAGCTAATCAAAGAGTAATACAGCAATTTAAAGACCAGGTAGAGAACACACAAAGATCACTAAAGACATTCATGGAATCCATTAACAAAGAGCTTAAGGAAGTCAGGAAGACCACAAAGGGAATGCTGAATGGAACCCAACAGAAGGAATGGGAGTCCAAAGAAACCATAACCAATCAACTAAGTGATTTGAGAACAAACACTGAACACCAAATTAAGGAAGTAAAGAAATTCATACAAGACCTAAAACAGAGCTTCAACAAAGAACTTGAAGCCATCAAAGCTGACCAATTAGAAGGAAAAGAGATAAAAAACAAAGTAGAGAGTCTTGACAGCAGGTTAGACCATGCAGAAGATCGAATCTCAGGGATTGAAGACAGCCTAGATATTATAGAGAAAGAACATACAACCATCCAAGACAAGTCCAAGAAATATGATAAAACTATCCAACACCTGGAAGACACTATCAGAAGGCCTAATCTAAGGATAATGGGTGTAGAGGAGCACCTAGAAACAGAAGTTAATGGTCTAGGAAATTTGTTTAACAGGATCCTAGCAGAGAACTTCCCAAACATGCAAAAAGATAGGCCTGTCCAGATACAAGAAGCCTTTAGAACCCCAAATAGACCAGACCAGGACAGGACATCCCACCGTCACATTATAATCCACACAGGATCAACTCAAACCAAGGAAAAGATCCTTAAAGCTGTCAAGGAGAAAAGGTTAATCACCTATAAAGGGAAACCAATTAGAATCACCTCAGATTTCTCAGCAGAGACAATCAAAGCAAGAAGAGCCTGGAATGATGTATGCCATGCCCTAAAAACAAACAACCATCAACCAAGCATACTGTACCCAGCTAAACTCTCCATAACTGAAGGCCAAATAAAAAACTTCCATAGCAAAGAAAAATTGAAACAATACATCTCCACCAAACCAGCCCTACAAAAGATTCTTAAGATGTCCTACACATAGAAAACCAACAAGACCGCAACAAAGGCCAAGAAACTGCACCCAAACTGAAAATCCAAGAACCATAGGAAGAACCCAGTTTTCGCAGCCCCCAAGAAGGTGGATAACACGGCAGGAACTCCCAAATACCTCTCAGTCTTATCTCTTAACGTTAACGGACTGAACTCTCCAATTAAGCGACATAGACTGTCTAGTTGGATTTAAAAAAAAGACCCTTCTATCTGTTGCCTGCAGGAGTCACATCTTGCCCATAAAAACAAACACATTTTCAATGTTAAAAGCTGGAACAAAATCTACCAAGCAAACGGCCCCCATAAACAGGCAGGAGTTGCAATCCTAATATCAGATAAAAGAGACTTCAAATTAAAATTCGTGAGAAGAGATAAAGAAGGTCGCTACATACTAATTAAAGGATCTCTCCCTCAGGGGGATATTAAAATTCTAAATATCTATTCGCCAAACAATGGAGCACCCAAATTTATCCAAGAAACACTACTTTCCCTCAAATCCAATATAGATCCAAAGACATTAATTGTTGGGGATTTTAACACACCACTCTCCCCACTAGATACATCAACTCGGCAAAAACTCAAGAGAAACCGCAGATCTAAACAGCTGCATAGATCAACTAGACTTAACAGACATCTACCGAACATTTCACCCAGCAGCATCAGAATACACGTTTTTCTCAGCAGCACATGGAACGTTTTCTAAAATAGACCACATTTTAGGCCACAAAGCAAACTTGTCTAAATTCAGAAACATTGAAGTTATACCTTGCATTCTCTCTGACCACAAGGGAATAAAATTAGAACTCAACACCAAAAGCCAACAAAGAAAGTCCGGTATCACATGGAGGCTGAACAACACACTGCTGAACCATGAGTGGGTCATGGAAGAGATTAGAAAGGAAATTCAAATGTTCATGCTATTCAACGAAAATGAACACACAAACTACCAGCTCCTCTGGGACACGGCAAAGGCAGTACTCAGAGGCAAGTTTATAGCTCTGAGCTCCTACATCAACCAATTGGAAAGATCTGAAACTAACGATTTAATGACACATCTAAACCTCCTTGAAAAAGAGCAGCAAGATAAACCCCAATCCAGTAGACGGAAAGAGATAATCAAAATTAAATCAGAATTAAATGAACTAGAATCCAAAAATCTATAGAAAGAATCAACAAAACAAAGAGTTGGTTCTTTGAAAAACTTAACAAAATTGACAGAACCTTAGCAAAACTTATCAGAAAAAGAAGAGAACACACCCAAATTAATAAACTCAGAGATGACAATGGAAACATCACCACGGAAACAACCAAAATTCAGAACATTATAAGGGAATGTTTCTCAAAACTTTATGATAATAAGTTTGAGAACTTGACAGAAATGGACCTCTTCCTAGCAAATATTGACATGCCAAAACTAAACCAAGATGAGTTAAACTATCCTTACAGGCCCATATCAAGCATTGAAATAGAAAGAGCAATAAGAGACCTCCCAGCTAAGAAAAGTCCAGGACCTGATGGTTTTACAGCGGAATTTTACAAGGCCTTCAAAGCAGAGCTCACACCAATTCTCCTCCAACTCTTCAATGAAATTGAAAGAGAAAGCTCACTACCAAACACATTCTATAGCCATCATAACCCTGATCCCAAAACCAGGTGGGGACTCATCAAAGAAAGAGAACTATAGACCCATTTCTTTGATGAACATTGATGCAAAACTTCTCAACAAAATTTTGGCCAATCCACTTCAACAATTCATCCAAAAAATCATACACCATGATCAAACAGGATTCATTTCAGGGATGCAAAGCTGGTTCAATATACGCAAATCAATTAATATTATTCATCACATCAACAGGAGCAAGAATAAGAACCACATGGTTATCTCAATAGATGCAGAAAAAGCATTTGACAAGATCCAACACCCTTTTATGATGAAGGTTTTTGAAAAATTAGGAATCCATGGAACATTCCTCAATACAAAAAGGCTGTATATGACAAACCTACAGCCAGCATTATACTCAATGGTGAAAAACTAAAGCCATTTCTTCTTAACTCAGGAACAAGACAAGGATGCCCACTCTCTCCACTTCTCTTCAATCTAGTATTAGAATGCTTAGCTACAGCAATAAGACAAGACGCAGACAAAAAGGAGATTCAAATAGGGAAAGTAGAAGTAAAACTCTCCCTCTTTGCAGATGACAGGATCTTGTATTTAAAGAATCCCATAGACTCCACTCCCAAATTACTCAAGCTGATTCAAAACTTTGGCAAAGTAGCAGGGTATAAAATAAACCCCCAAAAATCAATGGCTTTTCTGTATGCCAACAATGAGAAGAGTGTGGCTGAAATTAGGAAAGCAACTCCATTGGTAATAGCCCCACAAAAAATAAAATACCTAGGAATTAACTTAACTAAAGAAGTGAAGGAACTCTATGATAAAAACTTTAAAATCTTGAAAACGGAAATCAACACAGAACTTAAAAAATGGCATGCTCCTGGATTGGAAAGATTAACATCGTGAAAATGGCAATACTTTCCAAGGCTATCTACAAATTCAACGCAATACCTATCAAAATTCCACCCTCATTCTTCAAGGAAATAGAAGAGGCAATCCAAAAATTCATATGGAACAATAAAAGATCCCGAATACCAAAAACGCTCCTCAACGGAAAGAACACTGCTGGAGGAATATCAACACCAAATCTCAAACTCTACTGTAAAGTCATAGTAATCAAAACAGCTTGGTATTGGCATAAGAACAGACCTCAGGACCAATGGAATAGAATTGAAAACCCAGAAATGAACCTACAGACCTATAGCCATCTAATCTTCGATAAGGGAGCTAAAACAATAGTATGGAAGAAAGACAGCCTCTTCAGTAAATGGTGCTGGCAAAATTGGTTAACTACATGTAGAAAACTAAAGTTAGATCCTTATATATCACCCTGCACCACAATCAACTCCAAATGGATCAAAGACCTTGAACTCAAAGCAGACACCCTGAAAACATTACAGGATGGAATAGGAGAAACCCTAGGTCTCCTTGGCTCAGGCTGAAATTTTCTGAATAGAGACCCGGAAACAGCAAATCAAAGAAAGGTTGGACAAATGGTATTTCATAAAGTTGCAGAGCTTCTGCAGGGCAAATGACATAGCTAGCAAGATCAATAGAAAGCCCACAGATTGGGAGAAGATCTTTACTAGCCATACAACGGACAAGGGTCTCAATATATATATATACTTGGAACTCAAAAAATTAACCCCCCAACAACAAATCCTCAAAGAAACAACTGCGCAATAAATAATTGGAGAAAGACTTAAAGAGAAACTTCTCTGAAGAAGAAAGAATGATGGCCAATAGACACATGGAGAAATGTTCAACATCCCTAGCCATAAAAGAAATGCAAATCAAAACAACATTGAGATATCACCTCACTCCAGTTAGAACGGCAAAAATCAAGAACTCTAACAACAACAGATGCTGGAGGGGATGTGGACAGAAAGGAACCTTACTTCATTGTTGGTGGGAATGTAAACTTGTTCAACCACTTTGGAAAGCAGTATGGAGGTTCCTCAAAAGACTTCACATAGAACTCCACTATGACCCAGCAATCCCACTTTTGGGCATTTACCCAAATGTTTACAAACAAGACCACACTAAAGCTACCAGTACAACTATGTTTACTGCAGCATTATTTACCATAGCTAAGATATGGAACCAACCCAGATGCCCCTCAGTAGATGAATGGATCAAGAAAATGTGGTATATATACACAATGGAATTCTATGCCTCCATCAGAAAGAATGACATTTCCCCATTTGTTAGGAAATGGAAAGGCCTGGAAAAAATTATATTAAGTGAAGTAAGCCAAGCCCAAAGAAACATAGGGCCCATGGTTTCCCTTATTTGCAATATCTTGTATATATATGAGTCAAGCGGAAAAGGTCAGATAATGTGATGTTAGGAAAATGAAACCTTAAATATGTATTTTAATGTTTTTTTTCTTTCATGCATGTGTTTCTAACGCATTTATAAGATTATTTCTTTGTTGCTTTGTATGTCCCTCCCCCATAGTGTAACCCCGGCTTTCACTATATTTGATGTCAGTATAACTTGTGCAGGAGCAGGGGAAAAACAAGTCGTTTAAGGATTCAGGTGGACCTGTTGCAACAATGAGAAATACAAAATGTCATGTCAAAAACGAGCTTTAAAATGTCGGTGGGGGGGGAGGGAGGGAAGGATTGGGTGGGGGGGGAGGCTGGGAAGGGAGGTGAAGTGTAAACAAAGGAGGAGGCTGCAATGCTTGGTAAGAAATGTATGCATTATCCTGCCCATGTAATTGTAACCCCTCTGTACAGTATGTTCTGAATTAAAATAAAATAAAATTAAAAAAAAATAAAGAACTTCACATTGAAATACTCATTTGTGTTTGTCTATGTGTGCATGCATGTGCGAGTAAGCACACGCACATGTGCATATGCTCATGCATGCATCTGTGCCCAAGGATAGTGTTCTACCACTTGAGCCTCTGCTCTACTTCTGGTTTTTTTGGAGATAATGGGATGTATTTTCATGATTGGACTGGCTTGGAACAGTGGTCTTCAGATCACAGCCTCCTGAGTAGCTAGATAACCTGATTCAGCCTCTGAATAGCTAGTTAAAATTCTGCCTGTCCTCTATGTTTCACTGCTCTTTTATTCTTTTCCTGAGGTAATCACAAGTCTAAGTCATATATATTTCTAATGGCTTTAAAAATACTGTTACTGCTTGGCACAAGTGGCTCCCATCTGTACTCTTTAACTAGTTATGAGGCTTGAGAGCAGAACCCATTCCAAAAGTTTAGTGGACTTCCTTCTCAATCTATAGCTGGGTGAATTGGATCATTTCCACTATCCTGCATTATCTACAGGCTATGAATGGAAGGACTGCAGAATCCAGGCCAGCCAAGGTAAGAAGCTAGACAAGTTGGTGTGCAACTCTGGTGCCGTTGATGATGGGAAGGCTAAAAGGACAGATCAGGTGCATGTTCTTGTGGAAAGGGAACACCTATCCTAAAATTAACCACTGATATGACGCCAGCCTAGCAAGAACAATACCCCAAGTTGAAATCCCCACAATTTCCCACAACCAAAATAAGTATATACATTAACATCCAAAAACTTAGTACAATCTGTTCTTTGCTCAACTATCAGCTTTATCTGATTATCATATGATGTGATAGAATAGTTTCTTCATTAAACTTAAGATATATTTAAAACGACATAGAAAATTCTTTCTCAATTATTAAATGCAAACAAATGGCAAATTGCCTCATTTCTTACCTATTTGACGACCACTATAAATTCTTCTTATGATTATTATTAGTGATAATATATTCTGACTTATTACTTTATTTTGTAACAGTTTTTAAACATTTTGCTTCTCTGCTGAAGTTGAAGTATTTAAATAATATTATCAAATTATATTCCTTAGGTTCTTAGGGCAGTTTTTTACAAAGTTTTAATCAATGGCTTCTAAGTATTCTTAATTGGTATATTATTTGCTTTAGTTTTAATTTCAATTTAATTTTATTATAAAGGTAATGTACAGAGGGGTTATAGTTACATAAATAGGGGTATAAGTACATTTCTTATAGAAGCAACATTGTTATCTCTCCCATCGATTTTTTTACAATCAAAAAAAGAACTACTGATGCTTTTGCTGTTGCTATTGATCTATGGGTACTTTTGCTTTCTTGTTCATGCATTCTTTATTAAAAAAAACTTGATATACAGAGGGTTTACAGTTACTTAAGTAAACTAAACAGTAGACCACTTTATTTTCTAAATTTCAAATTTTGACCTCATTTATTTTCTTTTGTTTCTTTAGGGTAATTCTTTTTTCAAAGTTGTAGAATTTAATTTTGCATGATTTTTACACATGTAAATTATTTAGACACGTATATTTTGCTTTTAAAATATTTAACATGTGAATATTTAAAAATTATTTTCTTAATTTTTATATAGTTGGTGAATTTAAATATATTTATTTTCTTACAGTTCTAAACCTATTTGTCCAGGTAACAAATACTTACTGTATTTTCAAGAAGCACATACTTTATTACGAAAGGTTTCATTACCTGGTCACTTTTTGGAAATATTTGTACTGGAATTAAGAAAAAATATGTTTGATGTGGGCATAGTGATTTGTGGCTTCCATTAACTAGCCATGGCGGGAAATGTAAATAGGGATTGTAATTCGGGAGAGACTGAGAAACTATGAGACCTTATTATAAAAATATTCAGAGTGAAATGATTATAGGTATAGCCATCCATAGAGAGATATAGAGAACCTAGTTATCACATTCTAAATATTGCGTTAAAACACAATAACATCAGTCTTTTTGTCAAAATAAAAAGATACATGTTTCAAAATGTTTATTATTTAAAACTTATTTGCAAAGGTTCTCATGTCTTCTATTTCTTAATTTTCAATTTACTTAATCTATAAGAATCTAAGTATATTATGACTATTTTATTTCTACTAAACTTTTAAATACTATGAGCAATATTATGATTTTATATATTAACATACTTGTATTATTTGGGATAATTTCCTGTTTAATATGATAATATCAATATTCTAAATGTAAGTGGTGTGTTTATACCTGTATGCATGTATGTTTATGTGGTTTTTGTGTGTGTGTGCTTTGTTCGTACTTTATAATGCTTGGGAGATCACACGATTGCTTCACATATGCTAAGCCAATGTTTTACCATTGAGCTATACTGTCTAGTTATAATCCAAATAGTGTTTTAAATTATGACTTTAAAACTTTCATTCCAATATGTTTTTTCAAAATTATATATGATAAAATGTGATCCATCTCTATCCACATTAGCTATTTTCAATGTTATTTAGAATACTTCCACTGACTTTACACTTCCAAAATCTTTTGTTTGTTATTGACAATGGTTTTACTTTGTTTCTTTTCTCTCTTCGTTCTTTTTCCTTTGAGAGTTTACCTATTCTTTCTCCTATATCTTTGGAAATTAATTATCATATTCTTATTAAAATATTTTTACATTGTAACAGGTCTAGTATTTTCTAATTTATTTTTTCCCATTTTCTCTGACTTTCAGTACAAACTATTAGGTGGATTAAAAAGAAACTTGATTCAGGACAATTTATCTTTCTCCTTCTCTTCTCTGAAATCTTTCTGTTTTTTGAAGCACAATACCAGTGACAAGCAGCTCCTATGTGGTCCATCATTCTTTCCCCTCTCACTCTCTTCTGTTGTACAGCTCAAGTTTTTATCATTCAGCTTTATTGTGCTACAGCGTTATCTAAATCTTAACTCATTCCTAAATTAATTTTATTTGTTTCAAGCATTCTCTAAAACATTTTTCTATATATAATATCTAGGATATTGTGTTTTCACAAGGTGCAAAATATGAGTGACTATCAAACACCTATATATCTCTGTAGAATATTGTTCCACCAGCTCAATAAACTCATCTGTAAATTCAAGGAATACAGGTCTATAGGACAATCATGTAAAATGGTGTAACTTGAGCCTTCATACTAGCTTTGAATCTTATTACCAAGTTAAGTAGTGAAGACAACATAATTCTACTATAAGAACAGATATATAGAAGAATTTAACACATTTGTCAAAAATAACTTCTTAGTTTTATGGTCAATAGATTTTGAAAAGGATGACATGACCTTATGAAATACAAATATAATCTTCAATGGGTGTGTTGGCATTATTACCTCTCTAGATTTAAAGAATGATCTTAGGCTACTACCTCAATCCTTTTTGTGTTTTGTTTTGATTTTGTCAGTCATGGGGCTTGAACTCTGGGCTTAGGCACTATCTGTGTGATCTTCAGCTCAATGCGAGCACCCTACCACTTGAGCCACAGCACCACTTCCGGGTTCTAGTGATTTATTGGAGATAAGAGTCTCACCGAATTTCCTGCCCTGGCTGGCTTTAAACTGCGATCCTCAGATCTCAGCCTCCTGAGTAGCTAGGATTACAGGCATGAGCCACGGGTGCCGGGCCAACCTCAATCCTAATACAAAAACTTAAAATAAAAAAGATGATTATCAAACCAAATGTATGATTTAAAAACCTATAAAACATAAATGTAAAAATTCATGACATTGGATCAGTAAAGTTTTCTAAAAATTTGACAAGGAAAGCATTAGTGGCTAAAGAAAAGGAAGAATAAACTTGATTATATCTCAAGTGATAACCTTCCATAACTCATAGGACACTATAACAGAAGTGAAAACATGACCAACAGATAGAGGGCACATACTTGTTAATGCTACATTGTTAATGCTACAATGATTCTGAATCTTAAGTACTTTTTTGGGGGTTCCGGTCATGGGGCCTGAACTCTGGGCCTGGGCACTGTCTCTCAGCTCTTCAGCTCACAGCTAGTGCTCTATCACTTGAGCCACAGCACCACTTCTTTTTGCTTATGTGGTGCCTAGGAATCAAACCCAGGGACTCACGCATGCAAGGCAAGTGCTCTACCACTGAGCCATCTTCCCAGCCCGTCTTAAGTATTTTTATATCTTCTAATTCTATATAATTTTTTCCCGAATAGGATATTTCTTTAAAGAACATATGTAACTTAATAGTCAATAGGAAGAGCATATGAAATAATCTCCACTCTAGTATCTAAAAAAACAAAAGTAAAAGAAAACTCACTATATGATCATAATATAAGAACATGACACAAAATATATTAATTCATTTGTGGAGAAATTGATCATAGTGATTGATTTTTATAATACTGCGATAATTTTAGCAAGCACATTTTCAAGTCTTCAAAAGGTCAAAAAGAATTGTATAGGATCCATGCATTACACTTCTATGAATGTATTAAAGAAAAGTAATAAAACTTGTTTGGATATGGAATGTAGTTCATTGAGAGTGCACATGAGTAGTATGTGTGAGACCCTGGAAATAATCCCCCCCAAAAAATTTTAAAAGGCACACTATAGAGGATATATGCTGGGCAAATTCCTTTAACTGAATTTTTTATCTATTTTAATGTCTGTTCTAAAATTTACAGCATTTCTATTTGAAGAAATGTAAGTTTGTGAAAATTAGGCTTTGAAAACCTATGAAGATACAATTCACATCCAAATCACTAAAATGTATACAATAAAAGGAGATATTATATTGCAAGTGAATTACATGTCAGGAAAAAAAAATATTGTTAAAAACTCTGCAAACAAAATGCAGATTACCTATAATGATGTTTTCTGTGTTGGCTAAAAACTCTTTATAAATTACAGCATTTAAAACAAAGATGTGATTTCTGTTTATTTTGAGAGTTTTTTTCTGTTTCTTTTTAGTTTATACAGAGATAACTCAATAAAAAGTGTATGTGATAACTGGAATACCTAGGAATTATGCATCACTTATAAATAATTGATAACCTTTTCTGGAAGTAACATTTAGCAAATGACAGAAGACCCAAATCTATGCATATGAATTTTATGAAAGGCATATATGACTTGCTTAATCCATTGTTTTTCTCTACTTTGCTAGGAAAAAAATATTCTCAAGATAAGAGCCAATAGCAGTGAAAAGAAACAAAATACACAATCATCTTGATTTATTTGTGAAAATAACAAATGAAATTACACCACTCCACATAAGGAACTCCAATATTAGTATCTATGAAGATGTACCTGAATGCCAAAATCCATTGAATTTTTGAATTTTAATTTCTACCAACATATGAAAACTAGAACAAGAAAACAAATATTGTCTTAGAGTGAACCAGCCTTGGAATAATTTTCTTAATTGTTTTGAAGTTACAAAAGAATTGATATTCCTTTGTTTGGAAATCGTTTAAAATGTTTATCACTTATTATAATTCAAATACGAAGCAAGAATAATTTTATAAAATCATTACAAATATCATTCTATTACTATCATAAAATAGAATAAGAAACCAGTCCCAATATATTATCTACCTATCATTATTCTTAATTCCTAATCATTACCTAAATATCTTAAACAATCTAAATAGTCATGTCTTCAACATATTCCATACTTTTTACTTAACATTTTCCAGGGGGATGTATTCATGTTTCTAAGAAATGTTCACAGCAGTTAAAAGATGCTTTTGTGAAATTAATGTGATACATTTTGTTGTTGTGGGTGTTGTTTGCAGGCCAGGGCATTGTCTCTAAGCCTTTTTATCCTCAAGGCCAGCACTCTACAACATGAGGCACAGAGCTAATGCCTGTATTTAGTGGTTAATTGGAGATAAGAATCCAACATGTACTTTTATGTCTGGGCTAGTTTAGAACACAATTCTAAGATCTCAGCACCCAGAATAGCTCAAATTATAAGCCTGTGTTACCCGCACTTGGTATGAAGAATTTTTTAAATTTTAATTATGTTTTAAGATGTTTGTGTCACTATACCATATATCAGTCTACACATGAATTTAGATATATGTATATATTTCTGAAGACAATTCTAAAAATGTATCTTTCTACACATAACATATACATATACATACATCTACATACATACATACATATATATATATATATATATATATATATATATATATATATATATATATATATATATAAAAGACAGAATCCCTGAAAAACTTGTATGCTACTCTTTTTGATCTTTTTTCATTTCAAAGATATACAGTCTATTTTTCTAAAACTTTCCTAGAATAAAATAACTAATATTTCAATAGAAAGTAGTATTTATTACTTTCAATGAAATTTTAGATATGCACATGATATTGTAACATTTACGATATATCACTTGAAAAAGTTCTGTTCAAACACTTGAATATTTGTGTGTAGTATCGGGGAGAGAGGAAGTTAATTCATAATTTGTTATAAGCATATAGTCAAGCTATCTGATATGGTTTAGATTTTTTGTCTCTTTATTTGTTTAAAATTTTAATATGGATGCATGCAAAGTACTAACATTAAAATTATTTATCAAAAGACAAAAGAAAAAATCATAGACAAAAAACACACTTTCAATAATTAGCACTTATGATGCTAATAATAATTTTGTAGAAGATGATGATGATGATCACGGTGTAGCACGATAATGACAATGTTGTGATTGAAAAGGAAAAAACTTTAGACATCTTTGAAGCTAGATTTCCTACATTAAATACATAGTAATAGACAACATTGGATTACATACAATAAGAATAACAAGAGTAGATTTTCAATTTCAAGAAATACAATCACATAAATAGGTAAAGACAGTAAAAACCCTAATGTTATCCCTGCAGTCTCAAATGTATACTGACTTTTCTTGGTGGTATTTTTTAAAATAAAATCGTTTATTTCCACATTTTGATGGACTAAGATATAGTTTTCAACTTAGTGTGATTATTTCAAATACTATTCTCATATAGATATTATTCAATAACCAATGATTTACAATAATAAATTAAGAGTATGTTCTTCAATACAGCTGTGAATACATGACAAAATTTACATAATACCACTTAAATATCTGTAGTTGCCTTAAAATGCCACAAGCCTTAGAGCCAGGAGGTAAAATTTATTTTTATTTCTGCATGAAACAATTTGTGACTTTACACCAACAAACTGAATTTGACTATTTCCTTATTTGCAAGCTAAGGTGGAAAATGTAAAGATTCGTCACTTTTCTCTTTTCTTGCTCTACAAGTCAACAAATATATTCTTCAATATTTCTGGTAGATTACATCCATTTACTTATGAGAAATGTAAGGCCAACAGTCAATGTAGTGAGTAAATAATGATACTGGAATTTGTGTCTGAGTTCTTCATTCTGTTTGCTTACAAGGAGAGTAATTTGGTGATGGACAGGACCAATATTAGAAGATTATGGGGAAAAAGCATACTTTGTAAATGGTCGTTTTAGGAATAGGTGACCAGTGATGAATACTTGAAACAGGCTGGTGTCAGGGGCATAAAAAGGGGTACATACAAATTATATTCGTGACAGAAACTGAGAAAATCTTGATCATTTATCTTATCTAATGTGCAGGAGTAGAAGGTTAAGAAGAAATCTGAAGTGTGTCCACAGCTCTGGCTGGCAACTGTGTTAGTTATATTCTTGATAATAAGGAATACAGGTGGAAATGATGGATTTAGAGTTAAAATTTTCTGATATTTCTAAAGTTTATGTTAAACAGACACAAAGAAAGGTCTGTTTAGACATCATCAAAATATACACGACCATGAATATGAAAAAGAATAATAAAATCGGGGACATTATTAAAGGGAAGAGGAAAAGGAAAGTTCTGACACAAGTGTGAGCAATGTAAGCACTAGTGTGGACAAGATTGGAAGAAAGAGATAAATAAGGAATCAAGAAAGTAATAAACAGATTTACAGAAGTAAAGAAAAGAAAAAATTCTCAGGAAGCTATTGAAGGAAATATACTATCTGGATTTGAAAACTAAAAGGACATAGACAAGTTCAATAAGAACAGTGTTTTGGTGAAAATCATATTGATAAAATTTTGAGATATGAATGTGAAGCCATAAAATTCTAGATCAATGAATTCAACAGATCCTGTTGATTTTAAATATTGGCAACAAATGCTTTTATCCTGACCTTAGAAGAATTACACAGATATAACTGTCATGAACTTTACTTAGAGGTATTCTATGAATATTTTTGAAAACTTTGTTTCGCCAGGAGATTATAGATTGAACTACAGCACAGACAAGCATAATTTGTCCTACAGTTCCAATGAGTGACCAATGTATCCATATCAGTTTGGGATTTGATTGAAATCTTTAGATATGTTTGGCTATTTATCAGCCTACTCATTATAAATGTAGGAAAAGTAACACCAAGCATTGGATTGAACATACAATTTACTGATGTTACTGAAGACTCCTCGAATTGATTCTTCTTTAGAATAGAAAATGCCTCAATAGCCCTGGACACATCATATCTGCCATATACTCTAAGTCTAGTTCTTGTTAGGGATATCTCCATGCTGAAATAACCCTGTCAATCAACCTGCCAAAAATTTTTATGTGTAGAAAGTGCTCTTATAAACTTCAAGCTTTTATTGAATGGAAGTGTTCAGACATTACCCTCAGCACTGGGATTAAATGCCTAAAAAGATAAGACATGTTGCTTTATTGAGTTTCTTTCATTTTCTCATAGTGAAGGGTTCTGACGTAACAATACTACAATGGTGACTTTTATTAACACAACATCTAGGATCTAGTATTAATTCGGATAATTAGCTCCAAATTTTGTGGATATTTATATTTCTCCTGGGTGAACTAATGAGCAACAAGAAAATGTTCTTAAGGAGCCTTTCAATTCTAATATCGCAGTCTCAAAATGCTTCAAATACTACATCCTCTAATGTTGGCATGTTATATTGTGGAAATTTTCTCCTCAGAGAGTGAGTATTATCCTATTGCTTAACCTAGACAAAGTACCTTCATACATAGACTGGGTCTGTGCAATCAAGTAGTGGTAGTTGAACAATGTTTTATTAGTTTATAAAAATGAAATGGAAATAGAGCACTATGAACTCAAAGGAATGTGCATACAGACAAAGGCACAAAACAGAATGTCCCAAGAAATGCTGAAGTATAATTTCAAATAATATTCTCAGATGTGAGGGTGTGTTCAAAGTACAGCTTCAGAAAATGTAGTTGGATAACTTAGGGGTAAAACTGCTTTAAACTATTCTGGGATAATTGTACAAGTGAAAGCCCCTAACTCTTACTCTAATCAGCCACAGCATCACCAACTTAGGGATTATTTTCAAAGTGCAAAGTGAGAAAAAAGGCTCATCACAGTTAGTGTTCAGGTTGAAGCAATGGCAATCACATAACTTTTCTTATAAGTCTTCTTTTATTTATGAGCATTAAAGTAGGAAAATGCCAAGTAAATATTTTGCACGTACCTAAATTAAGTGGGACATATTATATTGGTCTCTCGCTAACTTGAAGTTATAGATTAGGTCTTTTTATACTCTAACTTGAGACAATGATCTGCTGTCAGTTATTTTCTTCTCTTCCCCTTCTTTTGCCCTTCTAATTACATAATTATTATTTACAGACAAATACTTGAGCTTGCATTTCTAAATTCTTCAAAATGATCTGAACTATTTCATACTTCTGGCAGCCTCCTATATCTTACTCAAGGGAAATATTTTGTCACTACCATTTTTTCCTATATGATATTGGATATCTTCCTGCTTAATTCAGTGCAATACATAAATAGACTCATCCAGATATCTCAACACTTGTACTTCCATAAAATCCTATCTTACTTAGAAATCATGATTTTAGAATGTCATGGGAAATGGCATCTGTCATTTTTTAATGAGCCTAAGTTATATTTACATGCAATCATGTTTTAAACCAATATGTCACTCAGTAGATGAACGAATTGACAAAATGTGGTTTATATATGCACGATAGAATTATATGTTTCCAATTCATGTGGAAATTGAAAGAATTGGAAAAATCCTACTAAGTAAAATTAACAAGACACAAAGAAACAGATGGCATGGTTTTCCTCATTTGTAATAAGTAGGAAATATCTAGGATGGTCCTAGCAGTTGAGCAGAATTGCTCAATATCTGTGTATATATGACCACATAAGATGATGCTGAGCAAAATGAACTCCTGGGTATGGAAACAGAGGTTTTCCTTTGTGGTTGTTGTTTTTAATGTAGTATGTGATTTCTTTTTTCTTTTGTGTTTTCCCCTTTGGGTTATCCCCTGTTTTATTTGATTTCAGCATCTTGTGTATTGTATATACATTTATCTTAATTTGGCAAGGGAAGAGGAACAACGAAATGGCGAGAAAAATGACAAAGGGCAAACCAATGCAATAGCAATACTCACAAGAAAACATGTTGTAAATTTACATTACTACTTGTGCGGGGTATTGGGGAGAAGGAAAAGTGTGAGAAAAATGAGGGAAGGGGTAAAAGTTCATCATGGTATGTATTCACTACCTTAAAATCACTACACCTCTTCTATATATCACCTTGACAATAAAATTAAATTAAAAATGGGTTGCATAAAATATAATTTTTCTGTATTGGTATAGTAAATATTATTCTATATGTATTACCTTTTTTAAAAAAATGAACGTTTTGGCTGCAAATTTGAATTAATTACACCTTTCTTTATCAGAAGGTCATCAACTTGAATGTTATCAAACTATACAATATTTTCAGAAGATACTTGCCATTATTTTGAAGAAAATTATTATTTTAGTATTGTCTAATACTAAAACAGAAAACTGTTCAATTCTATGGAAACTTCTAACTTTTAAAACTAATTAATTGTTAAGAGGATAGAATATGTGTGTTCTTCAAGATTCCTATGAGTACTAATACTCATTTACAAATTCTAAGCATGTCATACCAGAGACATTCAAAACAGTACCTGTTTGCATTTTATTTAATTCTGCAATAGATGCAGTTTCCAATGGGGCATTACATATTTAAAAGTCAACAGAAAAAATAACCACATTCTGGTAGAAGATAAAATTATGAAGTATCTATAATAATTAATTCCTCAAGAGTAAACATTTGTTCATCAGTGTAAGCTATTATTTCTATGTCCATCATTCCTAAGTTATATGCCGTAAAGTCATCTTAGCCCAACAGTTTCCAACTTGTAAGGTGCACTATAAAATTTCCTAAATTCACATCATGACTAGCTTATCACTATTGTGAAGAAATACTTCACTTCTGCTAATGTGATGCATTTCCTATCGTGGAAAGAACACAACACTAAATTTTGCTGCATCATTTTTCCCCCACTGCTATTCTTGTGATCAGAACACTTGCAAATATTATTTATAGTCATATTTTTATCTATCATAGATATTTAGGAGATCTGAATATTTGAATATTAAGATCTGAAGATTATGGTTCAAAGCCCACCCAGGCAGGAAGGTTCCTTAGATTCTTATCGCCATTAAACTGCTCACAAAAAGCCAGACACAAGTGGAACTGAGGTTCAAGTAGTAGAGGACTAGGCTTGAGCAAAAACAGGCTCAGGAACAGTGCCCAGGCCCAGAGTTTAAGCCCTAGGACAAACTAAATAACAAAAATAAAATAAAAACAAACCCCAAACCTAGCATTTTTCTCATTGTATACAGAGGTACATAAATAAGAAAATTTATTCCTCTGTTATATATAGGTAGAAGAAAAAGATGTCACACAATTACTCTCTTCATACCATGTCACACCAAAGTCTCAAAAAATTGCTCTTTTTATAAATTTATAAATTAATATAATCAATTTGTTAGCAACTTTGTCTAGAATATTCACATTATCATGTTACACATGAACTGTTGGAATTATCTATTAACTAAGTTCTAATTATACCTCCTTGAGAGAATATTTTAGGCAAATAGAATGCCAGAATCATTTGTGAATTTCTAAATTAAATCTTCTACTTGAAAACAATTTTGTAGTATCATATAAAATATGAAATTACAAACAAAAATATTTCTTTTAAATCTAAATTCTAATTCAGCCAGTTCTACAAAGTCCTACATTAAATGAACTTTCTTATTTCTCTAGGCTTAAGCTTTTGTAATCCTTCAACATTTCTTTGGAATCCAACAGAATGATGCTTACTTTTTTCAAATTTTTGTTTGGGAATCGTGAGCTCTTTTGCATGTATGAATGTTCTGTAATGAAGACAACCTTTAAAACACAACTGAGGATTATATATGAGTTGCATTTCAATAGGAAACTTGACTTCTGAAAACATAATGACAAAATTAGCTCAAACTTCCAACTGTGTATTCCTTTCTTCTTTATTTTTTATTCCTTTCTTGGTTTGTTTTATTGAGACAAAATTATACTACATAGTCCAGGGAATATATCACTATGTAATTCCACTCTCTAATCTCCTGTCCTAGTCTAAGTGCTAGAATTTTTGGCTTGTATTACATTGTCCAAGCATAGTTTGTTGGCTTCTTTAATCTAGATACAGATTAGAAATTTTGAACTTCTCCAGTGAATATCATCCACCAGAGTGACTGCTCAGACTGTTTTATCTACTATTTTCAAAGATGTTCTAACATTTGACACAGGATATGAACTTATTCAGATGCACCTGAAGGGGTCTCTGATTCATTCCTCCATGGATCTGATCCCTTGAATAATGATTACTTGACTTTCTTATTATCTCTGGTCCCTACCTATGTAATATTCTCAAGCTTTTTTGAAGAAAATTCACTTGTGGAATTTCTCATATTAAAAACTATCACTTGATTCTAGTCTTAAGACATATTTTCTATTATTTCCTAAATTTTCTACACATTCTGAGAGTTGTTTCATATGTGTATTTGAATATATAAGTGCCTCTGTGTGTATGTGCATGTTTGTATATATGTATGCAAAAACCTCAAGCTCTTATTCAGCAATTTTGCTCATAACTAGTATTCCATCACTTGAACCATTCTTCCAATGCAGCTTTTGGCTGGTTAATTATAGATAGTGTCTTAAAAACTGTTCTGCCCAGGCTGGATGCAAACCAAACATCCCAGAATCATTTACATTCTTAAGTTTTATTTCTCCAGGAGTATCAACTTTTAAAATACAAACATTTTTGTGAGTGTAAAATCTAAGCTGAAGACCAGATTTTAAACTCAAATTCATATAAAGATAGATGAACATACACATTACATATGCCGAGTGTACACAGTTAGGAATATAATCCTAAGCAGGGTTCCAGTGGCTCACGCCTATAATCCTAGGTACTCAGGAGGCTGAGATCTGCGGATTGCAGTTCAAATCCAGCATGACTAGGAAAGTTTCTGATGCACTTATCTCCAATAAAGCACCAGAAAACTGGAAGTGGCACTGTGGCCCAAGAGGTAGAGCACAATCTTTGAGCTGAAGTGTAGAGCGACAGTCCCTGTCCAGGAGTCCAGACCCCAATACCATCAAAAAAAGGGAAAAAAAAGAAAAAGAAAAAGAAATGTGATCTTAGCCACCAGTTCATTGATAGTATAATTCTTGCTCTCTCAACATGACCTTTTTCCAGTTAAGTCCATGCTTTTATATCTAACTTGCTTGGAACCAGAATTATTCTTCCATTCTACTTTTCCCAAATGTGCATGATTAGCTACCATGATTTAGAGCTAGTAGAAGAAAGAGCATCACCTCATCCTTCATGTTCCACTTAGGAGTAATGCTTTGTCTATATCACTCCCATAGATCTACATACTGATCTTGGCTTTATTGTTTCAAAGTTGTCTTATTTGCAGAGTCTTCTATAGTGTATTGAAACATTATACTTAAACACTGAACTTCTCTTTTTCCTATTCCTATTATTTCTCCTTCTGTTAACTTATGTACACTTGGGAAATAAAGCACAACACACACACTCACAATAAAATGTTTCTGAAAACTTCCTTAAACTTAAAATTGGTCTTAATTTACAGAGCACTTAGGATATTTGAACTTAATGTACACCAGGATAATGTTTTTTTTTCCATGTTTTTTATTGTGAAAACGGTGTGCAGAGGGGTTAGAGTTACATAAGTAAGTTAATGAGTACATTATCTAGCGAGCATTATTACCTCTTTTGTTTTTCCCCTGCCATCCCTTTTTTCCTCACCGCCTCAACTACCTCCTCCATCCCCAAGTTGTAAAGTTTGTTTTCAACATAGTGTCTTGTTCTTCTCATTGTTACAACTGGTCATGCTGTATTCTTGTTTCAGCATTTTATTTTCCTTCCCCTCCCCACATTAGAAAAATGTATTTGCAAGATGCAGGTAACCAACATCAAATTCAATGGGAACGGTCTAAACCATGGAGGAAGAAAATAGAAGAGAAACAAAAAAAAACACATAATACAAGTTAGATATATTAAAAAAACAATATTAAGAAAGGAAAAACAAACTGTGTCCCTATTTTGGGGTTCATTTTACTTAACATCATCTTATATGGCCATATGCACATGGACAATATTTTATAAGACATGAAAATTCCATATTTTCTCATTACTAATTTGTCTCTGAAACACGTGTTACCTCATGTCCAAAGATGTTTTTGTGCTATTTCAATGAAGCTAGAAGACATTCATTTTTGCTTGGAGCAGCACGGTAGATTGTTACTGGAAGTAAGTGGAAGGAACTGATATAGGAAGTGGAAACTGAATCCAGGGGAGAAATTGAACATAGGAAATGACAAAGTTCAAGTTAATTTGTACTATCCTTTTATGGGGGAGGGGGTCTGGTCTTGGGGCCTGAACTCTGGGCCTGGGCGCTGTCCCTCAGCTCTTCAGATCAAGGCTAGCGCTCTACCAATTGAGCCACAGCGCCACTTCTGGCTTTTTTTCTTGTTGCTTATGTGGTGCTGGGGAATCAAACTCAGGGCTGCATGCATGCAAGGCAAGCACTCTACCATTGAGCCACCTTCCCAGCCCCTGGCTGTCCTTTTTACTATACAAGAAAATAATCGAAGGCTCGAAGGAAACTCTGTTCCTGACTTTTTCAAGTTGCTCTTTACTCATATAAAACTTTTCTGTAAAATTCTATTTGAGAGTATTACAAAAGGAAACAATATGCCATTTGAAGGCCAGCATAGAACAAAAGGAAATAACTTTGTTTTACAGTGTACTACTGCAAAGAAACAAAGACATGGATGTTTTAAAATGTCATATGCATGGATATTTAACACCTGAGATGATTCTCTTGTTGCAAAAGTCAGTTATCCATTCCTGAGTTAGTCATAGCAATAAGGATTCCAAAAAACAGGATACAGTGAGTATGATCAGCAAAAGGAGCCTCTACTCAAACCACTGCTTTAAGGATGGTCCCAAAGAAATATTGGGGTTTTTTGTTTGCTTGTTTGTTTAGTTTGTTCTACTTCTGGGGCTCGAGCTCAGAGGCTGGACCCTGTCCCTGAACAGTTGTCTTTCCTGCCCACCTGCCCCCAAAGCTATGCTTGAGCCCAAACTCAACTTCTGGCTTTTTGTTGTTTAAGTAGAAATAAGAATTTGACAAACTCTCCTGCTTGGATTGGCTTTGAACTGAGGTAATAAGAAATCTAAGTGACATCAATTGTATGGACTTTTGTTTTGAACCAGGAAATACCAGATGAAGTGTATTATAAAGCTAATATTTGACAATTTTTAAAAGAAGATATGTCCAGCAAAGAAGCCATAATGTCAATAATTCAGCAAAAGTAGGTGTACTGAATCACTTTGGAATTATTTTCTCTGCTTTGGAAGATAACGAGTGACTTCATAGTTCCTTTTTGGGGAAAATTAAAGTCGTATTTCAATTTTTTTTGTTCGAGGTGCTTGAATTCTGATCTTGGGTACTGTCCCTCACCTCTTCCAGTCAAGTTGAGCACTCTACCACTTTCATTACAGCACCACATCCAGGTTTTTGTGGCTAATTGAAGATAATTGTCTAATGGATTTTCCTGACCAGGCTGGCTTTGAACCACAATCCTCTGGTCTCAACCTCCTGAGTAGATAGGATAACAGGAGTGAACAACCAGGACCCAGCTCATATTTGCATTTATGTGCACTTAATGACACTAGACAAATAATCAAAATTTGAATCAAATGATGACATTACAGCTTTTCAGAAAATTTGAGGTAAAAATAAATAATCCCTTCTTTTCCATGTTGTTACATTAATGACTCATGAGCTATGGGACTCTTAATTTAGCATCCTCTGATGTCCACATATGTGAACTTAGTATAAATAAATGTTAATAGAGAAATAAAGATTTTTTCTTTTTTTAGCGTGAAAATACTGTACAGAGGGGTTACAATTCCATGAGCAATATAATGGGTACATTTCTTATTAAGCATTGTAGCCTCCTCCTTTGTTTCCCCTTCCCATCACTTCCCATCCTGCCCCCATCCCCCCCTAATCCATTTCCCTCCCTCCCCCCCAACCAAAGTTGTAAAATTCATTTTTCGACATAACGACTTGTACATCTCATTGTTGCAATGTGTCCACCTGTATCCCTATTTAATCGATTTGTTTTTCCCTTACCCTCCACAAATTACACCAACATCATATACAGTGAAAGCAGGGGTTATACCGTGGGGGAGGGACATACAAAACAACAAAGAAATAATCTTATAAATATGTTAGAAACTATTGCATGAAAGAAAAAAAATTGAATACATATCTTAGGGTTCATTTCCCTAACAACTTATCTAAACTTTTCTGCTTGACTCAGACATATACTAGCTACTGCAAATAAGGGAAACTATGGGACCTATGTTTCTTGGGCATGGCTTACTTCACTTAATATACTGTTTTTCCAAGTCTTTCCATTTCCGAACAAATGGGGCAATGTCATTCTTTCTGATGGAGGCATAGAATTCCATTGTGTGTATATAACAATTTATGGGAAGAGTCTCATATCTAAAATATACCTGGAACTCAGAAACTTTAATCCCCCAAAACAGCTCTTCAAATAAACAACTACCCAATAAATAAGTGGGCTAAAGACTTAAAGAGAAACTTCTCTGAAGAGGAAAGAAAGATGGCCAATAGACACCAATGAAGAAATTCTCAAGCTCCCTAGCCATAAAAGAAATGCAAATCAAAACACCATTGAGATACCACCTCACCCCAGTAAGAATGGCTATAATCAAGAACTCTAGTAACAACAGATGCTGGAGGGGATGTTGACAGAAGGGAACCCTACTGCATTGTTGGTGGGAATGTAAACTTGTTTAACCACTTTGGAAAGCTGTATGTAGGTTCCTCAAAAGACTCCACGTAGAGCTCCTCTATGACCCAGCAAAGGCTGAGATTTTTAGAAAGCAAAGGAGATCAGATATGATAGAACAACATTGAGTGTGATACAACTTATCACACAGACATTAAGAACTAAATTAAGTGATTTAGAATGCTAAAGGCTATGAGGAATAAGCCTAGTTGATAACTAGTTCTTCAATAACCAAAAATGATTCCCTAGAACAGTTTCTAGTATAATTTAGTTATTATTATCATTTATTTCTTTCATCTGGATTTATTCCTTCACTTCTTTCACAAATATCAATTAGCCTGTGCATTTTTGTTGCCATAACTGAGCAAAAAGTTTTCCAAATCTCACTTATACTACCCTTCCCATTATGAATAGAAGTGACCACTCAATAGCCTGAAATCTTTGAATTTCAAGGATTAATTTTCACCTTATATCTAAGCCCATTCCTGACATTAATTGCCATGACCTATTAACAAAACGGTTTTTTTTCTCAATGCAATATTCTAATGTAGGTAAGGTACATGAATTATGAACTATTGATAGGTCATAGTTGGAATGAGCAATTATATATTGCAAGTATAGGTTGTTTATTTGGCATTTACTAGCTAAATGAATTTATGGCAGTCCTGGGGCTTCAACTCAGGGTGAGGGAAATCTTACTGAGCTATTTTTTTTTTTTGGCTCAGGCTAGCACTCTACCACTTGAGGCAGAGCACCACTTTTTTCTGTTTATGTGGTACTGATGAATTGAACCCACGGGTTTCATGCATGCTAAGCAATCACTGCACCATGAAGCCACATTCCCAGAGCTCTAAATGACTTTTTTAAGATGGCATTACTTTTTCATTCTATTATTATGTATTATAATTTAGGTCAGGTGGTACAAAAGGAAGTGGAAAACAATACTAATTCCAGTACACCTGACATTCCTATCACATCCCTAAGGAAGTTCAGTGTTAAGATCTGCAGGACTCATAGGGCTTTTGCATGTGACATTATTATGTAAAAAAAACATTAACCGTCATCTCTAACATCCGTAACATTCTGCTTCCACTTTCAAGGTCAAGAACTAAATATCCAAGCCTTTTTAGTGATTGGGTGTGTTTCCTATAAAGGAAGACAGAGGATGTGGATGGTGACAGTGGAAAAATATGTGCATTGGTTCCCTGTCCACATTTTCTACCTTTTAAAAAAGTGCTACTGAAGAACTCCCATATCTACTTGACTATGCTGCACAAGATCCAGATAAATGAAGACATTTATGCCGGTGGATAGTCACATATATTAACAAAATCCAGTTCCTGAAAAAAAGTTACTAGTATAAATTATTGTCTATAAAATGGTTTCTTTTCCTAGCAAAACAAAATGTAGTATTAAATGATTACCCCAGATTTCTTTGAGATTTTATGCTGTCTCAGTATCAAAATGTTCTCTAATTCCAGTAACATCCAAGCATAAAAGTCATGATTTGAAGATCTCAGTGGTTTTAGAAACAAAGGTACATAATAGCTTCCTTCCTGCAGAGACATGTGATGGTAATTATGATTGATTGTATTGTAGTTCTCTTCTTTTTCCTCTTTATCTCAAGTGGTGCATATCTTGGCGTATTACTCTGTCCTGCATCAGCTTCTTGTAGGTGAGATTTACCTCTACTCTGCAATGTCAAGATGGGTCATTTGTCTTACTTCAGCTTACAAAAAGGAATCAGAAATGATCAAAGACTATTTCTAGGGGAAGATTTCTATCGCATTGTCTGTGTCTAAGAGCTAACTTCTTTTCCCTTAGCTAAAAAATAGCATATTTCCACAGGGTATGTTCTTTTTCAACATATACACTGGAAGAATATATCATGTGAAATTGATACAAAACTCAAACACAGCAAGAATAAAGCTAATATTAGAATATGATATTAAGATATCAGTTTCTTACCATTCTTGTATACCTTTATGATAGTTGACTACAGCACACCAGAATTAAACAAACACTAAATAAGTACTAAACAAATAGATAACACTTCCTGTTTAATGCTATTATTTATTTATAAATAAGCATTCTTTATGTGATCACTTCAGGGGTTAACTTGTTCTACAAAGTGTTTAATCACTCTAGAGCATGTATCTAATATCCACAATCATTATCCAGACCTTGTGAGTGAGATGAGGAAGAATAAAATATCTAGATTTCTCCTTCTCTTTTCCTCTTCTCCTTTTTCTAGTGTGAATTCGCATCCTTTCTCCAAATTCTTCTATTAATAAAAGAAGCATGTCACATTGTGGATATCAAGCAAAAGGCTGCAAAGCCAGAATTTTATTCTTTCAGAAATAGATGAAGTAAATCAGAGTGGTTCAAGGAAGAATAAAAACATGATTTTTTTCCCTTTCTGGCTTCCACCATAGAGTCTGAACATGACTCTAAATATCTAATATGCCACTTGCCTTGCATAATTTTGTAAAAAAAAATATTTTTAAATCAATAATAATTTTTAAAATTAAAAAAAATATTTTTAAAACAAAGTAATTTGTTGGTTGCTTTTAGGAAGCATAAAATAAGACTGCATTATCATTGTGTGAGTTGAGAGGCTAAATTTTATCAGAATCTAAATATAATGAAAAATAGATGATTTTAAGATAAATAGCTTGTAGGTATATTTTTAAGGTGACATACACACAGAAACATCTCTTTTCTTCTGATTCAACTTCAATAAGCAGTTCATTTATTCACATAGCTGTGTTTCGTTCAGAAATAGATTAGACCTAAAAAAGTTAGAAGAGAACCAGTATTGGGTGGTGCATTCTTTAAAAATAGCAATCAAATAAATATTAAGCGTAATTCCAAAATACTAACAATCAAATTCTCTTGAAAAAAGGGTTAATTTCTTACTCTAAACAGGGCAAAAAGAAGGAGCGATATCCAGTCTGTGCCAGTCTCCAAAGCCAATTTAATTATGATCTCTTTTAGAGTCCGATTCATTCTTTCTACCTGCCCTGAACTCTGGGGTCTATAAGCACAGTGCAATTTCCAGTCTGTCCCCAGTGCCACGGCTATTCCCTGACTTACTTTTGAGATGAAGGCCGGTCCATTGTCCGGCCCGATGGTGGATGGGAAGTCATACCTGGATAGGATTTTTTCCAGGATCTTAGCCACGACGTTTGCAGTCTCATGCTTTGTTGGGTAGGCTTCAACCCATCCTGAAAAGGTGTCTACAAAAACTAGCAAATATTTATATCCAAATTTTCCAGTTTTAATTTCTGTGAAGTCTACTTCCCAATACACACTTGGCCTATTTCCACGGAAGCGAGTTCCTTTTGTAACCGGCTGATTAGGGGCATTGGTGAGCTGACAAACTTTACAATTTTTAACAATGTCCTCAATGAGTTAATTTCCTTGCCTAATTTTTACTTCTGAGTGTCAGAGCAAGTCCTGCGTTCTTCGGGTTCCCATTTGAGAGACCCGATGGATTCTCTTAAGAAACCCCTTGACCAATCTTTGTGGCAAGATAAGTTTCCCCTCACCAGTTTCCTACCAGTCTTTATTTACTTCTCTGTCTGGGGGTTTATAGGCCATGGGAATTTTCTTTATCCACTCCAAGCCTTGGGAGAATTGGGCTCAGGAGGCAAAGCTCATGGCCCTGGGTCTACTTCAGCTCTGGGCTGGAGGGCCGCCTCCTTAGCTGCCTGATCGGCCAAGTTATTTCCTTTGGTTATTGAATACGTTCCCTTTTGATGGCCAGGGCAGTGCATAATGGCAATATTTGCTGGTTCCCAAAAGGCCCGGATGAGGCTTAAAATTTCTTATTTGTTTTTAATAGCCTTTCCCTCAGCTGTCAGCAGCCCCGTCTCTTGATAAATGGCTCCATGGACATTCACGGTGGCAAGAGCATACCGACTGTACATGTAAATATTTAGTCTCTTCCCTTTTCCCATTTGTAGGGCTTTTGTTAGTGCCATTAGTTCTGCTCTTTGTGCAGACATTCCCCGGGGGAGTGCTTCTGCCCACACTATCTCAGTGTCCGTGGTGACTGCTGCGCCCACGAACCTTTTTCCATCTCTAATGAAATTGCTGCAGTCTGTGAACCAGGTATGCTTGGCATGCGATAGTGACAAGTCCAACAAGTCTGGCCTCTTTTCCTTGGCCCGGTCTCTCTTTTCAAGCTCAATTTCACATTCTCTGTCCTTCCTTTCCTGTCTTTGCTCCTCTGTCTGTCTCTTATTGTAAACCTTTTCCCCACTGCTACTAGATCCCTAATAGACTTTTCACCAAGTCTGTCTGGAACCTGCAACTTTAACTTTATGTCTGGTGCAGCTTGATTTATATAGGCAAACACAATCATCTGAGCCTACTCCTGGGTCTCAAGATCATATGGGGTATGTTGACTAAAAGCTTCCGTGAGCCTCTCAAGATGTGCTGCCAGACTTTTACTTCTTCCCTGTCTAACATCATAAACTTGCCATATTAGTAGGCTGGCGAGCAGCCGTCGTGAGGCCTGCCAACAGAGCCTGGCGATAGATGAGGAGTTGCTCCCTACCTTCAACTGTATTGTAGTCCCATGTTGGTTAGAGCTCAGGAAAATAGGCAGCGATTAGGGCAGGATCCATGATGGGTGCTCCTTTGGGGCCAGGGACATGTTTCCGAGTGGACTCTAGGATACGGTCTCTCTCTTCCGTGGTAAAAAGGACCTGCAAAAGCTGACTACAATCATCCCAAGTGGGCTGGTGAGTAAAGAGAATAGTTTCAAGCAAACAAATTAAATCCTGGGGCTTTTTAGAAAAGGGGGCATATTAGGTTCACCAATTGTATAGATCACTGGTAGAAAATGGCCAATATTGGAATTGCTGTCAACCATCTGCATCCACAGGACCTATAGTGTGTAAGGGAAAAGCGCTACATTATAAGGGGGGTTGATCCTACAGCATCATTGAGTGACTGGCCTCTCAGAAAGTTTAAGAGCAGGTGCTTAGGGTTCGGCTGATGGTTCCATAGCTCCCTCCTCCTCTTGAACATTCTCAGGTTCTGCAAAAGGAACCTGGGAAGGGGACTATGGGGGAGGAAACAATTCTTCTTCCAAGTTATCTCCTTGAAATACTGGGGGGGTACAATTTCTTTTTCTTAGTTTCTTTTTGTAAGACTAGGGGGCTAGATGAACTGTTGCCCACGGTTTCCAGTCTTGTCAGTGGTACAGTCAAAAAAAAAAAAAACCCAATAAATACTACAAACAAAACACACGCAGGTCTGACAGTTACTAAGTGGAGATCTCCCAAATTGGTCCGCTGACTCCTGACACTGGGGGGTTCCACACCAACCCATGCCCCACAGCAGAAAGATCCGACTCACAGTGGCTAGTTAAGCCTCGGTTAGGAGGCACTCTTTGCCATTTCTGGCCCAACACTGAACCGACCCATGCCCCACAATTCTCATGGCATGGTTCCAAGGACCCCTACACCACAATTCACACGGCGGGTTTCCAAGGACCACCGACCCACAATTCGCTTGGTGGAATTCCAAGGAAACCCCTTCACAAGAGGATCTGGGAAGTCTCCCAGTTCCTCCATGGTTGTCATGCAAGCATGTCTGCTTTAACATCCCTTTTCACAGTATGAATCAGAGCGGCCAACCTCACAAAGGAAAATGAAAGTAAAACATACAACAACAGGGAAAGACAAATTAACAAAGACAGCACTGTTTTTCGTTTGGAGACTGAGGTCTCAGGGGTCTTTGGGGGGATCCTGGATAAGCCCCCACTAATATGTTGTGCCCAGGTCGCAGGACTGCCACCAAGAAGACCACTGAGAGTCAGACTTTACAGCTGTTTTAAGGTTTTATTTAAAGGGCTGCAGCTCAGGCCTCATACTACACTCTGACACAACAGATGCTAGGAAGAGAGCCCCAAGCTAAAGATTTGCAGGACTTATAAAGGCACACAACCAACCAGGTGGTTGGATTACCACCACGTGTTGCTCTGCTAATTTGCTGATCTTAAACAAGCAACAAGTGGTCACTGCCTCAAGACTTTAACCCTTCACTAGCCTCTGAGAATAAGAAAAAGTTGCCACCGGCTTTGTACACATGTATGATGAACATACTACTAAGGGCCTTGCATTAATGAAGTCTTGAAATTCTAAATAATATTTACATAAGAAGCTCCCTATATTTATTTTCACATTTGAGGATTACTAAGTACCAAAGTTATGTAGAAGGCTAGGATAAGAATATGGAAATGAAATCTGTCTCCTAATATCATAAAGATAATTTATGTCATTTTGAGTTACAGTTTCTAAAATAAAACAAAATAAGATTTTAAGTTACAACAGAAACAAAAATACAATCTCCTATCCTACCTAACTTTCCAACAGAAATTAGAGAATCCAGTAAAGATACAGACATCCCAGGATGGTATAGGATGTTATAAAATCACTAGATGGTGAAAAAGAAGATAACAAAAATGGGTCCACTGGAACAATGGGAAACAAATTCTATACCTACTAATTGTGATACAGCTAGAAAATAATTTCCACTATACTGAGTCTTTGATATTTTAGGTTTGTTAACACAATAACTTTCCTTTCTTAAGAAATGACTGCTTATTAATACTCAAGTGTTTGCAGCTTATAACCCAGCAACAAATAATGCTTTTAAATGTAAACAAGCATGATACTAAGAGGAATCAAGGCTACTTTCATTGATATACATTATAAATAAGAATGATAGGGCTGGGAAGGTGGCTCAGTGTTAGAGCACTTGCCTTGCCTGCATGAGGCCCTGGGTAAGACTCCTCAGCACCACGTAAGCAAAAAGAAAAAAGCCAGAAGTGGTGCTGTGGCTCATGTGGTAGCGTGCTAGTCTTGAGCTGAAGAGCTGAGGGACAGCACCCAGGCCCAGAGTTCAGTCCACACGACCGGACCAAAAAAAATTTTTTAATAAAAAATATAAAATAAATAATTAAATAAATAAGAATGATCTTGGGGAATAGTCAGTCTTGAACTTTTTCATACCTTTCCTCTTCTCCAACATGAGAAGTCCTAGTCTACATATGTAAAACATTAATAAAGGATTTTTATATTTTTTATTGTTCACACTAAAGCAAATACACTTCTCCGCTTTGCAAGCCTGACTTTGAAAGAGTCAGACCCTTACCATTATTTTATATACAAAAGTTTACTGCTAAGGCTTAGCTGTTTTCCTGCCTTAAGGTATTTCTCTCTATTATTTTGGTAACTATATAGAAAAACAAGGTAAATCCATTAGCTTATGTTGGATTGTTCAAAGTCAAGCTGACTTCAAGCACATTTTTCTGTTCCCTTCTTCACTGCTAATTAAAGTTTATTTATTGCTCTTTAAATGATAACAAAAAGGTGATACTTTAATGTATATTCTCATTGGAACCAGTGAAAACAGGACTGTCTGCGTTTGTTTTACTATTGTTTTCAAGTATTTTCCTTGAATATTTTCATTATTGCCTTTGTTCCGGTCTTCTAATCAAGAACACAGGGTTACACAAAAACGTCTTCCTAAGAATAGGATATTAGGCAGAAAAAAAATAGATGTACAATTAAAGTATGTATTTTAACATTTATGTCAAAATATTTATTTATTTGTAACTGTTTATTTTTAAATTTTGCTGGTCATGGGGCTTGAAATCTTGGCATTGATGCTGTCCCTCAGCAGTTCAGCTCAAAACTAGTGCTCCACCACTTGAGCCACTGTGAGTTTTCTGGAGGCTCATGGGAGATAAGAGTCTCACAGACTTTTCTGCCTAGGCTGCCTTTGAACCATGATTCTCAGCTCTCAGACTTCTTAGTAGCTAGGGTTAAAAGCATAAGCCACTGGCACCTAGCTACATAATTATTTTTTAAACATTTATGAAGTATGGAGCGGTAATCACAATGTAATGATCAAGCTACATTATATCCATTAATTTCTGCATGTAACATTTTAGTGAGAATGCTCAAAAGTTATCTTCTGGCTGTGATGAAATATCTATCTTTAACTATAATCACTTTGCTTCTTGTAGTATAAAATTAATATATTTACTTTTGGTCTTGGAAGTCTGCTAATTAAAGTTATATAAAACATGAATGGTAAAGTGAAAGAAATTCATGGTTCCTTTACTCGTTTTAAGAAAAAATTATGCCTTTTATTTTCAATTATATTTCTGTGGGAATGTGTAACATTCATTGATTTAACTGTTAAAATTGATAACAGTTACACTATATAAAGTTGATTCAAACTTGTATCTGAAAATTGCACTCTTAACACAAATATACTTTCACTTTCTCCTAACACATAATTAAAATCACAGTATAGCAAAGCTTGGTGTTAGCCATTCATGTGTAGAATCCTAGAAACTCAGGAGGCTAAGACCAGAATGTCTTAGTTCAATGTCAGTCCAAACAGACAAAAATGTGAAGTTATCTCTATCCAGCCAGAAGCAGAAGGTAAAGATGTGGCTCAAAGAATAGTGTCATCAGCCATGAGCAAAAAATACAAGGGAGACTATTAAAGGGAGAACATTAAACATTGAGTTCAAGGCCCAAAAATGGCATATACATACAAGACAACAACAAAAGTACTATGTACATCAATAATGAAGACAAAATAGTAGAAAAGATCATGAGACATGTTGTGTAAACATCTGGAAGACAGAGATCATTTGACAGAATTTTGATTCATGAGAGGGAAAAGTTACAGTCTCATTTGTACAATTTCATTGTAGTCATTTCTGTTGAAACCTGGCTATTGGGTAACATGTGAATGAGCAGACTGGATTACCTGACATAGCAGACATTGCCTGTGACTATGCACCATTCCATTCTGTAAAAATCTAAAATAATGCTTGTTAATTAAAAAAAAAAAAAAACTCATGTTAGAGACTGCTTGGATCACACCAAACTGGGGTCCTTACTTTGAGGCTTCAGACCAGTGCTTTTATTTATATCCACTCCTCTTTTATCCCTCTTCCTTTGTGCAGATATACATTAGTTTGCTGGCACCAAGCCAAGACTTTGAACTAGACCCCCCTTCCTTGATTCAGTTACAACTCATTTCACGTACTATCTATGTTTTAGCATTTTCTTACTAATCCCCACCAGAAAACTCTTATATTCATGTAAACCCACTATAGATAACCTATGTAGATAAGGGAGTATTGGTATACATTGTCTCAGGCTCTCATATGTAAGTTTGCTCCCTAATAAATCTCTGCTACACTATCTCTTTTCCTTCATGGCTTTTGAGTCTGACTAATGATTGATTTGGCTTGATGTATTCCCATTTATCTAAACTTACTTTGAAAGTTTTCTCCTGTGCCAAGGAGCCCTCCTCATTTTTCTCCTAACTCTTCCTGTAATATTCTCAAAGTATCTGGACTTACATTGAGGTCTTTGATCCATTTGGAATCAATCTTAGTACAGGGGGATATATAAGAATCTAACTTCAGTTTTCTTTGTACAGCCAATTCTGTCAGCACAATTTAAGAGGCTCTCTTTATTGCATCCTGTGTTTCTTACTTCCTTAGCAAAGATTATGTGACTAGAGGTGTGAATTCCATTTCTGGTTCTTCAATTCCATTGTATTGATAGAATACTGTGCTTCCATTGGAAAGAATGTCATTACCCCATTCCTGAGGAAAGGGAAAAACTGGGGAAAATGATATTAAGTGAAATAAGCTAGATCCAATTAAATACATGCTGCATGGTTTTCCTCATTTGTAATAACTGGACTATGTCCACAAATCTGCAAGTTAATCCAATAGATAGTTAAAGATAAATAATTACACTTGGACATGATTAACTAACAGCACTCTAAGCATTCACATGGCAAGAACAATGGAAGCTATTCTTAGGAGAGGATCACAATTGCTCAATACCTATGTGCATATTACAAGATAAATGTTGCTTATTGCAATGAACTCTAAGAATCAATCGTACATGTGAAATTCATATATCTATATATAATTTTAATAGATGTCATAAAACAACTGACTTCTCTGTAAACTCAACAGCAACATTCTAAGTTTAGAAGATAAAATTGAAAGTTTTCAACACATAAACTACACATAGGGGAAAAGAGGGGAGAGAAAAGATAAGATGAAAAGTAGAATAGCTAACTATTGAAGAAATCATAAACAATTTCCAAAACTATACAACAGAGCTGGGGTACAGCTGAGTTGTAGAACTAGACTAATATATACAAGCCATGGGTTATATTTCCAAGAAGGCCTAATAATAAATTAATAAATAGTAGTAACACAATAATTACTTGAAATAAACGCTTTCATATTAGAGAGGTCTGAATCCTTGATTATAACCATTCTAACTCAGATGAGGTGGTATTTCAATGTTGTTTTGATTTGCATTTCTTTTATGGCTAGGGAGGTTGAACGTTTCGTCATGTGTCTATTGGCCATCCTTCTTTCCTCTTCAGAGAAGTTTCTCTTTAAGGCCTTAGTTCATTATTTATTGGGCGGTTGTTTCTTTGAGGATTTGTTTTTGGGGGATTTAATTTTTTTGAGTTCCAGGTATATTTTGTCCGTTGTATGGCTAGTGAAGATCATCTCCCAATCCATGGGCTTTCTATTGATGTTCCTAGCTATGTCCTTTGCCATGCAGAAGCTGTGCAATTTCATGCAATCCTGCCGCGGATCCGGGCTCTGTCGGGACGACGGAGGACACCTAGGGGAGGAACCTGGTATAGGATGGGGAGATGGCAAACAGACAACTCACACACAATAGGAGTGGATGCTGAGTGTGATTTAATGCAGAGGATAACAAACTTTTATAGCAAAAGTCTTCATGAGAAAGGGCAAAAGGCTACACAATCTTGCTGCATGGCTTCATTTTTGGGTGGTCACCAGCTGGTCACCTGATAGGCACTTGTTTCCGGCTTATCTCTAAGAAATACAACGATTACGATGTTTGTCACCAATTAACCATTACCTATTTTTATAGAGGCCTTAACTTTCCCATAAGATCTTTCCTGTTTCTTCTTTAATAGTAAACCTCAAGGAGACCTAGATCTAGCAAGTCTCTTAGTAAATAAAAGAGAGTAGCAGGAAATTCTTTCTCCTAAATAGTTATCTTAGCAATTGCCATACATTCTTTTTGCTCTAGCTGAGCCTACAGCTTCTTGTAAGTCCCTTACAAACAATTCCTTCTGCTGAAGTGACTTCGTGAAACCCCCAATACTTTTATAATTACATATAACTTGTCTACTAGCCTCCATAAGAGGGGTTTCAGGGTAGCACTTAACTCTGGTGAGTTAGTCATAGTTTTTAAGACACTCATAAGATATTGGAGTCATCAACACTCTTAAGAGAGAGCTTTGAATAAAGGAATGTTGACAATGAGTAAGTACAAAGAGCAGTAGAAGCAGTAAAAGATAGGCACACTTATGAGGAAAAGAAAGGCAGAAACATCTTTCCCAGGGGTTTGCCAGCCTTTCCAGGAGTAGGCCTCTTAGAAGCCCTATTCTCCGAGGTAGACTTCAGTGAAGTCCCAAAACTCGGAGATAGGTCTCTGTAAAGCCCCATTCTCTGAGGTAGACTTCGGTGAAGTCCCAATACTCAGAGATAGGTCTCTGAAGCCCCTTTCTCAGGTCTGAAAGATGGTTTCCCATGCTAATCAGACTCCACTGGAGTAGGCGTGGCACAATCCCATTTGTCCAACCTTTGTTTAATTTGTTGTGTTTCTGGGTCTCTATTAAGAAAATTTTTCTGCCTGTGCCAAGGAAACTTAGGGTATCTCCTATTCTACCCGGTAATGTTTTCAGGCTGTCTGCTTTGACTCCGTGGTCTTTGATCCATTTGGAGTTGATTCTGGTGCAGGGTGATATATAAGGATCTAGCTTTAGTTTACTAAAAGTGATTAACCAGTTTTGCCAGCGCCATTTACTAAAGAGATTGTCTTTCTTCCATTCTATTTTTTTTAACTCCCTTATCGATCATTAGTGGGCTATAGATCTGTGTGTTCATTTCTGGGTTTTAATTCTATTCCATGGGTCCTGAGGTCTTTTCATTTGCCAGTCCCAAGCTGTTTTGATTACTATGGCATTGTAGTTGAGTTAGAATTTTGGTATTGATATTACTCCAGCACTATTCTTTCTGCTAAGGATCATTTTCGCTATTTGTTGTCTTTTACTGTTTCATATGAATTTTTGGATTGCCTCTTCTATTTCTTTGAAAAATGAGATTGGAATATTGATTGGTATTGCATTGAATTTGTAGATCACCTTGGGATGTATTGCCGTTTTCACGATTGTGATCCATCCAGTCCAGAAGCATGGGAGGTTTATCCACTTTCTAAGTTCTGTTTTGATTTCCTTTTTCAGGTTTTTAAATTTTCATAATAGAGGTCCTTCACTTCTTCGGTTAATTCCTAGATAATGTATTTTTGGTGGCGCTATTATGAATGGAGTTGCTTTCATGATTTCACCAACGCTTTCATCATTGTGGTCATACAGAAAAGCCATTGATTATTGAGGGTTAATTTTATATCCTGCTGCTTTGCAACAGTTTTGAATCAGCTTCAGTAATTTGGGAGTGGAGTCGTGGGATTCTTTAAATAGAAAATCATGTGGTCTGCAAAGAGGGAGAATTTTACTTCATCTTTCCCTATTTGGATCCCTTTTATGTTTTTTTTTTGGGGGGGTCCAGTCATACGGCCTGAAAAATGGGCCTGGGAACTATCCCTCAGCTCTTCAGCTCAAGGCTAGCCCTCTACCACTTGAGCCATTGTGCCACTGCCAGCTTTTTTCTTTTTGCCTATGTCGTGCTGAGGAATCAAACACAGGGCCTCAAGAATGTTAGGCAATCACTGTACCACAAAGCCACCTTTCCAGCCTCTCCCTTTTATGTTTTCATCATGTCTTATTGTTGTAGATAGACATTCTAATACTAAATTTAAGAGAAGTGTAGTGAGTGGACATCCTTGTAATGTTCCTGAGTTAAGAGGAAATGGCTTTAGTTTTTCACCATTAATTATAATGCTGGCTGTAGGTTTGTCATATACAGCCTTTATTGTATTGAGGAATGTTCCCTGGATTCCTAATTTTTCCAGAACCTTCATCATAAAGGATTTGTTGGATTTGTCAAATGCTTATTCTGCATCTATTGAAATAACTATGTGGTTATCCTTGCCATTTGTTGATGTAATGAGTTATATTAATTGACTTGTGTATATTGATCAATATTTGCATCCCTGAAATGAATCCTGTTTGATCATGGTGTATGATATTTTGGATGAGTTTTTGATGTCAACTGCTCAAAATTTTGTTGAGAAGTTTTGCATCAATGTTCATCAAAGAAATGAGTCCATAGTTCTCTTTCTATGATGAGGCCCTGCCTGGTTTTTGGATGAAGGCTATGATGGCTTCAAAGAATGATTTTTGTAGTGAACTTTCTCTTACAATTTCATTGAAGAGTTGGAGGAATGTTGATGTGAGCTCTGCTTTGAAGGCCATGTAGAATTCCGCTGTAAATCCATCTGGTCCTGGGCTTTTCTGAGATGGGAGGTCTCATTGCTCTTTCTATTTCAATGCTTGATATGGGCCTGTAAGGATAGTTTAACTCATCTTGGTTTAGTTTTGGCATGTCAATAATTGCTAGGAAAAGATCTATTTCTGCCAAGTTCTCAAACTTATTAGCATAAAGGTTTGAGAAGTACTCCTTTTAATCTTCTGAATCTTGGTTTTTTCTGGGATGCGGTTTCCATTCTCATCTCTGAGTTTATTTTTTTAGGTGTGTTCTCTTGTTGTTTTGATAAGATTTGCTAAGAATCTATAAATTTTGTTAATTTTTTGGAGAACAAACTCTTGTTTTGTTGATTCTTTCTATGTTTTTATTTTGGATTCTAATTCGTTTAATTCTGATGTAATTTTAATTATTTCTTTCCATCTACTGAATTGGGATTTATCTTGTTGCTCTTTTTCAAGGAGGTTCAGATATCTCACTAAATTGTTGGTTCCAGATCTCTCCAATTTATTGATTTAGTAATTAAGAGCTATAAAACACTCTGAATACTGCCTTTGCCATGTCCAAGAGGAGCAAGTAATTTGTGTGTTCATTTTTATTTTTTGTTTTTTTGGTTTTTATTGTGTCCGGTCATGGGGCCTGAACTCTGGGTCTGGGCGCTGTCCCTCAGCTCTTCAGCTCAAGGCTAGCGATCTACCACTGAGCCATAGCCCCAATTCTGGCTTTTTTTTCTTTTTGCTTATGTGGTGCTGGGGAATCGAACCCAGGGCCTCATGCATGCAAGGCAAGCGCTCTACCACTGAGCCACCTTCCCAGCCCCTCATTTTTGTTGAATATCATGCTCTTCCATGACCCACTGGTGTTTCAACAGTGTGTTGTTCAGCCTCTATTTGTCACAGGACTTTTTGGTGCATTTTGGTGTTGAGTTCTAATTCTATTCCCTTGTGGTCTGAGAGAAGGCAATTTAAAACTATAATGTTTCTGAATTTGGACAAGTTTGATTTGTGACCGATATCTGTAAAATTTAATTGATCCATGCAGGTGTTTCGATCTGCAGTTTCTCTGTTGAGTTTTTGCTGAGTTAATCTATCTAGTGTGGATAGTGGTGTGTTAAAGTCCCCTACAATTAATGTCTTTGGATCTTTGTGAGCTTTGAGGGAAAGTAGTGTTTCTTGGATAAATCTGGGTGGTCTTTTGTTTGGAGAATAAATATTTAGATTTGTAATATCCTCCTGAATGGGAAATCCCTTAATTAGTATAAAACGACCTTCTTTATCTCTTTTCACTAATTTTAATTTGAAGTATATTTTATCTGATATTAGGATAGAAGCTCTCACTTGTTTATGGGGGCTATTTGCTTGGTAGATTTGTTATAGCCTTTCACTTTCAAAATGTGTTTGTTTTCATGGGAAAGGTGTGACTCCTGAAGGCAGCAGATAAAAGGATCTTGCTTTTTAATCCAACTAGCCTTTTTACGTGGCTTAATTGGAGAGTTAAGTCCATTAATGTTGAGAGTTAGGACTGAGAGGTGTTTGGGAGTTCCTGCCATGTTATCCACCTTCTGGGGGATGCGGCAACTGGGTTCTTCCTATGGTTCTTGGATTCTCAGTTTGGGTGCTGTTTCTTGGCCTTTATTGTGATCTTGTTGGTTTTCTATTTGTAGGACATCTTTAAGTAGCTTTTGTAGGGCTACTTCTTGGGAGATATATTGTTTCAGATTTTCTTTGGTATGGAAGGATTTTCTTTGACCTTCGATTATGAAGGAGAGTGTAGCTGGGTACAGTATTCTTGATTGATAATTGTTTGTCTTTAGGACATGGCATACATCATTCCAGGCTCTTCTTGCTTTAATTCTCTCTGCTGACAAATCTGAGGGGACTCTAATTGATTTCCTCTTATAGGTGATTGATCTTTTCTACTTGACAGTTTTATGGATCTTTTCCTTGGTCTGAATTGATACTGTGCAGATTATAATGCGACATTGCCATGTCCTGTTCTGGTCTGGTATATTTTGGGATCTAAAAGCTTCTTCTATCTGAATAATCCTAACTTTTTGCATGTTTGGGAAGTTCTCTGCTAGGATCCTGTAAAACAAATGTTCTCGACCATTAACTTCTGTTTCTAGGTGCTCCTTTACAAACATTATCCTCCTATTAGACTTACTGATGGTGTCTTCCAAATGTTGAATAGATCTATCCCATATTCCTTGGATTTGTCTTGGCTAGTAGTATGTTATTTCTCTATAATATCAAGGCTGTCTTTAATCTCCAAGATTCTATCTTCTGCATGGTTTAACCTAATGTCATTACTTTCTACTTTGTATTTAATTTCTTTTCCTTCTAGTTGGTCAGCTTTAATGGCTTCAAATTCTTTGTTAGAGCTTTCTTTTAGATCTTTTATGAACTTCTATACTTCCTTAATTTGGTGTTCAGTGTTTATTCTCAAATGACTTAGTTGATTGTTTATGGTTTCCTTTGTTCCCCATTCCCTCTGCCAGGCTCTATTCAGGATTCCATTTGTGGTCTCCCTGAATTCTTTTAGCTGTCTCTTTATGGATTCCATTAATGTCTCTCTTGATCTTTGTGTATTCTCATTCCGCTCTCACAATTGTTGTATTACTCTTTGATTAGCTTCCTCATGTTCATGCATTCCTGAAGTTCTCTTTGACTGTTCTCAACCTGCTTACACAATACCTGTGTTTCTCTTTTTCTGTTATCATCCTCCTCATGCAATTGCTGTGTTTCTCTTTGATTGTTGTCAGCCTGCTTATGCAATTCCTGTATTGCTCTTTGACTGTTCTAAACCTGCTCACGCACTTCCTGTACCAATCTTTGAGTAGTTTCTGCACTCTCACGAGATTCCAGTATTAATCTTTGGTTTGCCTCTCTCTTTCCCTATCATGCTCACACTGAGTCCTTTGCAGGTTTTCAATCTTTTCATTCACCATTTTTACCAGTATTGTTTGTACAGATTTTTGGGAACTGTCCTCTGGATTATTCACTAACTGTTTATCATGAGTGGGAGTCCAGATACCTGGTCTTGCCATTTTTCTTCTCTTTTTCTGGCTTTTTCTGCTCATTTGGTATGAAAGTAACTAATTTTGTGCTAGAACATAATTTTAAGGCAAGCATCAACCAAAATTTGGTAGTTTCACAGTCAAAAGGCTATAGACACAATCTAGTTCAACAGATACAATCTATTCAACATCAAACAACTATGGATTAATGGGCTAAGAATAGCAAAGAAAAAAATTGGCAAACCAGAAATTATTAGATGTAGGGAGAAATGTGGGGAAAAATAGGATTATAGGGTGGTGGCAAGGTAAGATGAGAGTGAATTTAACCAAGGCCTAATCTCAGAGAGGGAAATGGATTGGACAGAATGATAAGAGAGACATTAAGAAAAAAAAAACAAGAAAATATAGAAAAACAAAAATTTAAATTTAAAAAGATAAATACTTGGTTCCCGGCCCGGAAGGCCCGCAGGTCAGAGCTGTACGTTAACCCGGCTGGATGGAGGCGGAGGCGTTGGCCGCGTCCATGCCAGCCCCGGGCATCTCGACTGCCTTGTCTTTGGCCCTGGAGACGGCACGGTGGATGGAGGAAGCAATGCACATGGCCAAAGACGCCCTTGAAAATACCGAAGTCCCTGTTGGCTGGGTTTATGGTCTACAACAATGAAATCGTGGGGAAGGGAAGAAATGAAGTGAATCAAACCAAAAATGCTACTCGACATGCAGAAATGGTGGCCATTGATCAAGTCCTAGATTGGTGTCAACGAAATGGCCAGAGTCCTTCTGCCGTGTTTGAACGTACCGTGTTGTATGTCACTGTGGAACCCTGCATTATGTGTGCAGCTGCTCTCCGCCTGATGAAAATCCCGCTGGTCGTCTACGGCTGTCAGAATGAACGATTTGGTGGCTGTGGCTCCGTTCTAAATGTTGCCTCTGCTGACTTACCAAATACGGGAAAACCATTTCAGCGCATCCCTGGATATCGGGCTGAGGAAGCTGTGGAACTGTTAAAGGCCTTCTACAAGCAAGAAAATCCTAATGCACCAAAATCAAAAGTTCGGAAGAAGGAATTTCAGAAATCCTGAACTTGTAATGAAAGAGGAAAGCCCCATGGTGACCTGGATGGAATCCCCAGCCTGAAAAGCTGCTGGCATGGAGGGAGCATATATTATGTGTTGTTTGTTATTCTCCGGGAAGACGGAGAATAACATTTGCACTCTTAAGGGAACAAATTAGTGCTTTTTGAAAGGCTGACAATTGTAAACAACTATTAGCTTCTCCACTGCTGAAAGAACATTTTTATGAAGGGGGGGAAAACTAAAGTTTGAGGTTTTAGGAATTAGCAAACAGTACATGTCTTTAAGCCACAGCTTCAATCCATTCCAGCTGAGTGCAGGCTGGGATTTCAGTGTCCATCCACACCCCATCACCTGCACTCATTTGGAATAGAAAGCCATGGTCACGTGTGTCCTTTACAACTGGCTTTTTGTAGGTGGAGTTGGATTTTCATTCTTTATAGCTGTTGTGGTCTCCCAGTGTATTGGCTGCGTGAGTGTGAGTGTGTTTGTGTGTGTGTTGGCTTTAGGGCTTGAACTCAACATGTTGTTACTCTCTGGCTTTTTTGCTCAAACTTGAGTCACACCTCCAGTCCTAGCTTTATGTTGGTTAACTGCAGATGAGTCTCACGGACTTTTCCCCCCAGCCTGGCTTCAAACTGTGACCCTCAGATATCAGCATTTTTTAGTCGCTAGGATTACAGGTGTTAGCCACCAGTGCTGGGCAAGTCTGGCTTTTTTCTACATTGTATATTATTTGTATACACTGTATACATGTGATTGTGAAATCTATTGATTTTATTAAATACATAGAAAAAATGTTTTTAAACAAATGCCTAAGTGTCATTTAAAAATTGTACCATGTTGCTAGAATAGAATCTTAAGATATTTCTGTTTTTAAGGGGCAAAGCATTAAAGGACAATAACATAAATAAGACAGTTCTTTGGTTCCCTGAACCAAAACAGGGTCTTCTGCCTCAGCGAGATTATATTCTCACAAGGAGAGATGGATGAAAAAAACGTAGTTATATACTGGAGGGTGAAGAGTTCCAACAACAGTTGGGCATAGTGATACACATCTGTAACCCCATCACTTGGAAGGCAGAGGGAGTTCAACAAGACACTGTCAAAGCAAAAAGTTACAGCGAAAGTAAAAAGGAACAAGGTGAAGAAGAATGCCCACTGGTGTGAATGCCAGTTGCAGAATTAAGTAGCATGATACATTTAATCCGAAATCAGCTGTTCCTCATTTGAAAATACAGGTTATAACTGTTAAATTTAATACCTAAAATTTGAAACTGCACAGGAAAGAATATCCACAAGAAAACTTTCAGTGTTACTGGGTGCAAGAAGTGTCCTGACGTTTGGCAGAGCTGCCCCGGGTGCAGTATACGTCTCTTCCCAGAAGGGGGCCTCAGCGTTCCACCAGAAGGCTAGTGCCAGGCCCCAGAGGACCGCTCCTCAGATGGGTTCATTTCTTCAGTGGATTCATTTCCTTGATACAACGCATCTGTATTTGTTGCTTCTGCCATTTGAGCGATGTCTCCAACTTGTTTGTTTTGAATTACTTTACAGACTGGAATGAAATTGTGGTGGAAGTATTTTTATATTGCTGAGAGTAGCAGCTAATCACAGTTACATGCTTCGAAGGACTTATAATTGCTTGGTTTTGCGTGTGATGTTTTTAACGGCATCTGAGACATTTTATGAGGAAGGATATGCATGGTTTCAAATCTACAACAATGATGCATGCACCTTCAATTTTATCTACTCTAAAATTTGTCTTCTCATTAAATGTTAATGCCATGAAAAAAAAAGATAAATACTTAAAAATTATGTAAGTTTATAGATGATATTGAGAGAAGAAAAGGATAGGATGAGAAGAAGGGAGGGATAGAAAGGAGACACGAAAAACAAAATACCACAGTAAAACCCCAAGACCACACTATAGCTACCAGCACGACTATGTTTATTGCAGCATTATTTACCATAGCTAAAATAGGGAACCAACCCAGATGTCCCTCAGTAGATAAATGGATAAAGAAAATGTGGTATATATACACAATGGAATTCTATGCCTCCATCAGAAAGAAGGACATTGCCCCATTTGTTCAGAAAGGGAAAGACTTGGAAAAAATTATATTAAGTGAAGTAAGCCAGGCCCAAAGTAAAATAGGTCCCATGGTCTCCCTTATTTGCAACAACTAGTATATGTCTGAGTCAAGCAGAAAAGGTCAGATAAATTAACGTTAGGGGAATGAACCCCAAGATAAGTATTCAAAAGTTTTTTTTTCCTTTCATGCAATTGTTTCTATCATATATATAAGATGATTTCTATGTTTCTTTGTATGTCCCTTCCCTACGGTATAACCCGTGCTTTCACTGTATTTGATGTTGGTATGATTTGTGGAGGGGAAGGGAAAAAACATCATTTAACTAGGGATAGAGGTGGACCCATTGCAACAATGAGATGTAGAAGTCATTATGTCGACAAAAGAACTTTACAACTTTGGTGGGTGGTGGGGGGAAGTTTGGGTAGGAGGATGGTGGAGTATGGCAAGGGATAGAAGGGGAAACAAAGAGGAGGCAACAATTCTTGATAAGAAAGGTATTCGTTACCTTGCCCATGTAATTTTAACTCCTCTGTATGTATTTTCACAATTAAAAAAAAACAAGAAAAAATGGAAAAAACAAAAATTTAAATTTAAAAAATGAAACACTTAAAAATTATGTAACTTTATAGATGATCTTGAGAGAAGAAAAGGATAGGATGAGAGAAAGGGAGGGATAGAAAGGAGATACGAAAAACTGAAAACTAAAAATTCTCAAAATTTGTTACTTGAAAATTATATAGGTATAAAGAGAAAATGCTGCTATTAAACAATTTAAGCCAAGGAGGTGGCGGGGAAGATGGCAGAGGAGAAGCTGGATGCTAAACAAGCTCTCCCATAGAAAGCAGTTTTAGAGTTCCAGTGAACAGTCCTAAGCCAGAGAATCACACCAAGTGTGCCATCACAGGACAGAGAGTTAGGCCAGCTAAGGAAAATCAAGGCAAATAGAGAGATGTGAGCTCTTGCCAGCAGCCGCCACAGATGCGACCCAGTTTTTGCAGCCCCCAAGAAGGTGGATAACATGGCAGGAAATCCCAATTACCTCTCAGTCCTATCTCTTAACATTAACGGACTTAACTCTCCAATTAAGCGACACAGACTGTCTAATTGGATTAAAAAACAAGTTCCTTCTATCTGCTGCCTTCAGGAGTCACATCTCCTGCCCATAAAAACAAACACATTTTCAAGGTTAAAGGCTGGAGCAATATCTACCATGCAAACTTCCCCCATAAACAGGAGGGAGCTGCAATCCTAAAATCAGATGAATTTGACTTCAAATTAAAATTCGTGAGAAGAGATAAAGAAGGTCGCTACATACTAATTAACGGATCTCTCCTTCAGGAGAATATTACAATTCTAAATATCTATTCACCAAACAATGGAACACTCAAATTTATCCAAGAAACACCACTTTCCCTCAAATCTCACATAGATCCAAAGACATTAATTGTTGGAGATTTTAACACACCACTCTCCCCACTAGATACATCAACTCGGCAAAAACTCAACAGAGAAACCGCAGATCTAAACAGCTGCATAGATCAACTAGATTTTACAGACATCTATCAAACATTTCACCCAGCAGCATCAGAATACACGTTTTTCTCAGTAGCACATGGAACATTTTCTAAAATAGACCACATTTTAGGCCACAAAGCAAAATTGTCTAAATTCAGAAACATTGAAGTTATATCTTGCATTCTCTCAGACCACAAGGGAATATAATTAGAACTCAACACCAAAAGCCACCAAAGAAAGTCTGGTAACACATGGAGGCTGAGCAACACACTGCTGAATCACGAGTGGGTCATTGAGATTAGAAAGGAAATTCAAATGTTCATGCTATTCAACAAAAACGAGCACACAAATTAACAGCTCCTCTGGGACACAGCCAAGGCAGTACTCAGAGGCAAGTTTATAGCTCTAAGCTCCTATATCAACAAATAGGAGAGATCTGAAACCAACAATTTAATGACTCATCTAAACCTCCTTGAAAAAGAGCAGCAAGATAAAGCCCAATACAATAGGTGGAGAGAAATAATTAAAATTAAATCAGAATTAAATGAATTAGAATCCAAAACAACTATAGAAACAACAAAACAAAGAGATGGTTCTTCAAGAAAATTAACAAAATTGACAGACTTTTAGAAAATCTCAGGAGAAAAAGAAGAGATCACACCCAAGTAAATAAACTCAGAGATGAGAATGGAAACATCACCTTAAGAAACAACCAAGATTCAGAACATTATAAGGCAATAATTCTCAAAACTTTATGTTAATAAGTTTGAGAACTTGGCAGAAATGCACCTTATCCTAGCAAATATTGACATGCCAAAACTAAACCAAGATGAGTTAAACCATCTTAACAGGCCCATATCAAGCATTGAAATACAAAGAGCAATAAGAGATCTCCCAGCTAAGAAAGTCCAAGACCAGATGGTTTTACAGCGGAATTTTACAAGGCCTTCAAAGCAGAGCTCACACCAATACTCCTCCAACTCTTCAATGAAATTGAAAGAGAAAGTTCACTACCGAAAACATTCTATGAAGCCATCATAACCCTCATCCCAAAATCAGGCAGGGACTCATCAAAGAAACAGAACTATAGACCCATTTCTTCGATGATCATTGATGCAAAACTTCTCAACAAAATTTTGGCCAATCGACTTCAACAATTCACCCAAAAAATCATACAACACGATCAAACAGGATTCATTTCAGGGTACAAAGCTGGTACAATATACGCAAATCAATTAATATTATTCATCACATCAACAGGAGCAAGAATAAGAACCACACGGTTATCTCAATAGATGCAGAAAAAGCATTCGACAAGATCCAACACCCCTTTATGATGAAGGTTCTGGAAAAATTAGAAATCCATGGAACATTCCTCAATACAATAAAGGCTGTATATGACAAACCTTACAGCCACCATTATAATTAATGGTGAAAAACTAAAGCCATTTCCTCTTAACTCAAGAACAAGACAAGGATGGACACACTCTCCACTTCTCTTCAATCGAGTATTAGAATGCCTAGCTACAGCAATAAGACAAGATGCAAACATAAAGGGGATCCAAATAGGGAAAGAAGAAATAAATCTCTCCCTCTTTGCAGATGACATGATCTTGAATTTAAAGAATCCCACCATGGTTTCCCTTATTTGCAATATCTAGTATAGGTATGAGTCAAGCGGAAAAAGTCAGATAATGTGATGTTAGGAAAACGAAACCTCAAATATGTATTTTAATGTTTTTGTTTCTTTCATGCATGTGTTTCTAACGCATCTATAAGATTATTTCTTTGTTGCTTTGTATGTCCCTCCCCCACAGTGTAACCCCCGCTTTCACTATATTTGATGTCAGTATAACATGTGGAGGAGATGGGGACAAACAAGTCGTTTAAGGATTCAGGTGGACCTGTTGCAACAATGAGAAGTACAAAATGTCATGTCAAAACCAGCTTTACAATGTCGGTGGGGGGGGGGGGTATGATTGGGTGGGAGGGAGGGGGGAGGCTGGGAAGGGAGGTGAAGGGTAAACAAAGGAGGAGGCTGCAATGCTTGGTAAGAAATGTATGCATTATCCTGCCCATGTAATTGTAATCCCTCTGTACAGTATGTTCTCAAATAAAATAAAATAAAATTAAAAAAAAAATATAAAAGATTGCTTTGGTGAATTGCCTGGCCAAGCCATCCCTTAAAAAAAAAAAAAAAGAATCCCATATACTCCACTCCTAAATTACTCAAGCTGATTCAAAACTTTGGCAGGGTATAAAATTAACCCCCCCAAAATCAATGACTTTTTTGTATGCCAACAATGAGAAAAGTGTGGTTGAAATTAGGAAAGGAACTCCAGTTATAATAGCCGCACAAAAAATAAAATACCTAAGAATTAACTTACTCAAAGAAGTGAAGGACCTCTATGATGAAAACTTAAAAATCCTGAAAAAGGAAATCAACACAGAACTTAGAAAATGGCAAAACCTCCCATGCTCCTGGATTTGAAAGATTAACATCGTGAAAATGGCAATACTTCCCAAAGCTCTCTCCAAATTCAATGTGATACCTATCAAAATTCCAAACTCATTCCTCAAGGAAATAGAAGAGGCAATTCAAAAATTCATATGGAACAATAAAAGACCCTGAATAGCAAAAACGCTCCTCATCGGAAAGAACACTGCAGGAGGAATATCAATACCAAATTTCAAACTCTATTATAAAGCCATAGTAATCAAAAGAGCTTGCTACTGGCATAAGAACAGACCTCAGGACCAATGGAATAGAATTGAAAACCCAGAAATGAACCTACAGACCTGTAGCCATCTAATCTTTGATAAGGGAGCTAAAAAAAAAAATAGAATGGAAGAAAGACAGCCTCTTCAGTAAATGGTGCTGGTGAAATTGTTTAACTACTTGTAGAAAACTGAAGCTAGATCCTTATATATCACCCTGCACCAGAATCAACTCCAAATATTCAAAGACCTCGGAGTCAATCAGACACTCTGTAAACATTACAGGATGGAATAGGAGAAACCGTAGGTCTCCTTGGAGCAGGCCAAAATTTTCTTAATAGAGACCAGGAAAAACAACAAATCAAAGAAAGGTTGGACAAATGGGATTTCATGAAGTTCCAGAGCATCTGCATGGCAAAGTACATAACTGGCAAGATCAATAGAAAGCCCACGGATTGGGAGATGATCTTCACTAGCCATACAATGGACAAGGGTCTCATATCTAAAATATACTTGGAACTCAAAAAATTAAATCCCCCAACAACAAATCCTCAAAGAAACAACTTCCCAATAAACAAGTGGGCTAAAGACTTAAAGAGAAACCTCTCTGAAGAAGAAAGAAGGATGGCCAATAGACACATGAAGAAATGCTCAACATCCCTAGCCATAAAAGAAATGTAAATCAAAACAACATTGAGATACCACCTCACTCCAGTTAGAATGGCAAAAATCAAGAACTCTAAAAACAACAGATGCTGGAGGGGATGTGGACAGAAGGGAACCTTACTTCATTGTTGGTGCGAGTGTAAACCTTCTCAACCACTTTGAAAAGCAGTATGGAGGTTTCTCAAAAGACTTCACATAGAGCTCCCCTATGACCCAGCAATCCCACTTTTGGGCATTTACCCAAATGTTTACAAACAAGACCACACTAAAGCTACCAGCACAACTATGTTTATTGCAGCATTATTTACCATAGCTAAGATATGGAACCAACCCAGAAGCCCGTCAGTAGATGAATGGATCAAGAAAATGTGGTATATATACACAATGGAATTCTATGCCTCCATCAGAAAGAATGACATTGCCCCATTTGTTAGGAAATGGAAAGGCTTGGAAAAAATTATATAAAGTGAAGTAAGCCAAGCCCAAAGACACATAGGTCCCATGGTTTCCCTCATTTGCAATATCTAGTATAGGTATGAGCCAAGCAGAAAAGGTCAGATAATATAATGTTAGGAAATGAACCCTTAGATATGTATTTAAATTTTTTTTCTTTCATGCATTTGTTTCTAATACATTTATAAGATTATTTCTTTGTTTCTTTGTATGTCCCTCCCCCACAATAAAACCCCTGCTTTAACTATATTTGATGTATGTATAATTTGTGGAGGAGATGGGGAAAAACAAGTCATTTAAGGATACAGGTGGACCGGTTGCAACAATGAGAAGTACAAGTTGTCATGCCGAAAATGAACTTTACAACTTTTGTGTGGGCGGGGGGTGGGGGGAAGATTGGGTGGGGGGATGGGAGAGGCTGGGAAGGGATGTGGAGGGTAAACAAAGGTGGAGTCTGCAATGTTTGATAAGAAATGTACTCATTATCTTGTCTATGTAATTTTAACCCCTCTTTACAGTATGTTCACAAAAATAAAAATAAAAAAATTTAAAATAATTTAATCCTAAGAGATTGTGAATTGAGTAATAAATTGCTGCATGAAGTGTGTACACAATGGGGGATAAGGTCTAATAATCGACGATGGGTAAATATCTGAGGATGATCAGAACAGTAATTAATTCTCACCAAAAAGAAAGAGAAAAAATTGAAAAGATAAAAATAAAAAGGACCAAAAGATCAGAAGAGATAAAACACACACACGCATACACACACACACACACACACACACACACACACACACACACACACATCGATAATAAAAATTATGAAAAGAAGAAAAGATTAATAGAAAACATTTTTGAAAAAAATTAAAAATTAAGAAAAGGTAAAGAAGAGTTCTTTGATTTTTTTGAGGGGGGTGGGGAAGGGGGTAGAATGGGAAGATCCTGCATCTCCCCCGTGTCCATAACCAATCTCTTGGTGGAGTCTCTGGTCTGCTTGTGGTGTTCGTTTTTTCTGTGGGTTGATTAGTTTCTTAAGTGAGTTTGAGCAGGCAGAAAAATGCTCTGCATTACCCAGGATTTTGTGATCCTCCTCCCATTCTACTTCAGTGGGAGGGAGATCTGCTTTGAGTATCACAAAAGAGGGAGATGGCTGTTTCCTCTAGTTTGTAGATGCTGTTTTTATGCTAGGTTCTGGGTAAAGTTGAGGTCTTTCAGCAAACAGTAGCTTTTCCCTGAGGGAATAGCTCCTGGGACACTCACAGAGCCCATCCTGGGGCCATTCTCAGGTTTTTGATTACTGAATTTCAATTGATTGTCTATGCTGCTGTATGGAGGGGCAGCCTCTGGCTCAGTTTACCCAGAGAAGAAAGTCACTCCTCCAATGGTGAGGCTTCCTTGCCTGGGCAGGTTGACTTTCCTTTGGGGGGAACTGAGCCAGGCAGTTCAAGTCAGGTTCCTGTGACCTCCTAAATGACTCTTGTTTTCTTCCAAGGCCTGAGTTGGAGATAGCTGTTCAAATGGTCATTTTTTAATATCAAAGATGGAGATCTCTGATGGCGGTGGCAGGGAGGGGTGGCCTTCCCTCCTCTGCTCCCTTAGAGTGAGGATGTCAGGCTTCTACCCACTCCGGAGTCTTTGGTCCTGGGCTGTGTCTGGCCTGCGATCTGCCGGATGAAGTTATCTGCTCCTCCTCAGTTCTTACTGGTGTTGAGTAAAATCTGCTTGCCTGCCACATCTGGCATCTTTTCTCAAGACTCTCTGTGCTATAGGTATGGAGGCTATGGCCACCGCTGCTGCTGCCGCAGCCACCACAGTTGCACCTACCAGCAAGTGCTCAGATTTGTCTCCTTGCCTTGATTTTCCCTCTCTGGCCAAACTCTCAGTACTCTGATGGAACATTTGGTGTGGTTCTCTAGCCTAGGACTGTTCACTTGATCACTAAAACTGCTTTGTATGCCAGAGATTGTTTAGCCTCCAGCTTCTCCTCCGCCATATTCATCTGAACATATTTTTTGCCTCTTATTGAAGTGTATCTGATATTTTCATGTAGGGTTCTCCAAATATAATATTAATTCATTCATTTCATTAGGACAATTTCGGTCGATTTATTATCCCTTATAATAATGAGAGCATGCTGTGTCAGACTCCTATTAATATGACAAAATACTTCATAAAATTAATTAAAAGGAGGAAAGTTTTATCTTGGCTTCTGATTTTATACATTTCAATTTACATTTCTTATCCTCATTGCTCAGGAACATGTGATGGCCTTTTTGTATTCATGGAAGCCAGGAAGTAAAGAAGAGGAGGAATGGGAGTGGGAAAGGGAGAAAAAGGATGAGAGGAAGAGGGAGAGGGAGAAGGAAAAGGAGAAAGAGAAGTAAAAGAAGGAAGAGGAAGAAAGGACTTTGATCTTAACATCCTCTTTGATTTCAAGTTCTCAGTGACCTAATCTCTTCAACTATGCCCACTTGAAAGGGTTCACCTCTTTATGGCAACGTAGTGAAAGCTAATTATTAATCACAATCCTTTATGATTTCAGATTTAATTTCTAGTTTAGTGGGTAGATCTTTCTATACAATTGTGATAACTTCTGTTCCGAAATATCAGAGATGCTATTTGGCATAGCAGTGATTTGGTTATACCATTGCTGGAGAGATGAATGAAATAATTTGAATGCAAATACATTTTATTTAGCAGATGCAGAAGCTTCAAGAGGTTTCATGTTGTGATCTTCAAAAATGACTATTTTATCTAACTCATAATGACATGAATTTTTCATAATTTTATAGCATTTCCATTCAAGTATTTATTATTTATAATGAGGTTCTTTCCTTCAAGTTGAAGGAAAAATAATCATTTATCTTATTTATTCTATAGAGTGTAGGTATAATATGAATTTCTTACCATTCAAAAATAACTTATCTTCAAGTCTATAGGAATAATTGGATAAGTGATGGAATATCTTGCTTTAGTTATCTTATACTGAGATTGATTCAATTTGTAAAAATAACTGTTGACATAAAATAAATGAAATTCACTGTTTTTGTAAAATGACTAGGTAATCAAATATCAGAAATATATGACCAGTAACTAAGATTTTTAAATAATCAAAAAATGTATGAAGCTACATTTTTGTGTCAAAAACTTTTAGGTTAAAAAAAGAGAAAATCATGTGACCACATTAGATAATATTTAATTTAATGAAAAATTGCTTCATTCAGCCTGATAGAGCCTATTGCCTTTAGCTTACATGAGAAATTTGATTAATGATCCCTTTTTTACTATTGAATAATAGAGTATTTCAATTTGTCCAAAGATTCTGTCATTTAAATCTTTGAGTGCATATTTTTTCAAAAAATTGAAAACTTTTTCACAGTACAGGTTCAGGTTTAATAACTAAATAAATATCTATGTTATTTGTTAAATTGATCCTCTAGCTTTCAAATAATATGAAATTTATTGTATTCTTGGATATATGAAGTCTGTGATACATATGGGTGTCTAAGCTTGTAATCCTGGCTACTCAGGAGGCTGGAGTTCAAAGCCAGCCTTGGCAAGAAAGTTTGTGAGACACATCTCAATTAATCACACACACATCACAACACCCACCCACACCTGCACACACACACACACACACACACACACACACATGCACAAAGCCAGAAATAGAATTGTGGCTCAAATGATAGAGCAATATCCTTGAGGGAAATAAAAACAACTAGGGGACAGGTCTTGAGTTAAAATCACAGGTACAACACACAAACACACACACAATATATGTCTAAGTGCTTATTTTAGTTTGAAGAAATAAACAATATCAGGAACAGTAATATTTGTTACATATCTTGCAACATTTGTGAAGTTGTTTTTAGTACAATATGTCTTAAGATATAATATAGGTCATTAAAATTAATATCAATCTAGTTAATATTTATAATTACTCATAACACCTTAGAGTACAGCAGTTCGTATTTTTCTATAAACATAAAAAATATTCTGAGTAAAAGAAAGACAAGAAGATTGGAAGAATAATAGAAAGAAAGAAAGGAAAAAAGAAAGAAAGAAGAAAAAGGCAAGAAAGGAAAGAAGAAGGAAGGAGAGAAAGAGAGAGAGGTAGGGATGTAGGGAAGGAAGGAGGAAGGACAGAAGAAAGGAAGGATGGAAATAGGAAGGAAGGAAGGAAGGAGGGAATGAAGGAACAAAGGAAGGAAGGGTGGGAGAAAGGAAGGGACAAACAATTTAATTTACAAAATCTATTTAGCCCAACATAAACTTCATGTAATTAATCCTTTAGTAAGTTCAAGTTTGCAATTTTCACTTCTTTGCATGTTCTCTATGCATGAATGAAACCAACAAATGAAGGATCATATATAACCAGGTGAATATGTTTGCATCTGTAGTAATATGTATGCAAATCTTTTTCTCATTTTCTATACATCATCAAATAACTATTTGCATACCATTTATACTTAGTTATAAATATTCTAAAAACTGATTAAACCAAAGGATGTCAATATATTATATAATATGAATACAAGTATTTATAGTGCTATTAATATTACAGTCTTCATGCTATATTAATTATAAAAATTTTATTATATATTTTATCAGAGAATTTAGCATCCTCTGATTTTGGTGTCTGTTTGAGTCCTACAAGCAAGCCATGATTTAAATCAAAGGAGATCTGTATTTGTTGGCTCAATTGAATATTTCTGAAAGCGATTAACTCATCAGAGATTGTTCAAATACATCAGAAGGGCCGTAGATAGGCTGTACCACGTTTACATGATTACCTATGATGTGATTCAAGAGCCACTGAACAATCATACTTCACTTTGCCATCACTATAATTATTCCCATTGCAAGAAGAATCATTCACATAAGTCACATGATATAAACTTTTCCTTAAGTTATTATTTCTATGAAATAATATCCAAAGGATACACTACACTGAATTAAAGAAAAAATTGCAAAGTGTATTGGACGTTGTAACTCCTTTCGTATGCACATGTGGAAATTCTATTCTCCCGTCTGGTGACATTAGAATCAACCTTTCAGAGATGGCATTACAATAATGATCCTGATAATAGAAGCTCAATATAACTACTCTGCCATATGAATGTCCAGCAAATAGATTGTGATGAACCAAAAAGTGGACCCCCAAAAGACAAGGAATTGCTTTGAACAAGCATTTTTATAATCAATGCTTAAGCTTCTAGCATATGGGTAATAAAATTCTGTTGTTTTTAAGCCACTTACTTTGAAGTATTCTCTTATAACAGCCCAATTGCTGACAACAGGCAAAGCAGTTTTGAGTTAATATCACAAATTATGATAAAAAAGACAGGTGCATAGTAAAGGACACCTATCTCAGCCATTCAGAGATTAGAAATGTGGAGAAATAGCCTCATTTATGTAGGTTAAACATGGAAGAGAGAACGTGGTTAGCCCAAAGCCAAATGCCAAAGGCAGAGAAATTTAACAAAATACCATGAAGTTGAAACAAGTCTTAAAAGGGAGATCTGGGCTTAAAGGGAGTAGGGCACTTCTGCCCTAATGGAAATGGTGGACTAATACAGTCATATCACTCAATGTACATGTGTGAGAATATAAGTAGGATACTTGAAGGGATAGGTGGTGTTGGGGTAAGGGAAGGAAGAAAAGTGGAAAGATTTCAATGTTCCAGATGTATTGTACATTGAAATGCTCATATACTCTATTAAACACTGACATGATGAAGCGAAACCCCTTTGCACAACTTGATAAAGATTAAAACAAATTTGAAGTTTTAATAGTAAGAGACAAGAATCATAAACGTTTAGAAATAAATAAGAGGATAGCATTGACATATTGTTATGGCTTGTGTTTCTTTCAATATACAAAAATTTATGTGTCAAGTCTGCTGCAAATGTAAATTTTATTTTGCCAATTCTTTTTGCAAATTGCTTAAAATATAGAGAACCAAATTCCATAACCCCTTCACTTCCAATAAAAAAAATCTTAAAGACCTTTAGGTTTCTCAGTTGTTTCTAAATATCTTAATGTGATGCATTGGAACCAATTTCATTCTACATTTAATTTTAATTTTTAAAACACTAAATTCTTCTAAAATCCTCTCACTCGGACATAGGTATGGATAGATAACTGACGTGGGCAGAATCAGAATTATTCAGAAGGCTGTAAATGGATGCTTATCTAATATTCTCTCTTCTTGATCATAGAAAACAAACTGCCTTTGTTAGGAAAATGAGGGAGAATGGAAAAGAAATAGGCCGAACTCCATCATCAACAGGTGAGGACTGTTTATTGATGAACAGCGAGGGGCACAGCCCTTCCAGCAGGTTTGGAGGTTGTGTGAGGGAGCTGGGACAGGATCTGGGTTTTTATAGGAAGTCTGAGCAAGGAGGTAGAGGTTAATGGAAAGCCCCTAGCTCAAGGAAGGTGTGGGCCCACAATGGGATGTTTACAGCTGGGTTAGGTGGATTGCCCTGCCTGCACTTCAAAGGAGTTCACATATACCTGGGTTTTGCCTGCAGTCTATATGGGCCTAGGATAGTAGGGTGGGGGTCAATCCTTCATATTCCATCTTCAGATACATAAAAGGATAGGGCCAAGAGGGGAGAGGCAAGTTCTTCATATAGGATCTTTGAATACATATAAAGAACTGGGCTGATAGAGGATTAACATGGAGTTATGAGAACAAAGCAGATTCCAATCATTTTGAAACCTGGAGTATAAAAGGTGGAGTATAAAAAGGGGTCTTTTCTGGCTGCCTTCAGCTGGCATGGGGGTGTCGAGGAGTCACTGGGGCTGGGGTCTTCAGGTCCATGTCTGTGCTCGGTCCAAGGCAGTGTAAGCAAAGCCTCTGGTTGCCTGCAGTAATAGGATGGCCTTGACGTGGTCCCAGGTCTTGAGTCAGGGCTATTATCCTGTTAGAGAGAAACTTGAAAATGCTGAGATCAAGCAAAAGGCTGACTGGTTGATATGAGTTACATAGGAAAACACACCCAGGGCACAAACCAGAAAAGTTCCATTTGGATCATGAGCCCATAGCCAGTCAGAAACTAGGGCTGGATTGGAGTAGTTAAGGTAAAGGGCCTGGTGAGAGACTTTGATCATTTCCTATAAATAGCTGGTAACAAAGGCAAGAATGTAAATTCTTGTCCAGTTAGAAGTTAGACAGATATGGACATTAGATGGACAAGCTTCTCAACTTGTTTCTATTGACCTCCTGGCTCTGGTTAATTTTGAAAGAACAGGCACAAAGTGGCTGATGTGACATCATCTCCTCTATACTTTTCTGCCTTGTCCTGGAATCTAGCTGCTTGTGGCTAGGATATGGGCTTTGAACTCAAGGCCTGAGCACTTTCCCTGAGCACTTCTGCTCAAGGCTAGCATCCTACCACTTTGAGTCACAGGGCCACATTTAGCATTTGGATGGTTAATTTTTGAGCCAGCTTCCAGCCTGGCTTATTGCTGTTTGTATAGGAATAGAGTCTCAGGGATTTTTTGCCTGGGCTGGCTTTGAACTGCAATCTTTGCCACAAAAACACTTTATAATTTCCAATCAAAGTAACAAGGAGATCAGTGGGAACAAGTAGAGCTTATGTGCACCCTGTCAAAAATTGATCAAGAAATACTTGCCAGAACTCTGCAATGACACAACTCAATAGCTAGGATGAGGGTTTGAGTATATCTTGGCTGCCTGGGATACCTTATAACCAAAGTGTGTAAGAGGCTCTCCTGGCCTATACATGTATTAATAGCATAACAACATAGCTGGCTTTTTCAGGTCAGGCTGGGTAAGGTTTATAGAGAGTGTCCCACAAGAGTCTAGTTTTTGTAAATCTAAAGGAGTCTTTTACCAAGAATCAGCTGTGTGTGATCCAGTCAGGCAGGAGTCCAGTATACCATGGAGGTGTTAGCATGCTTCAGGCAGGATCTTGGCTAGACTGCATCCCTCGGATGAATGATTAATTACTTACAACATTATACACAGACTGGCTAAAGACACTTGACTTTAGATGGATATAGAGAATAACATGCTAGTTTTAATGTTAAATCACAGTCAATAATTACATACAAACTTTACTCATAAGCTGTCTTTTAAGGCATACTCATACCATCTCCTACATACTCGAACTTTCTGAGGACAGAAACAGTTATGTGGAACAAACATTTTAAGACAATTCTTACCTCCTTACTGGTGTTTTTCATCACAGCTGGTTAGTAGATGAGCTGGGTCTCATTCCTTTTACTACTACCCTTGATAAAAATGTTTTCTTTTAACAAACAGCACATTTGATAGGAAATATCTGTATCAAGAAATAGAAGAAGATAACGTTTTACACAGGTTTTATGTATTATAATAAGATTATGCTGAACATGTTCACACACTTATACTTAAACCAAAGTTTTAAGGTGCACTTAAGTTTTTAAAAAAATGAAAACCAACCATATGGGTTTTTTTTTGAATTCCAGTGGCAAAGTGATATTGTTTTGCCCAATATGATAAAAACACGTGTCAATGTCAGAAAAGTAGGCAATACCAAACAATATGCAAGGCAAATTTTGACAAACAGAATTTCCACCCTTAAACAAACATTAATAACAAGAGCAGAAAATCTTTAAATCGATTTTGGTGATGAGGCATATTATATGATTTAAATATTTTAACCCCTAGAAGAGTGAAGAGGAGAGTGGAGTAAGGTTGGTGGAAGAGTGGAGGTTGTAGAAAAATCCATTATGTTGTCTTTGTCTCTTTCTAGCTGTCAACTTCCAGGGCATGTAGAGAGAATTGGGGGAGAGGGTGGCTGAACAGCCACCATAAGGAGAAGAAATAACACTTTTAACATGAAGACATTTAAAGGGATGATGTGGCATAATGAAGGTGCTGAAAAGTGAGTGTTTGAGTGAGTGGATAGAGTTATTGGAAGATGTGAGAGGGAGGGATTTCTCTTCTGCAGTCTCCTAGAGAAGAAATTAAGAATAAAGATTTTGATGTGAGTGGACTCAGGAAAGAGAAAAGGATTGGATTATTGTCTAAGTCCAAAAAGAAAAAGGACTGGTTTGTTTCTTTTATGGGATTTCAGTGTGATAAAAGGAGAGAGCCGTAAAAGAGAGAGGCTGTCGTCAGTGTTTTTGACAACCATACACTTTCAGTGACAGGTTAACGAAAGTTCCAGAGCAGAGGCCTATTTATTTAGGGTATGGAAGGGAAGAAGGTGTATTAGCCATAGAACAGGATTGAGAAGTGTAAAAGTATGGAGGGGTTTGTGTAGAGGGATTTTTAACAGGGCTGTTAGCTTGTTGTTTTATCTTTTTTTTTTTTTTTGGTCTGGTCGTGGAGCCTGAACTCTGGGGTTGGGAATTGTCCCTCAGCTCTTCAGCTCATGGCTAGTGCTCTACCACTTGAGCCACAGTGCCACTTCCGGCTTTTTTCTTTTTGCTTATTTGGTGCTGAGGAGTTGAACTCAGGGCCTCAGGCATGCAAGGGAAGCACTGTACCACTGAGCCACCTTCCCAGCCCTTGCTGTTTTATCTTTGGAGGCCTATGCCCATTCTCACCTTGTGTCAGCTACACAGGTAGGCAGACAGGAAAGCACAGGGACAGGGGTGAGCAGAAGGGGTTTGCTTGACACAGGCACACAGTCTTAGCCTAGATAAGCTGGACCAACTGCAAATAGCAAGAGTGCAGTTAGAAGGGCAAGGAAAGAGAAAAGGATCTTTGGTGTCAGAGGTTATCAAAGAAAAGAGAGAGTGAGAGAGAAAGGGAGAGGGGGAGAGAAAAGGGGTGAGAGACAGATTGAGCTGCTACAAGATGAGGAGTTACATTTTAGAGGAGATAGTTAGGAAAATCATGGCAGAGAAGGGCTTGGTGAGCAAGGCTGGAGAGCGGGTAGGGGGAACTCTGGAGTGGAGGTCAGAGAAGGACTTGGTGAACAGAACAGAATAAGCAGAGTGGGGGTTTTCTGGAGCAGAGGTAGAAGAGGGCTTATGTATAGGGGACCTGGGACTCCCCACCGTTTTGTTGGAGAATTGTTTAAATCACTAAGAGGAAAACCTAAGGTTCTGAATTTAGGCCAGTGCTGGCCATGATAATGAAAACAGATTTTGGAAGAAAAACACGTCAGATTATTTTTTTACTGTAAATCAGTCAGCCCAGTTTCTTAAGATTAGACCACAGTCATACCAATGGGGTGTCTCTGGGAGACAATTTGGAAAATTTGGTAGGACTACTGAGTCTGTCCCGTTGTTCCAGGCATCCCTGGTGATTTGGGAAGGCAGATGGCCATATCCAAGTAATTAGGATAGAGCATCCCCAAAGGTCCTAATTACAGTGGGTCATGGAGTCAGGAAAAGAGACACTCCTGGAGTCTCCTGGATTCCCACAGACAGGAAGGAAGGAAGGAAGGAAGGAAGGGAATCCTGGATTCCTGGGGTCCGTTTCGTTGCACCTCCACCACAGACTGGGCTGCTAATCTTGTACTGAGGCTTTTACATGGTGAGTGAAGTTGACCAAAAGGCAAAGACCCTCCAACCTGGAGTTAAGAGTCCAGGAACAGAGTAAAAGAGAAAGAATAGGGGGAGAGACCTTTTCTGGGTTTATGCAGGGGGCCAATAATACCTCAAGCCACAGCACGGTTGCTGTCCACTGCTTGCACTGTTTACAAAGGCAAAGATCAAGAGGTCTTTCATGTGGCTGTTTAGCCCAAAGTAAGCTCTGAGGGCTCTGTCCTCCCAGTGGAGAAAGGCCTTGGAAGGAGGAGGAAGGTAGCTGAAAGCCTCCATGAGGGGTGGCAAGGAGGGGTGTGGCCCCTGGGCAGAGGGCACACAGTCCTCCCGGGTGTCAGAACCATATGTTAGGAAAATGGAGGAGAATGGAAAAGGAATAGGCTGAACTATATCATCAACAGGTGAGGACTGTTTATTGAGGCACAATGATGGGCACCATCCTTCCAGTGCATTGGGAGGTTGTATGAGGGAGCTGGGATAGGATCTGGGTTTTTATAGGAGGTCTGAACAAGGAGGTAGAAGTTAATGAAAAGCCCCTAAGTCAAGGAAGGTGGGGAACTTTCAGTTTGGCCCACAATGGGCTTACGTGGATTTCCCTGCACTTCCAAGGAGGTCGCACGTACCTGGGATTTTGCCTGGAGTCTGTATGGGCCTGGGACAATAGCGTGGTGGGGAGGGCAGGTCAATCCTTCTGTCCTAATTGGAAAAAGTTATCCTTACCAGCTTTTCTGCATATAACATTCCATAAACATTTTCTTATTAGAGGATTATTCAAGATTAGCTATAAATTGATTGATAATGACTGAGCTTGACAGAAAGGTGAGGGAAATCTCTCTACACTTCAGTGAGGTTCTGACTTGTGTTTCACAAAGTGTTATGAAAGCTCTCTATGAGAAATCTAACAGCTGCATTTCTAAAAAGTCCTTGCATGCTTACACTTTCTGATAATGTCTCAACTCAAGTACTTCTTCTTGAAGATCCACACCATTCAATGATGCTGTATTAGATCCTTGTTACATTTTACAGACAGCTCATGGTGATGAAATTTGGGTTTTTCATAATTGCTCTTCCAATTCCATCCACAATATGCAGACAAAAATTATCTGAAAAATTTGTATCCGTTGATAGTGCATATACTTTTCTACTACAAATATAAAATGTAGTAAAATTTTTCATAGCAATCATACTGCACTAGGTTGTGGGCAGATTCTAATGTAAATAATATACTGTGTTTATGTAGAGAATTTGAGCATCCAAAATTTTAATATGCCTGTGGTCGTAAAACCAGTACCTTACTGATATTGGGTGACAAATACTTCATATAAGTATAGAAGAAATTTTCCTCGTATTTTTAAATATATTATTTTTGTAAATATCATATACAGAGGGGTTACAGTTACATAAGTAAGGTAATGAGTACGTTTTTTATTGAGCATTGTTACCCCCTCCTTTGATTTTCCCCTACCATCCCTTCCCTGCACACCTCCTCAACTCCCCACTTTACCCCCCTCTGATATTGTCTTGTACATCCCATTGCTACAGTGGGTCAACCTGTATCCTTTCCTTGTATCTTAAATGAAGAAATGCTGGCTTGATTTATGCTTTTTCTACTTGTGTAGACACACCTATAGTCACTCACCAAGTCCAAAAGCACATAAGTGAAATGCACATCATCTTTTGTCAGTTGGTATAATTGTATTGTACACATTTATTGACAGGTTACAAATTATTTTCAATTTTTAATACATTAAAAAACTTTCTTTTTTTTTAAATTTCTTGGCCAGGAAATGGAAGACCTCAGTCAGCATTTCTAACTTTAGACTTTTCACATGGGTTGGTTAAGTGTTGACCTGAGGTCCAGTCTTCTGAGGCCTCATTCATCTGCTTAGGAATTGATGGTAGTTGGATGTGAGGGCGATCTGCTGTGACATCTGTCACCCCATTGATCCCCAGGGTTGATTCGGCTGATCTGGCTGGCTAGGTGGGTGTCCCCTTCCTCCCTCACCGCTACATGTGTGTCCCTCCCGAAACTGTGCACTCTGTCGAGGAGGACGACCATCCCCAATAGAGGAGGACCGGTCTTAGGTCAAGGATATACGGGTAGCTGAGCTCCCCTGCTAGAACCTCCAAACAAGCTCTCAAGGAATTGATGGTAGCTTTTGTAAAAAAGCTCAAGGAAGGCTGCCATTTAAAGCCTTATAACCTTATTTTTTACCAGGATATTCTTCTGCTTTGGTTTTTGAGACTGTCTACAAGAGCAAGAATTCCGTGGGGAGCAAGGAGACACCATAAGACCTTTACTTACTGAGATTTCTGAGTGATTTGTTATCACTTGTACGGCATGTTGCAAGTCGATTCTGGCAAAAACTACCAATTTTAGGAGATAAGATGAGTGGAAAAAAAACTCTTAGAGACAAAGACATCTTCAACATATTCGGTTCCAAGCATTCCATCTAAGGCATATTCAACAATTAGTGAAACTTGTGTTGGCTGTATCTATGTGTCTTTCTCCATGTGTGCATGTATACATGTGTATATGTATGTGTATATTTGTGTGTATAGTAACATACATGTGTACATATATAAGGGCATATACACACATATATGCAAATATAAATAAATATAAATATGTAAATATATGTGTATATATCAGCTGTTCAGTGATTTAATCTAGAGTTCCCAGCACATTGCCATTCTCACAAAGTGTACATGATAAACTGCTCTGAGGATCTGTGCTCACTTCCCCCCATTACCTTGTTTTTCATCCCTGTGAACAACTTCAGCCTACTTTCCCTAGGATAGCTTTGTTTTGGTTACTGACTGATAATAAAAGAAAAACATTCTTTGTAAAAGAAAAAGAACTTTTAGGTCACAAATGGATGCCTATGAGATAAAATTATAATAGAAATAAAAGTGAAAAGGAATTCCTAGATCTGTTGTTTTGCCATTTAGAATGGCAAAGAATAATATCACGTTACTCTTATAACTTTTAAAGAATGCAAGGATAACTGATGGTCCCTATCATGTTCCCACAAAACCAGTGGATCCTGAAGGATAATAGTAGACCAGCAGAAATTCTAAATAGCAGACATGGAGCATGAAAGAGAAAGAGAGAAAATGAGAGAGAGAGAAAGAGAGAGAGAAATATCATAATACTGGAAGTGCATAACAGATAAACAAGAGCTGTATGAGAACCTTCATACTTCTATCTTTAGACTCTCCATGTACATTTGAAGGTATTTGATGTCTGATAACTCATCAATATAAAAATATAAAGTAATTTTGATAAAAATTAAAGATTACTCAGAAGAAATTATAAATGCAAAAACAGTCTTCACAGAAGCAAACTCTCAGGGATATTTCATGACTTTGAAAAGGATGAAGTGGCTGAAGTTAGTATAAATTTAGAAGTATGACAATTCACAAAAACATAAAAAGATATTCATGTATTTCATTATATAACACAAAGCAGAAAGTAAATGTTGTTCAGATGATTTTTAAAAGAACAGTCTCTCCGGTTCTTGGAAGGTGGCTCATTGTTAGAGTGCTTGCCTTGCATGCATGAGGCCCTTGGTTTGATTCCTCAGCACCATATAAGCAGAAAAAGACAGATGTGATGCTGTGGCTCAAGTGGTAGCACTCAACTTGAGCTGAGGGGCGGCGCCCAGGACCCAGAGTTCAAGCCCCACAACCAACAAAAACCAAACCAAAAAACTAAACAAAACACAGTCTCTCACTTTTGTGGCCTCAACTCTGTAAAACCACTGCTTCAGCTTAAGGCTAAGATGTTATGTGTGGACATTTATCAACACTCCTGATTCAGATTCTACTTGAGAAAATTTTTAATCAATATTTTGTTCTTAATTTTGATCGCTGTGAATTCACATGCACCTATAAAAAATGGTCATCCCAGTAACATTTTCAAAATACCTCGTAATGACGACTTAAAAAAGTTGTATTATATTGCAAAAAGGAAAACAATGCAAAAAATAAAGAAAACCAATAATTAAATATTAATGATTAATAAAATAAAAACCAAATACCAGTATTTCCAATATTTGAAGTATACTACATATTAGATTTTACAATTTGCTCATATTCCTGTACATTTAAAACTGGCTAAGATTATGATGTTCAACAAGAATTTTATAAGCTATGAGTACCCTTTAAAGTTACACTGTAAGATATCTTTTTATGTCTCACTCATCACTGATACATGGCTTATATAATCATTTGTTCCTTGCTAACATATAAAGAAAAGAAGCCCTAAATTTTCAACAGAAATTGTGTAGTTAAAGTCTTATCTCTTTGCTCTGTTTCTTTACAGAAAGACTTTGCATCTTCTCATTAATAAATTTTCTATAAACTCTGAAATGTACATACTTAGTAATATATGTCAGCTACCATAAATCTTAAATACTTTATGGAAAAGTTTTATGACCTGATAGTCTTTATTTTGGCATATATAAGCAGGTTCCCAAAAATAAACATATTTAAAACATTAAAACTTTTAACACACCTTAACACTTGCTGCAGTGTTCATTATGAGAGGTGCCCTGTATAGAATAATTGAATTCCTCCTCCTACACATCTCTTGAACAACAAACATCTGGACTCATTTTGTTTTTGTCATATCAATCTTGACTTTATTCTTAAATGTGTGCTTATGTAACAAATACCTGGCTCTAAAATTTCACAATTCTTTTGAACTTGCTTTTTGTTGAATTATCTAGTTTAAAAAAATCAATTCCACTTTATATATAAAAAATGTTCTGTGCTTAATTCGGCAGCACATACACTAAAATTGGAACAATAAAGAGAAGATTAGCATGGCCCCTGCGCAAGGATGACACCCAAATTCATGAAGCGTTCCACAACAACAGATGCTGGAGGGCATGTGACCAGAAGGGAACCCTACTATATTCTTGGTGGGAGTGTAAACTTGTTCACGCACTTGGAAAGCAGTATGTATGTTCCTCAAAGGGTTACACATAGAGCTCCTCTATGACCCAGCAATCCCACTTTTGTGCATTCACCCAAATGATCACTAACAAGGCCATTCTAAAACTACCAGCACAACTATGTTTATTGCAACATTATTTACCATAGCTTAGATATGGAACCAACCCCGATGCCCCACAATAGATGAATGGATCAAGAAAACATTGTGTGTGTGTGTGTGTGTGTGTGTGTGCGTGTGTGCATGTGCATGTGTGTATGTGCGTGCATGTTGGCATGCCCAGAGTTTGAACTCAGTGCTTCAAGGATTTGCAAGGCCTTTCCTCTCTAGCTTTGTGAGCTATTATGTGAGCTACATTTCCATTCCTGGACCTTTGCTAGTTCATTTAAATTTTTGAAAAATAATATTGTGATTTTTTTTTTGCCTTAATTGGCTTCCAACTCCTATCCACAGATCCCATGTTCCTTTGTAGATATGCCGGGTAGACAAGATTACAGGTATGACAAACCAGTACAAGGCTTTAGGAATAATTTTAAATGTAGAAGAAACTTTAGTTCAGGAGGGCCTGTTTTATTATTTCCTACTTTTAAAGCATTTTGGAGTGACTATATGTGAATTGTTTACGTTTTGGGATCCTTAAAAGACAGTAAGTGATGGTATTTAAGAGTTTTAGTACTTTTTAAAAAGGATACTGGAACTGTGGGACAGAAAAATTTGGCTCTCTTTGGACCTCAATTTATAATCTCAGCACTGAGCATGATAACCCAAAGTCACCAACTCAGTCTGTGTTGAAGACAAAATGTGATAGAAAACAATTACCGTGGGCAATATTTTTTATGCTATTATTTATTGGACAATATGAATATTGATTTGAGAGTATAAGAGAATGGAGAGATTTTACCTACATTTTTGTACTGCTGAAAGGCTTTTGGAAACTGACTCATTTCCTTCCTCACTATATGTCTTTGGGCAATGCACTTAGTGCCTTGAATTACAATTTTTCTCAACACTAAAATGGTAATAACATTAGCATTACAGCAAATTTTTTAAGACCTAAGAGACATAAAACTTGTGAAATACTTAACATAAACTTCTATGAATGAGCTTTCAGTTTACCCAGTAGTTTTTTTTAATATTAAACAGAATGTGATATATATCACAGGAATCATTACATGTAGTGAGCAACCAGAAGTAATGTTATTTATTGACTATGCTGTGCTTCCAAGGAGACCAGCTGGATAACTTCTGATGCTGTAAATCAAACTGGTTATCTTATGTCTTGATAGTGTAAAACTATCAGGGACAGAATAATGAAGGAATGCTGTAGACTGGGGTGAAGTCCATATGATAATGTGCAAAACTCATAAAACGTAAAAGTAACTGAGCAGTAAATTGAGTTTTACATCATTTAAGGTAAATTGCAAAGGCAGGGAAGACATAGAAGAATGAATTCTCCTTTTGATATCCTATCATACAAAGGTCCTTAGCAGGATGAACTCTTTCCTCATTCTTGTAGAGGCATCATCAGATGAGAGGAACTCTATTTTTGGGTTGCTTCCTTCAATTTATTCTTCAGTTTGAAACCTGAACTACATGAAACTGCAAGAAACCAAGGAGAATTAGACATGCAGGATTTGGAAAGAGCAATAAAATAAATAAAATACAGAGAGCCTTGTAAAAGGTCTAAATAAATTGAGTTATATAGTCTCAAGCGTAAAGAGAAAATGATTTAAGCAATATCATGTTATTGAAAATTGAAAATTGTTAGGAGTTGCTCAATTTTTTTCCTTTCCACTATATTGAATTAATTATTGATTTTGTATATAGAGATTAAAGATGAGATTAACAAGGAAATTGATTAAAAATCGACAAAAGTTCTGAATAGCCATATTTTCCAAAATGCCCTGAAAATCACCAGTGGGTTTACAAAGTTGTGTTTAATACCACTTCTATGCTGGATTAATGCTTTGTGAACAGAAGTAATTAGAGAAATGCAATTCAAAATTATTATGATGCTACTTCATAACTATTATAACTCATCAAAAAAATCAAAGGAACTTGGTGTGGTGGTAAAGGCTTGTAATTCCAAGCATTTGGAAGGTTGGAGTAAGAGGATTTGAGCCTAAGGCCAGTCTGGGTACTGCACATAGTAAAAACCTGCCTTTTCAAAAAACTCAAACGTAATTATGTTGGTGATAGTGTGGAGAAAAGGAAATTTTCTACACTCGTGGTTAAAATACCGGTTATTATTCTCATTCTAGAAAGTATTATGGAGTTTTCTAAAGAAATACAGAGTTGAAATATCATCTGACCCACCAATCATATGATTATTTCTCTCTGGGTAACTAGTAAATACATCTATAGTTCATTGTTATTCACATTATCCACAACAAGCAAGATATAAATCAAAGTTATCTGTTCAACTACAGACTAATAAAGCAACTGTGGTGCATGCACAAATATATTTTTGTTTCATCCCTAAACTAGCAAGAGACTTCTCCTGTTAGCCACAACTTACAATGACCTGAAAGATGTATTCTAAATGAAGAAAACTGTTGTCTTCTGATCTTTGTCCAAACACACACACACACACACACCAACCTAAAACAACAGAGGAATTTTTCAAAAAGTAAAGCAAACTGGAATTTCTGGGGCATTTATGTCACAATATAGATGATAGTAGATATACAGGATGACCAAGTATAGAGTTGTAATGTACAATATGAGGATGCAGCGGACAACACTGGCTTTACATAGGAATGAAGCTAATTAAGTAGGAGCTGTTCTTCCTTGTAGGGGTTGCTCTTTTAATTGTTCTCCTTCAGTAATGGATGAGATTAACATAATTCTTTAAATATACCTGCCGGTTTGTAGAAATAATAACAAATAAGATAGCAATAATGTTGTATGCTCAACATAGAACAAAATGTCAAATTAAAATACATGAGATTATCTTTGATATAAACTAATTATTACAAATAAGGGAACCCATTGGACATATGTTTCTTTAAGTCTGGCTTACTTCAGTTAATGTGATTTTTTCCAATATCTTCCATTTCCTGACAAAGAGGTGGTATTATTCTTTCTGATGGAAGCATAGTATTCCATGTGTATATAGGTGTGTATGTGTGTGTGTGTGTGTGTGTGTGTGTGTGTGTGTGTGTGTGTGTGTGTGTATTACATTTTCGTGATCAATTCATCTACTGAGGTACATCTGGGTTGATTCCATATCTTAGCTATGGTAAATAATACTGTGATAAACATAATTGTGGCTTGTTTGTGGTCACTGTGATAAATACCCAGAAGTGGGATTACTGGGTAATAGGGGAGGATTATTGTGTACATCAAGGATAATCTTAGTAGATGAGCAGAATAGCTCAATTGTACATATGACCATATAAGGTGATTCCAAGCGAAATGAACTCCAAGACATGTTATTTGTTGTTGTTGTTCTTAATGTACTATGTGATTTCTTTTTAACCTTTTGTGTTTTCCCGACTTATCACTATATTTGATTTTGATACCCTGGGTTTTGTAAATATGTTGATCTCAATTAGGGAAGGGAAAGTGAAAAAAATGGAGAGACAAAGGACAAAGGGGAAACCTATGCAAAAGTGATAATCACAAGACAATATATTGGAAATACTCTTGGGGGGTTTGGGAGGGAAGAGGGAGAAAAATGAAGGAAGGGGTAACAAGTTGGAAAAAGGAATTCATTACCTTACTTATGTAACTATAACCCCTTTGTACATTACCTTGACAATAAAATTTAAATAATAAAATAACATACATGAGAGCAGCAATACAGGAGATGGAAGTGGGGGAAATACTGTATTATACAATGAAGAGTAGAACAGCTGTAGACAACAGGAATTTTACAGTAACATAGGAAGTAATAAGCTATCATACAGATTTTCATCCTCATGTTAGTCACTAAAAAGGGGAAAATGCACAATCAGCAAACCAACAGAGATAGAAAACTAAACAATTAAGGTGGAGGGCTGGGAAGGTGGCTCAGTAGTAGAGCACTTGCCTTGCATGCCTGAGACCCTGGGTTCAATTCCTCAGCACCACATAAACAAAAAGAAAAAAGGTGGAAGTGGTGTTGTGGCTCAAGTGGTAGAGCGCTAGGCTTGAGCTGAAGAGCTGAGGGAAAGCGCCCAGGCCCAGAGTTCAGGCCCCACGGCCGGATGCCCCCCCAAAAAATATATAAACAAACAATGAACATGGAGAGATGACTTGGAACAATAACAAATGACACAACTAGGAAACAAATAACAAGCTGGTGAGTTTAAAAAATATTACCCATAATTCTATTAAAAGTTTTTTTACATCACAATTTGTTAGAAATATACTTCAAATCACAGTTTAATAGTATATCATTATAATAATAGGTTACTTATTATTGATTTCTTAATATTGAATGTTTAATGTATAATTTTAGTAGCTATAGAAAAGAAAAATGTGAAACTAATTTTAGTGATATATTTCAGGAATTGTAAAATTGAGAGGCATTAAAATTTAAACAATACATCATTATTGTTTCATTTATGTAAATTGATGTGGTAATTCAAATTGTATTCTACACTTAGCACTCAACATCGAATAGGAAATTATTGCACATGAATTTGGTATTAGGTTGAAGGGTGCAGCCTTGTGGTAAAATTCACACCACACAGTACACGAAGGTATGACTCCTCTCATCTAGCTTAAATTGTGGAAATTTGATTTCTACACGCATGTTAAATTCCTGTCTAGGTGACATCTATACATTTATATAAATTATGTACACGAGGAGTATTTCAGATGACACTTAAAAGTCATATTCATTAATTAAATTTTTATTATTTTGTACCAAATAAATATTTATAGAGAGACTGAATTTCTGAGTAGATGATGGTGTATTTGTGCCAGATAATACTTACTGAGGCTTATTTTATATTCCTGACATTGTTTATACAGTTGGACTTAATTTTCCGTAAGGGGTAAGTGTATTATATTGGATATATGAAAGTAAACTGAATGTTGATTCCATTAATCCTTTGCAATTTTTGTAATCTCAATATAAATTATCCATGTGTTTGAAGTAATGAAAACAACAACCGATATAAGCAACATGAATCAATCTGTAGCAGACAAGTATTTTCACCTTTATTTTGATAGTTGTTCCTCTTTTACACTACAGAATATTCTTGGGAAAATGTGCTCCAGGCTGGCCACAATTGCAGAATATTATGGTTTAATCTATCAGTCCCATTGTTGGTAACACAGAAAATCTACTGATTCTTGTGGTTTTTATACCCTCCTACATTGCTGAAAGTTAGCATCACCTTTACTAACTTGAGGAAGGAAGCTATAGGGTCCTTTATATACAGGATCATTTCATTTGTGAAAAGGGATAGTTTTACTTCTTCCCTATTTGGATCCCCTTCATGTTTTTCTCTTGCCTATTGCTCTTGCTAGAAAGTACACTACTATATTGAAGAGTAGTAGAGAGAGTGGACATCCTTTTCTTATTCCTGTTCTTAATATCTTCATGCCTCCACCTTTAGATATATACTTATTGTCATATCTTTGTCATACACATACACTAAAACTCCCAGCACAACTATGTTTTTGCAGCATTATTATCATAGCTAAAATATGGAGCCAATCCCGATGCCCCTCAATAGATGAGTGGATCCAGAAAATGTGGTATATATACACAATGGAATTTTATGCTTCTATCAGAAAGAATGACACAGCCTCTTTCTTAACAAAATGGAAAGACTTGGAAAAATCATATTATGTGAAGGAAGCCAGACTCAAAGTAACATAGGATCCATGGTTTCCCTCATTTTCATTAATTAATGTATGCTTAGGATAGTCCTGGCAGATAGGTTCACTTTTATTTTTTTCATTGTGAAAATACTGTACTGAGGGGTAAAAATTACATGGGCAAGATAATGATTACATTTCTTATCAAGCATTGTAGCCTCCCCCTTGGTTTCCCCTTCCCATCCCTTCCCATCTGCGGCGAACGCCTTCTCGGCCAGCGAGGAAGAACGACCACCACACCAGGAGTCTTCTCAGATCACACTTTATTGGAGAGCTTTTGAGTTGATGGGAGAGCTTGAGCGAGAGACCCCGTGTACAGAAACGTGGCCGCTTATATATGGAATAGGAACACGGGTCGTTCTATCATTGGTCGTCTGCCTTTCACCGTCACCAGGTGCCACGGGATTGGCTGGGGACTCTACGTGGCTCGCGCATGCGCAAAGCCCGGGACCCACAGTCCCGCCAAGCACTGCCTAATATGGAGTTGTTTACCTCAAAGCTGCAAGGAAGTGGGCACCATCTTGTAATGGCGTTCGCCCTGGCTCTCCGCAGTTCCCCCTTTTTGTTTTTGGCAACAGGTAAGAGTAGAGGTCTGTTCCCTGAATAGAAGAGGACAATGCAAAGCCTTCGTTCCAGGTTACCTCTCCCCAGAGGATGGCCCTCCAGTCCGATGCCTTTTTTCCAGGGGTGGGGAAAGCACAGCATCAACCCACATGCAAACAGACTTGCTCTTTTTGAGGAGATGGAGGTCTTCCCCAAGTGCAGTGCATACGCCTAGCACCCTGTCCCGTATTGTAAGCTGCATACCTGTCCCGGTGCAATGGGATCCCCTGATCCCTCAGGGTGCTAAGGCTATGCAGGATGGCAGGGCTTAATTGCCCTTTAGGGCTGTCAGCCAAATCTGGGGTGAGGATCCACTTTCCAAGGCGGCTAATGCTTGTGAGATAACAACCTTGTCCCTTCTGGTTTGGGCTCGAAGGCAACAGACCAACCATAGGCAGACTACGCATCCTCCCAAGCAGCAGGCCAAAAACATCCCAACTCCCACCCACTCTTTAAATCAGGAAACAGCAGAGGAGATCCAAGACTGGAGTCCCTCCACCAATCCGGGGTCCACTCGCGTTGAGTTCACTGTAACAATGGCAATCCGCAGCTGATCCAGCATCTCCTCAAATTCGCTGGTCCAATTACCTAAAAGATAACTAGACAATTGTTTAGACAAGTCTGCAGGTCGGGTAAAATTATTATACTGCACACTGGTGACACACAACCATTCATATTTCCACTGACAGCCAAGTTGAACAATCTGCCAAAGGGTATCCACTTGTTCCCCCTCTCAACTGAGAGTTGATACCCCTCTGTATTTAAAGTGTGTGCCGTTTGTACTGAATGGCTCATAGCAAGAGCTGCCGTGGCAGCCCCCACAGCTGCCAAGGAAGTAGCTGTAACAACAGCAGCAGTAATGCCAAAATCTCTTTTTGGTCTAAATAGGGTCAAAGCACTAGAGGCATTAATAGGCACAGGCACCCAGCGGGGCATACGTGCAATAATAGCATACTCATACTTAGAAGCATTCCAGCATTGAGTATAAAAGCAAGAACTGTTAGTACAATTAACAGGGTTTACCTCACTAACTATAAACACAAATGGGGGATACACACAAACTGGGGTTACAGCGTAAGTAATATTTTCCTGTGGTTTGACTCCTTCCCCTTCACAGCTCGCGCCAGTGCCAGATATGTTTACTGAGCTTGTCGTTGTCTTTGTCTTTGTGTCCCAGTAGGCCCACGGCTTGGAGGAACTCCACCGGAACTCACTCAACCCGATCTTCCCCCCGCCAATCATAACCATGGGCTCCAGGTTCATACAACTCCCATTTACTCCACATAATAGCCAATTATCAGAGGGATTAGAGACATACACTTGTTTAGGATCTTGATCTGTATAATTTTGTCCTTTATAAGTCGAATTAAATTCTGTACTTATACCAGGGGAAAAGAAAAAGATCTCATTTTCAGTAACCCAGGCCCCAGTACAGGACTGGCAACCTGTCCAGGGCCAAACATTCCCTGAGTGTTGGCCAACAAAAAAGAGGGCCCATTTTGGAAAACTGGGCGGCTTATCTTTTGCTCTCTTTGCTGGCCACCATCCACTAACCCAGGAGGCATTTGCCTTAAAGCAAGGGCCAAATCTTGGGGTATCAAACCAGCCCGCTGTCTGGGATAAAAGCAAAATGCACGGGGAGAAAGAATGGGCAGATGTATTCTTAACAAGCTGAAAGCACAAGCTCCCCTCTAAATGGAGGATCCTGTTTTCCCCAATAGGGGCCTCTACCATATCTGGCAGGAGATATGGGATATCCATGGTTCCGTTGGTACCAAATAATCGTGGGAAAAGCCTGGCATCATGCTTGACTGGCATCGGCCTCGGGAACACCGACAGGATCCCCCATCTGTGTTCCTCCTGGCTGGGGTAGACCTTGACCATCAGTAATATCATCATTATCAGGGACTTCGCAGTCATTTTCCTTTTCTTTTTGGTCTTCTTTAACAAGTCATGTCAACCGACTCGGGACCCAGTGTGGCGTTTCTTGATCCTGGGGGAACTTACCGACGTCTCCTCTCCGTGTGTTGAGTTCTGGCTCCTGTTTGGCCTCTCGCGTGGTTCCCGGGTTTCGGCACCACTTGCGGCGAACGCCTTCTCGGCCAGCGAGGAAGAACGACCACCACACCAGGAGTCTTCTCAGATCACACTTTATTGGAGAGCCTTCTTGTTTGTAGGAGAGCTTGAGCGCGAGAGAGCGTGCACAAAAAACATGGCCGCTTATATAGGGAATAGGGACACGTGTCGTTCTATCATTGGTTGTCTGCCTTTCACCGTCACCAAGTGCCACAGGATTGGCTGGGGACTCTACGTGGCTCGCGCATGCGCAAAGCCCGGGACCCACAGTCCCGCCAAGCAATGCCTAATATGGAGTTGTTTACCTCAAAGCTGCAAGGAAGTGGGCGCCATCTTGTAATGGCGTTCGCCCTGGCTCCCCGCACCCATCAGTTCCCCGTCCCACACCATGTCCTCCTCCTCCCCCCAAGTGGTAATATTTGTTTTTCCACATAACGACTTGTACATCTCATTGTTGCAATGGATCCACCTGTATCAAATGGCTATAATCAAGAACTCTAACAACAACAGATGCTGGAGGGGATGTGGACAGAAGGGAACATTACTGTATTGTTGGTGGGAGTGTAAATTTGTTCAACCATTTTGGAAAGCAGTATGGAGGTTCAAAAAACTCCACATAGAGCTCCCTTATGACCCAGCAATCCGACTTTTGGGCATTTACCCAAATGATCACAAACAAGGCCGCAATAAAGCTACCAGCACGACTATGTTTATTGCAGCATTATTTACCATAGCTAAGATATGGAACCAACCATGATGTACCTCAGTAGATGAATGGATCAAGAAAATGTGGTATATATACACAATGGAATTCTATGCCTCCATCAGAAAGGTTCACTTTTCAAACTATTAACAATCCCTTTTTTCTCTCCCTCTTCCTCTCTGATTCCGTTTGTGTGTGTGGGTTTGTGTGTTTGTGTGTGCGCGCGCGTGTGTGTGCAGTAATGAAACTTGCCTTGGAGCCTCAAATTCTTGCTAGTTTTTTTTTCACTCATGACTGACTGAGTCTGTCCTATTTGAACCAATGTTTCATTCTGTCTTTGATTGAACAATTGAACATAAATGTCTCGTGGATTGCTACTCCAGCCATCTGTGTGAACCATGAGCTTCCAATCTCAGCCTAGTGAGATGAGATACTGGCATCCAGCTCTATTGCCAAGGGTCATTTGTTTTGTTTTGTTTTGTTGTTTGTTGTTTTGTGAATCCAAAATATATAAGGAAAAAAATTTATAATCAGTACTAGTCACATAAAATATGAATTGTATAAAGATTACCTTTATAATGTTAACCTTTTGCATCCACATTATGTGATTTTATTTTTTGAACTCTCTTGTTGCAGTCAAGTCACTTATATATAATTTGAAACTTCTTCTCTTGGTTTTATAGGGTGTTAGGTGTTTCAAAACAGAATTTATCTACTACTGAAGCAAGACCTTTATGATTATTCAATGTCCTGTAATCATGTTTATTACTGATCATCGCACCATTTGAGTAAAAGTAGTTTCTTATAATATCTCCACATATTTTAGAATTCTATGCTATGCACACTTCTGCCAAATATGCAAGGGCATCCTTTGTAATTCTCCATGCATTTTCATGTAATTCCCTCTACTCTCAAGTGCTAAGTCCTTTGATGGTCATGTTGATTTTCTCCCCTGTTACATTCAACATTGCACCTTGGGAACTACTGGTGTGCACTACTGTACTTCCATCCGTTCTCCTTGTGCTTTGCCTTGTACCCCTCTCACCTCGAAGGGACAGAAATTCGGGATATTTTCTTCAATCTTTATCTCAGACATCTATCTTTATTTTCTAGCAATACATTCATTGAATTCTTTCTGTAAAGTCTAATGCCTTGAAAATGATTACTGAATTGTCATGGTATTGTTATTTGGCATTAAGGAAGAACATGGGTCAGTAACTGTAACTTAGGTAAAAGAAGTTTGCAATCATGGCTGAATAGATGTTCATTGGATAATGTTTACTTCAAAGTCTGTCTCTCTGCTTTCTTTTCATTGTTGTTTTTTTTTTTTCAATGTAGCCTTTTCTGGAAAATATTTTTGGGCCTAGTGAAGATCAATTCCTACTGTAATTAGTCATTAATTTTATTGCAACATCATTTCACAGATCCTTCTGAATTTCTTCAGGGTTTGTATAGTAGTGCTTCACATTCTTAGATATGTTTTAACATTGTTGCATCCAATGATAAAGACACATTGCTTAAGTCACCATTTTGAGAACTAAAAAGAAACAATGCTGCAAACTCACTATTTGGCAATTTTCTGGTTTTAAATTCTTTTAGATTAAAATTGTTGCTGGAGAACAAACATTCTGTGTACAATTTTAGATTTTCCTAATTATTTTTAGTATACTTTCCAATGTTATATAAAGTTAAAACATTGCCACTTATTTTTATGATTTCTAAAATGGTCAGAGAAAAGGTTCTATTCATTCACAATTTTAAGACAATAGAGTGTCCATTGTGACTAAGTGAGACATTTTAAAATTTTATTTGTGGTCCTTAAAGGTTGTGCTGGGGATTCAATTCCAATGCTTTATGTGTCTTAGTCCACTTTGTGTCTCTCAGCCTAATGTGACCTGTGGTTTTATTTTCACTCAATTGGAATAAAGAAAAATTTCACTAAGAAGGAATTATTACTTGGTTACTTTCTCCAGTATCTCTCGCATACATAAAAGTAATATAATTCAAAACTTACAGACAATGGTGTTCTATTAACAGTAACGGTTTACTTTTTGTAGCTCCACTCTTCAATAAGTCTTGCCACTTTCCTAACCCTACTTCCTATAAAACTTGACTGAATCCACTGGAAACACATTTCTCCTCCTTAAAAAGCAAAACCTTAAGTAACCTACCCCCTGGTAGTCCTGCTATAAACTTTCAAAGTCCTGACTGCGACCTTCCTGAAAGTCCTCCTCTGCTACAGGGAAAGCATTCCTCTACTCCACCCCTTCCTGGAATCCCTGCTCTGCACCACCAGAAACCAGGCCACATCTATATTGCCTCCTTCTATGTCCCTCCTTGCTGCACCAACAACCACACCTACATTGGCTCTTCCCTCTAATTCTCACTTCATCCACCATATAACTCACCCCTAACTACTCTAGTCCCTCACATTCCTATTGCTCCCATATCGTAGTACCTCCAAGCTCCTCCCTTTCCGTTCATTCCCCACCCCCAAGCAGACTTCTTCCTCAAGCCCTACCTTGTTTCATCAGAAACTCCGCCCATAACTAGTCTACTTTTAAGTGGCCTAACCTCTTAAATCTAGCCCTAAACATAATCTTTCCCACAAAGCCCATCATGCTATACCAAACACGTCCACTTCCCTATAACTGCCCTTGAAGCCCCGCCTTGGTTGGTCAGAAGCTTGTCACACAGCCCATCTCCTGCCTGGAATGCCAGCCCTGCTTCACCACAAGCCTCTCCACCTCCCATATCTACCTTTTCAATGCCCTGCATTGCTCCCCAGATAAACCTCCCTCTATTGGGTCCTCCCTCAGATACACACGGTACTACACCAGATATCCTGCCCATAATATCCTACACCTTTGTAGACCTTCCACTCCTTTTCATAGCCCTTCCTCCAATAGGCCCATGGATCCAAGCCCTGCCCTGCTCCAGAAAAACCCCACTAGAAAACCCCCACCACACTATCCCATCTCTCAACACCCACATTGCTCCACTGGAAACCACTGCACCAGTTGGCTTCCCTCTGGAAGCCTCACAGGCTCAACTGTAAATCACTGTCCCTCAATAGTCCCTTGGTGAAGGTTGCCTTGCACTACTGGAAACCCTGTCCAAAGTCCTTGTCCTGCCTTGCAACACTTAATTCCCCACCCAAACTTACTCCTCTTTTCGAAGTGGTGACTGGCTACACCAGAAACCCTGTCCTAACCAGTCTAGTCCACTGTATCCTATCCCTGCTGTCACAAAGCCCTGGTTCTGAAAACTCCTCCGTATATTGCAACTACATCCTGCTCTGCCAGAAACCCACCTCCACCCTAACACACTTTCCAAAGGCCTGCCATTCTCCACAAGGAACCCCGTCACTTTCTAGCCCACGTTTTTCTAGCATCGCCTTATCCTCTCAAAACCAGACCCCAAAAAGCCTCTCCCTAATAGTTCCACATTACTGCATCAGAAACCCCAACTTCTGTCAGGCTCCATTCTCTTCCCTGCCTTATGGGAATCACCACCCTACATACCCACTAGGGCTCACAATGTTCCACCAGAACCCCTCCTCTAAGTAACCTCCTCCTTTGTAACCTTGATCTTCTTCCTCCAAGCTCTGCCCCAAACAGCCTCCTCCACAGTGACGCCAAGTTCTTCCACTGAAAACCTGTCCACCTGCCAGCCTCCATCCTAAAGTCCCACCTACTCCACAAGAGACCCCCCCCCTAACAAGTCTAGTCTTTCTTGTTCTGCCTACCTTTAGAAGATATGACAGAAATAAATGATTACAGGTAATTTGAGTTAATCATTGGCTAATATAGGTGATTTGATATTGAAATATAGGGTAAATTTGAAAGTATAACCACAGTAGTCAGATATTTTGCTAAGTAATTTTGTTTCACATTAAAAACACATCTCGACCAGAATTAGGGACTTACTTTTGCTGTCTGTCAACTTGTATGTCACTTGGGAAAAGAAACTTCATGTCTTCCATGTGTGATAAAGGACTTTAAATGGTTTGATGTGCTGGCTCACATGTTTAATCATGGTTAGCAATCAGAAATAAATAGATCACAATTTGAACAAAGCCTAACCAAAAATTTAGTAAGTCCCAATCCTAACAATCTAGTGGATCATGTTGAATCATGCCATTAATCTCAGCACCACGAGAGGCTAAGTCTCTGCCTAGTATCTGCGTCACTTGGTAACTGGCACACTTGGAGGCAGTCCCCTCTCCTGATGCAGAAACTGGGCTGAGATTTCCCCAAGAGGAGGGTGGAGTCTTCCACACCTTCCCAGGATGGACCTCAGAAAATGCAGTGAGCGTGCTTGCTTTCCTCCTCCAAATGGCATGAGATGCCATGCTGTTGATGTGTAAGGTAACATTAAATTAAATTTCACATTCGTCAATTGAGCTGCTCTTCCAAGACTGTGAGTTCAACTCAGAAAGTGTTCAGTAGGGGAGAGAGGGAGGATGAGTGAGAGGAGAAATAGAGAGACAGAGACAGAGACAGAGACAGACAGACAAGGAGGAAAGGAAGGAAGGAAGGAAGGAAGGAAAAAAGGAAGGAAGGAAGACAGAAAGATACAAAGAAAGAAAGAAAGAAAGAAAGAAGAGAGAAAGAAAGAGATAGAGAGAGAGAGAGAAGGAGAGAAAGAAAGAAAATAATTGAGAATGAACTGTTTGGAGTCAAGAGTCACATGGCAGAGGTACTACCTGTATTTGGTATTAGGTTTGTTCCAGGCCATGCAGACTCTATGCAGACACCTCCCCACTTCTTGGCTTAGTTTCCACCCTTCATGTATTATGTAGGTATCTGGCACACCTGGAGGCAGCCACTTCCCCCTCCTGCTTAGTCACAACCTGGTCAGCCTCTGGTCACACTTTCCATCTGACCAGAGGTGAGTCCCAGGCCTTGAAGTCACATCTAGATCCAGTGTGGCCAGACTTTTCCCCCACCTGGCCACACCTCATTCAGTCCTTCGCCTAGATGAATCCTGGCTCAAGGTTGGGTCGCTCTATTTTTTTGTACATGCCTTTCCACCATATATGGCATGGGCAGCAGTTCAGTAAATAAACGATTTTACCTGACTGAATACAGTGCGGTGTTCTCTTCATTGGCTACCTAATGAAACTCACCTAATTAATATACTTTACACTTCAAAGTTTCTAGTTATGAATTCATGGATATTTTTGTGACACATGTGAGTTCAGTATCTACAAAACATATGTACTAACTCATCATTTAACAATATAATTTGGCCTGGAATATTTAATTGCAGCTTAATTAACCATAAAGTCTATTTTGTTTACTTTGCTTTGTTTTGTTTATTTGCTTAAAGTAATAAAAGAGTTGGTAGGACAATCTGAAAGGATCTCTGGCTTCATATTTTCTCATCACTCTGGGCTACAACCTGTGTGCTACCAGGTCAGAGAATGGGACTTTGAAATTCTAGAAAGTAGATGCGCATCATTAGGCTCCATGGCTTCGGGATTTCTCAGATTATTTTTTAAATGTAATTGTTACTAAGGTGTGTACAGCAATGTTACCATTTCACAATTCATGTAATGTGTACATTTGCCTTGTAAGACAATGCCACCCTTCCTGAGCTTTCTCCCGGTTTTTTTGTTGTTGTTGATTATTTTTGTTTTTGTGCTTGACCTTCAGCTGAACTCAGGATTGGGTGCTACCCCTGAGTTTTTGTAATCAAGGTTACTCTACCTCTCAAGCCTCAGCTCCCTTTATGGCTGTTTGGATGTTAATTGGAGAAAAAAGTCTCACAGATTTTCTCACTCCAGCTGGCTTTGAACTGTGATCATCAGCCTCCTGAGTAGCAAGGATTATAGGCCTGAGTCCTCAGTGTCCAGCTACTAAAGTGTTGGTTTCATGCTTCCCTGGTTGTATTACAATTTTCTTCTTCTCTTGGCACTAATACCACATATTGCCTGGCTCAAATCTGAATTGGTGGAACATGCTTGTATTTTGAGGAAATCAGGAATAGGAAACTATAGGCCATGGGGAAATATAAGCTAAACAAATCATTTGGAACATGGCATAAAGACAAATAAGTTTATTGCCAGTTGACTGTGTCCTGTGTTTACTGTTAATTCTGCATGTCCTGTGAATGATGTTATACATATCCAAATGGCCATTGGCAGAAATAAGGTTTCTCATCTTGTCCTAAAAACAAAACAAAAACCAACCAAAATATTATGTATGAGTCCAGCAATTTCCTCTAGTTAGAGAACAATCTGTCCTAATTTATGAAAAAAAAGTCCTTTATTCAAGTGCTACTTTTACTAACCACAAATATAATAAAATCTGTAGAAGATTATAGAATTCTATACCAATGCTGACATTTTAATTCACAAGTAATTCAGACTTTGAAATGTTTGAAATGTTTATTATTTTGTCAATTGTGCGGCTTGAACTCAGGGCCTAGGCACTGTCCCTGAGACTCTGTGCTCAAGTTAGTTAGCACTCTACGAATTGAGGCACGGAGCCACTACTGGCTTTTGAGTTGTTAATTGGAAAAAGAGTCTTATGGGGACTTTTCTTCCTAGGCTGGCTTAGAACTGCAATCCTCAGATCTCAGCCTCATGAGAAGCTGGGATTACAGGCATGAGCCATTGACACCTGTCTTCAAATAGTCTTTTTTTAATTGTGAAAATACAATACAGAGGGGTTACAATTAATTGGGCAATGTAATGAGTGCATTTCTTCTCAAGCATTGTTGCCCCCTCCTTTGTTGCCCCTTCCGATCCCTTCTTATCTCCCCCACACACACCTCCCCACCACCACACACTGCACTCCCCACCCCCCCCCCCCCCGGCCAAAGTTGTAAAGTTTGTTTTTCAACAACATCTTGTATATCTCATTGATGCAACGGGTCCACCTGTATCCCTATTTAAACCATTTGTTGTTTCCATTCCTCTCCACAAATTATATCAAAATCAAATACAGTGAAAGCAGGGTTATATCGTAGGGGAGGGACATACAAAGCAACAAAGAAATCATCTTATAAATATGTGAGAGTCAATCACAAGAAAGAAAAATCATTTGGATCCTTCTCTTGGGGTTCATTTCACTTAACATCCACTTATCTGAACTTTTCTGCTTGTCTCAGACACATACTAGTTATTGCAAATATAGGTAAACATGGGACCTCTGTTTCTTTGGGCCTGGCTTACGTCACTTAATATAATTTTTTCCATGCTTTTCAATTTCCTAACAAAAAGTGTAATGTCATTCTTTCTGATGGAAGCATAGAATTCTATTGTGTATATAGACCAAATTTTCTTGATCCATTCATCTACTGAGTCACATCTGGGTTGGATATATCATTGCTATGGTAAATAATGCTGCAATAAACATAGCTATGCTGGTAGTTTCTTATGGTCCTGTTTGTGATCATTTGGGTAAATGTCCAAAAGTGGGATTACTGGGTCATAGGGGAGCTTCATGTGGAGTCTTTTGAGGAACCTCCATACTGCTTTCCAAAATGGTTGAACAAGTTTACACTCCCACCAACAATGCAGTAAGGTTCCTTTCTGTCCACATCCCCTCCAGCATCTGTTATTAGAGTTCTTGATTCTAGCCATTCTAACTGGGGTGAGGTGGTCTCTCAATGTTGTTTTGATTTAAATTTATTTTATGGTTAGGGAAGTTGAGCATTTCTTCATGTGTCTATTGGCCATCCTTATTTCCTCTTCAAAGAAGTTTCTCTTTAAGTCTTAGACGACTTATTTATTGGGCAGTTGTTTCTTTGAGGATTTGTGGTTGGGCGATTTAATTTTTTGAATTCCAGGTATATTTTAGATATGAGACCTTTGTCCATTGTATGGCTAGCGAACATTTTCTCCCAGTCTGTGGGCTTTCTACTGATCTTCCTAGCTATATCATTTGCCATGAAGAAGCTCTGCAATTTCATGCAATCCCATTTGCCCAACCTTTCTTTGATTAGTTGTGTTTCTGGGTCTCTATTAAGAAAATTTTGTCCTGTGCCAAGGAGATCTAGGGTTTCTCCTATTCACAAGCTCCACTCCCAAATTACTCAAGCTGATTCAAAACTTTGGCAAAGTAGCAGGGTATGAAATTAACCCTCAAAAAATGTCTTTTCTGTATTCCAACAATGAGAAAAGCATGGCTTAAATTAGGAAAGCAACTCCATTCATCATAGCCCCACAAAAAATAAAATCCCTAGGAATTAACTTAACCAAGAAGTGCAGGACCTCTATGATGAAAACTTTTAAAGACCTGAAAAAGACAATAAAACAGAACTTAGAAAGTGGAAAAACCTCCCTTGCTCCTGGATTAGAAGGATTAATATCGTTAAAATGGCAATACTACCCAAGGCTCCCTACAAATGTGACACCTATCAATATTCCAACTTCATTCTTCAAGGAAATAAAGGAAGCAATCCAAAAATTCATATGGAATAATAAAAGACGCCAAATAGCCAAAACGATCCTTAACAGACAATATAGTGCTGGAGGAATATCAATACCAAATTTCAAACTCAACTACAAAGCCATAGTAATCCAAACAGCTTGGTACTGGCAACAGAACAGACTTCAGGACCATTGGAATAGAATTGAAATCCCAGAAATGAACCTACAGACGTATAGTCATCTCATCTTTGATAAGGGAGCTAAAAAAAGAATGGAAGAAAGACAGCCTCTTCAGTAAATGGTGCTGGCAAAATTGGTTAACTACTTATAGAATACTAAAGCTCCATCCTTATCTATCACCCTGCACCAAAATCAACTCCAAATGGATCAAAGACCTTAGGAGTCAAAGCAGACACTCAAATACTCATTTGTAAAATGATGAACTGCTTAATGCCCCTGGTTCACATATATAATCCAAGCTATAGTTCAGATGAAAGGTATGAGGAACAAACACTAGTTGTGTGTTGTTCATGATGGTTTATTTTGGCAGGTTTAATATTGTTTGTTTCTTTTTTTTCATTTTTTTATTTTTATTATGAACATACTGTACAGAGGGGATATAATTACATGGGCAAGATAATGAGTACATTTCTAATCAAGCATTGCAGCCTCCTCCTTTGTTTACCCTTCACATCCTTTCCCAGCCTCTCCCAGTCCCCCAACCCAATCCGCCCCCCCCCCCGCCACACCAAAGTTGTAAAGTTCGTTTTCGACATAACAACTTGTACTTTTCAGTGTTGCAACCGGTCCACCTGTATCCTTAAACGACTTGATTTCTCTCTTCTCCTCCACAAGTTTTACCGATATAAAATATAGGGAAAGCAGGGGTTATACTGTGGGGGAGGGAAATAAACAGCAACAAGGAAATAATCGTATAAATGCGTTAGAAACAAATCAGTAAAAGAAAAAAAACATTTAAATACATATCTAAGGGTTCATTTTCCTAACATCATATTATCTGACCTTTTCTGCTTGACTCATACATATACTAGATATTGCAAATAAGGGAAATCATGAGACCTAAGTTTCTTTGTGCTTGGCTTACTTCACTTAATACAATTTTTCCAATCCTTTCCATTTCCTAACAAATGGGACAATGTCATTCTTTCTTATGGAGGCACAGAATTCCATTGTGTATATATATACCACATTTTCTTGATCCATTCATATACTGAGGGGCTTCTGGGTTGGTTCCATATCTTAGCTATGGTAAATAATGCTGCAGTAAACATAGTTGTGCTGGTAGCTTTAGTGTGGTCTTGTTTGTAAACATTTGGGTAAATGCCCAAAAGTGGGATTGCTGGGTCTTAGGGGAGCTTTAAGTGAAGTCTTTTGAGAAACTTCCATACTGCTTTCCAAAGTGGTAGAACAAGTTTACACTCCCACCAACAATGCAGTAAGGTTCCCTTCTGTCCACATCCCCTTCAGCATCTGTTGTTAGAGTTCTTGATTTTTGCCATTCTAACTGGGGAGAGGTGGTATCTCAATGTTGTTCTGATTACCATTTCTTTTATGGCTAGGGAAGATTAGCATTTCTTCATGTTTCTATTAGCCATCCTTCTTCCTTCTCCAGAGAAGTTTCTCTTTAAGTCTTTAGCCCACTTATTTATTGGGCAGTTGTTTCTTTGAGGATTTGTTTTGGGGGGATTTAATTTTTTGGGTTTCGAGTATATTTTAGATATGAGACCCTTGTCCGTTATATGGCTAGTGAAGATCTTCTCCCAATCCGTGGGCTTTCTATTGATCTTGCTAGCTATGTCCTTTGCCGTGCAGAAGCTCTGCAACTTCATGCAATCCCATTTGTCCAACCTTTCTTTGATTTGTTGTGTTTCGGGTCTCTATTAAGAAAATTTCGGCCTGCTCCAAGAAGACCTAGGGTTTCTCCTATTCCATCCTGTAATGTTTTCAGAGTGTATGCTTTGTCTCTGAGGTCTTTGATCCATATGGAGTTGATTCTGGTGCAGGGTAATATATAAGGTTCTAGCTTTACTTTTCTACAGGTAGTTAACCAATTTTGCCAGCACCATTTACTGAAGAGGCTGTCTTTCTTCCATTCTATTATTTTAGCTCCCTTTTCGAAGATTAGATGGCTAGAGGTCTCTAGGTTCATTTCAGGGTTTTCAATTCTATTCCATTGGTCCTGAGGTCTGTTCTTGTGCCGGTACCAAGCTGTTTTGATTATTATGGCTTTATAGTAGAGTTTCAAATTTGGTATTGATATTCCTCCAGCAGTGTTCTTTCCGTTGAGGAGCGTTTTTGCTATTGGGGGTCTTTTATTGTTCCATACGAATTTTTTGGTTGCCTCTTTTATTTCCTTGAAGAATGAGGTTGGAGTTAAGTATCGCATTGAATTTGTAAATAGCCTTGGGAAGTATTGCAATTTTCACGATGTTAATCTTTCCAATCTAGGAGCATGGGAGGTTTTGCCATTTTCTGTTTTGATTTCCTTTTTCAAGATTTTTAAATTTTCATCATAGAGGTCCTTCACTTCTCTGCGTAAGTTAATTCTTAGGTATTTTATTTTTTGTGGGGCTATTACAAATGGAGTTGCTTTTCTAATTTAACCAACACTTTTCTCATTGTTGGCATACAGAAAAGCCATTGATTTTGGGGGGTTAATTTTATACCCTGCTACTTTGCCAAAGTTTTGAATCAGCTTGAGTAATTTGGGAGTGGAGTCTACGGGATTATTTAAATACAAGATCATTTCATCTGCAAAGAGGGAGATTTTTACTTCTATTCCCTTATTTGGATCCGCTTTATGTCTGCATCTTGTCTTATTGCTGTAGCTAGGCATTCTAATACTAGATTGAAGAGAAGAGGAGAGAGTGGACATCCTTGTCTTGTTTCTGAGTTAAGAGGAAATGGCTTTAGTTTTTCATCATTAAGTATAATGCTGGCTGTAGGTTTGTCATATACAGCCTTTATTGTATTGAGGAATGTTCCATGGATTCCTAATTTTTCCAAACCTTTCATCATAAAGGGGTGTTGGATCTTGTTGAATGCTTTTTCTGCATCTATTGAGATAACCATGTGGTTCTTATTCTTGCTCCTGTTGATGTGATGAATAATATAATTTGATTTGCGTATATTGAACCAAATTTGCATCCTTGACATGAATCCTGTTTGATCGTGTTCTATGATTGTTTGGGTGAACTGTTGAAGTCGATTGGCCAAAATTTTGTTGAGAAGTATTGCATCAATGTTCATCAATGAAATGGGTCTATAATTCTCTTTCTTTGGTGAGTCCCTGCCTGGTTTTGGGATGAGGGTTATGATGGCTTCATAGAATGTGTTCGGTAGTGAACTTTCTCTTTCAATTTCATTGAATAGTTGGAGGAGTATTGGTGTGAGCTCTGCTTTGAAGGCCTTGTAGAATTCTGCTGTAAAACCATCTGTTCCTGGAATTTTTTTGGCTGGGAAGTCTCTTATTTCTGTTTCTATTTCAATGCTTGATATGGGCCTGTTAAAATAGTTTAACTCATCTTGGTTTAGTTTTGGCATGTCAATATTTGAGGGAAAAGGTCCATTACTGCCAAGTTCTCAAACTTATTAGCATAAAGTTTTGAGAAGTATTCCCTTATAATGTTCTGAATCTTGGTTGTTTCCGTGGTGATGTTTCCATTCTCATCTCTGGGTTTATTTATTTGGGTGTGTTCTCTTCTTTTTCTGATAAGATTTGCTATGGGTCTCTCAATTTTCTTAATTTTTTGAAAGAATCAACTTTTTGTTTTGTTGATTCTCTCTATTGTTTATTGGATTCTAATTCATTTAATTCTGACTTAATTTTAATAATTTCTTTCCGTCTACTGGATTGGGGTTCATCTTGCTATTCTTTTTCAAGAAGGTTCAGATATGTCATTAAATTGTTGGTTTCAAATCTCTCCTATTTGTTGATGTAGGAGCTCAGAGCTCTAAACTTGCCTCTGAGTACTGCCTTTGCTGTGTCCCAGAGGAGCTGGTAATTTGTGTGTTCATTTTTGTTGAATAGCATGGACATTTTAATTTCCTTTCTAATCTCTTCCATGACCCACTCGTGATTCAGGAGTCTGTTGTTCAGACTCCATGTGTTTCCCGATTTTCTTTGGTGGCTTTTGGTGTTGAGTTCTAATTTTAATCCCTTGTGTTCAGAGAAAATGCAAGGTATAACGTCAATGTTTCTGAATTTGGACAAGTTTGCTTTGTGGCCTAAAAAGTGTTCTCCTTTAGAAAATGTTCCATGTGGTGCCTATATTAGATTTGCAACTCCCGCTTGTTTATGGGGGCCGTTTGCTTGGTAGATTTCTTTCCAGCCTTTAACATCGAAAAATTGTTTGTTTCAATGGGCAAGATGTGACTCCTGAAGGCAGCAGATAGAAGAGTCTTGTTTTTTTAATCCAACTAGACAGACTATGTCGCTTATTTGGAGAGTTCAGTCCTTTAACGTTAAGAGAAAGGACTGAGAGGTATTTGGGAGTTCCTGCCATTTTATCCACCTTCTTGGGGGCAGCGAAACCTGGGTTCTTCCTATGGTTATTTGTTTCTCATTTTGGGTGCAGTTTCTTGGCCTTTATTGTGGTCTTGTTGGTTTTCTATGTGTAGGACATCTTTAAGAATCTTTTGTAGGGCTGGTTTGGTGGGGAAGTATTGCTTCAATTTTTCTTTGCTATGGAAGGTTTTTATTAGGCCTTCAGTTATGAAGGAGAGTTTAGATGGGTACAGTATTCTTGGTTGATAGTTGTTTGTTTTTAGGGCATGGCATATATCATTCCAGGCTCATCTTGCTTTGATTGTCTCTGCTGAGAAATCTGAGGTGATTCTAATTGGTTTCCTTTTATAGGTGATTAACCTTTTCTCCCTGACAGCTTTAAGGATCTTTTCCTTGTTCTGAATTGATCCTGTGTGGATTATAATGTGACGGTGGGATGTCCTATTCTGGTCTGGTCTATTTGGAGTTCTAAAAGCTTCTTGTATCTGAATAGGCCTACCTTTTTGCATGTTTAGGAAGTTCTCTGCTAGGATCCTGTTAAATTTCCTAGACCATTAACTTGTTTCTAGGTGCTCCTCTACAACCATTATCCTTAGATTACACCTTCTGATGGTGTCTTCCAAGTGTTGGATAGATCTATCATATTTTTGGACTCGTCTTGCATGGTTGTATGTTCTTTCTCTATAATATCTAGACTGTCTTCAATCCCTGAGATTCGATCTTCTGCATGGTCTAACCTGCTGTCAAGACTTTCTACTTTGTTTTTTATTTTTTTCCTTCTAATTGGTCAGCTTTGATGGCTTCAAATTCTTTGTTGAAGCTTTGTTTTAGATCTTGTATGAACTTCTTTACTTCCTTAATTTGGTGTTTAGTGTTTATTCTCAAATCACTTAGTTGATTGGTTATGGTTTCCTTGGACTCCCTTTCCTTCTGTTGGGTTCCACTCAGCATTCCCTTTGTGGTCTCCCTTACTTCCTCCAGCTCTTTGTTAATGGATCCTATGAATGCCTTTAGTGATCTTTGTGTATTCTCATCTTGCTCTCTCAATTCCTGTATTACTCTTTGCTTAGCCTCCTCCCGCTCCCGTTCATGCCATTCCTGTAGTTCTCTTTGAGTGTTCTCAGCCTGTTCAGTCCATTCCTGCCTTTTTCTTTGAGTATTCTCAATCTGTTCAAGCAAATCCTGTATCAGTTTTTGAGTAGCTTCCTCATGCTCATGATATTCCTGTATAAACCTTTGGATTGCCTCCTCTCTCCCCCTATCACACTCATACAGATTCCTTTGTAGGTTTTCAATCTTTTCCTGCATTTACCTTTTGTTTGCCTCCTCTCTCTCCCTATCACGCTCATACAGAGTCCTTTGAATGTTTTCAATCTTTTCATTTATCATGTTTGCCAGCAGTGTTTGTAGAGCTATTTGTGAACTGTCTTCTGGATTACTCATTATCTGTTCTTTCCCCTTATTATCATGAGTGGGAGTTGAGATAACGGGACTTGCCATTTTTCTTTTGTTTTTCCGGCTTACTCTGCACGTTTGTGATGAAAATAACACCAGTTTTGTGCTAGAACCCTTTCTTAAGGCAAGCATCAACCAAAGTCTGAATATGCACAGTCAATAGTCTGCAGATACAATGTAGTTCAACAGATACATCTATTCAACATCAAGCAATTATATATTAATGTGCTACCAACCGCAAAGAAACATTTAGAAAATCAGAAATTATTAGGGTTAGGGAGAGATGTGGGTAAAAAATAGGAATAGAGAGATATGGGAAGGCACAGGGAGAGTTAACTAAGTCCTAATAATCTCAAAGCAGGAAATAGGTTGGATAGGATGAAAGTAGAAAGAAAGAAAAAAAGAAGAAAGGGAAAAGAAAAGAGACCAGAAAAAATAGAAGAGGAAAAATTAATAATATCATGTAAATTTAAAACAAACTATTCAGAGAAGAAAGTGAATATAATGAGAGAAGGGGAGGGATATAAAGGAGATGTGAAAAACTTAAAAATAAAAATACTTAAAATATTATAAAGGTATAAAGAAGTTGTACTGCTATTAAGGAATTTAAGTTTTGAAATGAGTAATAAATTTGTGGATTAAGTGTGTACGCAATGGGGGATAGGGTCTAATAGTCACCTCCGGGTTTATCTGAGGATGTGCAGAAAAATAATTAAGTCACATAAAGAAGAACAAAAGAGAAGAAAAGGTGAAAAAGATAAGAAAGGAAGAAAAAAAAAAGATCAGAAGTTCAGTAGAGCTAAACAAAAAAAAAGAAAAATATTTTTAGAAAAAGAAAGAAAAAAAAAGAAAGAAAAACGCACACACATGTATCCCTAAAATAAAAATTATAAGAGGAAAAAAAGTTATTAGAAAACAATCTTTTTCAAAAAAGGTAAAAATTAAAAATTTAAAAAAGTTTTAGAAAAAAAAAATTTATAAAAGTTAAAAAAAAGAAGAAAAAAAAAGTTCTTTTTTTTTGGGAGGGGTGGGCAAAATCCTGTATCTCCCTTGTGTCTGTAACCAGCCTCTTGTTGGAGACTCTGGTCTGCTTGTGGTCCTATTGCTTGGTTGGTTTCTTAAGTCAGTTTGTTCGAACAGGCAAAAAAATGCTCTGCTTTACCCAGGATTTTGCGATCCTCCTCCCAGGGTAGTTCAATGGGAGGTAGATCTGCTCTGAGTATCACAAAAGAGGGAGATGGCTTTTTCCTCAAGTTTGGAGATCCTGTGATGAGGCTAGGTTCTGGGTAGAGTTGAAGCATTTCATCAAACAGTAGCTTTTCCTGGGGGCTAGTTTGTGAGAAACTCACAGAGCTCAGCCTGGAGCCATTCTCAGGGTTTCTGTTTATTGAATTTCAATTGATTGTCAAAGCTGCTAAAGGGAGGGGCAGCCTCTGGCTCTGATTACCCAGTGAAGAAACCCATTCCTAGGGCTGGCGCCTGAGTGTTGTGACTTTTCCCTGGATGTAGCTGAGTCTGGCAGGTCAGGTCAGGTTAGCTTCTTGTGACCTGCTAAATGACTGTATTGTTTTCTTCCAAGGCCTGAATTGGAGCTTGCAGCTCCGCCAAGCTTTGTCGGTATCCAAGATGGAGATCTCCAGTACTGGGGGGGAGGGGTGGCCTTCCCTCCTCTGTTCCCTGAGAAGGAGTGAGCATGTCAGGCTTCTAGGTTCCTGGGTGGTCTCTGGTTTGTGAACTGCAGGATGAACATGTCTGCTCCTTGTCGGTTCTTGCTGGTGTTGAGTAGAATCTGCTCACCTGCTGCGTCTGGCTCCTTTGTCCCGCACTCTCTGTGATTCAGGTATGGGGGGTCGGCCACCGCCATCATGGCTGTCGCCGTGGCAGTGGCGGCTGCTGGCAAGAGTTCTGATCTGTCTCCTTGCCTGGATTTTCCCTCTCTGGCCTAACTCTCTGTACTGTGATGGCACACTTGGTGTGGTTCTCTGGCTTAGGACTGTTCACTGGAACTCTAAAACTGCTTTCTATGCAAGAGCTTGTTTAGCCTCCAGCTTCTTCTCCACCATCTCCCTGGAACTCCCTCAATATTGTTTGTTTCTTATACTACAATGCTCTTATTTTCATTTTCACCTGGGTAGGGGGAGATAGGTCTTAGCCAGTGATAAACCTTCTTTGGTTGAGATGGAGCCATGTGGAAGTTCTTGCCTAGTATGGCATGGAATTGAAATCTTCCTGCTCTCAGATCCCCATGGACCTTGGATGATAGACATATTCCATCACGCAGAGACAGTGGTTGGGGAGCATTGCAGATAAAACTACACTGGTCTTGAACTATTGTCCCAAATAGCTATGTTTACAGACATATGCCTTCAAACCCTTCTTGTATTTCGTTTCACTTTGAAGTAGTGTTTGTACATATTTAGAGATACAATGATAACACCCTAGATGTTCAATATATAAAATAGTCAATACAATTAGCACGTTTATCACCTAACACATTGAAGCTTATGTATTTTGTCAATCTCCTGACTCTGCTAGTTATTTTTTGGAATATATTGATAATGTGTGCTAGAAGATTAGAAGTTGGTAAGGATAGACAAGTTAGACTATGTGTAGTAAATATATATTTATCTATTGCTGCTCTGAAGAACATTATCCTATATTCACCATGAGAATACCACCATATATTCACCATGACAAAATGTTCCTTTAGTGTAGAATTTTCCTCCTAATCTGCCATCTTTTATCTTTTTTACATTCTCCTTATAAGTATAAATGCTTTTGTTTCTTATGTTTTGAAATTAATAAGATGGAATTAAAAAATTCGTAGAGTCTACTGAAATTCTCATTTTGTTTGATTTTGTGTTGCTGAATCATTAAGACCAAGGTTTCCTGAAAGTTTTGCTAGCAGACTATATCACTAAATTGTATTGTAATTACATGTTATTATTGTATTTTAACTTAGGGTTTTTCTGTTGCTGTTTTATGATATAGAATGTTGTGAAGCTGGACTGCAACTTGCAACCCCAATGACTCCAGTAACAATGCTTTATCACCAGGTTCTGGAGGCTCATAATTATAACTCTAGCTAATCAGGAAGTTGAGACTTGAGATTTAGTTCAACCTAAGGAGGAAATTTTATGAACCTCTCCTCTCCAGTTCACTGCAAACAAGTGTGCAGTGGAACTGTGGCAAAGTTGTTAGAGCACTACAGTCAAGAAAAAGATGCTTCTGGATTTCATTTAGTCACTGAGTTCAATTCCTAAAACACACATATGCACAGACACACATTCTCACACATACACACACACACTCCCACACATATATGTACAGACACATTCACACACATACACACACACACTCCCACACACATGTACACGCATAAAATCGCAGACAATGTTGTACCTTAAATTCTTATCCAGAGATTGGAAAACAGCCCACTTATTTGTAAAGGTTTTTCCTTGATTATTTTGAAGGAGGAGGATAGTTCATGGGACACAGACCACAAGACTTTAGTGAGAAATACTTTTAAAATGACTAGCTTATGAAAAGAACAGGAACACAGTTTTTACCTTTAAATCTTATATTCCTTCAACTATACTATTTTTAAATAATAATCATTGCATTATGAGAAGACAATGCAGCACCTCTTCCTTTCTCCCCTTCCCCTCTGTCATAAAATATAACAAAATTATCAAAAATACTCTTTTATCTTACAAGAATGTACACCTGTAAAAATGTCTGACTGCATGTGTAATGTTTGTTTTTCAATACTTGTTTGATTTTCACACCTCTAAGTACTTACCTTTTTTTAAGATGACAGCACACAGGGGCTTCAAGAGCAAACAGAAGATTAGGAAACAAAAACCTAACAATGTCCTCGGAAATAGATGTCAAAAATAGATGTGAGAAGCACATGAAAGCCTGAGAGGGTCCTGAGAGGCAAAATGATTTGTGCAGGATGAGAGAAATAAGTGAGAAATAAGGCATGGATCTGACCTTGGAAGGGCTCTTTGAAGCTGAGGCCATGCCGGTATCTAGGCCTAGCTGAGGATGTTGGGATTTGACAATGTCCACATGTGTATAGAGTGATGTAGAAGGAGTTATTTCAGCCTCCAGTTTGTCTTTGGGATGGTCTTATGTGAGCAGGCAGCTTAGATCATTCGTCTCCAAGAGATGACACTACCTCCCTCACAATGGAATAGAATGTGGAACTCTGAGAGCCAGGTGAATGGAACTGACAGTCAGCTAAAGCCAGCTCACTTGGCCTGTGGCTCAGGAAAAAGAAAGATGTTCCTGTGTTGTTTTCAAAGTTCAAGAGACTCAGGTCTCAGTCATGGGAAGTGTGAGTGCCTCACTCGATGCTGCAGACATTGGATCAGTGCCAGACCATGAATACAATGTCTCAAGCCTTTTTATAAGAAGAAACCAAGGGAATCACAAGGCAACTCATGCCAGGTACAATTATGACAGGAAACCTATTTAATCTCATCTTAGTCCACACTAAAACCTTCTTCTTGTGTGTGTTTGTTTGTGTAGACTGAGAAAATATTTACTGTGTAGTTTTCAATCCACTCTATTACAATTACTCAATTTGAGGTGTACTCCCATTTCCATGTTTCAAAGATCCATTCCTTTTTACCACCTCAGTGTCACAATGAGTCAGACCAAACCCTGAATATGCCTTATAATATATGGAACCTAGACTCAGGTTTGCTGCAAATTCTGATAATGGACCTGGTCCCTGCCTACCAGAAAGGTGATCCCTTCCATGTTGGAAACTTACTCCACCACTATAGACAGTGGGGTACAATGGAGCAGTTGCTGGATATTTTGTTTAAAAAGTGAGTGTTCCTAAGCCAGGTGCCAGTGAATCATACCTGTCATCCTAGCTACTCAGGAGGCAGAGATCTGAGGACCACAGTTTAAATCCAGCCCCGGCAGGAAAGTCCATGAGGCACTTATCTCCAATAAACCACTAGAAAACTGGAAGTGGTACTGTGGCTCAAGTGGTAGAGTTCTTTCCTTGAGCTGAAGGGCTGAAGGATAGCAACCAAGCCCAGAGTTCAATCCCCATGAGCGACAAAAAAAGTGAGTGTTCCTCCTTCAAACCCAGGGCTGAGACCCCCTGGCATAATATTGGAATACTTGGTACATCTCTGAGACTGTTTCACTGGGGTCTTATCAAAGGAGCTTGGCTTGAGAAAAAGAAGTGCACTCCCCAGCTAATTCCTTAGGACTGGGCTGCCAGAATATTTAATTTGCCTCATAAGCTAGTGGAGCCTTAGCAATTTGCTTGCTGAGCGACTAGGATTAAAGGAATGAGCCAACATCAACCCTCATCTAGAAAATCACTGTCTTGCAGGTCTTTAAAGGAATATAGACAGAAGAAAGGACGCAACTTGAACTTGAATTTGGGGCCTGAGTGCTGTCCCATTTCTAGCACTTTACCAATTGAGCCCCAGGTTCAATTCTGGCCTTTGGCTGCTTAATTGAAGATGAGTATCTTTAGAATTTTACAAAGTAGACTAGGTTCAAACTGTGATCTTCAGATCTCACCCTCCTGATTAGTAGGATTAGTGGCATGAGCCATTGTGCATTTATTTGGACAGATGCATATAAGCATCCTCACAAAATTTCCATGAAATTGTATAGATATATCTCCACTTTTTGTCTGTCATGTTTACATTACCAAGTGGGACTTAGCCAGTCCCATGTGTGTCCTGTTAGTTCAGAAAAAGAGAAGTATAGAGTTAACTTCCTTCTCTCCCCCCATTGGTACTGATCCTTCTAGTATAACTGGGAGGAAGATACACAAGGTAAAAAGTAACTGGACGTTGGCACAAAGAGAAGTTTTGTCCTTTAAAACTTGGTATCTTTGAGGTTTCTGAATCAAAGTCAACTTTCTTCTTTGCACACCAGTTGTGATTTTCACCAGGGGATTGAGGCTTGGCACTTCAGTGGATAGCAGATTACAATCTTACCTCCAATTAAACAGTAAAAGAAGAAAGCTGAGCTGTGTTTCAAATGGTAGTTTGCTAGCATCGCATACAAAAGCTAAGGGACAGTATCTAGGTCCTGAATTCAAGCCTCAGTACTGACTCTCATACACAAAATACTCATGACAACTCCACAGTGTATGCATATGTTAGCAAGGGGTGTAGATGAATGGGATGATGACATCATTTACCTCACCTTTGGTCTCAAGAATGCTGTACAGCGTAGCTCAGTCTGTGAAAAGCCCTAGGTGAAATCTTTCCTCAAAATCAGAAGATTCATCCTCATTTCCCTCAGCACATTCACACACACAGAAAGGGCTATATTTTTCTAACTAATTTAGAAAAACATAACCATACACACATGCTTCAGAATTATGTGCCCTTGTTTAGGTTTCATAGGGAGCACAATATATCCAGGTTATGGGTCATTCTTATAATCTTAGCTGCTCAAGAGGGTGGGATCTGAGGAACACAGTTTGATGCCAACCAAAGCTAATAAATCCTCATGATTCTTATCTTCAATTAAGTAGCAAAAGGCCAGAGGTGGAGATGTGGTTTGAGTTGCACAGTGACAGCATTGAGTAAAATAATCTAAGCGAGAGCTCTAGGACCTCAGTTCAAGCCTGAGTACTGGCCCACTAGCATTCCAAAAGCCAAAAACGCCCAAAACACCAAATCAAAAATATGTCAAAATATTTTGTAACTTTTGAAGCAAAATCCAATGAAGCTACATAGTCTCTGGTTTGTTGAAGATTTGGTGGGGAAACCCCAAATTCAAAATGTGTTTAAGTGATGTAAAGAACAAGAAACCAAATAAAATTTCCCAGTAAAAAATTTTCCTTACTATTCACAGGGACCCCTGACAAAGGGATTTTTTCATATGCTTTTAGAAAATCAGTGTTTTTTTTTAATCAGTAAGGGAAATAGTATAAACCTTTACTATAAATTATAGGAGACATTGGAAGCTCCAAGTGAAGTGAATTTACTACAAAGAACACAATATTACAAGTTTCTATGCCTCTGTTGAGACACTACAAACCTGTAATAGTGTGGCCTCTCAGAAAGAGAAGGGAGATGCTCAGCATCACTGGTCATAAAAGAAATGCAAATCAGTTCAGGGAATCCCATATGAGATTGTACTTGAATGTCCTAACTTGATTGAACTAGCTCCCTGAGGTAAGCCCCTCTGTGCCAGGGCTAGATCATGATGGTTATTCATTGTCCATCCTTCCCATGAGTCCTTCCCCACTACCCTTTGTTAAGATAGTGAAAGGAAAATGGATAAGGAGTCGTTGGGTTTCCCACCACCCAGCACAATCCCAGGCCTCTGATTCTCACCACCCCTTATCTGGCCAGACCTTGGTTATTAAAAAAAAATGAATTCACTCTTTCTCTACTTTGCTTTGCTGGGGTGTGTCTTTTTTTTGGGGGGGGCTGGTGTGCAGAGGAAAGACCCCAGACCTGACACCTTTTAGAGGACATTTGTTATTGTGACAGAGCCAAGTGATTGCTGTGAATAAGGAGAAAGCCTCCATCGAACTGACCCGGAACAATGTTCAAAGGTAGGTAGGCTGTTCAAGTATTAAACCCACCCATGTCTGCTTCCCACTCACAACCATGGGGGTGCAGTGCAGGTGGCCCAGCACAGGCCTTAGGTGATTATAAATGAATGGTGGCAGTCAGGTGCCGGTGGATCCCACCAGTCATCCTGGATATTTGGGAGGCTGAGGTTTGATGGTCGTGACTCAAAGCCAGCCCAGGCAGGAGAGTCTGTGAGAGACTTATCTCCCATAAGCCAACTCCCCCCCTCCAGAAAAAAAGCCAGATATGGTGGTGTGGCTTAAGTTATATAGCCTCAGTCTAAAAAGAAGCTCAGGGATGACACCAAGGCCCTGAATCCAAGCCCTAGGCCTCACAAAAAATAATAAATGAATATTGGGCACTTGTTATCTTACTACCAGAAAGGATGGATTCAGTCTTCTCTCTAGTACTTGTAGCCAAAGGTAAGGGGCTTCCCTCGATGTTCCTCTAAACCTCTCCTCTCCATTATCTCTCCAGGCTTCAGTTGCAGGATAGAATTCAGATCATCCCACTCTATGTGACCTCATGTACCCTTCCCTACCCATCTTCCTTGGGGTGGGGATCCTGGATGGACACACCACTAGGAGGATGAGGCACTGCAGAGACGGGGGTAGGTATCCCTGGAACTCATACTCTTTCTCTGTATGTCTGTCTTTCTGTCTGTCTGTCTGTCTGTCTGTCTTTCTGTCTGTCTGTCGGGCTGTCTGTCTGTCTGTCTCTCTCTCTCTCTCTCTCTCTCTCTCTCTCTCTCTCTCTCACACACACACACACACACACACACACACACACACTCATCTAGGCCAACTCAAACTATCCTTTTCAAAGACTCTTTATCTCCTTAGATTAACTGACCTAGGAAAGGAACTTGACCCCCTGTAAATGACTATTTTAATTAGGGCTTGCTAATTGACATGAGATAAACAGAAACTGAAAAGAAGGGCTCTGTACTCTTTATCTTGCCCATGTAATTGTAACCCCTCTGTATGACATTTTCACAATAAAAAAGAAAGCTCTGTTGCCCATTACCTTTGGCTCAGGCTCATGCTTAACATACTGGCTACTCAGTAGGGAGAGATCTGAGGATCAAAGATTAAAGCCAGCCATAAGCTGGAAAGCTGGTGAGACTCTTCTCTCCATGGAACCACCAAAAAGCCAGAAGTGGAGCTCTGGCTCAAGTGGTAGAGCAGCAGCCTTGAGCACCAAAACTCAGAGATACAGCTCCCACATACTGAGTTCAAGCCCACAAAAAATGATGGCCCATTCTTGTTGCCCCCAGACTGGGTCTCTAGTGCCCTCTCACAGAGTGTGATACAGCACCAGTCCCTGGCTAGTGTATCAGAGCCTTCAGAAATTGGTTGGTGTAAGCCAGTCCTTCTCCTTTGTGTGCTCTCAAACCACACCGGCCGGAAGGCACAATGAGACAAGGCTGGCAGCCTGCAGAATGGAGAAGATACTCCTCTGCCAGAGCAATTGAAGCAGGCTTCTTAGAGGCAACACTTGAAAGGGGATCTTGCTGAACAAGGAGGATCTGACAAGGAGAACAAAGAGCAATGATGCTGTAGATAAAGGACAACATAGCTGAATGTGTTCATTTCCAGCCAGGAATGCTGGTAACTCGGTACAGATGTTCAAAACTGTCCCAAGACAGACCTGAGGGGTCACAGAATAAGAGCTATCCAGGGTTGGGATTGTGTCTTAGCAGTAGTGGGTTTGCCTAGCACACAGGAAACCCTGGGTTCGATTCCTAGGTTCCACATACACAGAAAAAGCCGGAAGTGGCACCTTGGCCCAGGTGGAAGAGTAATCGCCTCAAGCAAGAGAAACTTGGGGACAGTGCCCAGGCCCCGAGCTCAAGCCCCAGGAATGTCAACATAAAACAGCACTCCAAGGGATCTTGGTGACAGGTGGATGGCTATGCCCTGTAGTTCTTAGTAGATCCATCCATGCTTTGTGTCTCCTTCTATGACAGAAAGGATCTGGACACTCCTTCTGCCCTGGGCACCCCTGGACCCAGTTATCAGCAACCCTCCCAATATCTTCCACCGGAACATAGAGCTGGCCCCAGAAATCCTCACGTACCCATTGATTGGGGCAGGCTCCAGAAGTCCTATTGGGACTGATCTGCTCCGGATGACCAGGCCATCCAGAGGATGCAGATGAGAGCTTAGAGAGGGTTACAGATGTGGAGGGGGCCCTTTAATGCCCATGGCCCTACCCAGATTCTGAGCCTCCCTTTGCTGTCCCTGAGGGAAATAGAGGAGAGTCTAGGTGGTAGTGTCTAGAGAAGGACTAGGTGGAAATTATAAAGAATGAGAAACCATAAACCGTGCACTGGTGGCTCACGCCTATCATCCTGGCTAATTGGGAGCCTGAGATCCAGAGGATCTTGTTTCCCAGCCGAGGCAGGAAAGTTCCCTGAGAGTCTCCTCTCCAATCTTCAATCGGAAGTGGCGCTGTGGCTCAAATGTTAGAGCCCCGGCCTAGAGGAAAAATCATCATCAGGGACAGTACCCAAGTCCTGAGTTCAAGCCTCTCAACCAAAAAAAAAAAAACCACAGAAAGACATCCCTTGCCTGCAAGAGATGGTGAATGAGTAGGGTGTCGTGGTTGGGAGACCAGGTGCTGGCCTCAGTGTACAGACATTTCTAAGAACTCCCCAGGTTTTCCCATGTGTGAAGTCACAGCAGGGTGGGGGTTGCTTTACCAAGAACTCAGAGGTCGTGGCCTGTCTTAGGCAAGAAGTGGGCGAATGGGAGCAGGGGTGGGAGGGTAGTGTCAATTATATTTTCTCCATCCATGGAATAATGGTTTTGGATGCTGGTATCAAAGTCTAAAGTGAAGGGTTGCATGTGGTTGGTGTCATGACAAGTTGGGTTTCCCCTGGTTGTAGAAAAGTGGCTGAAGCCAGGTGCTACCAGTGGCTCACATATGTCATCCTAGCTACTCAGGAGGCTGAGAGCTGAGGATCGCAGTTCAAAGCCAGCTTGGGCAGGAAAGTCTGTGAGACTTCATCTCCAATGAACCACCAGAAAACTGGAAGTGGTGCTGTGGCTCCGGTGGTAGAGTGTGCACCTTCAGCTGAAGAGCTGAGGGAATGCACACAGGCCCAAAGTTCAAACCCCATGACTGACAACCAAAAATAAGGTAGCTGAGTTTTATGTGTAGCGGTGTGTACAGTAGGAAATGCCAAGCTGTGTTATGAGCCATTCCAGATGTGTGAGAGGCTCTGAGTTTTCTCTACATTTAGTCTGAGGATACTAGTAACATCTTCTTGGGGGTTGGGATGTTCAGGTTCTCAGTGACTAAGGAGGCCTTGGGATACCTCTGTGTGTTTTTGTGTGTATTTTTCTCTTATCTTTCTCTGTCCCCTTCCTGGGCACCTGTCTACCTCTTCTTGACCTTGGATGGTGCCCCCCTCCACGGCAACCTTGCCTTTAGCCCCCTATCAGTGTCTACAATGAGTCCTAAATCGCCAGAGACCTGCATATTCCAGCTTTTCTTTGAGGCCCAAGTCCAGCTGTCCATATCTTTGTATACCTCCAGGGGATTCTGGGTCATCAGGGCTGGCTGGCATAGGTTCTCCTCTTGCCTCTGGAGGGGTGGCACTCATTCATGAGATGTCCTGTCCTTTTCCTCATCTGGGACTCATGCTGCATGTCCTTCTCAGCAGGCTGGCAGTGGAGTGGGGGTAGGATGGTTGCCAGTGGCTCTGGAGAACTTGAGCTTGATAGCTGACTGAAGGCTGCCCAAACAAGGAGGATCTGGGGCTACATGGAGGTGAGGCCTAGGTGGCTTGTAAGTATCTGTTGTTGTCTAGGAAAAGTCAATGTACCTTATCGCAGGCAAGTCTATCTTCTGGCCCCAGCTGGGCCCCTCAGGCCCTTCTAGACAATTCCAGATGCCCAAAATACAGAGGCACAGACTTTAGATTCCAGGGCCAGGGAAATGGGGGATGACAGACTGGTATGTCCAGTACCTCAATGTTTTGGGGCATTAGCCTTGACCTGGCTATTCCCCCCTGTGTAAGTTCACTTCTTAACCCAGTGCTGGCCACACACCAGCCAATTGTGGCAGTGATGTGGAAGTGGCAGGAACTGAAGTGAGATATAGGATGACCAAAATCTGAATTTATTGCCTGTAGGGGTTGGGATGGAAAAGGGTGTTTATTAAAACAAAAACAAAAACATCTCAGAGCTGGAACTTAGGGCCTAGGCACTGTCCCTGAGCTAACACTCTACCACTTGAATCACAGTTCACTTTTTATCTGTTTTAGTAGTTTAGTGGAGAGAAGAGTCTCACAGACTTTCCTACCTGGACTGGCTTCAAGCTGCCCCCCTAAGAGTTCAGCCTTTTTAGTAGCTGGGATTGCTGGTATGAGCCATTGATTTGTCCTAAGGATATTGATGTGTGCATGTGCACAGGCCCGTGTGTGTATGTGTGTGTTCCGGGGCTTGAACTCAGAGCCTAGGTGGTGTCCTTTAGCTTGTTTGCACAAGGTTGGTGCTGAACCACGTGAACTAGGGTAGCTCCGCTTGCCAGCATTTTGGTGATTCATTGAAGATTAGAGTCTGGCCAGGCCAGCTTTGAATCTTGTAGATCCTCAGTTGTCAGCCTTGAGTAGCTGGGATTACAGGCATGAGCCACTAGCACCCAGGTGCAAGGATAACTTTTCATCCTCTCTTCTGTTCCAACAGTTGTCTATTTGCCCTGGCATAGATCTCTGAACTCCATATCAGCTCCCAGCATCCCCTGAGTGTGCAGAGAACATAAAGCCCAAACCTGATCGCATTTCTTTGTCCACAGGGGAGGGTATGTTTCTTCTGACACCTGAGGTAGGAAGTATAGCTGTATATGGGTGCTCGGCTGGGAGAGAGAGGTACTATGTTTTAGCAAAGAAGGAAAATGTGGCAAGATGCTAATAGGTCATTCTCTCATATTCCTAACTCCTCAGGAGGCTGAGTTCTGAGGATTGCCATTCAGAGGCATCCCAGCTAGAAAAGTCTGTGAGACATTCTTCTGCAAATAACCACCCTAAATCTGGAAGAAAAGCTGTGGCTCAAATGGTAGAGTGCTAGCCCTGAATGAAAAAATTCAGGGACATAGCCCAGGCCCTGAATTCAAGCCCTAGTACCAAGAGGCATGCACACACACACACACACACACACACACACACACACACACACATCACACAGAGGAAGGTGGTAATAATGAGCTGAGCTACACCTGTGGACAGTCCTAAGGCATAGTCAGAGAAAACTCTGAAGGCAGATCAAGTGGTTTCTCCCTAAGTCCTTCTTGGGCTGAGGTTTCTGGGCCATGACAGTAAGTTCCATGGAACCTGCCCCTCCATCCGAGCACGGGGCCACAGGACCAAGGGAAGGACACTAGGGATGCTCCTTTGTAGTTGGCCCATGATTACAGACCTTCATCTGCCCCCCGAGCACTGGTGAGAAAAGCAGGGCTCCGAGCCCTGGGACTCCAGAGATAGCGACTGCTACAAGCAGCACCCAGCCAGCTGTGGGTTCCTGAGCCTACAAGACTTTCATGAACCCAACTCAACACTCACCCAAGGTGTGCCTGACAGATTCTCACTCTTGTGATACCCGTGTGAGTGGGTGTTAAATGGTGTGCCATTTTGCAGCTCCTGCCCCTCCTAGCCCAGAATCATGGTCTGAGACATCGATTTAATACTCAGATAGACACTGCATCCATGCTTTGATGACATTCTCATGACCCGACCAATGACCTCCGTGCCCCAAAGATCAACCCTTTTCTGGTACTGTGGCCTGCTCTGTAGGCAAAGGCCTCCAAAGAGGCTGCTCTCAAGACTTGTAGCACACCTAGACATTGGGAGACCCTCAGAGGCCCACTTGAAAATACCCTGCCTAGAGCCACAGAGTGTGGTCCAGGCAGGCCAAGTGTTGGTCATGGGGCTTGAACTCTGTTCCTGGGCGCTGTGCCCCATATCTTCAGCTTACCACTTGAGCCACAGCATCACTTCTGGTTTTCTGGAGGTTCCTTGGAGATCAGAGTCTCCTGGACTTTCGTGCCTGGGCTGGCTTTGAACTACGATCCTCACATCTCAGCCTCCTGAGGAGCTAGGAAGAGATCCACCAGCACTCGGCTGATCTAGCCTTTCACCACAGTGGACTAGGAGCTCCTGAAAACTTTTCTTTATTTTTTAAGTGCCAGCACGGGGGCTTGAACTCAGGGGTCTGGGCTCTGGTCTCTTAACTTTTTCCCTCAAGGCTGGCACTCTATCAATTGAACCACATCTCCATTTCTGGCTTTTGGTAGTTCATCATCAAGTAGAATCTCACTAACTTTCCTCGGCTGAGCTGGCTTGACCCACGATCTCTGATCTCAGTCTACTGAGTAGCTAGGATTTACAGAGGTTGAGCCACTGGTGGCTTTGGGCTAGAAGTTTTCTTAAGCAAACTTTCTTCCCTGCGTTTGCCCTGACTCCTCCATGCCAAGGAGGCCTGAGGGTCCAGAGCTGTGGAAAATAGGCTTCCAGCCAGGAAATGCCTGGGGTCCATGGTGAAAAGACAAGCTAATCCTCCCCTGCGCCCCATTCTGGGACCCCATCCTCTGCCCTACCTGTGACTCAAGGACAAACCTTGACCCAGCCTTGAATATTCTTCCAGACTTGTCTGAAGCCACAGAACCTTCATTCCACCCACACCATCTGATCTACACCACACTTCAGGACCTTTGCCCATGCTGTACTTTCTGCCTGAGGCTCTCTATCCTGTTCCACATCTTAGAACTCCTGTGGAATTTTGGTACTGGTTATATCACCTCCTGGAGCAAGTCTTTCCTTCCCTTCTCCCTCTTTTTTAAAATATTGAGTTGCTAGAGATGGAATTTGTGAAGGCTGACTGGAAAATGCTCTATGTTGGTGTGTGTGTGTGGGGGGGGGGTGTGTGCGCGCGCGCGCACGCCCTCGTGCGTGCGTATGCATATGTGTTCCAGTCCTGGGTTTGAATTCATGGTCTAGATGGTTTCTTATCTCTGAGCATTTGTGCTCAAGGCTAGCGCTCTTCTACTTGAACCACAGCTCTACTTCTGGCTTTTTGGTTGTTTAATTAGAGAAGTGTCTCATATAGACTTTCCTGCTTGCAATTGGTATCCTCAGAACTCAGCCTCCTGAGTAGCTAAGATTACAAGGGTGAGCTACGAGCACCTGCCCTCTACCCTACCTCTTACCTATAACCTCGGCCCTCCTCTGAGTTCCAGAACAATATATCTCATCAGGCTGACTTTTTTTTTGCCAGTCTTGGGGCTTGCACTCTGGATCTGGGCATGTTCCTTAGCTTCTTTTGCTCAAGGCTAGCACTCTATCACTTAAGCCACAGTGCCACTTTTGGCTTTTTCGGTTTCTGTGGTAAAGAGTAATCAAACTCAGGGCTTCGTGCGTGGGTGCTACATAAGCACTCTACCACTAAGACACATTCACAGCCCAAAGTTCACTTCTAATGGGAATTATGAGGGCGGGGATTATTGGCTTACCACTTTCAGGGTAGAAATCGCTGACTATTTCATATCTTTGCCAAGACTTTGGACCGGCCTGTGACTTGGCAATGAGGAAAGATAAATGAATGATAACCACCAAGCCCCAGATGTCTAGGCTCACATCCTACAGAGGGATACAGAATATGGAGCCAGCACCTTTGATAACTCTTACAGCCTAGGAACTGTGGTCTCCCTAGAGGCAGTGGCTGGCTACTAGGTATCCTGATGGGACATCTCAGCAAGAACATAAGGCTTCCATTCTTCAATGCCAGAGAAAAAGCTTTTTTCAAGCTGCTTGCTCAGACTTAGTACTCTTTGAGGGCATGTCCCAGCTTGCCTAGGTTGGGGATTAAGCATGGGCAACCTGATAAATGTCCATCATCCATACACCGATATATGGAGTTATTGCCTCCCTGTTTTTTGGCAGGTCCAGGGTTGTACCATGAGCCTAGGCCATGTCCCTGAGCTCCTTTTGCTCAAGGGGAACGCTCTGTTCTTGAGGCACAGCCCCATTCATGTCTTATTTTTCCTGTGATCTCTTAGAAAGACGAGTTTCACTGACTTTCCCACCCCAGCTGAAATCAAATTGGCATTCTCTACATCTTGGCCTCCTGAGGTCTAAGATTAGGTTTACAGGCAGAAGCCACTGGCACCTTGCTTTCTTGTCTTCTTGTTGTACTTTTTTAAAACCGTAACAATCTGCAGTCTTCACAGTGTCATTCCAATGGTTTGCATTCGAAGTAAACTACCCAGGCCTGGAGTTTGAATGCTAGGACTGCCACCCACAAATGGAGGGAGACCCTGTCAAACTCATTCCTGTTCATGTGAATGCTAATGGAATGTTATAATTGATACTTTATTATGTATTCAACCATAATACTTAAATAAAGGAAGAAATAATTTATCGATAATTGGTAGTAATATAGTATATATAATTTAATAATAAACACACATCGCTCTCTTGTTTATGCATATATATATATATATATATATATATATATATATATATATATATAAAACAATCTACATATCTATTATTACACTTGTCACTCCTGGTGCTCGCCTAGTATATATGAAACCCTGGGTTCGTTTCCACATTATCACATGAACAGAAAAAGCCAGAAGAGGTGCTGTCACTCAAGCACCAAAAAACAAGTTAGAAAGTTCTCACTGCAACTATAGAAGGCCAGGATTTCAAATATCTCATGACAGAGCAAACCGAGGGTCTAAAGCTGATGGCTGCCATCTAACCTGACTTAGCCAGTGGTCAACTGCTGCAAACCAACTCCATTTAGCCAGACATTGCTGGATCCCCTTTAGCTGCTGGGGGATGAGATCTGATACTGGTGGGTTGAAAACTCAGCCCTGGTAGGAAGTCTGAGAGACTCTGAGCTGTGGCTCAAATTGGTAGAGCTCTAGCCTTGAGGAAAAGGTCTTAGGACAGTACCCCCAACCTATGAGTGCAATCCCTGAAGCTGACGACCCTACCCTCCATTAACCACCCCTCTAAATGGTTAGATGTGAACTTGTGTGATTGGTGATGGGTTTCTGAAAGAATGATTATACTAATGAAAGCATCAGAATACTAATGACAGCTTGTGAGATACAGCTATGTGATGAGTCCTTCCTGGGATGCTGGGTGCTAAGTCCTTCACGGGTTGCTGTGTGCCGAGTCCTTTACAAGGTGCTATGTACTGAGCCCTTCACGGGGTGTATTCTTTCATCTGGTCCTTGTTAGAGCTCCACAAGTAAGATGATTGTGCTGATGAGAAAGTTGAAGCTCAGATATATCCCCAAGGCAGGGCCAAATTTATGTATGTACTGAATTCTAGTGACTTGTCTCCTGCAGACAATTGTTTTGGTTTAGTTTTCTCCATCATGAACCTAGGCGCTGAGTTTCCTCTTGGGCTCATGGCTAGCGCTCTACCACACGGAGCCAAGGAACCCCTTGTAGCAAAGTGTCTCGGCTTAGGTGTCTTTAAGCTGAGGTCTGTCATCCTGCCTGCTCAGCAAGCTGAGGATCTGGGTTCCAAACTATCCCAGACACTATTGTCTCCTATTCACCACTTAGAAACTTGATGTGGAAGCTGGGCACCGGTGACTCATGCCTGACATCCTAGCTACTCAGGAGCCTGAGAGCTGAGGATCACAGTCCAAAGCAAGCCTGGGCAGGAGATTCCTTGAGCTGCTTATCTCCAATGAATCACCAGAAAGCCTGAAAGAGTGCTGGAGCTCAAGTGGTAGAGCGCCAGACTTGAGGTGAAAAGCTCAGAGACAGCACCCAGGCCCAGACTTCAACTCCTCCAACTTATAAGAAAAGAAAGAAAGAAATCCGAAGTGGAGTGCTGGGAACGTGTCTTAGGGGTAGATTGCTTTGCATGTATGAAAACCTGGGTTTGCATCCTCAGTACCACATCCCTAGAAAAAAATCCTGAAGTGGTTCTGTGGCACAAGTGGTAGAATGCTATCCTTGTACAGGAGAAACTCAGGTACAGTGTTCAGGTCCTGAGTTCAAGCTCCACGACTGGTGTATGCACACACACACACACACACACACACACACACACACAGACACACAGAACAGAAGTGAAGTTGTGAGAAAAAATGGTAAAGCACTGGGCTTGTGCTCTGAGGTCACGGTCATCACCCTGGCCCTGTGTTCAACCCTGAAACCTAGCCACCCAGGGCCCCACTAGGAGAGGTTAAAGATTTCAAAATCTGATGAGCTTCACCAGCAGTAGATGATAAGAAGCATTGTGATTTTGCATGTGCTTAGATTTAACAAGCTTCCTGAAACCAAGGGAGGCACCATTGCCATGTAGGAATCTTTTCATTAGGTTCAGCTCCTTAGTTGTCTGCCAGAAGGACTCTTGAATTAATTATAGCAGTTTGTTTCAACACTGGAATATAGTCTAACAAAGACAGCATGAGTGCAGGGAACTTGGCCTGCCACGGGAGGTGGCACAAATGGAGGCTTCCTGTCAAAACAGAGCACTGGGGAGAGAGATAGCTTGAGGTACAAAGAGTCCTTTTTCTCCTGACTTTCAGAGCCCACCCACACTCATCCTCACTAATTGGTGCAGACGGAGTTGTTTGTTACACAGATGTACAGGAGTGATTCCTTTTGTATGCCTCTCCAGACAATGAGAAACTTCTTCCAGCAATCCTGGGATGCAGAGAAACCCTCTGGGTACACTGGGAATAGTGAGGGGAGCCCTGGAACATGCAATGTCTTGAAAACCCTCTCTGTGCTCTGACATCATTGTATTGAAAACACATTTTCTAGTTTGGTGCCATTCATCATAGCTACTCTGGAGATTCACCCATAGGTATACATCCATCCATACACAAAGACTTAGAGCTACATGCTTTTTGTGTGTGTGGGGACAGGTTCTGGAGTTGGACTATGAGCCTAGGCATTGTCCCTGAGCTCCTTTTGCTCAGGGGTAGTGCATTAACCTTGAGTCACAGCCCCACTTCTGGTTTTTTCTCTGATCTCTTAGATATAACGTTGCCATGAACTTTCCTACACTGGCTGGATTGAAACTAAGGTTCTCTATATCTCAGCCTCCTCAGGACCTGGGATTACAGTCAGCAGCTACTGGCAGCTGCCTTTGTTTTCTTCATTTTTTACTCTGGACAATCTGTCTTTTTAACAGGGTCATTCCAATGGTTTGAATTTATAAGTAAACTACCCAATGTTCTTTATAGCTACTTTCTCTGACAAGGATATTGTCTCCTCATCTTCTCCTCTGGTCACCGGTTTGAAGTCAAAAGTGAGAAATAAGTGTCACGGGATTTGGGAGCAAATGTCCATAGGACCTGCCAGTTCTTTCACTTAGCGTTGAGCTGCAGTGAATTTACTGTCTTAGGATGAGAGGACTGAAAGCTGGAGCAATCTTCATACTCTCTGCATTGCTCCTTTTGCTTATAAAATGACCTAATAATTATGAGTGTATTGTGTCTTCAACCTTAATTATCTAGAACAAACTATAAGCATCTTGATATTTCTGTTTTTCTCTAGTGCCTCTCAAGATTTAGACTAAAGGTTTGTGTGGAGCAGCTCCTTGATAAATCCCTGAGGAAATCCACTTGAATCCTAGTCAGGAGATCGCCATTCAAAGCCAGCCTGAGGAAAGTCTGTGATCCTCTTATCTCCAATAAACCACCAGAAAACCAGAAGTGGAGCAGTGGCCCAGAGGTTACAGCTCCAACTTTGAGAGAGAAGGCTGAGCAGGAGATACAGACCAGACCGGGCAGGAAAGCCTGGGAGGGGCTTATGTCCAATTAACGACCAGATAGCTGGAAGTGGAACTGTGGCAGTGATAGAGCCTAAGCCTTGAGCAAAAAAACTCAGGAATACATTGGGCCATGAGTTTAAGCCTTGGGATAACCACAATAAATTCGGAAAGAGATGGCCAAGTTATGTATCAGTGCACTACTTACTCATGTGTGTATATAACCTCCCTGAGTGCCACAGACCATATGCAATGCTTCTGCTGCTTTTATTTACTGATTTATTTTTCAGATATGCTCATTGTGCATACTGCATCATTCTCTTCATTTCAGGCCTATGGCTTTTCTTTTCCAGTGTTATATAATGCGCACTTAATCTCTCAGGAGCCTTTATTTACATTTTAATCTGAGGTCAATGCAGGAACAGTCACAAATCAGGCAGGGGAAAAGACGATCAAGGTTCATAGAAATAACCGGTATTCAGAAAATTAAACTTGGGGACATAAAATGGTGGCATACTTATGTAAAAACTACCATTAAGAAAAAGATGAGGGAGTTGGGAATGTGGATTAGTGAAAGAGTGCTTGCATAGCATGCAAGAAGCCCTGGTTTCATTTCCTCAGTAGCACATACACAGAAAAATCCAAAATTGGTGCTGTGATTCAAGTAGCAGAGTGCTAGAGACAGTGCCCAGGTCTTGAGATCAACCCAAGAACTGGCACAGAGATAATAGCTAGTAGCTAGCTAGGTAGTTAGGTAGGTAGGTAGGTAGATAGATAGATAGATAGATAGATAGACAGACAGACAGACAGACAGACAGACAGACAGATTCATACATAGATAGATACATACATAGATACATAGATACCTAGATAGATACATAGATAATAGATGTATCTGTATCTGGTCTTGGAAGTCAGGAGGAATGGAGGGAAAACTTTCCAATGGTGAGGCCTTCTGCAATGTGCCAGGCTACCAGCATTGCCTTCACACAACCATAGAGCAGAAAGAAGGTCTCTGTCCCACTTTTCACCAGCCAGAGGCCCCAGAGCCAGAGAGTAGAGCCAGGTTATAACCCAGGTGCCTGGAGACAGAAGAGAAAGGGCCCTGCCTCTCTCCTTCGACTGGGGATTTGCATTAATGAGGAGGAGAATGAAAGCGAAGAAGGGCCTTCAAATCTGACAGACAGAGAATCAAAAACCCACTCCCTAAGACCAGAGAGCAGTATTTTTTTTTATTCTGTTCCTCCCCTCTTCTCCACTAAACTGGCTATTGTTAACCTAAAATAGTCTGAGTCTCCCTTCACTTGAGGGAGGAAGGTTAATTGTTTGAAAAGGCTGAGAAAAGCCTGACCCTGGTGTAACTCTAGCAAACGTTTCAGGTTTCACCTCATTGCTGGTCATGCCTGGAATGAATGAAGTGATTTTGCAGCTCACTTCCCTGTAGAGTGTGTACATTCTGCCTCCTAATCCTTCAGGTCTAGGTCTCTTCACCTAGGTTGCTTTTGCAACTGTTCTCTATCCTACAAATACACTGTGACACTGGAATTCTTCCTGCTAACAGGGCTAGGGCTTGGATTCTGAGAACTTCATTTGAACCCAGGATAGGTCAATAATGTTTCTTTCCTTCTTCTATAGCTCGAGAACTCTAAGAACATTTAGAATGCAAGTAAATTCTCATCACCAAGGGAAACCTAGGAAGCTCTTGAACATGTGACCTTTCAGAAGCCCACTGTAGGACACAAGACGATTACAATCTTCTCCTGTGTGGTGGGGCAGATGGATCTGCTACACTTGACCCTGAAACTCAGTCTCCACTCCTAGTACATGTCCTAGTTTGGTGCTTATCCTGCTGGCTCCTCAGGAGCTTCCGAGATAGAAATAGATTGATCAAAACCAAAGGGAGTTACTGGCTTTTTGCTCTTTTCTGTCCTTTGCTTTAAATGTTTTGCAGGTATTGGGGCTTGAATTGTGGGTCTAGGCTCTGTCCCTGGGCTTCTTTGGCTCAAGGCTAGCACTCTGCCACATGAGCCCTTTTCTGCTTTATCTGTGGTGAAGTGGAAGTCAGAGTGTCATAGACTTTTCTTCCCTGGCTGGCTTCATGCTGTGATCCTGACACCTCAGCCTCCTGAGCTAGGGTGATGGGTGTGAGCTTCTGGTGCTCTGCTAGGTTCAGAACAGTGATGACATTGAAAATACAAGTTAACTGCACATCACAAAGGGCTTGGGGAGCATATTAAGCCTTTCAACATTGGACCTTTCTGAACCCTGTAGGACACAAGGCTATAATGCTACAGTCTGAGAAGCTGGTGTTATGGAGCTGCTACACTTGAACCTTTAGTTCTGACTCCAATTCTTGTGTACATCAACATTCATTTTCCAGAAAATGTTCTCCTAATTAGCAAATAAGAAAAGTACTTTGATTAACCCTCACTTTTTTCCAGTTTTGTGTCTCGAACTGAAGCTGGGCACTATCCCTGAGCCCTTCAGCTCAAGGTAAACACTATACCACTTGAGCCACAGCACCAGGTGGGGTTTTTTGGTGGTTCATTGGATATCAGAGTCTAACAGACTTTCTTTGCCTAGGCTGTTTTTGAACTGTGGTCTTCAGATCTCAGCCTCTTGAAAAGCTAGTGTTTCAGGTGTGAGCCACCGGCATCTGACCTATTGTTTTTGCCAGCACTGGGTCTTGAACGTAGGACCTGGGCACGGTCTCTGAGCTTCTTTTTCTCCAGCCTAGCACTTTACCACTTGAGTCACTCCACTGCTTCTGGCATTTTCTGAATATGTAGCATTGAGGATTCAAAAACTAGCATTCATGCATGCTGAGTGAGATCTTCACCTCTAAGCCACATTCCCAACCTCACTCTTACTATTTTATCCCTCAAATTGCCTATCTTCAAGAAAAGGCTTCTGAGTATAAATCATCTAAAGAAATCCCTATAGGATGTTGTCCAAAGATGAATAAGAAAAAACACATTCTGGGGACAGACTCTAAACATGTGATGACTGTGAAAGATGCCTCCATTTAATTATGTATCATGTTCCTACACTTAATAAAGTATTAATGAAAAATGAGTCAATGTCCTAAATTTTGTGTACAATTTTATAATAGATGTACAAAATGTAATAAATATTATGTGTGTAATAGTACTAAATACAATAAACAATGAATAAATGAATGAAATAAAAATAAAATAAATACAAAATCAATAACAATAATCCTAATGTGTAATAAACATACATATGTAAGTATATATCATATATTGCACATGTATATAAACATTTTTTCCATTGCAGGGACTTAATGCAGGCCCTGGGAACTCTAGCCTGAATTTCTTTTCCTCAATGACAGTGAGCTTTGCCTTCACCCATGGTGTAAAAGAGTTATCTGGACGGTAAGATCAAATCCCAGCAATGTCAGAAACACTGGCCCAAGTTCCATGATAGTGACTTAATTTTTTAAATGAAAACAGTTATGTTTATTCAGTTCCATACTGAACATTAAAAAAAAGCACTGTAGAATTTTGTACAGCTATTCAGACATCTTTCCCTTACCCCCCAAAGTGCTTCTGTGAGCTCTACATTGTTTCTTTTTATATATGTTTTTTATTGTAATAATGATGTACAGGGGGTTACAGTTTTTTGAGCAAGGTAATGAGTACATTTCCTATTGAGCATTGTTGACTCGTCCTTTGTTTTCCCCCTACCATCCCTTCCCTCCCATCTCCACAACTACCTCCCCCTTCCGAGGTCAGTGACTTAATTTTTTTTTTTTTTGCTTGACACGGGGTTTGAACTCAAGTAGTGGCAACTCTGCACCTTCCCTCACATTGCTACAGATTTACCAAGAACTTGAGTTCAAATCCCAGGCTAGGAAAGAAAACTGGCAGAAATTCCAAACCAGAGAGCTTTATTTCTTTTTTATTTTCGTTAAATAATGTAGTTATTTATTTATTTACTTATTTATTTATTTATTCATTCTTTTTCTTTTGCCAACCATGGGCTTGAACTCAGATTGTGGCAACTCTGCCTAAGCCTTGATCTCGCTAGGCTGGGATGCAGCCTCTGGACCAATAGCCAATCCTGGGATCCTAGGCCAAGAGGGCTTGCAGGAAGAAAGAAAAAAAAAGCGGGACAGCACAAAAAGTAGTGAGCTGCAGAGGGCTGGGAGTTTTATGATTTTTTTTCTTTTTTTTATGAGAATACCATACAGAGGGGTTACAATTACATGGGCAAGATAACGAGTACATTTCTTATCAAGCATTGTTGCCTCCCCTTTGTTTCCTCTTCTCATCCCTTCCATTACCACCCCTCTGCCCAGCCCCCACCCAATCCTCCCCCCACCAAAGTTGTAAAGTTTGATTTCTACATAATGACTTGTACATTTCATTGTTGCGATGGGTCCACCTGTATCCCTATTTAAACAATTTGTTTTTTTCCCTTCCCCTCCACAAATTATACCAACATCAAATAAAGTGAAAGCAAGGGTTTTACTGTGGGGGAGGGACATACAAAGCAATAAAGAAATCATCTTATAAATATGTTAGAAACAATTGCATGAAAGAAAAAAAAACATTTGATTACTTATCTTGAAGTTCTTTGCAGGGTTACCATCCTGGTTCTACAGATGCAAAGAGGACCTGACCGGCCATTGCTGAAGGCTGGCAGGCTATCAGGGAAGCCATAGCCCAACCTGTCAACATAGGCCCAGAGCTCAAATCCTTGTCCTGACACCTACCAATGGCGCAAGATCACCAGAGACTCATTCCTATGCATAGAAATACCAGTCGACTGAAAGAGTAGTTCGTGCATCGGTCTAGTCTAAAATTGGATGCAGTAATCCTAGGATGCTGATTGATCTTAATTAATAGTTTATTAAGCATGAAAAGAATAATATTACTTCAATGACAGTATATTAAATACCTAAGAGTTGGTAGGAATGTAGTAGATGTCACTCAATCATAGATAGACGGCTCTGGCACTCTTTAACAATATGTATTTATTTGTATATCACCATCTGCCTATCCATGTATCGCTGTTTTGGCCAAACCTGGGGCTCGATCTCAGCACCTAAGAAACACCTGACAGCTACATTGGGTAGAGGCTGCCATGCTCACACTCACTCATTCATGAATTGGGCCTTCTAGGCCCTGAGTTCAGATCCTAGCACTGCCAAAATATATTCTTGAAGTAAGAAGCCAAGTGTGACACATGTTTTCCTTTTCAGGGAGAGACCTGGGTGTCAGTAATGATGGAGAACACATCTATAAAATCTAGATGCTATGTGATAGGATATAAACAATGTAATAAATGATATAGGTATCAACAGAGTCAATTTAATAAATGGTAAATAAATGAATAAAACAAGAAATAAAATAACCAAACAAAACATGGTATGGACTGAACATCTATGTGGAAGTATAAATCCTACAACATACTGAACAACTGTATGGAAGTATAAATACTGTCTTTAAAATGTATATAAAAAGTATGTTTTCTAGACCCGAGGCTTGAATCAGCCACCATACTTGGAGGGTATTGAGGGTAATCCTGCTCACAGACCTTTGTCCTCACCTTGACCCTTTCCCCAATTTGGCCTGATAGGCTCTGAGTTCAAATCCCAACACTGCCAAAATATGAATCCTAATGTGAGAAGCCAATCAATTGACATATTTTCCTGTCTTATGAAAGTCCTGGGTCTCAGCTAGGATGGAGAATGCATAGGAAAACCTATAGCCATGGCAATAGGTTGTCATCCATGTAAGCACTGTTATATCTGTCATCATCCTCAGTAAAATACACAATACTTCCATGGATAAGACAGAATATAGAGAAGAGGTACACCAAACGGAAGATGCTGTCCACACATGTATGTCAATATAGATACTATGTTTAAATAATGAATTTATGACTGTCATGGCCCACCCTGGGGATCAATGTCATATCCTGGGAATGGCCTGTCTCCTTAGTTGTTGACAGACTGGTGTGTTCACCTAGACCTATTTGCCAATTGGTCCTGAACTACCAACAATGGAATCGTGGAATAAGAAGCTGAGTATGAAACTTGTTTTCCTTTTCTCTGAGAGTCCTGGGTGTCAGGTATGATGGAGAACAGGTCTACAAATCTTGATGCCATGTGATAGGATGTCATCAATGTAATAAACGGAATGGGTGTCATCATAGTAAAATCAATAGTAAATAAATGAATAAAACAATAAATACAGGTAACAACCACACCAAACATGTATGGACTGAACATGTATAGGTAATAACAAATCCTATCTTACAATCTATATAAATAGTATGTTTTCCAAGGCTGGGGCTTCAATTCAGGTCTAGTGAACAGGCCTGACTTTAAAATCTTCAAGTACGATGAAATTCCCCTTCATCTACAGTGCTGCAGATTCACGCAGACCCTGAGTTCAAATCCAAAGTCTGGCAGAATAACTGGTGTGAATTGCAAGCCAGGGAGCTAATTTTTTTTCCAGAACGGGGCTTGAACTCAGGTCATGGAAACTCTGCCTCAGCTTTGATCACCATAGGCTGAGGTAAAGCAACTGGACCCACAGCTGATCCTGGGATCCTAGATCCCTAGGTTTTGTGGGGAAAGAAATGCACAGAAAAAATGACAAGATGGTCTTTTTACGTTTTCTTCCTTTGTGAGGTGACCCTCCTGGGTCTGAATGCCACTGTTACAAAGGGTACTTCACCTTGCATTGCTGAAGGCTTGCAGACTATAAGCGTAGCCATAAGACCACGTGGAAACATAGGCCCTGATTTCAAATCCCCATCCTGACACCTACCAATGTCAGGAGATACTAAGAGACCCACCCATAGAATTAACAATGGAATGTTATCAATTCCATGGTTAAATGAGTTGATCGTGAATGATGCTCCTATAAAATTAGACAGCATGATTTCAGGAGGGTGAGTGATTTTGTTTAATATTTATGAAGCATTAAAAGAATACTATTACATACAGTAATGCAATAATTTCAGGACACTGATTTAGTTAATAGTTTTTGAAAGATGAAAACAATAACATTAGTTACATGGAGGCATAAAAAATACCCAAGACTTGGTAAGAATGTAGTCTATATAACTGAATATATAGACATCTCTGGCACTCTATAAAGATATATATTTACTAGTGTACTGCCATCTGCATGTCAATCTGTTCTTATTTTTTCAACCCATGGGGCTCAATCTCAAGTTGTGGGAACTGCCGGTCAGTTCAATTTGCCCTGGATGGCATGCTGACACTCACCCATTCATTAATTTTGCCTTGTAGGCCATGATTTCAGATATCAGCACTCCCAAACAATGAATCGTGGAGTAAGAAGCTGATAGTGACACGTTTTCCTTTTCTGTGAATGTCTGGATTGTCCGTTATGAAGTGGAATACATAAACAGATTTATATCCTATGTAATCAATGTAATAAATATTCTATGTGTCATAATAGTTAATAAAATAAACAGTCAATACATGAATAAAACAAAATATAAAACGAGGAACTACACTGAATTCAATATGGAGTCAACATATGTATATAAATACAAATCAAATATTTCAAATATATATGAATAGCATGTTTTCTAGTGCTGGAGATTGAATTCAGGCCTAAGAAACAGACTTGAATTTCTTGACTTCAAGGAGGTGAGCTTCTCCTTTCCACACAGTGAAACAGAATTACCCAGACCATGAGTTCCAATCCCAGTCCTGGCAGAAAAAATTGCACCTTTATACTATGTGAAGCCCAATTCTTAGGTATTTCATTATGCCTCCATTTAATGTATGTGATTGTTTAAATGATAAAGTATTAACTAAAATCGATCAGTGTCCTATAATTGTGTGTAATTTTATCCTAGAATCATTCAAAAACTGCTCATTCAATCATGACATACATCACATTCCATTGGAAATCATATGGATAAGAACAAGTTTCTTAGGATCTCCTGATATTTGGAGGTCGAAGGACCAGGATTTGAACTGTGGACTACAGCTCCCGCCACTTAAACCCGAGGATAGGGAATTCACCAGTCTGTGCAAGAGCATCAGCAAGACCAAAAATGATTAGGCAGGCATCATTGGCTCTCAGCAGTCCTCCTGGATACTTACAAGGCTGTGATAGGAGGATCATGGTCAAAGTCACCCTAGGCAGGAAAGTCCTTGAGACCCCAGTCCAAATTCAGTGCCAACAATGTCAGAAGTAGAGCTGAGTGGCTCCAGTGGTGGAGGGCTAGTCTTGAGCAAAAGAAGTTCACAGACTGTGCCCAGATCCTGAGTTCAAGGTCCAGGACTGGCAACAAACAGTCATACACAACAATCTGTGCAGCCATCCAGCTAAAGCATGTCACCCTCTTGTCTCCAACTGAATTGGACAGAGTTCCCTGGGAAAAGGGCTGTGGGAGCCACTGTCATCTTGACTCCACCCATGTTGCCTGCATCACAGGATTCTGGCCACACCCTCATGCTTTCATGTTTTTTTCTGACCAATGGAATATAAGAATTGTGGCCACACCTACATTCCATGCTGCTAGGTAGCACCGGGATTCCCTCTGTTGGTTTACACCATTACAGGCAGTTGAGGAAGGTAGAGGTGGCTGAGTGGTGAGCAAGAGACTCAAGGCTTAGGAGGAGAGGCCTGGCTCAGCTCTGCCATGCCCCGCCCATGCCCTAGCCCCCTTCCCTATTCTGCCCAGTGCCACATTTCAAACCTGACACTGCCTGCTTGGACCCATGGTGCCTCTCGGAGTCCTCAGGTGATGGCAAGCACCAGGCCGGCTTGTGGTCACGACCTGGTAAGGTCCCGGGTCCTCTGCTCCAGGCCTGAGTGTTTGCCTTGCCACTGCCGTCACTGCTAGACCCACCTGGAGCCGCAGCCAACAGCTTCTCCCAGCAGCACATGAGTGTCCACCTCCCAGGCTTGTACCCCTGCACCATCTATCCCCTCCCTTCCCGACCCAGACACCCACCTCATCTGTGCCTTATATTCCAGCCCAGACTCTGCCACAAATGTGTCCCAGGGGTGGGGGGGTGTCGACCAGGGGATCCCAAACCCATCTGTAGCAGTCAATGTCCCAGGAAATGGGGAGATGCAGAGATGGGTAAGGAGGGGGCACCACAGGGCCCCTGGCCTGGACCATTGGGAGCAACATAGCCACTTATCTGCACCCTTCCTCTCCCTGGTGGGAACATGGTGGCTTTAGTCAGAGGTGGGGAACAGCACCTCCACACCTGCTTTCTAGGGTCTTTTCCTTTTTGCTGCTGGTGGGGGGTGTTGGGTGCAGAAGATAGGTCTTCCTTGCTGTGTGAGCCCTTGTCCTCTGTGCTCAGTCATGCTTTCACCTGAAGAGGATACAATTAAAGCCCAGTTGGGAGGTGAGGGTGCTGGGGGTCAGATAGAAAGTGATTATCTGGGAGGAACACCACCCCCCCACACACATACACCCAGCCTGCTCCTTTCCTCAGTTGTCAACAGTTCTCACAGGGTGATCACATTTCCCAGCTCTGCCAGCTTCTTCTTGTGGTCCCAGTCCATCTGGTCTCCTTGTCTTTCCCAAGAATCCGCCAAGTGGCCCAGAAGCATATATGCTGGAAGTAGGGAGTAAGTCCATATATGTAGACTTTAGGACCCCATCCATTTCCCCAACACTGCCCCCACCTCAGGTAAGACACTCATTTGGGTACACCATGACTCTGTGCTTGTTTTGTCTCCTGGCTCTGAGGAGCAACCTGTCTCAGGACACCTTTACCCAGCTTCCTGGCCTAGGGTTTTGGTGAATGGGGTGTCATGTCAATGTTCTGGCCCTGGAGAAAGGGAGAGGCAGGGTGGTGCTGAGTCATTAGAACGGTGTTCTTGAGTGGAAGCCCCTGATTCTTCCAAGGGAACACGGTGCTCCAGCTTGCACATTGTACTAAATGAAGAACCAACAAACTCTGGAGAAGCACTGCTCTGAGTCTGTCTGTGTGTGTATGTGTGTGTGTGTGTGTGTGTGTGTGTGTGTGTGTGTGTGTGTGTGTGCGTGCGCGCGCGTGCATGAGAGAGCTAGAGAGTGTGTGTGCATGAGAGAGCTAGAGAGAGAGGAGAGAGAGGAGAGGGAAAGAGAGAGAGAGAGAGAGAGAGAGAGAGAGAGAGAGAGAGATCATCTTCCTCCTTGTACAGCCTGACTGAGCTCAGATGAGTGATCATTTGGAAAATTGCAGGTGCTGCATGGACGAGTCTTCTGTCACTGGTCTGAATGTGTGTGTGTGTGTGTGTGTGTGTGTGTGTGTGTGTGTGTGTGTGTGTAGAAGTGGGTTGAAACAAGGAAGCTGGGACCTTTGGTAATTTCTGCCTGCTATCTTGGGGGGGGGGGTGAATGGGCTTCACAGCTGAGGTCTGGGGGCCTGGAATAGTGAGAGGCTTGAAGTGGACCCACCATTGTTAAATTATAAGAACAAGGGATCTCTGTGTCCTGGAGCTGTGTACTCTCTTGGGCCTGGTTAGTGTCAGTGGGAGCTTGGGAGGACCTGGGAGTGTGGCCCACAGGGGTGGCTTCCTAGGGGGACAGAGAGTGTGGTCAGCACTTAGCAAGGATGTGAGCCCTGCTAGTATGGAGTGCAACAGCATAGGTCAGACTCCAGGTTTTCTCATCATGATCTTTGCAAGGCCAATCCTATTTTAAATCTTGTGCTGTGATCTTCAGATCTCAGCCACCTGAGTAGTTAGGATTATAGGCACGATCCTCTGGCACCAGACCTCTGATTCTTTTTGGTATATTAGGGTTTGAACTCAAGTCCTTAGGCTTGTCAGTCAGGTTTTCTACCATGCCTTTCTGTTTTGGGCATTTCTGAGATAGAGACTCAATTTGTGATCAGGCTGGGCTGGATCACGGTCCTCCTATCTATGAGAGGCGTGCACCACCAGGAGTGGTTGTCTGTAGTTGGGATGGTAGACATATAGTGCCATGCTCAGTCTAAGCTGATGCTTACGTGATTGTCCCAAACTCTCAGTCTACAGCAACCGATCCTTGACCACAGGTAAAGCTTTGGGTTGGGCCTCCACCATTGGACCTCAGTCTCCTCACGGGACAGTTGTGAGGAATCAAGGGATTAATACAGAGGGATCTCTTGAGCAGGTCCAGGAACAGAGGGACAGGCTGTCAGATATGGTTCTCGCCAATTCTCTGAACATATAACAGGAAGATAACCCAGAAAAGGCTCAGATGGGGCCTGTTATTAGTCATGAGACATTATGGGATTATGAAACAGAACGTTGCTCTCTTTCATCCTTACCCTATTCCCATGAGGGAGGGGATCCTTCACTGTGTTCATTTTTGCAGCTAAGGAAGACGAGGCCTGGAGAAGCCAGGTGACCAACTCATGACCTATTCAGTCCACTTCTTGTCAGTCGTGGGACTTGAACTCTGCACCTGGGTGCTATTCCCAAGCTCCTCAGCTCAAGGCTAGAGCTCTACCACTTGAGCCACAGTGCCACTTCCTGTTTTCTGGTGGTTCTTTGGAGCTAAGGGTCTCATGGATGTTCCTGCCCCGACTGGCTATGAACCATGTTTGTCATATCTCAGCCTCCTGTTTAGTTAGGATTATAGTCCTGAGCCACCAGCACCGGCTTAAATGCAATTCTGACTTTCTCTCTCTCACACACAGGAACTGGTTGAATGGGTGCTGGAAGAGGTGGCCCAGAGTCCCCATGTGGCTGGAACCCAAGGTGGCCATCTCATTCTGGAGGTAGGCTGGGGGTCAGCCTGTTGAACCAGCTCCATGAGGTAAGCCTCCCTGTGCCCTGGCTAGACAGTGACCATTATTATTTAGTTAATATTATTTTCTATGTCCTTTTCTAGCACCAGGCCAAAAATATGATACATAATTATGGAATGAAAATGTAATACCATCTTTTTTTGCAGGGGGTAGGGGGGTTCCGGTCGTGGGGCCTGAAATCTGGGCCTGGGCACTGTCCCTCAGCTCTTCAGCTCAAGGCTAGCGCTCTACCACTTGAGCACAGCACCACTTCTGGCTTTTTTCTTTTTGCTTATGTGGTGCTGAAGAATCAAACCCAGGGCCTCACACATGCAAGGCAAGCGCTCTACCACTGGGCCACCTTCCCAGCCCTGTAATATCATCTTAATAAACTAATTTAGGGCTCTAGGTATGTGGCTTCATGGTACAGTGATTGCCTAGCTGCATGAAAACCTGGGTTCAATTCCTCAGTACCACATAAACAGAAAAAGAAACACTGGAAGTGGTGTTATGCCTCAAGTGGTAGAGTGCTAACCTTGAGAAAAATAAAGGAAGCACAGGAATAATTACCTAGCTTTAAGTTTAAGCCCCAGAACTACAGGACTGGCAAAAAACCAAACACTTAGTTAGTAAATGCAAAATAAGCCATACTTGGAATATATAATTGCTCCTTCCATACTGATATTTGACAATAGTACCTCATGCATGTACTTTACCTACATTAGTATACTATGTTGACAAAAGGTTTTGTTCAATAGGTCACAGAAATTAATGCCAGGAACGTGCTTATATGTCAAATGAAGTTTAATTCTGAAAATTCAAAGATTCCAGACTTTTGAGTGGTCACTGCTAATAACAATGAGAAGGGTACTCTAAGTGACATTTGGAAACCTTTTTGGTCAGTCATGGCACCAAAAAGGAAGAGGCTAATTAACAGTTGTGACAAGAGAAGGAATAACTCCAGATGGAAGGAACAAATGATAGTAACTAAGGTATATCAGAAACCGTTCTAGGGAACCATTTTTGGTTATTGAAGAACTACTTATCAACTAGGATTATTCTTTATTGCCTTTAGCATTCTAAATCTTGTGCTAGTTCTTAGTCTCTGTGTGATAAATGTATCTCCTTCTACGCAGTTTTTTCATACCTGATCTCTGTTGCTTTCTAAAATTCTGTCTTTCTCTATTTCTCTATGAACACTTCCTGATTCTACATATACCTACACAGATGGAAGACGATACTAATGTGAAGGTCCCATAGCTCATGAATCATTAATGTAACAACATGGAAAAGGAGGAGTTATTTATTGCTACCTCAATTTTTCTGAAAAGCTGCAAGGTCATCATTTGATTCAAATTACCATTCTTTGTCTACATAGTGTCATTAAGTGCACTAAACGGAAATATGAGCTGAGTGGTGGTGGGTCACGTCTGTAATCCTAGCTACTTCGGAGGTTGAGACCAGAGGATTATGGTTCAAAGCCATCCTGGTCAGGAAAGTCTGTGAGACTCATCTTCAATTAGCCACTAGAAACCCAGAAGTTGTGCTGAATGTAAAGTGGTAGAGCTCTGAACTTGAGCTGAATAGCTGAGGGACAGTGCCCAGGATCAGAGTTCAAGCCCCATGGCCGACAAAAAGTGCAAATATGACTTTAAGTTGCCCCAAAAGGAACAACAAGGTCAATAGTAATCTTTAAATCAGAAAAAAAATTCCAAAATGATTCAATACACCTACTTTTCCTGAGTTAATTAAGTTATGGCTTCTTAGCTGGACATATTTTCCTCTTTTAAAAATTGTCAAATATTAGCTTTAGAATAAACTTCACCTACTATTTCTTGGTTCAAAACAGAAGTCTTGATACAGTTGATGTCACTTGGCTTTTTACTATCTCAGTTCAAAGCCAACCCAGGCAGGAGTGTCTGTCAAACTCTTATCTTAAACACAAGAAAGGCCAGAAGTGGGGTTTTGGCTCAAGCAGTAGAGTACTAGCTTTGGGGGCAGGTGAGCAGGAAGACAATTGTTCAGGGACACGGTCCAGCATCTGGGTTCAAGCCCCAGAACCAGCACAACTAAACAAACAAGCAAACAAAAAACCTCAGGTCTTTCTTTAGGACCCTCCTTAAAGGAGTACTGGTCTTAGAAGAGCCTGCTATTGCTCATTATACTCACTGGACCTAGCTTTTTTGTAATCCTTATTGCTATGGAGTAATCAGGACCAGAGTAAAGGAATGGATAACTGACTCCTGCAACAGAAGAATCATCTCAGGCATGAAATATCCATCCATAAAACACTTTAATACCCCCATGTCTTTGTTTATTTGCAGTAGAACACTTTTAAAACAACGTTATTTCCTTTTGTTCTATGCTTGCCCTCAAATGGCACATTATTTCCTTTTGTAATACTCTCAACCAGAAGTTTACAGACAAGTTTTATATGAGTAAGGAACACACTCAAAAAAGTCAGGGACAGAGTTTCCTTCAGGCCTTGAATTCTTTTTTGTACAGTAAAAAGGAAAGCACAAGTTAAGTTGAACTTTGTCATTCCTCTATGTTCAATTCCATTCCTGTGATCAGTTTCCACATCCAGTAATAGTTACTTCCAGTAACAATCAATAATGGTGCTTGAGGTATAATGAATGTTTTCTGTCTTCATTGAAATAGCACAAGGAAACCTTTGGACATGTGGTAGCAAGTGTTTCAGAGACAACTTAGTAAAGAGAAAATATAAATTTTAAATTCCTTATAAATACATTATCCAAGAGTACATTGAGTTCAAACTTCGTAAGTGCTCCATAAATTAAGGTGAATTTTAAATGGGAAAAAAGTTCTCAGATCATTTTTTGTGAGTGTATATGTTGTGCATTATTTCCCAAGTGTACATGAGTTAACAGTAAGAGAAAAATTAGCAATAATAGGAGAAAGAGGATTTCTGTGTTTTAGTGTTCAATACAATATAGAAGATTCTACAAAAAAGACAACATTGAAACAATAAAGCCAAGTCCAGTATGTAGATTTATAGAAGTGTCATAGAGAAAGCATTACTCCCAAGTTGAACATGAATATGAGGCCACTCCCTTTCTAAATCACCCTTGCTAAACATGAAAATTTGTAAAAAGTAGAATGGAAGAATGATTCTGGTTCCATTCAAGTCAGATGTAGGAGAATGGACTTAACTGGAAAAAAAAAGTCCATCTTGAGAGAGCAGGGATTACACTAGCCATAACCTTTTCTTATATATTTTTTGTTTTTGTTGGTGGTGGCACGTGAACCCTGGGCGCTGTCCCTCTGCTTTTCAGCTCCAGGCTAGTGCTCTACCACTTGAGCCACAGTGCCCCTTCCAGTTTTCTGGTAGTTAATTGGAGAAAAGAGTCTGGAGGACTTTCCTACTGGAGCTGGTTTTGAACCTCAATCCTCAGATCTCACCGCCACCCAGCTTAAGATCACATTTCTAACAGTATACACTCAGGATATGTAATGTGTATGTGAATTCTTGAGTTAAAAATCTGGGCTACCACTTAAACTTAAATTTTTGTAGTTTAAAAGTAGATACTTCTAGAAAAATAAACCTAAGAATTTAAAGGGGTCTGGGTAGTTCAGTTTGCATCCATCATGGGCAAAACAGTCTTTGAGACACTATCAATAATTAACCAGATAAAGTTGCATTGGAAGAATGGTTCAAGTGATGGAATAACAATCATGATGAAGATTGCTGGATAAGACCTTGAGGCTTTTGCATACATACATATAAATATACACATACACACAGAGGCACTTATTTTTGCACACACAAATACACAAATAAAAACTGTCAGAATATATAATAAAGTTAGAAACAATAGAAAATATGTCCTGTGTAAGACTAGAATCAGGTGATAAATTTTATTATTAGAAAGTATTAGAAAGTCCTCAAGTGAACTATCTTCAAAAAAGTTTAAGATTATTGCTTAGTTAGGGACCAGAGGTATTAAGAAAGTCAAGTATATCATTATTAAAGGGATCAGATCCATGGAGGAATGAATCAGAGTCCACAGCTGGTGCATCTGAAAATGTTCATATCTTGTGTCAAATGTTAGAACATCTTTGAACGTAGTACATAAATAGTCTTGGCAGTCATTGTATGGATAAGATCTTCATAGAAGTTGAGAATTGCTTAATTTCTAGATTTTAATAAACCAACAAACTATGGCAGGGCAATGTGATACAGGCCTGGAACTGTTGCACTCAGAATAAGACAGGATATTATTGAGTGGAATTACATAGTGATACCTTCCCTGGACTAGGTAGTAAAATTTTGTCTCAATAATACAAACCAAATAACAAGAAAGGAATACACAGTTGTAAGTTTGGGCTAATTTTGTCATTATGTTTTGAGAAGTCAAGTTTCCTATTGAAATGCAACTCATATATAATCCTCAATTGTGTTTTAAATGCTGTCTTCATTACAGAACATTCCTAGACGCAAAGTAGCTCATGATTCCCATCCAAAATTTGAAAAAGTAAGTAAGCATCCTTTTGCTGGTTTCCAAAGAAATTATAAAAGTTTACAAAACTTAAGCCTGGAGAAATAGAAAACTTTGTCAAATATAGGACTTTGTGGACCTTGCTAAATTAGAATTTATTTTCAAAATAAGTATTTTGTTTTTGTTTGTAATTCCATATTCTATATGATACTACAAAATTCTTTTTAAGTAGAGGGTTTAATTGACAAATTCACAAATTATTCTAACATTCTATTTGCCTAGAATATTCTTTCAAGAAAGTTAGAACTTAGTTAACAGATAATTCCAACTGTTCATGTATCAAATGATAATGTGAATAATGTAGACACAGTTGCCAACAAATGGATTATATTATTTATAAATTTAGAAAAAGAGCAATTTTTTGAGGGTGTGGTATAACATGGTATGAAGAGAATAATTGTGTGATAACTTGTTTGTTCTATCTATATGTAACACAGGAAGAAATTTCCTTAATTACGTGCCTCTGTATACAATGATAAAAATGCTAGGTTTGGGGTTCGTTTTTATTCCTGTTTTTGTTTTACTGGTTTGTCCTAGGGCTTGAACTCTGGTCCTGGACATTGTCTCTGAGCTCGAGATTCGTGCCCTACCACTTAAACCTCAGTGCCACTTGTGTCTGTCTTTTTCTGAGAAGTTTATTGGAGATAAGAATGTCAGGAACATTCCTGCCCTGGTGGGCTTTGAACCATAATCTTCCAATCTTAGCATCCTGAATATCTATAATAGTTAAAAAATATATAAATAATATTTTCAAGTGTTCTGATCTCAAGAATACCATTGGGGTAAAATGATGCAGCCCAGTTTATTGGGGTTCTTTCCAAAACAATGAGGACATCACATTAGCAGAGGTGTAGTATTTTTTACAATAAAGAAAAGCTATTCATGATGTGAAATAAGGGAATTTTCAGGTGTATCTTACAAGTTGGAATTTGTTGGGCTAGGATGACTTTATGGCATAAATATTGGGATTGCTTACTCCTGAAGAATTATCACAGATGCTTCATAGTTTTATGCTCTAACAATTGTGGTTATTTTTCTTTTGACTTCTCAATCTGTAACACCTCATTGGAAACTGCATCTATTGAAGAATTACACAACATGCAAACAGGTATTGTTTTGAATTTCTCAGGTATGGAACGGTCAGAATTTGAAAATGAGTAGTTATTAGTCATAGGAATTTTGAAGAACACATATATTCTGTTCTCTTAACAACTTATTTACTTTTAAAAGTTATGGGTTTCCATAGAATTAAACTTTTTTCGGTTTTATGTGTGTAAAAGTACTAAATTTATTCTTTTTTCAAAATATTGGCAAGTATATTGTGACAATATTGTCTAGCTGGATAACATTCGAGTTGATGACCCTCTGATAAAGAAGGAGTAATTAATTCAAATTAGATGCCAAAGAGTAATGGTTTTTAAAAGTTACTATATAAATAATAATACTTACTATACCAATACAGTGAAATTTTATTTTATGCAGCTTACTTTTTAAATTTAATTGTATTGTCAAAGTGATGTACAGTGGGGTTACAGTAACTGTAATGTAGTGAATAAATAACTTTTCAAATTTGTTATCCCCTCCCTCATTTTTCTAACAATTTTTCTTCACCTCAATACCCCTCACAAGTTGTAATGTATATTTCCAACATATTGTCTTGTGAGTATTACTAATGCATTGGTTTGCACTTTGTCCTTTGTGTCGCCATTTTCTTGTTTCTCTTCTCTTCCCTAATTAAGATAAATGTATACATAATGCACAGGGTACAAAGTCAAATACAGCAAGGGATAAACCATAGGGGAAAACCCAAAGAATATAGAAATCACTTAATACATTAAAAACAACAACCGCAAATAAAAATCTCTGATTCCATATCTTAGAGTTAATTTTCTCAGTATCATCTTATATGGTCATATGTATGCATAACAAAGCCACTGGAAAATATTAGTTGCATGGACACTATATTGTGAAAACAACATGGTAAGTGTTTTTGATGGTCAAGGTGGAATTAGGATTGGTGAATTCGTGGTTCTGATAAAGGAATTTCAAAAGAGTTTTAAAATTGTGACAGGTAAATTTTAATTTTTAACAACTTACCTTATGAAGAAAATTTAAAATTGCCTGGGAAAATAGGCTTTCATGCAAAGAAATCCATGGAGATTTAGTGGAGAGGAAGCAATGTGGGTGAAGATGGCTCATTTTCACACTAAACAAACAAACTTAAGAAACCTTCCTATAAATCCTGTAAGTTTCCGTCAGAATTGTCCTTACCCGGGAAATATACTCTCACTGTGTGAAACAAGGTTGTAGTGGAATTTAAATTCAAAGTTCTTAAAAAAAAAAAAAAAAAGACATCAAAATTTGTGAATTGGCCTTTACTTAACAAACAGTAATTCTTTGAAAAAGATAATTTGGGTCAAAATATTTAGGGACAAAGTGCCCTCCACAATGAAAGAAGGCATTGGGCTTACACATTTCTGTTTATAATACTTTCCATGAGGTCTTTGCATGTGAAGCACTGAAACACAGAAAAAAACATGATTAGATACTTCACACCAGTGATTTCACATTTCAAAGTGGCTCACAAAAAATAATACCCTTATTATCATGAGATAGTGAAGACGTCTCTTAGTACAAAAGCCTAAAAGTTTGGGGGTCACAAAATAATTGAGCAAATGGAAAAGCTTAGAAAACAGTGTTCTTAGAAGCCCTAGCTAAGTGTATTGGCTTCATCAGTGGAGGGAGATCAAAACTTTTTGATATAGATTGTCTTAATATTTGTGCTACCTAAAGTGATTTTATAGAGCCAATTTGGCTCACTACAATGCAGAACTGATTGAATGGAATATCAAAATAAATTCCACATCCAAATGATGCAACTTAAAAGAGTTTTAAAGGAGAAACCATGAAGATTTAACAGTTGGGAAGGCCTTATAGTGCTTCAGCTTCACTAGACTTGAAGCCAAGAAGCTGTGATTAATTGGATATCAGGCAAGAGTTAAGAGGACATAGAAGTAGAACATGCAAGCATTGTCCTTTGTAACAGACACAGTCATCCAAGGCATGGGTGATTTAACTCTATTCTCCCCCATTCATCTTGTTGAGCAAATGCAAGACTAAGAGAAAAATAATCTATTGAAATAATTTTGCAAAAATGACTTCGCTGCTCCTGATATGATATCTAAGGAGAGTCTAAAGAGAGAAGATAAAATGGAGTATTCTTCAGTTTCCCCTAAGCATCTTGTTAGCAAAATATAACTTTGAGTTAGAAGTGATTGAACCAAAAAGTGTTGGAGTACTTATTTTTGTTGGCACTTTAGACACAGAAGATTTTCAAGGTAAAAGAAAAAAGAATAGCCAAATATTTGTGATCACAGCTTCTTGGACTGGTTTTATGGAGACAAAGTTTTACATTAGAGTTTGTCCTGATTAACATAAATGTTAGGTTTTCATGGCAACAAGTGCAAGGGGGAAGTTTATTGGAATCGCTTGACTAAGTAAGCAGCATGATAGAAAAAAATGGGGGCTGGGAAGGTGGCTCAGTGGTAGAGCGCTTGCCTTGCATGCCTGAAGCCCTGGGTTCGATTCCTCAGCACCACATAAGCAAAAAGAAAAAAGCTGGAAGTGGCGATGTGGCTCAAGTGGTAGAGTGCTAGCCTTGAGCTGAAGATCTTAGGGATAGCACCCAGGCCCAGAGCTTAGGCTCCACAACCGGACCCCCCCCCCCCAAAAAAAAAGATGTAAAATAAAAACACAATAAATAATATAGTAGGTTTAGGAAGGTTGCTCAATAGTTTAGTGCTTACCTTGCATGCATGAGGGCCTGGGTTCAATTCCTCAGCACCACATAAGCAGAAAAGAAAAGCCAAAAGTGGCACTGTGGCTCCAGTGGTGGATTGCTATTCTTGAACTGAATAGCTGAGGGACAGTGCCTAGGCTCAGACTTCAGGCCCCATGACCAACAAAAACAAACAAATAAATGGGTCCTGGAAGGTGGCTCAGTGGTAGAGCGCTTGCCTTGCATTCAGGAGGCCCTGGGTTCAATTCCTCAGCACCACATAAGCAAAAAGAAAAAAGCCAGAAGTAGTGCTGTGGCTCAAGTGGTAGAGTGCTTGCCTTGAGCTGAAGAGCTCAGGGACAGCGTTCAGGCCCAGAGTTTAAGCCCCACCACCGACAAAAAAGAAAAGAAAAGAAAAGAAAAAAATTGAAAATAATATTTAGTGAATTACTTTGACCAATTACTTTGTCAGAACAAAGAAGGAAATATATAATTCAAAATCATTGACTTAAAAGTATGAAGAGAGAGTAGTGAAGAGAGATGAAAGAAAACATAGAGAATTGTTTTCTCTCCAGTGTAGTAACGGGTCCTTGACCTTGTTTATTTCATTCTATCTTCACAAGCTATCAAGTATGTCTCAGTACTAGAGTGTCCACTTCAGACAAAGAGAACTCGCAGAAGAAAGATAATATTTGCAGCAGATGTAGGTGATTTATAACTTTAGACAATCTATTTAAATCTGTTCAAAATTCTCACCTACCGTAAACTTCCCTCTTTGAATATCTTTGTTTGCTTTTCCCAAAACTGCCTTCCATTAACAGCTTAAATTTTTGAGAGGTCATGCTCATACTCTCTAAAGATTGCTGTTTGGTTGTGATTTTTGTGTGTTCTTTAACTGAATTTCAAAAGGTTGTGCAAGTGTGTTAGAATTAAATATGTCCATTTAATTGTCCAATGCCCCTGGATCAGATTCACTCCTTCTATCATTGTCAATCAACCCCTTCTCCAAGATTTATTTCAGATTTACCACTTCCTTTATCACATGTGTACATTGACTATTCTAGCTGTACTTGTCCCTTGTTCCATTTTTTATTCATTCTATGTCTTTACTATTATTCCTCTCTGCTTTCAACTTCCTGATAATCGTTCTGTTAAACTGTCTGTTAATACTTTGAAAGGTTTATTTTCATTCTTTGGAGATTCAATCCTGTATATACTTGAACTTATGTCAACTTACATTTCCATAATTTGTTCATCTGCAATAATAATGTGCATGACTGGAGATGTGAAGCCCCTAGACTTGATTTTATTCTCATTCATTTGAAAGATTAATCTTTAGTCAACAAGAAAGTTTAAAAATGGCTTAGAATGTATTCCTAACTATCAATTTTTATAAATGTCTATGTACAATGGTGTGTGATTATTTTACTTTCTATGGGATAATATTTTCTACCACCTATAAGTTTTGGAAAAAGAAGAAAATTAAAATTTACTACTATAGAGGAATATGATAGAAATAGAAGACAGATTTTATGTTCGTCACATCTCCGATGAGTATCCATATTCAAGACTTACTATGTTAGACTTATAGGGAAAACATAAAACAACATATGATAAGGCAACTATTTGTGGCTTTTTAAAATGTACCTTATTAAGTGATGAAATTTACTTTATTAGCTAATGTTTGCGTTTGAAATTTGGGAGGTTGATCTATTTAACATATTTCTGGAAGGCACCTACTGAACAACACAAATGGTGGGTTGTATTATTTCTACACTTTAATGAGTGGTTGAAACAATGGCATTAGTGTTGGGTAAATAAATCAACTCTATTGTAACTTGCTCCCTACACTTGAAAAACTTATAATGTCACTGAGTATCATCTATTTGTCAAATGTTATTTTGGCGATTGTGATATTTAAAAGTTTATTTGAAAAAAAATACACTTTCAGGAGATTAAATGTTTTGAGAATGACAACATTTTATACCACAGAACCAAGTTTTACTGGAGTACCAAAGTTTTGAAGCACTAAGGATCTTCACAATTAATGTTTTTCTGGATTACATTTGACCTCTAAGTCAAGTTTTCCGGGCCATGTTAGACCAATTACAGATCTATTTTTCCAGGTAATATTTTCTGGGCCCACTAATGCTGGACTGAAATCTTTCATTAATCATTAGGGGAGGGGTATTAAAAATAAGTTTGTGACACTTTGTGATGTTGTTCACTGATATGGTCTGGTCATCTGTAAATTGAAAATTTGAATTACAGTACATTCTCTCAGATTTTGTGATCTCATTCTTCAATTTAAGTTCCCTTGCATTTCACAATTGCTTACTACTAATTCCTTCTTCTCAAAGAATTGAGGCCTTAAAATATTATAGGAAATGAGAAATTAAGATGGGTCTTCAATTACATTCTGTTGGCATGTTGTATGGGCCTAGGTGAGAAGTCTTGCACCTGTTATCTGATGATGCAGGTAACTGGGACCTGGGATCCTAGGACCCATGGGTCCTGCAGAAGAATAATATCTTTTAGAGATCATATCAGCAAAATTTGGGTATAATCAGTAGGAATGCTTCAGAAATATGGAGAAAAACATTTTGGGACCAGCGAGTTAAAACCATGAACAGGGCAGCAGACTAAAATCCCTTATAGATTAGAGGAAAACAACATTATTTTACCATGTGAATTCAGAAGACCAAGAACATTTAGAAGGTATCACAAGTTTATACTCAAGACATTACATTGATACTTTTTATATTCCGATATATATTCTAAACCTAATTATTTATTTTTTTATTTTATTTATTTTTTTGGGGGGGGTGTTCCAGTCGTGGGGCCTGAACTCTGGGCCTGGGTGCTGTCCCTCAGCTCTTCAGCTCAAGGCTAGCGGTCAAACCACTTGAGCCACAGCGCCACTTCTGGATTTTTTCTTTTTGCTCATGTGGTGATGAGGAATCGAATCCAGGGCCTCAGTTATGCAAGGCAAGCGCTCTACCACTGAGCCACCTTCCCAGCTCTAAACCTAATTATTTATATACCAATTCTATTCATTGGAATAAATAATTATCAATTTATTTATCAAATTATCAATTAATTCTAGTAAGTTTCACTGTGTGAAATATAAAATCAGCAAATATAAAATAAAATATATATCTATGTATAATATAATAAAAAAAACAGCACATGTTTTACATTGTTCTGTGGTGGTTAGGGTATTAAAGACAACTTTGTTTTAAAGTAATATTGCATTATCTCTACCACAGTATTTGGTAGAGCTAGACCTAAAGTTTTACCATTTGTGGATTTACAGTCTGGAGACAAGAGGAAACACTGTGATTAAAGCATTACTAATTTAAGGCCTAATATCGAGGAGAAACACATGGACTTCTCCTGGAGCTATGGAAATATTTGTTGATAGAAAGACAGTAGTGTAAGTTCCTTCCTGGTTGGAAGGTAGACAGACCATGACATTAGGTAATCATGCATATGAACAATTTTTCACCTTCTTGGCTTTAGCTACTTTTGAAATGGTAGGTATAATAAACAATTGTATTTTGATAAAATACCTTCTGGTCTGAACAGTTCTGTCTGAACTGTTCATCTCTCTATGATCCCTTGTAACTAAGATTAGTTTTCTTCCAGTAAGACAAAGTATGATTTCAGGGTAAGATATTCTGGTTGGTCTGTTCCTACATGGAAGAAGGGTAAAGGGTCAGGTAGACATTTGTGCCAGTAAGACCTCATTTGGGAAATTTTAAGCTGGAGAAGTTTAGAAGTAGCTCTTAAGCAAGGTTTACTTTGGATCCATTAGTTCCACAAAGCTAACTCAGTTGGACAAATAAGTACTTGAAAAAGCCATCACTTTTGGGCCTAGCTATAAATGCTTCAAAGTATGATCAAATCTAAAATGAAAAAGACTTAAAATAGTCAGTGACAAAAAAATTGCAAATGTGAGCAATTGACGAAACCATATAATTTTTCCACTACATACACAATTTTAGGAAAAAATGATCAATAGTATTGTTAGGAACAATAAGGTTTCCTTGTTACAAATAGGCACCCAAAGATATAAGCCTATATGAAGATTGCATCATTAACTACTTAAATTTAGAGGATACTACATGCTTCAGCAGCACGTCTACACAAATTAAAACAATACAGAGATTAACATGGCACTTGCACAAGTATGAAATGAAAATTTGTATAGTATTCCATATTTTTCATTCTTCAGATGCAAGAAATGAAAAGCAGTTGTTAAAAAGTTGATTACATAATTACAAGAGTAACAATACATGTAAGTCCTAGAATTAAAGGTTAGTTTCATATCAGTGTATTAAATCTTCACCTCAGAAATGCCTTTACATAGCATAACCTTTACAAAACTTTTGAAATTAGTTAAATTGTCATTTTATCCCAAAGAAATATAGTAGTATAAGGACCTAGAAAAAAAAAGGAATCTTTAACTTTATATATGGAATGCAATCTTACAGGACACATTTATTAATGAACCTGTGTATTACAAAACAATGTAGAATTCAAATTATATCTAGGAGAGAATGAAATAGATTATGGATATTATGCAAACACAGAATATAGAATATTTAAAAATATCCTTTTTTCAGACAAGCACAAGAAATAAGTTTAGTTTTTGTACTACTCATTAAAACAGATAAATTCAAATTATTTCTGATTTAAAAAAATCACAAACTCTGCAGAAATCATTATACATGTATACAAAAACAAACTCTTGAATATACTTTAACATCAAAATCAGACAATTCACTTGGAAGAATTCCACAGAATTTTTACAGGAAGATATTGCTGTTATTTGGATTGTGAAAATATTTTCTATGGACACAAAGAATGGACTGGCACTTTCATGCAATTGTTTCGAACATATTTATAAGATGATTTCTTTGTTGCTTTGTATGTCCCTCCCCCATGGCATAACCCCTGCTTTCACTGTATTTGATGTTGGTATAATTTGTGGCTGGGAAGGGAAAAAAAAACAAACCTTTAAATAGGGATACAGGTGGACCCATTGCAACGAGATGTACAAATTGTTATGTCAAAAAATGAACTTTACAAATTTGGTTGGGGTGGGAGGACAGGGAGAGGGGGGAGATGAGAAAGGATAGGAAGCGGAAACAAAGGAAGAGACAACAATGCTTGATAAGAAATGTATTCATTATCTTGCTCATGCAATTGTAACCCCTCTGTATGGCATTTTCACAATGAAAAACAAACAAACAAACAAAAGAATGGACTGGCATTTTGAAGTTCAAGAAACTTAATTGATACCTTAGCTATAGTAAATAAGGCTGCAATAAATATATTTGTTCTGGTAGCTTTCGTATGGTCATGTTTGATGCCCCTCAGTAGATGAATGGATCAAGGAAATGTGGTATATATACACAATGGAATTCTATGCCTCCACCAGAAAGAATGACATTGCCCCATTTATTAGGAATGGAAAGACTTTGAAACAAGTATATTAAGTGAACTAAGCCAGGCCCAAGGAAACCTAGGTCCCATGGTTTCCCTTATTTGTAATAACTAGTATATGTCTGACAAAAGCAGAAATGGTCAGATAAGTTGATGTTAGGTGAAATGAACCCCAAGGTAAAGATTCAAATCTTTTTTTTTTCCTTGCGATTGTTTCTATTATATTTATAAGATGATTTCTTTGTTGTTTTGTATTTCCCTTCCACGGTATAGCCCCTGTTTTCACTGTATTTGATGTTGGTATGATTTGTGGTGGAGAAGGGAAAAAATCAAACCGTTTAAATAGGGATACAGTTGGATCCATTGCAACAATGAGATGTACAAGACGTCATGTCGAAAAACGAACTTTACAACTTTGGCTTGGGGGTGGTAGTGGGAGGGCAGGCGGAGAGTGTGAGGGGGAGATGGGAAGGGATGGGAATGGAAAACAAAGGAGGAGGCAACAATGCTTCATAAGAAATATACTCATTACCGTGTCCATCCATGTAATTGTAACTCTCCTGTATGGTATTTTCTTAATAAAAAAAAAAAAACTCCAAAAAAAAAAAAGAGAAAAAGAAAAACAAAGAGGGAAAAAAAGAAACTTAACTGAACCATTAAACTTAAGAGAACAATATGTACAGCCTTCCACAACTTCAAAGAGATAGTGATACATACTTATCCTTTTGGAAATATGAAATGCAGTTTCTTCCAAGTTTTGGAAATATCAAATGCAGTTTCTTCCAAGTTGTTCTTCAGACCTGGTTTGATAAAATGGTGCAACAGAAGGAGATCCAACATATCTTTCCTATCTCTATTCCCAGCAGCAAGGTGCAAGGTGTTCAAAAGGCCTTTAGTTTTGGCATTGGTATCTGCATCATGATGACGAAAATGACCACACTGGTATTATTCCATGTATAATCACTGTGCAATGGTGTCCACCCATCTACAGTTATTGCATGAATATCTGCTGCTTGAGCCACCAACTCACAGACAATGTCTAAGTGTCCACTGTAGGCTTCCCGATGAAGGGATATATACTCATCCTCATCCCTAGTATTCACATGAGTGGCCTTTTTGGAAAGTAGTCACTGCACTATAGTAAGCCGATTATTTTCAGCAGCCCAAAGAAGAAATTTGCTTGGATCCTACTCCTTTTTTTTCTTGCAATTTATACCATTCATCATTTTTTCATTTTTTTCTTCATCTTAATCAGAATTGCCTAAGCAGAAACTTTCAGTGACAGTGGAAATGAGTTGTCCATGTATTTCGCCAATAGTTCACGCTGGTTGAACTGGTCAGAAAAATCCGGTGAATTTTCTACATCTGTTTTTTTCACCATGATTTATTTTCTCGTTTTCCATTTTCATTATTTTAAATTATTCTAACTGGAAAGTAGAGAATTGATGGAGAGCAGATGAAAGATGTTCCTCCGTATTCAAAGGTACCAAATGAAAAGGAGAACCAGTAGTGTCTTCGTGTGCAGCTTCTTTTAGGAATGAGAAAATATGAAATAATGCTTTCTATATAAAAGATTTGGGAAATGACAGAGCAGAAAGTGAAATGATGCAACCAAAAATATAAAAGCAAAATTAGGATAATTATGGAGCAGTTTTATTATCTATGAGAACCATGAAAGAGAGGAAGAGAGAGACTGCAATGTGCAATGACCTAGCTAGCCACAAAATCCATGCCTCTGATCAATTTATAGAGCAAACATCTTTTTTAAAAAGATGGAAATAGAATTATGTATTTACTTGAAATTAGTAAATACATTTTAGTAGTCTACATAAAGAGACGTAGCTTTGACCAAATTACAGACAAGAATCTAAATCCTTGATAATTCTAGGAGCAGATCAGACTGAAAACAGTTAAATCACACTTTTTCTGTACAATAAAGAAATAGGTCCAGGCTAGGAAAGCAGCTAGAGAAGGCAGGCTGATTATATCTAGGACAAAACTTTGTGGAAAATGGCATCGAGGATTACTTACTGGTGATTTACTTGCACTGGAAGCACGATTCTGAACTATTGCTTGCTGATTCTGAACTAGTGTGTTGATCATTATATTCTCCAAGAAGAAAAAGTGAGATTTAATTGATAGCAAAGGATTACTAATACATTTTGACTTCTCATTAAGCACCTTCAGTCATAAAAATCACATGAAGAGAATAGATAGGACTACTTTTTTAGATGAAAACAAGTGTTTTTTAAAAAAAAGCAAACAAGGAATTTAAGTAGTCATGTAAAGGACTGCTATTTTACTTCTGCATTATACTTTTTTTCTAATATTGGGTAACAATAAATAATGGACCTATTAGAAACCTCTTAAAGCTCATATGCTCGATAGTGTATTCTCTTGTACTATATCATAGTATTTTTCTGTATGGTCTTAAGAAATTTAAATTACTAACTTGAATTTCTGACAGGACAATTTCATCACTGTACATCTTGGTTCTATACTCAGTTTTAAACTTCTATGTAAGTATGTGCATTAGATGAATATAGAGGAAAAAGTAGAAGCCACACTGGTGGCTCATGTCATTAATCCTAGGTAATTAGAAAGATGAAATCTGAGGATTGTGGTTTGAAACCAGACCAAGCCAAAAAAATTCCCATTAAATTCTGATTTGAAAGTAGCCAGCAAAAGCTAGAAATGGAGCTGTGGCAAAACAGTCAAATGCTAGGCTTGAGAACACTAAAAAAAACTAAATTCTGAGACAGAGCCAGGCCCTGAAGCCCCTATTACCACCAAAGAAATGAATGCATTACTTATTTATTTAATTAATTAAAAATAAATTAAGTGGTCACATGGGGAAGGCAGGTAAAATGAAACACCCTTTGTGACTGAATTGTGTATCATTTTTTAATAAGGCAAATTATCATTTGTACTAATCACGAATATTTTATTTGAACTTTTTTGTACAATAAACCCTGAATTTAGCATGCATGTATATGTATGTACATGTGTGCATGTGTGTATGTGTATATGTGTGTGTGTGCTTTTGCAATGTTGCTTGCCAATGTGGACAGGTTGAGGCTGAAAAGAGCTAACTGTGTTGCAATATTTTTATTTATCAGTGTTCTGTCATGTCTTTTCAGTGGAATCACCCTTTTGTGTATTTTACTTGTCAAATAATAACATCATCATAATTAATGCATTTACTCAAACTAGATAAAAGGGACTGCTTTCAGCTCTTATTACATGTTAGGTGAGAAGATACAGACATAATTAGGTAGTAAGTTATTTCTGTAAGATGACTGTCAGTACAAAATATGTATTTGACCTCTTAAATTGGATATACTTTTAAAATATTCTCATGGAGTGAGTTTGACGGACCTGACCAAACAGGTATTACTCTCTGGTTATTTCCATGAAACACAAGGTGGATTAACTCTGTATTTCTGTTGAAAATATATTTCTTTGTAAGATCATATCTATTCTGACTAAGAGATAACCCCATATTTATTACGTTTGCATATCCCACCATATTGACTGAAAAACCTTATTGTGGATATGCTTCTTAGATATTACTTTCAAAAACAAACAAACAAACAAAAAGCATGTGTCATTTCCAGATAGTGGATGTATTTGAAGTTGTTTTGTACATGTAAACGTATTTTCACTAAAGGCTCTTTTATGGGAGTAACTATGGCAACTTTAACAAATACGATTTTTTGAATATCTTTTCCAATATAAATAATATCCCAGAGGTAGTCTTGAAATTTCTGAAAAGACTTTGAATATTTTATTATTATTTCATTTCATTGACTATAGAGCTAAAGACATTTCTGAAATAAATATTGTTAAGATCTGAAAATGTAAGTGGGTATATAGGCTTTCTTATGCATCATTTAATGAAAACCCAGTTTTTATGAAAGTAAATGAAATAGGATTAAAGAATGTAAGTGAATTTGGTAAGCTAATTATTAATATAACTTTGTTTTATATTAACACAGTCCTTTTAATGTAGATGATGCAGTTAAATTGTTTCCTTTGTGTCTCTGTACTTGTTATTTTTAGAATCTTTGTAGTTATAGGGGTGAATTTGTAGTATAAATGAAGTTCTTTAAAAAAGATTAGGATTAATCTTGTGTTTTGTGTCCTACTTACAAGAAAATGAGTTATTTTCAAGTGTTAATAGTTTATAATTGAATCATAAGAAATTTTGAAAAAATGCAGTAGTATTGATGTCTTTTTAAACCAATTGTATTCACAAGGTGGAGAGTCTTTAATTCATGTTTAGGTCTTGGTGTCTATGATTTTTAACCTGTCCTTCCTAATATTAATGATAGATCACACTGCATTTTTGGTATATGAAAAGTAAAATATTTAGCTGGGGTCAAAGGTGATTTTTCTTTAAGTCTTATTTTAATAGCATTTTAAAGTAGCACATTTCTCTCAAAATGTTGGGTATAAATACAAATCAAAATACTTCTCATGGTAAACAACTTAGGTGAACTACGATGTGGAAATGATTGGTCCATAAGAGCTGCAGTCTGTTTCCATGAGGAATTGGGGAGGTCATTCTTTCCATAACACTGTGTTAAACAGAGATGGGGTACCCAGGCAGCGCAGTGTTGAGTGAAGGGATAGAATATGATTTCTACTATTTTGAGCTAGAAATCAAGAACCTTCTAGTTTAGCAGTTCCTTTCATCAGGGAAGTATAAATTGATTATGAACTTGGAGTTTTCATATTACAGTTACCTATTTTCTAACAAAGATAAAGTGAAATATTATTAGAGTGTACACAATAATTCTGGGAAATTTTCCTAGAATTAGTCTACTAAGTGCTGGTATTTTAGTCATAAAATAGAATGAAGTTATTTGATACAGTGGGAGATGGGAATCAGGCTAAAACTTACCATGTGTGCAATGTTGTACTAGTAATTCCAACTCTGAAGACTTCCATATCATCATCTGAGACGTAAAAATGGAATTAGTTCCACTTTATGGGATTATTGTGATGTTGAAATTAGATAGCATAGGTAAATTACTTGGAAAAACAATCAATCAGCATTTGATACATTCTACCTGTTATTTTATCATGTGATGAAATCTAACGTTTTTTTTACTGTGATTTTAATATTTTGTATCTTTATGATGTGCAATGTGATGTATTGATATTCATTGCATTGGTCACTTTTCTGTCATCATAAGGAAAATACATGCAAAGAAAATTTCTGAGGAGGAAACTATTATATTGACTCATAGTTGAAGAGAAGGCAGTTTAAGATCAGTTGTCTCCATTGTTTTAATTATATTTTTATTATCTTAAATAGTTGTACAAAGGAAATTCCATTCAACAAATCAGTTTATAAATACAGTGGATCTTTACATAACTTTCCCACACCCTTCCAAACCTCACCCTACTTTCAATTTTATAAATTTCAATTTTATAAGAAATTACACCTTTTATGGACCTGTTGCAACAATGAGAAGTACAAGTTGTCATGTCCAAAACGAGCTTTACAACATCGTTGTGGAGGGAAAGGGGGGAAAGGAGAAGGTTTGGGATTGGGGGGGAAGGGGGAGGCTGGGAAGGGAGGTGAAGGGTAAACAAAGGAGGAGGCTGCAATGCTTGGTAAGAAATGTACGCATTATCCTGCCCATGTAATTGTAACCCCTCTGTACAGTATGTTCACAAATAAAATAAAATTAAATTTAAAAAAAAAAGAAATTACACCTTTTAAATACTCCTCTGAAAATAGCATGCTTTGGTTAATACTGTTGTGTAAACTTGCATTAAGTTCTAGCTTCCAAATATGCGACAGAACATGAGTTATTTGTGTGTCTGGCTCTGACTTAGTTTACTTAACATATTATGAGATCTATCCATTTCTTTGCAAATAATGTAATGATCTTCATAATGGATGGGTGAAATCCACTTGTGTATATGTGCCACACTTTCTCCAACCATCCCTCCACAAAAGGGCATCAGGCTGTTTCCATAACTTGGCTATGGTGTATAGTGCATCAATGAAAATGGTTGTGAAATTGATTTTATGGTAACCTTTTGGAAGAATTCATCACTATCTTTCTGGGAGCAATCTTCTAGTCAATTTTCCAGAATAAGCACATTCCTCCCTTCATCTCCATCACTTCAAGTCCTCAAAAACACACTACCCCCTGCAGGTGTCAATAAGCTAAAACCACACTGTGCCGATATTGTTTCAATACTTTTTTTTTCATAATTGTATACATAATTTAGCGTACTTTCCTAAGGTGGGAATGAGGAGCATGACAATATAGTAAAAGTAAGAAAAATGCAATTTAATTAGCTATTACCATATTTAAAATCATTTTCAGCTCTTACTCATAACCTCACTTACTATTATTTTAATATTTATTTGATTACTTCAACTATTCCCTAAATTATAACAGGTGAGTTAAATACAAAAGCAAAAAGTGTGGTGTGATTTTGACACTCATGTGTGAGGATGCACAATATGGGCAAATAAAGGGATTGGAATTAATAGTCATTATCCATTTTGTTAAAGATGGTTTTCCCAAACTGTTTCTCTCAATTCATATTCCATTCAACAACAAAAAACATGTGACAATTTCCTGTTTTGCTCCTCATTATTAACTTTTGTTTGCATTTTATTTTACAACAAAAGATGATTTTTCATAAATCTACTGTAGATACAAAAGTATGCTAACATAGTTCTATCTGTATGCATTGATATATACATATATATATATATATATTACACAGGTTATAATGATAATTTATAACTTCTGTAACAGTACAATTTACTAAGTTATTTAAAAATTATTGATGTTTTATGCCTGGTATCCTGGTTACTTGGCAGGCTGAGGTCTGACGATCATGTTTTGAAGCCATCGTAGGCAAGAAAATCCATGAACCTCCTATCTCCAAACAACCAACAGAAAATCAGAATTGGAACTGTGGCTCAAAGTAATAAAGAACTACAACCTACCCCCAAAAATCTAATTTACACCTTTATAAGTAAAATATTTCCATCGCCCAAACGCACATCCATGCTCATTTGCAAGGTAACTCTGTTATGTCTGGAGTACCACACAATAGTATCACTTATGTAGAAAGCATTGTAATATGGGTTCACTCTATCTCTCTCATGGATTTTTTTTCTCTAACCAAATATTCAAATCTTACAATTATTCCAATTACTTGAAGTCATAGCTTTTTTCTTTAATACCCATAATATTAGAGTTTGAATTGTGTGTCTTGTGTCTCCTAAATGGAGTTCTTACCAATTTGTCATGCCCCAGCCCTAAATTATCCTGATTATATTTCAGATAGAATCTGGCTTCTTACTTGGCCTCAGTCCACTTAATGTTATTCTTCCTGAAATTTAGAATAACACACACATGACATGTGTACAGTTCTTTCAGTCCAGTCTGGGCTTTAACCACTACTCACAACAGTAGATTCCCATGTAGTCAGGATTTTCATAAACTTGTCATAGGTTATTTTTTTAAATATTTGCATTTCCTGCAGATTCTTGAGTACTGAATTAATTTGTGATTTCTAGTGTTCTTTTGTTTCATTTGAATGTTAAATTGTTATTTTTCTTCCTGATTTTTTGCTTGTTCATCTACGCAAGTCTTCTTTTTATTGATGAGGGCTTTTACTTTCAAATATACATATTTCTTATATATTTTGTCAAATATTTTCAGTCCTAAGTAGATTTTTTTATGTTATTGCAGCCAAATTTTTCTTCCATATTTGCCAAAAGCACAATGAAGATGTATACAGATTTGAACTCACTGTTGGAAGAGTGAAACACATACCCCTATAACTATTGTGGCATTCGTCCCAATTGACAGAATTGCTTTCTAGGACATCTGATTTGCTATGTCTTAGAACTTTTGTAGTCAACTAATCACCCCATGCAGGCATTACCTGGCTTCCTTGCCGCTCCCTGTGCATTTAACAATTCCCTTTATATGCAGTAGGCTCTCTTGTACACCCCGCTGTCACTCTGTTTCCCCCACACAAACAGAACACGTATGCACAATGCTTCAGATTTTAGGTTTAAAAAGAAGCATATTTAGGATTCATGAATTCAAGAATATATCAAAACATTGACATTTTAATAAAGTTAGAAAAATAAATAGAATGAAAATTTTAACATAATGAGAACAAAAAGAAATATAAAGATTTTCCCAGGAAGTGGAAAAGGAATCTCTAAATCTAGATTGGCCTCTAAGTGGCCTCCAGGCAGAAATTCTGCCTCAAAGTCCTCAAGGGGAGCTAATTCCTCATTAAAGACAGGTTTTCTTCCTGAGTCCAGGGAAGGAAAGATTCTAATTTCTCAATTGGAAATTGTATCCCTCATAGGAGGACAGATTGGTCCGGGTATTCTGTGAGGAAAGATTCCCTTTCCTCAACTGATTCTAGATTTTGGACCTCTCTTATTGGTTTTCCTGAACATAGATAGGGATCATTTTCCATTAGCACACATTTACCCTGCAGATCAAGATGTGTCTTTTTGACTGGTTTGGAGCTGATCTAGCTGGATTGTGAACATCATTGGAAGACATTCTGGAACACCTTCTTCCTTGGTGCTATGTGCAGGTACACCTGCATCACATGTGGGGTTCAGAAACAGTGGGATGTCCACAGGATTCAAAACCTGCTTGAGCCTTTCTACAAATTGAATAAAACTCTATGTTCACATGCTTTCTGGAGATAACTGATGGCTTCTGATCTCCATCAGACACCATAGACGACATCACTGATGAGTTCTTTCTCTGCAGTTCTGGAGGAGCTGCACTACAGTGATGCAAACCTGAGAATGGAAATAGGTACAAGAATCTTAACATTCTAGAAGTTAAGGTCTGAATAAACTTTCATGAGGATCTAGTAGGGGAAGCTCTAGAACTTGAGTTTGGCAGAACACTGATTATAAAAAGGTAGAGTGTTTCTAATGAGTGGCTACTTCCAAGTTCTTTCAAAAGGAGAACAGATATTACCTGGCAAAGAATATCCATAAAAGGACATTTTGCCAAGCTGGGGAGTACTAAGGGCTCTTGGCCAATCAGGCCCATCCCTAGAGACTCAGGTTCCATCTCTACTTACCAGTTCTGAGGCATCTAAGCAAGGACTTCTTCCTCTTTTTCTTGGTCTCATGGGTCATGCATTTCTTCAGCTACTACAGAAGAATATGTAAGCTGAAGAGCAAGTATGAAGAAGGCATGTTGAACTTGATATACTGTGTAAGTTCTTTCAGACTGTCATAATTTTCGTGCTCATACTAATAATCAGGGTAGAAGTCCACCCACATAGGGAAGATGGAGCAAATGATGCTGTGGGCAGATTGCTAATAAGGAAAATGTAAGCCCGCCCTCTCCATCCTGAGCCTTATACTAAAGCATTTTTCTCATGGGACTTGCATGTTGGGAAATGGGAAGAGACTCCTGCAAGCAGGATGCTCCTCACAACCCACTTCTAGGAATTTCTCAAAGAAAATCCTCTAAAATTCTCCCTGTGATAGGAGGAGAACGTTGTTTCCCCATTGGATCTGACTTGCTATGCGCAGCCCTCCTTGTAATCCACAAAATCACATTCATAACTGTGTAATCTGCTATCCACTGAAAGGCCAAGCCTCAACCCCCTGGTGAAAATCACAACTGGTGTGCAAAGAAGAAATTTGACTTTGATTCAGAAACCTCAAAGATACCCAGTTTGAATTTCTTTTTGTGCCAACGTCCACATACATCTTCATCTTGTTCATCTTCCCAGTTACGGTAGAAGGATCTTTACCAATGGGATGAGAGAAGGAAGTTAACTCTATGTTTCTCCTTTTCTGAATTAACAGGACACACATGGGACTGGCTAAGTCCCACATGGTAATGTAAACATGACAGACAAAAAGTGGAGATATGTCTATTCCATTTCAAGGAAATTCTGTGAGGATGCTTATAAGCATCTGTACAAATAAATGCACAATGCCTTGTACCTCTAATCCTCCTAATCAGGAGGATGAGATCTGAGGATCACAGTTTGAACCCAGTCTACTTTGTAAAATTCTAAAGACACTTATCTTCAATTAACTAGCTAAAGGCCAGAACTGGACCTGGGGCTCAAATGGTAGAGTGCTACGAATGGGACAGCACTCAGGCCCCAAATTCAAGTTCAAGTTGCATTCTTTCTACTGTCTATATTCCTTTAAAGGCCTCTAAGGTAGTGATTTCCTAGGTGAGGGTGGACGTTGGGTACCACGGGCTATTTCTTTTAATCCTATTCTCTCAGCAAGCAAACTGCCAAGGCTCCACTAGTTTCTAAGGAAAATGAAATTTTCTGGCAGGTCAGTCCTAAGGAATTAGCTGGGGAGTGCATTTCTTTGTCTCAAGCCATGCTCCTGTGATCAGACCCCAGTGAAACAGTATCAGAGAGGTACCAAGTATTCCAAGAATCAGCCAGGGAGTCTCATAGCTCTGAGTTTGAAAGAGGAACACTCACTTTTTAACCAGAACATCCAGCAACTCTTTCATTGTCCCTCACTCTCTACAGTGGTGGAGGAAATTTCCAACATAGAAGAGATCACCTTTCAGGTATTCAGGGACCAGGTCCATTACCAGCATTTCCAATAAGCCTGAATCCAGGCTCCGTATATTATAAGGCACTTTCAGGGTTCTGGCTGACTCATTGTAATACTGAGGTGGTAAAAAGAATGGATCTTTGAAACATAGAAATGGGAGTTCACTTCAAATTGAGTAATAGAGTGGATTGAAAAGTACAAAGTACATATTTTCTCGGTATACACACATAAAAGCACACAGAAGAAGGTTCTACTGTGGGCAATGACGAGATTAAATAGGTTTCCTGTCATAGTTTTACCTTGCTGAGTTGCCTTGTGATCCCCTTGGTTTCTTCATATAAAAAGGCCTGAAACATTGGATTTGTGGTTTGATGCTGATCCAATGTCTGCAGCATCAAGTGAGGCACTCACACCTCTCATGCCTGAGACCTGAGTCACTTGAACTTTGAAAACAACACAGGAACATCTTTCTTGTTCCTGGGCCACAGGCCAAGTGAGCTGGCTTGAGCTATCAGTTACAGTTGCCTGGCTCTCAGAGTTCCATATTCTCCATTGTAAAGGAGAAAGTGTCATCTCTCAGAGCCCAATGATCTAATGGCTTGCTCACATAAGACCATTTTCTTGATGTTATATATAGTATATTATATAATAAATAAGATTGAATATGATTTTTCAAACTACAAAGGCATTTAAATTTTTAGTCTTGACTATTTCACAAAACAGTGTAAAACATTATTGGAGAAAGTAATGATCTAATTTGATTATAATTATATAAATGTGTATTTGTGCATTTCTAGATCTAAAACTGATTATAAATAGATGAACAAACATATGCATATATTTTTATATATCTATGAAGTGAATATAATAGAATTGACTACACTATGTATAAAAAAGCATCTATAATTTGAGTCTATGAGACCCAGGCCTGTGATCTTAGTGATGTGGAAAGCTTGGTTCTGAGTTTTAATCTCTTACCCCATGGCCTTAGATTTTCAGAGGAGGCCTGGGCCCTCCAGTGTAGCAAAGAGACACATAAGCAGTGGATCACACACCCTGACCCCAGAGGAAAGTCAGTAGAAATCAGGACAAGCCTCTAATCTTGTGACAGTCTACTTAGTTCCTGTACCAAGATGGCCATCTGTAGAACATCAGATGGAAAGTTCCCTCCAAAAGGGTCTAAAAAGAGCCTTCTGAACTATATTCTCTGACTATACTGAATTAAACCTTATTTCCCTTCCCAAGCTGCAAACACATAGAAATATGGCAAGGGCTCAAGAGAGATGGACAAAGACTTACAAATACATAAAATTGTATACACTGTTTCAGTAATTCAATGACAAGTCTTCAAAACATGTCTTGAATTCTTCTATTGTTTCTAAAGGAAATGGAAAGCAAATATGTGTGTATCAGGAACTGGGTGACAGTTTGGTTGCTGAATTGTTGAATGCACTCCTATGCAAAAGAGACACATATATTGGGGAAATTGTGTGGGGATGGGTGTCCTCACATAGCTACCCAAAACAATGGCCATAACTTCTATGATGTCACACCACCTTTGCCATAGCAACAAATAGGTGTTGGGCACTGGTTTTGCACTGAAGTGGACTCAAAAACACCAAAAGGCACAAAGAATGAGAGGAATGACTACTAGCCACCAGACTTCAGCTTGAAGAGCTGTCCTGACCAGGACCTAGGATAAATTGTGCTTGAGAAGGCTGATTTCCATGTAAGGTTTCTGAGCACCAAGGACTAGGCACTAATACAGGTGTTGGAGAAACAGAAGTGAATGCGGTTCTCTCCTCACCAATTTCATGCTGAAAAGAAAACCAGAAATCATAATGATAATTTCTATAAATCAGAGACATTACATTGGTGGTTTTGTAGCAACAACTTTACAATGGGGATTGGAAGAGTTTGCCCTGAAGAGGAGATAGTTGATATGAGAGCCATCATCCAGGCAATTATGTAGGAGCAGGTACTCCAGGCAGTAAGAACAGCAAGTACATCCCCTATTGATCGGAATGGAACTGACTTGCTTCAGGAAAGGAAAACAGCACTGACATGCTTGCTTGTGAAGTAAGAATGGAAAGGTACAATGAAGAAAAAGGTCAGAAATGAAGATAGGAATAAATTAGATAGATATTGGTTACTGCAGATTACTAGAAGAAAAGTTCTGATTTTCGTCTAAATCTGACATGACCCCCTGGAACCAAAGTGCTAAAATAATAGTCAGACACATCTGATTCACCTAAAGAATACTTTTAAAATGTGACTCTACTTGGGCTCTGGTGGCTCACAACTAAAATCCTACATACTCAGGAGGCTAATATCTGAGGATCATGTTGGAAGCAAGCCCAAAGACAAAATTTGGTAAGACTGATCTCCAATTAACCACCAAATATATGGATATGAAGCTGTGCTTCAACTGGTAGGGCACTAGCCTTGAGGCAAAAACTAAAGGACAGCACCCAGGACCTAGGTCCAAATCCTAGGATGTCACAGAACAAAGAAGCAAATAAACAAAATTGGTGCTCAGTCATTCATCACTTAGCATCCTAGTTCAATATATTTTCTATGAGCCTTGGAAATTATATCCTTAACAAATGCTCTCCCCGGATATTTTGCTTGGTTACCAGCTTTCAAAGCCCTGGCATCAACAGTATCTCTTCCCAGGCAGCATAGCAGTCTACCACTAGAAATTTGAAATATACTAATCATACGAATTCTGATCATCTTTCCACATACATCAAATAAGTAGTAGCCACATTCCATTATTCTGAATGTTTTTAATCCCCCTTTGAGTTAATAAGCATTAAAGCTTAAAAACTCTAGAGTGGTTATCAAACTAATTCAACATCATTCTTCCACCCAATCTTATAAGTTTATAAAAGGAGAGACTATATGAATGTGTGCACATGATAACTTCTAACTATAATACTCTCAAGAAGTAGGGTTTTACAAAAACATCCTTATTGCTTTGCAAAAAGAAAGGATACGAGATTTAAATAACTACTTAACATCTCAGAAGGAAAATGCTATTGGCTTTAGAACAAATTCATTTGCCTACAACTAAGAAAATAAGTTTCAGAAATGCCAGAGGCAAAGGGTATTATTCAAATCACCTTATCATGAGGTACAAGCAACCTGTCTAGATCAACCTTCCAGGAAAATAAGCAATGAATGAAAACCAATGCTTCTAAAACAAGCCAGTTGGTGGTGGTTCATGTTTCTTATCCTAGTTACTTAAAATCCTAAGATGAAAGGATCTCAATTCAAAACCTGGCCAGGAAGAAAACCTTACACTCTGCAACCAACAGACAGGAAGTATCAGCTCTGTGCCTGAAGCCCAGCTAGAAGACCTCTGCCCGTAGACAACCAAACACACAAGAACACCCCTGTGAAGACTCAGGGTCTGTGTTGGAGGGGCAGAATGATGCAGGTTCCGGCCTCAGGATTATCTGAGGACTGTGTTTGTGCATGTGGAAAGCACATGTCACAGACTCCTGGGAGCGGAGGAAGTAGCTCTTCTGCTTACTTAAGCATAGACAAACAGCAAGAAAAAAACATTTTCATACTTATCTTGGGGTTCATTTCCCTAACATCAACTTATCTTATCTTTTCTGCTTGACTCAGATATATACTAGTTATTGCAAATAAGGGAAACCATGGGACCTATGTTTCTTTGGGCCTGGCTTATTTCACTTAATATAATTTTTTCCCAAGCCTTTTATTTCCTAATAAATGGGGCACTGTCATTATTTCTGATGGAAGCATAGAATTCCATTGTGTATATATACCACATTTTCTTGATTTATTCATCTACTGAGGGGAATCTGGGTTGGTTCTATATCTTAGCTATGGTAAATAGTGCTGCAATAAACATAGTCGTGCTGGGAGCTTTAGTGTGGACTTGTTTGTGATCATTTGGGTAAATGTCCAAAAGTGAGAATGCTGGATCTTATGGGAGCTCCATGTGGAGTCTTTTGAGGAACGTCCACACTGCTTTTGAAAGTGGTTGAACAAGTTTACACTCCCACAAATAATTCAGTAAGGTTCCCTTCTGTCCACATCCCCTCCAACATCTGTTAGAGTCCCTCTCTCACGGTATAACCCCTGCTTACACTGTATTTGATGTTGGTATAATTTCTGGAGGGGAAGTGAAAAAAGAAATCGTTTAAATAGGGATACAGGTGGACCCATTGCAACAATGAGATGTACAAGTCATTATGTCAAAAAACGAACTTTACAAATTTGGTCAGGGGACCGAGAGATTGGATAGGAGGGGTGGGGGAGAAATGAGAAGGGATGGGAGGGGGATACAAAGTAGGAGGCTACAATGCTTGGTCAGAAATGTAACCATTGTCTTGCCCGTGTAAGTTAACCCCTCTCTACAGTATTTTCACAATAAGAAAGGTACTTGTGAAATATTAATTTCCTATTTGTGATGTCATACTAGAAATATTTAAATAATTTGGAAAAATATTCAAGGGAATTCTCTGTGTTCTTCTGATAATATCATAAAGGTACATACTAACCTCAACTGAATTTAATGATATCTAGAAAACAGAAGTCAATATTGTATGTTTCCATTGAAAAATAATCTGGGTCCAAGCTTAGATCAAATATAACTTGCTAATTAGAAGGCAGAGATTAGAAGTCCGATATCCAGGGCCAGATCTGACAAAAAATTCTTGAGAGACTACAAAAACAAAAAAAGGTAGATATAGTGTAATTTCCCTGTTATCTCACGTTTGTGGAAGCTATTAGTAAGAGATTATTGCTCGAGGAAGGTTTGGCCAAAAAGTAAGATCTCCTCTGAAAAATAATCTAAGGTGGTCAGAGCCTTAGCAACTTCATGCACCAGTAGTGCCAAAGGAAAAAAGAAAAGAAGAAAACAGAAAAGGAAGGGAAAGATAGAAAAGGAAAACTATTTTCTCTTCATTCTTGTAGTTTCATGTCATTGGATACAAGAACTGAGAGTATTTTGTTTATTGTTTTAGGATTCAGTCCTCTCTAAAAGCACTTATTTCAAGTAATTATATTATTACTACTATTAATTATTATTAGGCCTTCTTGGAGATTGAACCAATGGCTTTGTATATTTTAGTCTAGTCCTACAACTGAGCTGTACCCCACTCCTTTGTATAGTTTTGGAAATTGTTTATGAATTCTTCAATAGATAGCTACTCTACTTTTCATCTTATCTTTTCTCTCCCACATTTTCCCCTATGTATTCTAGTTTATGTGTTGAAAACTTTCCTCAATTTTATCTTCTAAACTAAAAATTTTGCTTTTGAGATTACAGGAAAGTCTGTTCCTTTCATGACATCTATTAAAATTATATACAGATGTATGTATTTCACATGTATTGCTGATGCTTAGAGTACATTGCAACAAGCAACAGTTTATATGGTCATAGGCACATAGCTTTTGAGCCATTTTGATAATCTCTTATAAGAATAGCATCCCTTGTTCTTGCCATGTGAATGCTTAGAGTGCTGTTAGTTAGTCATGTCCAAGTGTAATTATTTGTCCTTTACTATCTATTGGATTAATTTGTAGATTTACGAACATATTTAGTTATTACAAATGCGGAAAACCATGCAGCATATAATGAATTGGTTCTGACTAATTTCCAGTCTTTCCATTTCCTCAGGAATGGTGTAATGCCTTTCTTTCCATTGAAAGCAAAGAATTTCCATTGAAAGCAACAGAATTGAAGACCCAGAAACGAATCCACTCCTATAGGCACATAATCTTTTATAAGGAAGCCAGAAACATGGGATGGAAGAAAAACAACCTCTTCAAAAAACTGTACTGGTAGAATTGGCTGTACACAGAAAACTAAAGTTACATCTTTATATATCCCTCTGCACCAGAATAGATTCCAAATGGATAGAAGACCTCAATGTAAGTCCAGATAAATTGAGAATGTTATAGGAAGAGTTAAGGGAAACACGAGGGCTCCTTGGCACTGGTCAAAACTTCCAAAGTAAGTCTGGATAAATGGGATTATATCAAACTAAACCAATCATTGGTCAGACTCAAAAGCCATGGAGAAAAAACAGAGAGTGTAGATCAGATTTATTAGGGAGCAAACCTCCAGATGAGACCCTCAGATAGTGCTAAACACTTATTATTCCCTTTTCTACTTAGGTTATTTATAGTTGGATTATATGAATATAAGAGTTTTCCCGTGAGAATTTGAACAAAAACAACTAATGCTAAGACATAGATAGCAGGTGAAATGAGTTGTAGCTGGAGAAAAGGAGGGATTAAGGCAAGGTGGTCTAGTTCAAAGCCTTGGCTTGCTGCAGCTTAGTAAGATTTAGATGCTCAAGGGAATGGGTGTAAAGCAGGAGTGGTTATAAATAAAAGCACTGGTCTGAAGACTCAAAATAAGGACCCTTGTCTATGTGAACCATACAGTTTCTAACATGAGGTTTTATTTAAATTAACAAGCTCAATTTTAGATTTTTGCAGAGTGGGATGGTGCATAGTTACAGGCAATGTCTGCTATTTCAGGTAATGCAATCAACTCTTTCAAGAGTTACCCAGTAGCTAGGTTTCAACACAATGAGTACAATGAGATTGTACAAATGACACTGCGACTTTTCGGTCTCATGAATCAAAATCCTGTCAAATGATTTCTGTCTTCCAGATGTTTACACAACATTCCTCATGATCTTTTCTACTATTTAGTCTTCATTATTGCTGTTCATATTACTTTTTTGTAGTTGTCTTGACTGTATGAGCCATTTTTAGGGCCTGAACTCAATGTTTATTGGTCTCCCTTGAATTTTTTGCTAATGGCTGATGACACTCTATTCCTTGAGTCACATCCTCACCTTATCATTCTTGCTGGAAAATTGGAAATAAGTTTTCACATTTCTATCTGTTTAGACTGCTATTGAACCAAAATCTTCAGGTATTAGCCTCCTGAGTTTCTAGGATTCTCCACATGAATGGATAACACCAATCTTTGCTTTACTATTATTTTAATTATGTGGTAGAAGAAAGTGGAAGTATATTTGTGTTAAGTGTCATTCAAATACAAGTTTGAATCAACTTGAAATAATGTAACTGTTATCAATTTTAACAGTTAAATCAATGAATTTTACACATTCCCACAGAAATAAATTGAAAACAAAAGGCATAAGAGTTTTTCTAAAGCAAGTAAAGGTACTATGAATTTCTTTCACGTTAAAATTCATGTTTTATATAAGTTTAATTAGCAGACTTCCATGACTAAAAATAAATATATTATACAACTAGAAGCAAAATGCTTATAGTTAGGAATAGATATTTCATCACAGCCAAAAGATAAGATTTTGAAAAGTCTCATTAAACAGAAATGTTACATATAGAAATTAGTGGATATATATATATATATATATATATATATATCTTGATCATTACACAACATATAAATGAATGTGATTACCACTCAATATTTCATAAATGTGTAAAAAATAATTATGTAGCGAGGTGCCAGTGGTTCATGCTTGTAACCCTAGCTACTAAGAGTCTGAGAGCTGAGAATGATGGTCAAAGCAAGCCTAGGCTGGTAAGTCCATGAGACTCTGATCTCCAATGAGCCACCAGAAAACTGGCAGTGGCTCAAGTGGTGGAGCACCAGTCTTGAGCTGAAGAGCTGAGGGACAGTGTCCAGTCCCAGATTTCAAGCCCCAAGATTGACAACAAGTAAAAATAAACAGTTAAAAATAAACAAATATTTTGACATAAATGTTAAAATATATATTCTAAAATTATTTATATCCTCACTAGTTATACTAGTTTATATAAATTCAGAGAAGTGTTTTCTGGTTTTAGTTGTCATTTAATCAATTATGTAAATCACACATTTCTCACTCAATTCATTTTTGTATGTTTATATACTTATATGTCCTGAGTATAATGAACTGATTCATGATAGGCAGTGCTCTTTAGTAATCTCCCTTGACTTTTTAACATTAACTCTTCTACCAGAAAACTGATATGCCCTCCAACCTTGTCAGAGTTTTCATCTCATTGGAGCAGAAAAGTATAAGCCATAGTCATTGTTTGGAACAACTGTAACAATTTACATGCATTTCACTTAGTTTAAAAACCAAAACATTCAAGTCATCTTAACCATGCCAGTAATAGCTTTTCAGTCTCTTAAGAGATGAAAATCTTTAATTATACATCTATTTTTTCTACTTAACATCCTATATCTTAAAAAGATCTCTTTCTTTAACCCTCTGTTCCTGATTAGAAGACCGGATCAATAGCAATAATGAAAACAGCAAAGGAAAATATTTGAAATCAACTAAAAAAGCAATCACAGAATTTACTGTTTTCCCCTGTTTCAATGAGAATATACGTTAAAGTATCATGTTTTGTTATCACTTAAAGAGCAATAATTAAACCTTAATTAGCAGTAAGAAGGGAACAGAAAAGTTTGTTTGAAGACAGCTTGACTTTGAGCAATCCAATATTAGCATAATGGATTTATCTTGTTTTTCTATGGAGTTGCCAAAATAATAGAGAGCAACACCCAAAGTCAGGAAAACACCTATGCAAAAGGAGTAAACTTTTGTTTATAAAATTGTGAGGGTCTGACTCTTTCAAAGTCAGGCTTGCAAAGAGGAAAAGTTCATTTGCTTTAGTGTGAACAATAAAAAATATAAAAGAACTTTATTAATGTTTTACGTATCTTTCCTAGGACTTCTCATGTTGGAGAAGAAGAAAGGTATGAAAAAGTTCAAGATTGTTTGACTATTCCTCAAGATCATTCTTATTTATCAGCTATAACAACGGAAGTAGACTTGGTTACTCTTAGTATCATGCTTTTTTACATTTAGAAGCATTGCTTGTTGCTGGGTTATAAACTGCAAACCCTTGAGTATTAATAAAGAGTCATTTCCTGAGAGGAATCTTGCTTTGTAAACAAAACTAAAATATCAAAGTCTTAGCATAGTGGAAACTATTTTTTAGCTATATCACAATCTGTACGTGTAGATTTTGTTTCCCATTGTTTCAGGGGATCCATTTTTGTCATCTTCTTTTCCACCATCTAGTGATCCTATACCATCCTGGGATTGCTATATCTTTACTGGATTCTCTAATTCCTGTTGGAAAGTTAGGAAGGATAGAAAATTGAGTTTCTGTTTCTGTTTTACCTTATATTTTTATTACTTTAGAAAGTGTAACTCAAAATGGCATAAATTATCTTTATAATATTAGGAGATAGATTTCATTTCCATATTCTTACTCTAGCCTTCTACATAACTTTGGTACTTAGTGATTCTCAAATGTGAAAATAAACATAGGGAGCTTCTTACTTAGACATTGTTTAGAATTTCAAGACTTCATTAATGCAAGGCCCTTAGTAGTATATACATCATAAATGTGTCCAAAGCTGGTGGCAACGTTTTCTTATTCTCAGAAACAAGAACATGTGTTGTCCCCGTAGTTGCATCAGGAAAAGGCTGTAGTTGAATTAGTTTACTAAACCAAATGTGCTACCAAATGTGCTGTAACAAATTTCCACAAGTTAAGTGGCTTGTATAATCCATATTAATCATTTTACAGTTCTAAAGGACAGAAATCTAAAAGAAGTCTCACTAGATTAAAATCGAGCCACCGACAGAGCTAAAATACTTTTCAGATGATTCTAGTGGAAAAGGCATTTACTTCCTGTTCTGCTTTCCAGAAACTTCAGAATCTGGGTTGTTGTCTTTTGCTTTATCTTCAAATGTACCATCTTTACATCTTTCTGATGGAAATTACCTAATCATGTCCCTTTCGAACTACAGGTGGGACTTTTAAGTACCCATTTGAGTATAGTTCCCCCATCTGATAATTATTCAAACTTGCATTCCTTAGGTGTTGAAAGGTTATTATTTTACATATATATAACCTAAATCTACATTTGAAGAATTCGATATTTGGGAATGATAGATATTTTGGGAAAGTGTTTTGCTTCATACAACATTGAGTGTATAGCATTCTTTCTACTATACCCTGTATAATTCTTTCATTAAATTTGAACAACACATAAGCTATTTGTCTTAAAATCATCTATTTTTCATTCTGTTTAGATTCTGATAAAATGTAGCCCCTCAACTTACACACAATGTTAATGCAGTCTTGTTTCATGCCTGCCATAAGCAAACAACACATTACTATTTATTTTAAATTATTTTTTAAAAAATTAAAAATTACTATTTATTTTAAAACCTTTTTTAAAAAATTAGGCAAATCCAAGGAATTAGAGAACATTTTGGTACTGATACAGCATAAAGTCTCAACAAAACTTGGAGTAATTATTTCAATACTACATTTTGTTCTGCTCGGAGAAGAAACCATTTTATAAACAATACTTTATACTTTCTTACCTAGTATTTTTTTTTTCGGAAATGGAATTTGTTAATATATGTGACTATCCACCAGAATAAATATTCATTTATCGGTATCTTGTGCAGATAGCTTAGTCAATTAAATGTAAATGGAAATTCATCAGTAGCAATTTTTAAAAATGCAAAAAATGTGGACAGTGAGCCTATATATATATATATATATATATATATATATATATATTTCCACCATCACCTTCCATATCCTCCTTCTTACTTCCTAGGAAACATACCCAAATAATAAAAAGGCTTAGATATTTGGCTCTTGACATTGAAAGTTGAAACAGAATGTTATGGATGTCAGAGATAACTGTTAATGGTGTTTTACATAAAAATTTCACATATAACAGCCCTACGAGTCCTGCAGGTCTTAACACTGTATTTCCTTAGTGATGTGATAGGAATGTCAGCCTTACTGGACTTAGTATTGTTTTCCACTTCCTTTTCTACCACCTGGCCAACATTATAATACATAGTAACAGAATGAAAAAGTAATGCCATCTTAAGAAAGTCATTTAGGGCTCTAGGAATGTGGCTTCATGGTATAGTATAAGTAATTAAACCACTAGAACAAGTCAGGAACAGTGTTTCCTTCAAGCCTCAGTTTTTTTTTTTCTTGTAGAGTAAAAAAGGACAGCACAAATTAACTTGAACTTTGTCATTTCTCTATGTTCAATTCCTCTCTTGGGTTCAGTTTCCACTTGCAATCACAGTTCCTTCCACTTACTTCCAGTAACAATCTATGGTGCTGCTCGAGGTACAATGAATGTTTTCTGGCTTCATTGAAATAGCACAAAAACATCTTTGGACATGAGGTAACATGTGTTTCAGAGACAACTTAGTAAAGACAAAATATGGAATTTAAATGGCTTACAAAAATACTATTCAGGTACATATGGCCATATAAGATGAAGTTAAGTGAAATGAACCCCAATATAGTTACACAACTTTTTTCTTTCTTGCTATTGTTTTAAATGTATCTAAAATGTACTATGTGATTTTTTTTGTTTCTCTTCTATGCTCTTTCCCAACGATATAACCCCGGTTTTCTCTGGATTTGATGTTGGTGTCCTGCATCTTGTACATACATTTTTCTAATGTGGGGAAGGGAAGGGAAATAACAAAATACTGTATCCTTGACCTATTGTAACAATTAGATGAACAAGACACTAGATAGAAAATGAACTTTACAAATTGGGGAGGGGAAGTAGGGGTTGGAGAGATGGGGAAGAAAGGGATGGTAGAGGAAAACAAAAGAGGAGATAACAATTCTCTATAGGAAACATTCTCATTACTTACGTAACTCTAACCCCTCTGTACACTATTTTTACAATAAAAAATGAAAAAAAAAACATTATCCAGGAGTACTTTAACTTCAAATTTCATAAGTTTCCTCTAAATTAAGGCCAATTTTAAGTGGGAAGTAGTTTCTCAGAAATTTTTGTTGTTGTTGTTGTTTGTTTGTTTGTTTTTGTTTTTTTGTGAGTGTGTGTTTGCTGTGCATTATTTCCCAAGTGTACCTAAGTTAACAGTAGAAGAAACAATAGGAATAATAGGAGAAAGAAAAGTTCTGTGTTTAAGTGTAAAGGTTCTATATACTATAGAAGACAACTTTGAAACAATAAAGCCAAGGCCAGTATGTAGAACTATGGGAGTGATATACAGAAAGCATTACTACTAAGTGGAACATGAAGGATGAGGCCATTCTCTTTCATCTTCTAGATCTAAATCATGGTAGCTAATGAAGCAAATTTGTAAAACGTGGAATGGAAGAATAATTCTTTTTGTTTTTTTTAAATTTTATTTTATTTTATTTGAGAACATACTGTACAGAGGGGTTACAATTACATGGGCAGGATAATGCATACATTTCTTACCAAGTATTGCAGCCTCCTCCTTTGTTTACCCTTCACCTCCCTTCCCATCCTCCCCCCTCCCCCCCAGCAAAACATACCTCCCCTCCCACCCACACACCGACATTGTAAAGCTGGTTTTGACATGACATTTTGTACTTCTCATTGTTGCAACAGGTCCACCTGAATCCTTAAACGACTTCTTTGTCCCCATCTCCTCCACATGTTATACTGATATCAAATATAGTGAAAGAAGGGGTTACACTGTGGGGGAGGGACATACAAAGCAACAAAGAAATAATCTTATAAATGCGTTAGAAACACATGCATGAAAGAAACAAAAACATTATTAAAATACATATTTGAGGGTTCGTTTTCCTAACATCACATTATCTGACTTTTTCCGCTTGACTCATACCTATACTAGATATTGCAAATAAGGGAAACCATGGGAACTATGTTTCTTTGGGCCTGGCTTACTTCACTTAATATAATTTTTTCCAAGCCTTTCCATTTCCTAACAAATGGGGAAATGTCATTCTTTCTGATGGAGGCATAGAATTCCATTGTGTATATATACCATATTTTCTTGATCCATTCATCTACTGAGGGGCATCTGGGTTGGTTCCATATCTTAGCTATGGTAAATAATGCTGCAATAAACATAGTTGTGCTGGTAGCTTTAGTTTGGTCTTTTTGTAAACATTAAGGTAAATGCCCAAAAGTGGGATTGCTGGGTCATAGGGGAGTTCTATGTGAAGTCTTTTGAGGAACCTCCATACAACCACAAAGTGGTTGAACAAGTTTACATTCCCACTAACAATGAAGTAAGGTTCTTTCTGTCCACATCCCCTCCAGCATGTTGTTGTTAGAGTTCTTGATTTTTGCTGTTCTAACTGGAGTGAGGTGATATCTCAATGTTGTTTGATTTGCATTTCTTTTATGGCTAGGGCTGTTGAACATTTCTTCATGTATCTATTGGCCATCCTTCTTTCTTCTTCAGAGAAGCTTCTCTTTAAGTCTTTTGCCCACTTACTTATTGGGCAGTTGTTTCTTTGAGGATTTGTTGTTGGGTGGTTTAATTTTTTGAGTTCCAAGTATATTTTAGATATGAGACCCTTGATGGCTAGTAAAGATCTTCTCCCAGTCCGTGGGCTTTCTATTGATCTTGCTAGCTATGTCATTTGCCCTGCAGAAGCTCTGCAACCTTATGCAATCCCATTTGTCCAAACTTTCTTTGCTTTGTTGTGTTTCCGGGTCTCTATTCAGAAAATTTCAGGCTGAGCCAAGGAGACCTAGGGTTTCTCCTATTCCATCCTGTAATGTTTTCAGAGTGTCTGCTTTGAGTTCAAGGTCTTTGATCCATGTGGAGTTGATTGTGGTGCAGGGTGATATATAAGGATCTAGCTTTAGTTTTCTACATGTAGTTAACCAGTTTTGCCAGCACCATTTACTGTAGAGGCTGTGTGTCTTCCATTCTATTGTTTTAGCTCCCTCATTGAAGATTAGATGGCTATAGGTCTGTAGGTTCATTTCTGGGTTTTCAATTCTATTCCATTGGTCCTGAGGTCTGTTCTTATGCCAATACCAAGCTGTTTTGATTACTATGGCTTTATAATAGAGTTTGAAAATTGGTATTGATATTCCTCCAGCAGTGTTCTTTCCGTTGAGGAGCGTTTTTGCTATTCGGGGTCTTTTATTGTTCCATATGAATTTTTGGATTGCCTCTTCTATTTCCTTGAAGAATGAGGGTGGAATTTTGATAAGTATTGCGTTGATTTTTTAGATAGCCTTGGGAAGTATTGCCATTTTCACGATGTTAATCTTTCCAATCCAGGAGTATGGGAGGTTTTGCCATTTTTTAAGTTCTGTGTTGATTTCCTTTTTCAAGATTTTAAAGTTTTCATCATAGAGGTCCTTCACTTCTTTAGTTAATTCCTAGGTATTTTATTTTTTGTGGGGCTATTACAAATGGAGTTGCTTTCCTAATTTCAGCCACACTTTTCTCATTGTTGGCATACAGAAAAGCCATTGATTTTTGGGGGTTAATTTTATAACCTGCTACTTTGCCAAAGTTTTGAATCAGCTTGAGTAATTTGGGAGTGGAGTCTATGGGATTCTTTAAATACAAGATCATGTCATCTGCAAAGAGGGAGAATTTTATTTCTTCTTTCCCTATATGGATCCCCTTTATGTCTGCATCTTGTCTTATTGCTGTAGCTAGGCATTCTAGTACTAGATTGAAGAGAAGTGGAGAGAGTGGGCATCCTTATCTTGCTCCTGAGTTAAGAGGAAATGACTTTAGTTTTTCACCATTGAGTATAAAGCTGGCTGTAGGTTTGTCATATACAGCCTTTATTGTATTGAGGAATGTTCCATGGATTCCTAATTTTTCCAAAACCTTCATCATAAAGGGGTGTTGGATCTTGTCGAATGCTTTTTCTGCATCTATTGAGATAACCATGTGGTTCTTATTCTTGCTCCTGTTGATGTGATGAATAATATTAATTGATTTGCGTATATTGAACCAGCTTTGCATCCCTGAAATGAATCCTATTTGATCGTGGTGTATGATTTTTTGGATGAATTGTTGAAGTCGGTTGGCCAAAATTTTGTTGAGAAGTTTTGCATCAATGTTCATCAAAGAAATGGGTCTATTGTTCTCTTTCTTTGATGAGTCCCTGCCTGGTTTTGGGATGAGGGTTATGATGGCTTCATAGAATGTGTTCGGTAGTGAGCTTTCTCTTTCAATTTCATTGAAGAGTTGGAGGAGAATTGGTGTGAGCTCTGCTTTGAAGGCCTTGTAAAATTCCGCTGTAAAACCATCTGGTCCTGGACTTTTCTTAGCTGGGAGGTCTCTTATTGCTGTTTCTATTTCAATGCTTGATATGGGCCTGTTAAGATAGTTCAATTTTTCTTGGTTTAGTTTTGTCATGTCAATATTTGCTAGGAAGAGGTCCATTTCTGCCAAGTTCTCAAACTTATTAGCATAAAGTTTTGAGAAGTATTCCCTTATAATGTGCTGAATCTTGCTTGTTTCCGTGGTGATGTTTCCATTCTCATCTCTGAGTTTATTAATTTGGGTGTGTTCTCTTCTTATTCTGATAAGATTTGCTAAGGGTCTGTCAATTTTGTTAAGTTTTTCGAAGAACCAACTCTTTTTTTTTTGATTGTTTCTATAATTTTTTTGGATTCTAATTCATTTAATTCTGATTTAATTTTGATTATTTCTTTCCATCTACTGGATTGGGGTTGATCTTGCTGCTCTTTTTCAAGGAGGTTTAGATGTGTCATTAAATTGTTAGTTTCAGATCTCTCCAATTTGTTGATGTAGGAGCTCAGAGCTATAAACTTGCCTCTGAGTACTGCCTTTGCTGTGTCCCAGAGGAGCTGGTAATTTGTGTGTTCATTTTTGTTGAATAGCATGAACATTTGAATTTCCTTTCTAATCTCTTCCATGACCCACTCATGATTCAGCAGTGTGTTGTTCAGCCTCCATGTGATACCGGACTTTCTTTGGTGGCTTTTGGTGTTGAGTTCTAATTTTATTCCCTTGTGGTCAGAGAGAATGCAAGGTATAACTTCAATGTTCCTGAATTTAGACAAGTTTGTTTTGTTTCCTAAAATGTGGTCTATTTTAGAAAACGTTCCATGTGCTGCTGAGAAAAACGTGTATTCTGATGCTGCTGGGTGAAATGTTCGGTAGATGTCTGTTAAGTCTAGTTGATCTATGCAGCTGTTTAGATCTGCGGTTTCTCTGTTGAGTGTTTGCCGAGTTGATCTATCTAGTGGAAAGAGTGGTGTGTTAAAATCCCCAACAATTAATGTCTTTGGATCTATATTGGATTTGAGGGAAAGTAGTGTTTCTTTGATAAATTTGGGTGCTCCATTGTTTGGTGAATAGATATTTAGAATTGTAATATCCTCCTGAAGGAGAGATCTTTAATTAATATGTAGCGACCTTCTTTGTCTCTTCTCACGAATTTTAATTTGAAATCTATTTTATCTGATATTAGGATTGCAACTCCCGCCTCTTTATGGGGGCCGTTTGCTTGGTAGATTTTGTTCCAGCCTTTAACATTGAAAATGTGTTTGTTTTTACGGGCAAGATGTGACTCCTGCAGCCAGCAGATAGAAGGGTCTTGCTTTTTAATCCAGCTAGAGAGTCTATGTCGCTTAATTGGAGAGTTCAGTCCTTTACCGTTAAGAGATAGGACTGAGAGGTATTTGGGAGTTCCTGCCATGTTATCTACCTTCTTGGGGGCTGTGAAAACTGGGTTCTTCCTGTGGTTCTTGGATTCTCAGTTTGGGTGTTGTTTCTTGGCCTTTATTGCAGTCTTGTTGGTTTGCTATGTGTAGGACATTTTTAAGAATCTTTTGTAGGGCTGGTTTGGTGGAGATGTATTGTTTCAATTTTTCTTTGCTATGGAAGGTTTTTATTTGGCCTTCAGTTATGAAGGAGAGTTTAGCTGGGTACAGTATTCTTGGTTGATAGTTGTTTGTTTTTAGGGCATGGCATACATCATTCCAGGCTCTTCTTGCTTTTATTGTCTCTGCTAGAAATCTGAGGTGATTCTAATTGGTTTCCCTTTATCGGTGATTTACCTTTTCTCCTTGACAGCTTTAAGGATCTTTTCCTTGTTCTGAGTTGATCCTGTGAGGATTATAATGTGACGGTGGGATGTCCTATTGTGGTCTGGTCTATTTGGGGTTCTAAAGGCTTCTTGTATCTGAACAGGCCTATCTTTTTGCATGTTTGGGAAGTTCTCTGCTAGGATCCTGCTAAACAAATTTCCTAGACCATTAACTTCTGTTTCTAGGTGCTCCTCTACACCCATTATCCTTAGATTAGGCCTTCTGATGGAGTCTTCCAGGTGTTGGATAGATCTATCATATTTCTTGGACTTGTCTTGGATGGTTGTATGTTCTTTCTCCATAATCTAGGCTGTCTTCAATCCCTGAGATTCGATCTTCTGCATGGTCTCACCTGCTCTCAAGACTCTCTACTTTGGTTTTTATCTCTTTTCCTTCTAATTGGTCAGCTTTGATGGCTTCAAGTTCTTTGTTGAAGCTCTGATTTAGGTCTTGTATGAATTTCTTTACTTCTTTAATTTGGTGTTCAATGTTTATTCTCAAATCACTTAGTTGATTGGTTATGGTTTCTTTGGACTCCCATTCCTTCTGTTGGGTTCCATTCAGCATTCCCTTTGTGGTCTCCCTGACTTCCTTCAGCTCTTTGTTAATGGATTCCATGAATACCTTTAGTGATCTTTGTGTGTTCTCTACCTGGTCTCTCAATTCCTGTATTACTCTTTGATTAGCTTACTCCCGTTCGTGGGATTCCTGCAGTTCTCTTTGAGTGTTCTCAGCCTGCTCACGCCATTCCTCCCTTTCTCTTTGAGTATTCTCAAGTTTTTCATGCAAATCCTGAATCAGTTTTTGAGTAGCTTCCTCACGCTTATGATATTTCTGTATAAATTTCTGGGATGCCTCCTCTCTCTCCCTATCACGCTCATACAGGGTCCTTTGTACGTTGTCAATCTTCTCATTTATCATGTTTGCCAGCAGTGTTTGTAGAGCTATTTGGGAACTCTCCTCTGGATTATTCATTATCTGTTCTAACCCCTGATTATCAAGATTGGGAATTGAGATACCCGAATTTGCCATTTTTCTTGTGTTTTTCCGGCTTACTCTGCCCATTTGAGATGAAGATAGCACCAGTTTTGTGCTAGAACACTATCTTAAGGCAACCATCAACCAAAGTTTGCATTTGTACAGGCAATAGTCTACAGATACAATCTAGTTCAACAGATACATCTATTCGACATCAAACAACTATATGTTAAAGGACTTCGAACCGCAGAGAAGAATTTGGAAAACCAGAAATTATTAGGGTTAGGGAGAGATGTGGGTAAAAAATAGGAATATATTGTTGTGGGGAGGCACAGGGAGAGTTAACTATGTCCTAATCACAATGCAGGAAATAGGTTGGGTAGGATGCAAGTAGAGAGAGAGAGAAAAAGAAGAAAGGGAAAGGGGATGAAAAGAGACCAGAAAAAAAATAGAAACGGAAAAATTAATGTTATTATAGAGATTAAAAGACCATCTATTTAGAGAGGAATGTGAATATATTGAGAGAAAGAGAAGGACATAGAGGAGATGTGAAAAACTTTAAAAAAATGCTTAAAATATTATATAGGTATAAAGAGGTAGTATTGCTATTAATGAATTTAAGTCTCAGAGGTTTTGAATTGAGTAATAAGTTTGTGGATTAAGTGTGTACACAATGGGGGATAGGGTCTACTAGTTGTCTACGGGTTTATCTGAGGATGTGCAGGACAAGAGTTAAGTCACGTAAAGAAGAACAAAAGAGAGGAAAAGGTGGAAAGGATTGGAAAGTGAGAATAAAAGATCAGAAGTTCAGTAGATCTAGACAAAAAACAAAAAGATAATTAAGAATGAAAGAAAAAGAGAAAGAAGACAAGAAAAGAAAGGAAAACATACATTCACGTATCCCTAAAATAATAATTATAAGAGGAGAAAAAAAAAGTTACTGGAAAACAATTATTTTTTTCAGAAGAGGCAAAAATTAAAGATTAATAAAAATTTTAGAAAAGGAGAAAATTTTTTTTATATATATAAGGTAACAAAAAACAAAAAAAAAAAACAAAAAAAAAAAAAGAAAAGAAGAAGAAGAAGAAAAAAAAAGTTCTTTGATTTTTTTTTTTTTGGGAGAGTTGGGAAGAATCCTGTATCTCCCTTTTGTCTGTAACCAGAGTCTTGTTGGAGTCTCTGGTCAGCTTGAGGTCCTGTGGCTTGATTGGTTTCTTAAGTCAGTTTGTGGGAACAGGCAGAAAAATGCTCTGCTTTACCCAATATTTTGAGATCCCCCTCCCAGGTTAGTTTACTGGGAGGGTGATCTGCTTTGAGAATCACAAAAGAGGGAGATGCAGTGATGAGGCTAGGTTCTGGGTAGAGTTGAGGCCTTTCAACATACAGTAGCTTTTCCCTGGGGCTATTTTGTGAAAAAAACTCACAGCACCCAGCCTGGAGCCATTCCCAGGGTTTCTGTTTTTCAATTGATTGTGGTGGCTGCTAGAGGGAGGGGCAGCCTCTGCCTCTGTTTACCCAGTGAAGAGAGCCACTCCAATGGCTGGCGCCTGAGCTGGGTGACTTTTCCCTGGATGGAAAGTCTGTGAGGTCACTTCGCAGTTAAGTTCTTGTGACCTGCTAAATGACTCGTTTTATTCCAAGGCCTGAGCTGGAGCTAGCCACTCCTCCGAGCTTTGTCGGTATCCAAGATGGAGATCGCCGGTGCTGGGGGGGAGGGGAAGGGTGGCCTTCCCTCTTCTGCTCCCTGAGAAGGAGTGAGGGCGTTGGGCTTCTACTCACGCCGAGTCTTGGATCCTGGGTCATCTCTGGTCTGCAAAGTGCAGGATGAAGATGTCCGCTCCTTGTCGGTTCTTGCTGGTGTTGAGTAGAACCCGCTCGCCAGCTGCATCTGACTCCTTCGTCCCGGACTGTGTCTCAGGTATGACCCCGTGGCGGTGGTGGCCACTGCGACCCTGCCGCCGCAGCGGCAGCTGCTGGCAAGTGCTCAGATGTGTCTGCTTGGCTTCCCCTCTCTTGACTAACTCTCTGTCCTGTGATGGCACACTTGGTGTGATTCTCTGGCTTGGGACTATTCACTGGAACTCTGAAACTGCTTTCTATGCAAGAGCTTTTTCAGATTCCAGCTTCTCCTCCGCCATCTTCTGGAAGAATAATTCTTGTTCCAAAGCAACTTAATATAAGGGCATGGACTTAAATGAAAAAAAAAAAAAGGCCATTTACTTTTCTTTCTTTCTTTTTATGGTAGTGGAGGGGGACTTGAACTCTGGGCCTGGGCGATGTCCCTCGGCTCTTCAGCTCAAAGCTGTTGCTCTACCACTTGAACCACAGCACCACTACCAGTCTTCTGGTGGTTAATTGGAGATAAGTGCCTCAGAAACACTCCTATGCGTGCTAGATTTGAACTGCAATTCTCAGATCACAGCCTCATGAGTAGCTAGGATAATAGGCATGAGACACCAGCACACGGTATAAGATCACATTTCTAACAGAGTACACTCAGGATATGTACTGTGTATGTTGACTGAACTTTATAAGAATTCTTGAGTTAAAAATCTCGGCTAGAGCTAAGTCTTCACTCTCAAAAAAATATTTCTAGTTTTAAAGTTTATACTGCTGAAAAATAAAAACTAAGGTGGTAAAGGGGTCTGGGAAGTTCAGTTTGCATCCAGCCTGGGAAGAACAGTGTTTGAGACACTATCTATAATTAGCCAGCCAAAAGCTGGATTGGAAGAATGGCTCAAGTGATGGAATACTAGTCATGAGCAAGATTGCTGAATAAGAGCTTGAGGCTTTTGCGTACATGCATACAAACATTTACATACACACAGAGGCACGTATATGTGCAAACACACATGCACAAATGAAACAACTCTCAAAATATGTACAAAAATTAGAAAACAATAGAAAATATGTCCTGAGTAAGAATAGAATCAAGTGATATTGTTTAATATTAGTAAGTCCTCAAGTGAACTTTCTTCAAAAAAGTTTAAGACTATTACATAGGTAGGGACCAGAGATAGAAAGAGAATCAAGTAATCATTATTAAAGGTATCAGATCCATGGAGGAATGAATCAGAGAATCCGTGCAGATGCATCTGGAAATGTTCTTATCCTGTGTCAAATGTTAGAACATCTTTGAAAATTGTACATAAACAGTCTGTGCAGTCAGTCTAGTGGATAATATCTTCGGAGAAGTTCAGAATTGCTAGTGTGTTTCTAGATTAAATAAACCAACAAACTGTGGCAGGGCAATGTGACACAAGCCTGGAATTATAGCACTCAGACTAAGACAGGAGTTTAGAGAGTGGAATTACATAGTGATAACTTCCCTGGACTAGGTAGTATAATTTTGTCTCAACGAAACATACAAACAACAAGAAAGGGCTACACAGTTTGAAGTTTGGGCTAATTTTGTCATTATGTTTTGAGAAGTCAAGCTTCCTATTGAAATGCATGTCACCAGTTTTGTGCAAGAACACTATTTAAAGGCAAGGATCAACCAAAGTCCTATAGATGAACTGTCAAAAGGCTGAAGAAACAATCTAATTCAACAGATACAATCTATTAAACATCAAACAACTATGGATTAATGGACTAAGAACAAGAAAGAAGAATTTGGAAAACCAGAAATTATTAGCTTTAGGGAAAAATGTGGGGAAAAATAGAATTAGAGAGATATGGGGAGGTCAAAGGAGAATGAATTTAACCAAGTCCTAAACTCAAAGAGGGAAATGGATTTGACAGAATGATAGGAGAGTGATTAAAATAAAAAAAGAAGGAAAAATGGGAAAAATTATGTAAGATTAAATATGATATTGAGAGAAGAAAAGGATAGGATGAGAGGAGAGGAGGCATAGAATGGAGACATGAAAAACTAAAAAATAAAAATTCTTAGAAATAATATTTGTGTTTTTAATACTCTCTTCATTACAGAACATTCCTAGATGCAAAATGGCTCATGATTCCAACCAAAAATTTGAAAAAGTAAGCATCATACTGTTGGATTCCAAAGAAATGATCAAAATTACAAAAAATTAAGCCTGGAGAAATTTCAATATTCATCTAATGTAGGACTTTGTAGACCTTGATAAATTAGAATTTAGATTTAAAATAAATATTTTGGTTTTGTTTGTAATTTCATATTCTATAGCATACTACAAAATTCTTTCTAAGTAGAGGGTTTAATTGACAAATTTACAAATGATTATGGCATTCTATTTGCCTAAAATATTCTTTCAAGCGAGGTATGATTAGAACTTAGCTAATAGATAATTCTAAGAATTCATGTTTAAAATAATGTGAATACTCTAGACAGAGTTGTCAACAAATGGATGATATTATTTTATAAATTTAGAAAAAGCAATATTTTGAGGCTTAGTTGTAACATGGTATGAAGAGAGTAATTGTGTGATATCTTGGTTCTTCTATCTATTCCTATCACATTAAGAAATTTCTTTAATTACGTGCCTCTCAATGAGAAAAATGTTAGGGTTGGGGTTTGTTTTTATTTTGTTTTTGTTGTTTGGTTTGTCCTAGGGCTTAACCTCTGGGCCTAGACACTGTCGCTGTGCCTGTTTTGGTTCAAGGCTATTGCTCTACCACTTGAACCTCAATGCCACTTGTGTCTGGCTTTTCGTGGGCAGTTTATTGGAGATAAGAATCTAAGGAACCTTACTTTCTGGGTGGGCTTTGAAACATAATCTTCAGATCTTAATATTCAGATATTCAGATCTCCTGAATATCTATCAGAGATTAATATATATAATATAATATAATAAAAATAAATAATATTTGCAAGTGTTCTGATCTCAAGAATACCACTGGGAGAAAATGATGCAGCTCAGTTTATTGTGGGGTTCTTTCCAGATCAAAGAGGACATCATATTAGCAGAGGTGTAGGATTTTTTCACAATAGTGATAAGCTAGCCATGAGGTGATTTTAGGGAATTTTCTGGTGCACCTTTAAAGTTGGAAACTGTTGGGCTAGGATGACTTTATGGCCTAAAAACTTGGGATTGATGGTCATATATATAATAGCTTACTCTGATGAACAAATATTTACTCTTAAGGAATTAATTATTAAAGATACTGCATAGTTTTATCTTCTACCAGAATGTGTCTATTTTTTCTGTTGATTTTTAAATATGTAACCCCTCACTGGAAACTGCATGTATTGCAGAATTAAATAAAATACAAACAGTTGCTCTTTTGAAAGTCTCTGATACTGCATGTTCAGAATTTGAAAATGAGTAGTTGGTAGTCATAGGAATGTTGAAGAACATATATTCTGTCCTCTTAACAATTAGTCAGTTTTAAAAGTTAGGAGTTCCATAGAATTGAACTGTTTTCTGTTTTAGTATGAGTCAATACTAAAATAATATTTTTTTCAAAATAATAGCAAGTATATTGTGAAAATATTGTTTAGTTTGATAACATTCAAGTTGATGTCCCTCTGATAAAGAAAGCGGTAATTAATTAAAATTAGCAGCCAAAATGTTCATTTATTAAAAAGGTAATACACATAGAATAGTATTTACTGTACCACTACAGTGAAATTATATTTTTTGCAGCTCATTTTTTAATTCAATTTTATTGTCAAGTTGATGTATAGAAGGGGTTGCAGTAATTGTTAGGTAGTGAATACATAACATGTCGAACTTTTTACCTCCCCCCTAATTTTTCTCACACTTTTCCTAATACCTTACAAGTGTTAATGTAAATTTCCAACATGTTGTTTTGTGAGTATTGCTATTGCATTGGTTTGCCCTTTGTCCTTTGTTTTGCATTTTTTGTTCTTCTTCCCTTGCCAAATTAAGATAAATTTATATACAATACACAGGATACAAAAATCAAATACAACAAGGGATAAACCAGAGGGGAAAACACAAAAGAAAAAAGAAATCATATAATACATTAAAAAAAACAACCACAAAGAAAAACCTCTGTTTCCATATCCAGGAGTTCATTTTGCTCAGCATCATCTTATATGGTCATATATACATAGCTATTGAGCCATTCTTCTCATCTGCTAGGACTATCCTAGATATTTCCTACTTATTACAAATGAGGAAAACCATGGAATCTGTTCCTTGGTGTATTGTTTATTTTACTTAATAGGATTTTTCCAAGTCTTTCCATTTCCTTATGAATTGGAAGCATAGAATTCCACCATGCATATATAAACCACATTTTGTCAATTTGTTCATCTACTAAGTGGCTTATTGGTTTAAAATCTGATTGCATGTAAGTATCACTTAGAGTCATTCAAAAATGACAGTTGCCACCTCACCAGATACACTAAAATCATGCTTTCTAAGTAAGTTAGTACTTCATGGTGGTACAAGTGTTGAGCTATCTGGATGAATCTAATGTGTATCTTTCACTGAATTAGGCAGGAAGATATCCAATATCACATAGGATAAAAATGGTAGTGACAAAATATTTCCCTTGAGAAAAATATTGGAGGCTGCCAGAAATATGAAGTAGTTCAGATAATTTTGAAGAATTTAGAAATGCCAGCCCACATATGTCTCTTTAAATAAAAATCATGTAAGTAGAAGTGCAAAAGAAGGGGAGGAGAATAAAATAACTGACAGCAGTACATTGTCCCAAGTTACAGTATAAAAAGACATAATCTATAACTTCCAAGTTAAATAGAGACCAATATAATACATCGCACTTAATTTAGATACATGCAAAATATTTACTTGGCTTTTTCCCACTTTAATGCTCCAAAGTAAATGAATACTTTAAGAAAATTATGTGATTGTCATTACTTCAACCTGAACACTGTGATGAGTCCTCTTTTTCTCACTTTGCTCTTGTAAAATACTCCCTAACTTGATGTTGTTGTGGCTGATAGGAGAGTCAAAGTTAGGAGCTTCTACTCTTATGATTATGCCACAATGTTTTAAAGCAGTTTTTTTTCCCAAGGTATCCACCTACATTATCTGAAGCTGTACTTTGAACACACCCTCACAGCAGAGAACATTATTTGAAATTGTTCTTCCTTGGCATTTCCGTGGTACTTTCTACTTTGTGCCTTTGTATTTTTTTTTCATGTTCCTTTTTAGTTCACAGTTGCTTTATTTCCATTTCATCTATACAAACTGCTGAGAACATTGTTCAACTACCACTTCTTGTTTGCACATACCTAGTCTATGTATGAAGGTACTTTGTCCGTGTTAAGCAATAGGTTATTACTCACTCTCTGAGGAGAAAAGTTCCACAATATAACCCTATGCCCACTTTAGAGCATGTAGAATTTAAAGCATTTTGAGACAAACAGTGATACGAGAATTGAAAGACTTCTTTGGGACATTTTCTTGGAGCTCATTAGTTTACCCAGGAGAAATATAAATATCCACAAAATTTGGAGTGAATTACTAAGTATCGGTTTTAACACTAGATCCTAGATGTTGTGTTATTACAAGTCACCATTGTATTATTGTTACATCAGAATCCTTCCCTACTTGGAAATGTGTATGAGAAGATGAAAGAAAGGCATTAAAGCAAAATGCCATATCTATTTAGGCATTTCATTGTAGTGGTGAGAGTAATGTCTGAACTCTTCCATTCAATAATAGCTTGAAGTTTATAAGAGCACTTCTACATATAAGAATTTGTGGCAGGTTGATGGACAGTGTTATTACAACATGGAGATATCCCTAACAAGAACTTGAATTAAATAGAGCATATGGCAGTTATGATGTGTCATTGGCTAATGAGGCATTAGAAAATGCCTTGTAAAGAAGAATCAATTGGAGGAGTCTTCAGTAACATCAGTGAAACTGCATGTTCAACCTAATATGTGGTGTTAGTTTTCCTACATTTATAACGGATAGGCTGATAAGTTATCCAAACATATCTAAAGATATTTCAGTAAAATTCAAAACGGATGTGGATAAATGGTTAACTCATTAAAACTCTAGAACAAATGAGTATTCTCTGTGCTGTAGTGCAATCTGTAATCTCCTAGCTAAACAAAGTTTTCAAAAATATTCATAGAATACCTCTAAGTAAAGTTCATGAGAGTTACATCTGTATAATTCTTCTAAGGTCAGGATAAAAGCATTTGTTCCCAACATTTAACATAAACGGGATCTGTTGACTTCATGGATCGAGAATTTTATGGCTTCACATTCATATCTAAAAATTTCACCAATATGACTTATATCTCTACCAGTTCACCAAAACACTGTTCTTATTGAACTTGTCTATGTGTTTTTAGTTTTCAAATCCAAATAGCATATTTCCTTCAATATCTCTGTAACAGTTTTTACCTTTTCTTCCTGCAAATTCTTTCCTTTCTTTACTTCTGTAAATCTGTGTTTATTACTTTCTTGTTTCCTTATTTATCTCTTTCTTCTAATCTTGTCCACACTGGTGCTCACATTGCTCAGAACTTCTTTTGCCTCTTCCCTTTAATAATGCCTGATTTTATTGGTTTTCATATTCATGGTTGTCGATATTTTGATGATGTCTAAACCGACCTATCTTTGCATCTGTTTAATATAAACTTTAGCACTATCAGAGAGTTTTTTTCCCTAAATCCATCATTTCCACTTGTAATCCTTATCACCAAGAATATCACTAACACAGTTGCCAGGCCAGAGATATAGAAGCACTTTAGATTTCTTCTTACCTTTCTACTCCAGCCATTAGATAAGATGAATGATCAAGATTTTCACAGTTTCTGTCTATAATATCATTTCTATGTAATCCTTTGTTGCCCTGACACCAGCCTGTTTCATGTAAACATCACTGGTCATCTAGTCTTAAACAACCTTTTAAAAGTATGTTTTTTATCCCCATAGTCTTTTCATATTGGTTCTCTCCATCACCAAATTACTGTTCTTTATATGTACACAGAGTGAAGAGCTCAGACAAAAGTTCTAGTATTAGGGCAGGGAAGGTGGCTCAGTGGTAGAGTGCTTGCCTTGCAAGCCTAAGTCCCTGGGTTCGATTCCTCAGCACCACATAAGCAAAAAGAAAAAAAGACGGAAGTGGCGCTGTGGCTCAAGTGTTAGAGCACTAGCTTTGAGCTGAAGCGCTGAGGAACAGCATCCAGGCCCAGAGTTCAGGCCCCACAACAGGAACCCCCCCCAAAAAAATTCTAGTATTATTATTTACTCACTAAATTGATGGTTGGCCTTACATTTCTCATCTGTAAATGGATGTAATTTACCAGGAATATTGAAGAATATATTTTTTTACTTCTAGAGCAAGAAAAAAGAAAAGTGAAGAGTCCTTACATTTTCCACCTTGTCTTACAAATAAGGAAAGTGTCAAATTCAATTTGCTGGTATAAAGTCACAAATTGTTTCATGCAGAAATAAAAATAAATTTTACCTCCTGGCTCTAAGGCCTGTGTCCTTTTAAGGCAACTGTAGATATGTAAGTGGTATTATGTAAATTGTGTCATGTGTTTACAGTTCTATTAAAGATCATACTCTTAATATAACATTGGAAAACATAGGTTATTGAATAGTATCTATATGAGAATATCATTTGAACTAATCACACTAAGTTGAAACTACATGTTAGTCCATCAAAATGTGGAAATAAGTGATTTTATGTATAAGAAAACAATAAGACCAAGAAAAGTGAGGATACATTAGAGAGACTGCAGGAATAACATTAGTGTTTTTACTGTCTACCTGTTTATGTGATTGTATTTCTTGATATTGAAACTCTCCTCTTGTTATTCTTATTGTATGTAATCCAATGCTGTTTATTACTACGTATTCAGTGTAGGAAATCTAGCTTCAAAAATATCCAAATATTTTACTTTTCAATCACAACATTGTAATCATCAGGGTACAATGTGGTCATCAACATCTTCATAAAATTATTATTTGCAACATAAGTGCTAACTATTGAAAGTCTTATATGTCTATGATATTACTATTATTTGTTTTTTGATTAATAACTTTAATGTTACTAGTGTTATGCATCCATATTAAAATTTTGAACAAATAAAGAAAGAAAAAAAACCTGGGGCTGTGAAGGTGGCTAAGTGGTAGAGCACTTGCCTTGCATGCCTGAGGCCCTGGGTTTGATTCCTCAGCACCACATAAGCAAAAAGAAAAAAGCTGGAAGAGGCGCTGAGGCTCAAGTGGTAGAGCGCTAGCCTTGAGCTGAAGAACTGAGGGACAGCCCCGAGGACCAGAGTTCAGGCCCCACGACCAGACCCCCAAGAAAGAAAGAAAGAAAGAAAGAAAGAAAGAAAGAAAGAAAGAAAGAAAGAAAGAAAGAAAGAAAGAAAGAAAGAAAGAAAGAAAGAAAGAAAGAAAGAAAGAAAGAAAGAAAGGAAAGAAAGGAAGAAAAGAAAGAAAGAAAAAACCTGAACCATATCAGGTAGCTTGAATATGTGCTTATATCAAATTATGGAATAGATTTTTGAAGCATTGCAAATTCCTAACGAGTATGAATTAACTTCTTCTCTCCCTGTCATTACACAAAAATATTTAAGAGTTTGAACAGAATTTATTAAGTAATATAGGGTAAATGTTACTACAATATCATGTGCATATCTAAAATTTCCTTGAAAGTAATAAACTCTACTTTCTATTGAAATATTAGTTATTTTACTATAGGAAAATTTTAGAAAAATAGACTGTATATCTTTGAAATGAAAAAGGTAAAAATTAGTAGCATAAAATTTTTAGAGGAAATTTGTGTTCAGAAAAAAAATATATATGTATATAAAAGTTATGTGGAGAAAGCCATACTTTTTAGAGAGAATTTGTCATCAGAAATACATACATATATCTAAATTTATGTGTAGAATGATGTACATTATCGTGAAACAAACATCTTAAAACATAATTAAAATTTAAAAAAAATACATCAAACCAAGGTCTGCTAACTCACACCTATAATTCTAGCTACTTTGGAGGCTGAGATTTTGGAATTGTTTTCGAAACTAGTCCAGACAGAAAAGTACTTGTTAGATTCTTATCTCCAATTAACCACTAAAAAATAGGAATTAGTTCTGTGCTTCAAGTTGTGGAGTGCTTTCCTTGAGCATAAAAAGGCTTAGGGACAATGCCCAGGACTCACAAACAACACCCACAACAACAAAATATATCACATTAATTTCACAAAAGGATCTTTTAACTGCTGTGAACATTTCTTAGAAAAATGAATACATGCCCTTGGAAAATGTTAAGTAAAAATTACAGAATATTTATGTCTACGTTAAAGACATGACTATTTAGATTGTTTAAGATATTTAGGTAATGATTACGAATTAAGAATAATGATAAGTAGATAATATATTGGGACTGGTCATTTATTCTATTTTATGATAGAAATAAAATGATATTTGTAATGATTGTATAAAATTACCCTTCCTTGGTATTTGAATTATAATAAGTGATAAACATTTTTAAATGATTTCCATAGAAAGGATCATTTGCTGAATGGTATCAATTCTTTTGTAATTTCAAGACAATTAAGAAAATTATTCCAAGGATGGTTCGCTGTAAGACTATTTTTGTTTTCTTCTTCTAGTGTTCATATGTTCATAGAAATTAAAATTCCAAAAATACAATGGATGTTGGCATTCAGGAACATCTTCATAGACACTAATATTGGACTCACTTAAGTGGAATTGTTTTATTTCATTTGTTATTTTCATAAATAAATCAAGATGGTTGTATATTTTGTTTCTTTTCACTGCTAATGGCTCTTATCTTGAGAATACAGTTTTTCCTAGCAAAGTAGAGAAAAACATTGGATTAAGCAAGTAATATATGCCTTTCATAAAATTCAGATGCATAGATTTGTGTCTTCTGTCATTTGCTAAAAGTTTCTTCCAGAAAATATTATCACTTATAAGTGATATATAATACCTAGGTATTCCAGTTATCACATACACTTGTTGATTGAGCTATCTCTGTATACATTCAAAATAAACAAAAATCACATCTTTGTTTCAAAAACTGTTGTTGACAAAGTTTTTAGCCAACACCAAAAACATCTTTCTAGGTATTCTGCATATTATGTGAAGGATTTTTAAAAATAGTTTTTGTTGCTGACATGTAATTCACATGCAATATATTATCTCCTTTTATTGTATACATTTTAGTGTTTTGGAAATAAATCGTACAATCATAGGTTTTCCAAGCCTAATTTTCACAAACTTGCATTTCTTCAAATAGAAATGCTGTAAACATTAAAACAGACATTAAAATAGACATAATTCTTTTATTTCCAGGTGTATTTTAGATATGAGACCCTTGTCCATTGTATGGCTAAGGAAGATCTCCCAATGCGTGGGCTTTCTGTTGATCTTGTTAGCTATACCCTTTGCCATGAAGAAGCTCAGCAATTTCATGCAATCCCATTTGTCCAACCTCTCTTTGATTTGTTGTCTTTCTAGGTTTCTATTAAGAAATTTTCGGCCTGTACCAAGGAGACCTATGGTTTCTCCTATTCCATCCTGTAATGTTTTCAGAATGCCTGCTTTGACTCTGAGGTCTTTGATCCATTTGGAGTTAATTCTGGTGCAGGGTGATATAAGAATCTAGCTTTAGTTTTCTACAAGTAGTTAACCAATTTTGCCAGCACCATTTACTGAAGAGGCTGTCTTTCCTCTATTCTATTTTTTTAACTCCCTCATCAAAGATTAGATGGCTATATGTCTGTAGGTTCATTTCTGGGTTTTCAGTTCTATTCCATTGGTCCTGAGGTCTGTTCTTATGCCAGTACCAAGCTGTTTTGATTACTATGGCTTTGTAGTAGAGTTTGAAATTTGGTATTGATATTCCTCCAGCACTGTTTTTTTTCTGTTAAGGAATGTTTTTGATATTCAGGGTCTTTTATTGTTCCATATGAATTTTTGGATGGCCTCTCTTATTTCCTTGAAGAATGAGGTTGGAATATTGATAGGTATCGCATTGAACTTGTAGATAGCTTGGGAAGTATTGCCATCTTCAGGATTCTTATCCTTCCAATCCAGAAGCATGGAAGGTTTTTCCACTTTGTGCCCAATAAAAAAGTGGGCTAAAGACTTAAAGAGAAACTTCTCTGAGTAGTAAAGAAGGATGGCCAATAGACACATGAAGAAATGCTCAACCTCCATAGCCATAAAATAAATGCAAATCAAAACAACATTGAGATACCACCTTACCCTAGTTAGAATGGCTATAATCAGGAACTTTAATAACAACAGATGCTAGAGGTGTTATCAACAGAAGGGAACCTTACTGCATTGTTGGTGGGCATGTAAACTTGTTTAACCATTTTGGAAAGTAGTATGGAGGTTCCTCAAAAGACTCCACATAGAGCTCCCCTATGATCTAGCAATCCCACTTTTGGGCACTTACCCAAATGATCACAAATAAGACTATATTAAAGCTACCAGCACAACTATATGTATTGCAGCATTATTTACCTTAGCTAAGAAATGGAACCAACCCAAACATCTCTCAGTAGATGAATGGATCAAGAAAATGTGGTATATGTAAACAATGGAATTCTATGCCTCTATCAGAAAGAATGACATTGCCCCATTTGTTGGCAAATGGAAAGACTTGGAAAAATAAGCCAGGTCCAAAGAAACATAGGTCCTATGATTTCCCTTGTTTGCAATAACTAGTATACATGTGACACAAACTTTAACTGTCACACAAGTTGATGTTAGGCGACATGGACCCCAAGATGAGGATTCAAATGTTTTATTTCTTTCTTGCGATTGTTTCTAACATATGTATAAGATGATTTCTTTGTTGCTTTGTATGTCCCTCCCACATGGTATAACCCCTGCTTTCACCGTATTTTATGTTGGTATAATTTGTAGAGGGGAAGGGAAAAACGAATTGTTTAAATAGGGATACAGGTGGACCCATTACAACAATGCGATGTATAAGTCGTTATGTCGATAAACGAACTTAACAGCTTTGGTGGGGTGGTGGTTGTGATTGTGGTTTTGGTGGTAGTGGTGGGGTTGGCGGGAAGGGGGTGGGGTTGGGGAGAGGGGAAGGGATGGGAAGGGGAAACAAAGGAGGAGGCAATAATGCTTGAACAGAAATGTACTCATTATCTTGCCCATGAAATTGTAACCCCTCTGTATAGTATTTTCACAATAAACATAAATAAATAAAATAGATATAAAATTCACTTACAGGAATTTGTCCAGCATATATCCTCTATAGTGTGTCTTTTCCAATTTATTTTTGGGGATTATTTTCAGGGTCTCATATATACTGTTCCAGTGCACTGTCAATGACATACATTACCTGTCCAAACAAGTTTTTTTTTTTTTTACTACTCTTTAATACATACATAAATATCTAATGGCTGGATCATGTACAATTCTCTTTGAGGTTTTGAAGACTTGAAAACTTGCTTGCTAAAATGATTGCAGTATTGTACAAATAGATCCGCTTTGTGGAGCGTATCAATTTCTCCACAAATGCATTACTATATTTTGTGTCGTCTTTTCATATAATGGTCACATCAATGAATTTTCTTTTTATTTGTTCTTAGATAGTAAAGAGGAGTTTATTTCATATGCTCTTCCTATTGACTATTAATTTACATATGTTCTTTAACGAAATATCCTATTCAGAAAAGAAATGTATATAGAATTAGGAGATATAAAAATACTTAAGGCTCAGGATAATTGTAGTATTAACATTGTAGCATTAACAAATGGAGAGGAGGCAGAGGGCATTTCCGTGTTTCTGTGTGACTGTGTGTGTATGCACAAGGGAGGGAGGGAGGAAACTCAAAGATCTCATGCGACAGAGCATGTAGGCCACCCGGGCCAATTCATGACATCGAGGTCTCTGTCTCTGTTTCTCTGTCTGTCTGTCTGTCTGTCTCTCTCTCTCTCTTGAGTTTGAATTCTCTCACCCACCCTCCCTCCCTCCCTTTCCTCTCTCTCCACTTAACCAGTCAATCCTGGGGCTTGAGCTACTGGTGCTCCAAAACACAAAGATCTCAATCTGAGCCTGCCTGCCTGCCTGCCTGTCTGCCTATGCATGGGCCCCATACCCCAACCAGGCACATCATCATCCCCACCCCACCCCACCCCTTCTCTGAAAAGAAGGCAGTCTCTCTCAAGGCCAGCCAGCCTGGGCGTGGAAAAGAAGGACTTAGGGCCGGTTTTCTTAGTGCATGGTTTTTCATGCATTTCGTGAGGGAAAACTGGAATTCCCAAAACAACCATTAGATGGCGGGGGTTTGCCGTCTACAAGGTGGATGGGGTGAATGGGAGGAGCAAAACATAGGTCTGGTCAGTCAGTCAGTCAGTCCTCACCAACACGGTAGTGGGTAGTGAGAGTTCTAACAGACACATACATATATGTTATAATTCATTATTATCATGATTTGCTTTTCCTTTTTCCTTTTGGCCAGTCCCAGGGCTTGGGCTCCGGGCCTGAGCACTGTCCCTGAGTTTCTTTTTGCTCAAGGTGAGTGCTCTACCACTCGAGCCCCTTCTGGCTTTTTCTGTTTATGTGGTACTGGGGAATTGAACCGAGGGCTTCAAGCACTCTAAGACATATTCCCAGCCCACCTCTGTGATTTTTTTTTCTTGTCACCATAATGAGTCTGCACCGGGTTCTGCCCGCCCAGAACCAAAGGTACAGTACTGTCCTCTGGGAGCTTGTGTTCTTTCATTACACAGTACTAATTCAGCCTCCAGGAAATCTTCACTAGGGCACTTTCCCCCAAATCCACCTCCACTTCTGGCGTTTTGGGTGACTCATCAAGATGCACAGTCTCAAAAGGACTTTCCTGCCCGGGCTGGCTTTGAACCATTATCCTCAGGTCTCAGCCTCCTCACTCAGCACCTCAGATGGATTATGGGCAGTAAGCCATTGCCACCACCACCACCCGGCTGGTTAGCCTTTGCCTGCGGTTTTTCTTTACCAACCAAGAGGTTTTGTGCTCTACCTGTCTTATGGATAAGTTTGCTCTGTTTTTGGTCTTATTTTTGTCCTCATGGATATCCTTTCCCAAGGAAAAGTGGCCTAGGCTCATCTCGGCTTGGGGAGAGAGTTAATTCCTGAGGCCAGACAATCAATAGGAGGAACTTTTTGCCACAGTGTGGTGTGGTGTGGTGTAGCAGCTCCAATATCATAAGAAGGACTGCCATCTTGTGTGCAAGACGCCTGGGGGGGGGGGACTGCAGGAGGGGGGCAGAGGCATTTTCTCCTTCTGGAAACCAGATGATGATTGAGTAAAATTAGCCATCTATCCTTGAGACATTCTCAAGAACGTGGGCTGGGAATGTGTCTGGGTGGTAGAGTGCTTCCCTAAAACCTCGGGCCTAAATGGCAGCAGCAGGGAAAGAGGCATCCGTCTTGTTTACAGACCAAGTGTCAACGTTCAAAATGAGAAGACTCTAAACTGAGGCTTTGCATGTTCTTGAGCTCATGTGGGCGTTCATGTTCTGTGTGGGTTGACATGGGCTGGTGGGCAGGCAGGGTGGGCGATTCATTGGAGATAAGAGTCTATTTTGGGGTCCTGGTTCCTACTCCCTCCTTCCTTTGGGGTCACTGAGGAAGAATTTGCCCCTGGCAGGTTCTAGGCTGGCAGTAGAGTCAGCAGAGCCCCCTGGGCCTGAAATACAATTCTTCCAGGAGTCCACAAAGACAAGCAAGAAAGAGAGAGAGAGTGGGGGGAGAGAGAGACAGAGAGAGAGAGAGAGAGAGAGAGAGAGAGAGAGGGAGAGGGAGAGTGGGGGGAGAGAGAGAAAGACAGAGACAGAGACAGAAAGGCAGAGAGAAAGAGACAGAGAAACAGAAACAGAGAGACAGAGACAGAGACCCAGCGACCGATGGAAAGACACACAGAGGAAGAGATAGAAAGAGATCGAGAGATCCACAAGTCCAACTAGGTCCCCTGAATCAACAATCAGACAGACAGACACACACACACACACACAGACACACACACACACACAGACCAACCAACACACAGGCAGAGAAGAGGGAGATGGAGAGATGGAGTGGGAGCTAGAGATCCACAAGTCTAACTACACCAACTGACTAATCAGACAGACACATAGACAGACAGACACACAGACACACAGGCAGACAGAGGGAGAGATGTGGGGGCGAGAGATCCACAAGTATAACTAGATCAACTGAAACAACAGACAGACACACAGGCACACAGGCGTGCGTGCACGGACGCACACACACACACACACAAACCAACACACAGACAGGCAGGCAGACAGAGGGAGACATGGAGGGGGAGCAAGTGACCCATTAGTGTGACTGATTACATCACCTGAATAAACTATTCCTTCCCTGTGCTCATGTATTAAGGTAGACTATTGGTATGGAGTTCTTCTTGTCACCAAACACAGGTGAGGATTAGTGACTTCTACACTTCAATGTAGGGACTCTTCACATAGGGTCATTGATTTCGATCATTGAATAAGAATTTCTGGAGGAGTCACTCTGGTGGAGATTTATGAAGTAACAAGCAGGCAAGCAGACAACCAGACAACCAGACAAAAAAAGGCAGACACAGACAGACAGACAGACAGACAGATAAGGACATACTCTAACACAGTGTGGGTACTCTGGAAGATACACAAAGCACAAAGCTCCTTGACTTCCTGGGTGTTTTCAGGGTTAAAGTGCGTGGGGGAGGGGGGGATGTAGCAGCTGAGTTATGCACAGATAGTTGTATATCTTTGCTACAATCTGAATTTCTAGATGTTTGGGGCATTTCTTTACAGGTAAGGTAAACAGATCATTAACACTTTCTTTCTTTCTCCTTCTTTCTCTTTCTTTCTTTCTTTCTTTCTTTCTTTCTTCCTTCCTTCCTTCCTTCCTTCCTTCCTTCCTTCCTTCTTTCTTTCTTTCTTCCTTTCTTTCTTTCTTTCTCTCTTTCTTTCTCTCTTTCTTTCTCTCTTTCTTTCTTTCTTTCTTTCTTTCTTTCTTTCTTTCTTTCTTTCTTTCTTTCTTTCTTTCTTTCTTTCTTTCTTTCTTTCTTTCTTTCTTTCTTTCCTTCTTTCCTTCTTTCTTTCTTTCTTTCTTTCTTCCTTTCTTTCTTCCTTTCTTTCTTTTTCCCCCCTCTCTCCTTTTTCATTATTTTTTGGGGGATGGGAAATCCTGTAACTTGAAGTCAGGGCCTGAGCACTGTCATTCAGCCACTCAGCTTTTTGGCCCAAGTCTAGCACTGTACCACTTGAGCCATAGTGCCACTTTTGGCTTTTGTTGTCTATGTACGTGATATATATATATAAACACACATATACAGTATATATGTATATATATATGTATGTATGTATACATACATATATATACATACACATACACATATATGTACATATATAAATACCCATATTCATTTATTTATACATTTAGGTATGTATGTATAAACACACATATATTCATGTATTTATACATATATGTATATATGCATACATAAAAACATATGTTTTTATACACATACGTATATACTTATATATAGTGTGATACACACACTGTATACTCATTGTTTGGGCAAAAGCACAGAAGAAGGGAGCTACTCTTTTCCCTTCCACCCCAAACCCCACCTATTAATTTTCTTTCCTAATAACTGTTCATTTATGAGGGACTGAGAAACAAAGAAAATAGGATGTGTATGTGACTTCACTAGAGCCATTCATTAGGAAGCTGTCTGGCTGTCTTTTTCTGAATTCTTGGTGGTACTTTCCCAGGCCTCATTTCCCCCTGGAAATTATCCTGCTTTCCTCTATGTTCAATTCTAGGAAGGCAGATAGGCGAGTTAATGCAACATCTTTGCACAAAGCTGGAACACATGGCCACCTCGCCTCACAGGTACACAGCCTAATCACCTCATCCCGAGGGTCCTCCATCAATAGTTTCTTAGAATGATTTTTATTAATTTATTGGCCTTACTGGGGTTGATTTCAAGGCCTCAACTCAGGCAGGCCTGCTATGGGTGTGAGTGTTTGTTTCTTCTTCTTTATTCTTTTTTCTGTCAGGGTGCTTAAGTCATTGCCATGATGACATTTACAAGACAAAGGAAAGTTGCCTAAAGTTCCCTGAGGAGCTGACTGGGATGCCAGTCTTAAGCCAGCCCACCCCCTGCCCCTGCCCTGAGTCCTCTGCAGATCAATCTGGCAGTGTGGCGGGTGGGGTGTCCATCCCTGAGCTTCTTTAACTTCATAAGGGGGGGAGTGGATGGACCTCCGCACCCCTCCCCCCACCCTCTTTACTGTAAGGTCCTTTCCTGGATGGCTAGCAGACTCCACCCTCCTCGCAGCAAAGTCTTCACCCAGTCCCTGCATTACCTAGGCAACTGGGACACCTGGAAGGTCACATCTGTATCCACTGAGGTCACATCTGAATTTGATGTGGCCACACTTTTCTCTGCCCATACCCTAGATAAGGCCTAGCCCAGGCCCAGACTCTCTGCTCTCTCTCTGCTCTTTTCTAGCTCTTTATTTTCTAGCTATTTTCTCTCTTTTCTAGCTCTATATTAGCTCTTTTCCCCAGCTCTCTCTTTCTCTCTCTCTTTCCCAGCTCTCTCTCTTTCCCAGATGCTCTCTCTCTCTGCTTTTTTCTAGCTCTTTTTTTCATTCTTTTCTCTCTCTTTCCTCTCTTTCCCAGCTCTCTCTCTTTCCCAGGCCTTTCCCAGCCACGTGGAGTGCCAACCTTGCCTGGTCCCAGCAGACCTACTGAATAAACCTACCCCTTACCTGAATACCACATGTGTGAAGCTATTCTTAACTCGGATATCTCTTTTTAAAAACCTACCATTTACAAAACTGGTCTCTTTTGCACTTGGGCAGGAAAAGTCAGCTCTCTGTTTTTTTTTCTGCTGGGACCCTCCCTGCCTACCAGCAGCAGACATTGACTTCCTGCTAGCTGGGGTTGTCAGACTACTTCCACCCGCCCCCTGTGGGTAGTATGCTGCCCAAGCCTGCCAGGGACAGAATGGGAGAGGCGAGCAGGGAAGCTGTCATGCTTGCCAGTGCTCTGCCCTCTGCACATCCGGGAGGCGTGACTGTGACAATGGGATGTCCCAGTGGCAGACCCCTAAGTTCCCACCCTCTGGACAGTAAAGACAGAGGGGAAGAAAGAGGTCAGGCTTCTTGTCTCCTCTCCATATTCCCACCCAGGTCAGGCCAGGATCTGCCTCTCTTCTCCCTGTCCCTGTTCCCATTCCTCTAAAGGAGTGACAATAGAAACCTGTCCCTCTGTTTTTGTGATTAGCATCGCACAAACATTCAAAGAATCTCAATTCGGTTAGAAGCCTGTTGGGTTTCACTTCTCAGGCTGCTACGTACTGTGGCTTCCATTTCCATTTTTGTCGGGCACGAGGGGATGTTGTCTCCCTTCCCTCTCTCTTTTGATTTTTACAAATTGTTAGGGAAATGGTGACATGAAGAAGGGTTACAGTACGCCAGCCTGCACCTGTGGCTCATGCCTGTAATCCTAGCTGTTCAGGACGCTGAGATCTGAGGATCACGGTTCAAAGCCAGCCAGGGCAGGAAAGTCACCAGACTCTTATCTCCAATAAGGCACTAGAAAATCGCATGTGGCGCTGTGGCTCAAGTGGTAGAGCACTGGCTTTGACCTGAAGAGCGTAGGGCCAGCTCCCAGGCCCAGGGTTTAAGTCCCACCACCCACAAAAAAAAAAAAGAAAAAAGCAACGGTTACATTGCATAAGTGTGGTAAGAAGAGTAATTTTTTTGGGGTGGGTCCAGTCGTGGGTCCTGAACTCTGGGCCTGGGCGCTGTCCCTTAGCTCTTCAGTTCAAGGCTAGCGCTCTACCACTGGGGCCACAGCACCACTTTCGGCTTTCTTTCCTTTTCCTTATGTGATGCTGAGGAATCAAACCCAGGGACTCAGGCATGCAAGGCAAGCGCTCTACCACTGAGCCACCTTCTTAGCCCTACTTTTTTATTAATAAATTTTTTTTTGTCTTTCATGGGGACTGAACTCTGGGCTTGGGCGCTGTCCTTGTTCTCTTCAACTCAAGGCCAGAGTTCTACTGCTTGAGCAACAGCACCACTTCCGGTTTTCTAGAGGTTTATTGGAGATAAGAGTCTCACAAACTTTCCTGCCTGGGCTGGTGTTGAACCGCGATCCTCAGTTCTCAGTCTCCTGAGTAGCTAGGATTATAGGCATGAGTCACTGGCACCCGGCTAATAAGTTGTTTTAATTGTGAAAATACGTATAGAGGGGTTACAATGACATGAGCAAGGAAATGAGTACATTTCTTATTAAGCATTGTTGCCTCCTCCTTTGTTTCCCCTTACCATCCCTGCCCTCCCATCTTCCCCCACCCCCAAAATAAGAGTACTTTTTTTTGTTGGACAGATTCACCCCTTCCCTGGCTCTCTCACAGGTTTTCCCTCCCTCAAGTTGTGTTCCCCACCCACAGGTTGTGTCTTCACTTCCAACATAGTGTCTAGTGAGTGCCACTGCTGTACTTCTTCACTCTTGGTCCCTCCATTTCTTGGCTCTTATGGAAATAGATGAAGGAAGAAACAAGGGGGAAAAAAGTAGAGAATACAAAGCAACATCCACGATAACAAATACAAAGAAAGGGGAAGACTTCTTGTTATATGATCAGAGGTATAAAGGCATTGCACTTTGGTGAGCCTCGTGTCTTCAATTAAGCAACCCAAAAGACAGAAGTGGAGTTCTGGCTCAAATGGAAGAGTGCCAGTCTTGAGCTCAAGAGCCAAGGGACAGCACTCAGGCTCTGAGTTCAAGCCCTAGGCCTGGAGCGTACATGCACGCTTGCGTGCACACACATACACACACACACCACCACCACAACCACCACCCACACCCTGTACCCCTTGATCTTTGCTGCTGTTTCCTACCACACAGGCACAGGTATGCATGGCAACATGTAATCTACCTTTGCACTGCCACCACCACCACCAACAGCTATAGCAACAGTCTTCCTAGGCTTCCCCTCTCCCCCCACCTCCGGTCCCTAGTTTAGATCGATGAACCAAAGTGTCCCCACAGCACGTTCATCTCTGGCAAATATCAGATAGGATTACAGTGATGAGGAGAGAGGAGCGATCTCCATGGATTGAATGTAGGGCCCAGAGGACAAAATGCCAACCCAGGCCATTCATAGGTCAAGCCGGGAAAATGTTTTTTTCATTTTCCGACTCTCTCCACACCCCATGATTTGTCTGTCTGTCTCTCTGTGTGATAGGGAATCTCTGGCCAGGGTGGGATGGGGTTTGCCATTCATGACCTGTGTGGGCAGTGATGCTGGGGAGTATGGGTGTGTGTACCTGGGAGGGGAGGTGTTCCTTCCTCACAAGACCTTCCTAAGTGTGGGTTCTGTTTTGATCGATCTTGAGTCTGACATTTTTTCCCTTGTTCTGGGGTGCAAACTATTGGACACTTCATGGAGTGACGGAGAGTGATTCGGGGCTGATGGAGGAGGCTGGCGAAGAGAGTAGTGATGAAGTATTGCCAGCTCTCTTCTGAGGCTTTATTTACAATAAAACAGAAGAAAAAAGAACAGCAAACAAGGAAATTTTCTTGAAGGCAGGGCCGAGTGGAGGGGGGAGGGGGGACCACAGGGGGTGTGTCTTTACTTTTTGTTATTTTCTAGATATGGTTACCCCTTCTTTTGCTTGCTCCCCCAGTTTCTCCCTTCACATCCCTGCCCACCAGTTGCATAGGTGATTTTTCCACACAGTGCATGTCAAAAACCATATTGCTTTGGGTTGCCCTGCTTCCCTCCATTTCCGCGCCCCTTTCCCACCCTACCGAAAAGAAAAAGAAAAACCCAAAGTTCAAAACAAACGCTGCCGCCACCCCTGCGGCAGCCAACTATAGCAACAGACCTCCTAGGCTTCTGTATCCTGGAATTCATTTAGATATTACGTCTTACGAGCAAACTTTACCAGTTTATTTATGATTGTAATTTATAAACAATAACACAAATGTCTTTACATCAGTATTATGAAAAAGGGTCCCATTGGCTGAAGTGGGTGAAAAAATGAGACTTGGGAACATTTCTGAAGGAGTGCCAAGAAAATGGAAAAAATGCAATGCGATAGTTTAGGGAGAGTTATAAATATCAATTGCTGCACTAGGTGCAATTTCATGCAAATGTCTTCATCCACTGAGGTAAACTTTTTATATACATATCAGAATAAAATTTCTTGAACTATATAGTTGTAAGTTCTGCTCCTGGATGGCGAGAAGACTCCACCCTCTTCACAACAAAGTCTCCACCCAGTACTTGCATTACCTAGGCAACTGGCACAGCTGGAAGACCTCACATCTTCATCCGCTGAGGTCACATCTGAATTTGATGTGGTTACACCTTTCTCCTCACTTACCCTAGATAAGGCCTAACCAAGGCCCAGATGCCTTTTCTTTTCTAGCTCTTTTCTCTCCCTTTCCCAGCTCTTTGCCAGCTCTCTTTCCCAGCTCTTTCCCAGCTCTCTTTTCCAGGTCTTTGCTAGCCACGTGGAGTGCCAACCTTGCCTGGTTCCAGCAGGTGGTCTGAATAAACCTACCCCTTACCTGAATACCAAATGTATTTGTTATACCAGCATTCGGGGACCCCCAGAAGACCAGAGACCACGATCAATGTAAGCAACAAAGAACCAGTTTATTGCAAGCTCGAGCTTGGTCCTCCGTGCACATGGTAACTGGTGACACTAAGAGGCCCTGAGGATAGAATCAGCACAGTTTTTATAGTATTGAACAAACAACTTTAAGGAACTTTTACTTAAGAAATTACATAACTGGTTAACATTTAAAGCAAGCTAATCTGGGCAAATATGATTGGTTGACCTTTACAGAAAAATGTCCTTGATCCATAGCTTGACCGAAAATGGTTACGAGTCACACCCGGATCAACAGAATGCATGGCATGACTCGCCCTGGGCTCTGAAGTACCGGTTGGTCAGAAACCCTTAGTCCTAGGTGGCTGGGGGGCAACACCACTTGGGGGCTAACACCTTGCCTTAAGCAAACGCCATCTATGGCTCCAAGAATTGTGCATGGCTTTCTGTCATAAAATCCTAGCATTGGGACTAAAGTAGATCACAAGTCAAGTCACAGAACTGAGATGGAGTGTTAAACAAAAATGGAGTTGCTTAGGTTTCTTAAAACATTATATTTCTTCCCTAGGGCCTTACTGCCCTGGCCTCCAGGAAGGGCATTGCAGCTGTGGGGAGAATTCTGAGGATATTGTGCCCTTGGTCAAGGCTTTTACCAAGCATCTCTAGGCTCCCAGGCTGACATTCCAGTACTGATTAACTCAAACCAGTCACAGTTAAAATCATACAAAAACCATAAAATCATCTAGCTCAAAGCAATTCATACAGAAGCAAAAATGAGCAGTTAGTAATCATAACTTCTAATTTCTATTACATTAAGCATTAATCTTACTCCATGCCTTTTAATAAATTCATTCAGGTGGTACTTGCCTACTTTGATGAGGGCAGTCCAGTTTTCTGCCTCTTTCACTCCACTCCTCAAAGTTTTAGCAGATTTTTTAGCAAGCAAAGGTACAGAAGTGACAATGGATGTTAGGGGCTGTCTATATATTTTTACGTTCTTCACATGGTGCTGTTTTACTCGGCTACCTCTTTTTTTTTTTTTTTCCCAGAGCTATTCTTTGTTTTTTTTTTTTTTAATTTTATTTTATTTTATTTGAGAACATACTGTACAGAGGGGTTACAATTACATGGACAGGATAATGCATACATTTCTTACCAAGCATTGCAGCCTCCTTCTTTGTTTACCCTTCACCTCCCTTCCCAGCCTCCCCCCTCCCCCCCACCCAATCGTACCCCCCCTCCCCCCCACACACCAACATTGTAAAGGTGGTTTTGACATGACATTTTGTACTTCTCATTGTTGCAACAGGTCCACCTGAATCCTTAAACGACTTGTTTGTCCCCATCTCCTCCACATGTTATAAAGAAACATAGGTCCCATAGTTTCCCTTATCGGCTACCTCTTTTTATAAACTTACCAATAGTCTTTTATTCACTTGATTTCCCTTAAGTAAATTAAAATAACTGGCTGGTGACAGGGTACATCTAGATATTTCTATCGGTCCCATAGAGATAATCTGTTACATTTTAGGACATGGTAGATTATATTTGCTATTTCCCCAAATAGACTTTACAAAATGAAGTAGGCCATGAGAGGAGCCTGGTACAGGTTCTTTCCAGGCTTTGCCTTTGTTTTAGCGGTTTTAGGAAGAAAAAAAAACTAAACAAGGTTAACTCGACCTTGGTTCCATCCAGCCCAGTTCTTGGAATGGAAAGAATGCCTCTAGGTTCCCCTCCCCTTAACAACTTAACCCACCTTCATTGTTCTGTTAAGGTCTGAATGATTAAACAAATAGCCAGTAATCTGGCTCATACTGGCAACATTCTGAGCTTATCATAAACTCCACCTTTTTCACCTGTTTATGTGAAACTCCACTAAACTCCTTTGTGTATGGTTACTGTAAGCTCCAACTTACCGTTGAATTCGTGAGTCATTTAAACGAAAAGTTTAAACAGCCATTATGTGACAAAGTGTAACCTGATTGGCCACCTGCATGTGGTCTAGTATAATCTTTTCGGTGTGTGACAACCTCATTGGTCACCTGCATGAACAGGCTTGACCTTATGAATTTTGCCTTTAAAAACCTAAGTACGTGGGCTACTCAACGTCGCAGTATCAGCACCCGAGCCTGTGCTGCGGCCCTGGCTAGTCAGTGTAGGAACCTTCTCAATAAAGTTGCTTCTTTATTAACAACTTTGTTGGGGTGGGCTCTGTCATTCCGGACGACTAGGTGGGCTGCCTGCGTGAGTAAGGGTCTTCCTACTACACAAAAGCCATCCATGTCCCCAAAGATGTTTCTGGACATCTCATCATGTGTGACTAAATAGGCCTCAGTGAATTAAGCTGAGAAAGCTGCAAAACAAAGCAGATCACTTCAGTTATGTAATATTAAGGGCATAAAAGTAGCTTTATACCACTGGATCTTTATTGAGAAGATAGAATAAAAAGAAGAGAAAAATATTTGAGGATGCAATATAAACCAATTGAAATGTATCCAACAGATGATCTGCCTTTCAAGTGGTTATTAGTGTGATCATAGACCATCATCCCAAGAAAGATAAATCAGTGTTTTCAGAAATATCCTAAACCAAATGTACTTGTAATAACGACCAATAGCATTTTTACAGATACATTTCTATCCTCCTAATTCCAACTTTAATCCTAACATGTCTAGTTATTATAGTACATTCACAGTTGTGCTACTTATAGATATTACGTCTTATGTCTTATCTGCAATATCTTAAAAGTTCAGAGAAATTACACCTTCTGACAAAAGGAGAGTATATGTGTCACACACACACGGGGACACACACACTCTGTTTGCCCAGAGTGCTGTGTAGGTTACTATGTCCAGTTATAGTTTAGGTCTAGTATCCACATAGGAGAAAAAACACGTGCTGTTGGTCAGTCAGTTGGTCTGTTTGTCTTTCTGCCAGTCTGTCTTCCTCTGGCATCACCTGTTCTTGGTTCTTCTGGCCTTCACAACCCCCCAAACCCTGCCCGGCTCATAGTCCATAGGTCTATTTCCTTGCAACTGACATAATCTTACTCCTATTCTTTTGAGAATGGATGAATAAACTTTTACCTTGTGGATATTATACACACACCGTAACGTGTGTGTGTTTGTGTGTGTGTGTTGATGGAATAGGGTGTTTGCCATGCCTGACCCCCTGGCTTTGCCTGTCTACCTGTCTGTGAAGAGATGTGTGTCCTGGCACACTTCTGCCTGCATATGTTCCCATTGCAAACTCCAAAGAGAAGTATGCCTGGTCTGTGGGCTCTAACCATGCATCACCACCGAGAGATAGGATCGCTGCTCTGACCCCTCCACTATGTTTGGAACAGGGCCCCTATTCTTTCCCTGTCTTTCCTCCTGGGGTTTCCTACCTGCCCCCCCTCCACACACACTGTGCACTACCCTGCTCAGGTCCAGGTCCACCACAGTCATGTGAGTGATGATGCCTCTACCCTCCAACACACGTGTCTAGGGTCTAGATTCCTCACCTCATGCCCTGAACTGCTCCAGACAGAGTGGAAAAGCCTATTAGAAAAGGCTAGCTGTCTGGACAGATTTGAGGAGGAAAGATCAGAAGGTCGGTCTGGTGCCCGGGATAAGTGTTCCACGGGTGCCACCTCCCCTTCCTTCCTCACCCAGGGGCTCTTGTTTGACTTTCCTGTCATTTATTGATGCGTGAGTGGACTCACACTTCCCATTGCACTGTCACCATAGTTTTCCAGACCTGTGTGTGTGACGTACCTAACCTCTCTGTGTTAGAAGAAACCTCTCTCTGGCCTTCCCCCTCCCCTTTCCCTGTGAGAGGTGGAGTGGGGACAGTGTGTTGTGCAGGCCGGTGAGGCATGCAGCCTCCTCTGGACTAGCTGTGTTTGAGCTCCTGGCTCATGAATTTCACAAGTGAGCGGGGTTCCTCCCAGCTTGTCTCTTCCTGGACCTGACCCATCTTTGGCAGTGTTTTCTCATTTCCATCTGGGGGTAAAAGAAAATAAAACAAACAAACAACCAAAAAAAAAAAAGAACGGGTAGGCAGACAGTGGGACAAGCTCTCACTTGCGCTTTTCTGGAAATGTTGAGGTGGGGGAAGGGAGAGGCGCCATGTGTGGCAGAGGTCATGAGGGCAGGCTGGCCGACTTTGCCACCCCTGTCTGCTTGGGACCTATCCCAGGTTACCAGTTTATCGGCAGTTTTCTCAGGTTCAGACTGCTTTGTTCGTGCAAATTCCATCTTGGTTTCACTTTTTTATTTTTATTTTTTAATTTATTTTGCTTCGTTCATTACTCATGAACGGTGTCTGTCCTGGCTACGTTTATCCCAGGCTGGCCCTCTCAGAAGCTGCGTTCCTGGACCACTGCCTCCCAAGTGCCATGTGGCTGTCTTCTCCACACCCTTGGTGTGATTAATGTGGAGATGTTGCGATCTCCTTCAGGCCCAGGCATAGGCTGTGCCAGGTGAGGGACGGACATTCATTGCAAATGGGACCACTCTTCTCGTTCTGCCCGCGGGCCCCTGCCCTCACCGTCCCACCATGCCTGTTGTGTGCAGGAGGCAGGGGTGCAGCAACCGGGTCTGGCTGGTCTCTCCCCGCCCTTGCCATGAGGTCGGGGACTTGTACATGCTGGAGTAGGGGGGTGCCCTGATCTTGCCCTTCTCTTCCCATGACTTGTTATCAGCACGGGGGTTGGCTCTCTCCACGGAAAGGGAGGTCAGTGTGAAAAGCCACACCTTGCTCTGCCTTCTTGAGGTGCTCCCAGAACACTCCTGGTTGGTCTGTTCTCCGAGGTACAGAGTGCTTAGGATCCCACCTTGGCCGGCGGGGGGAGGGAGGGGAGGAGAAGGCAGGAGACAAGGGCATGGATGAGAGTGCAACACGCAGCAGGGAAATCCTTACAGGTGACTGCCCACCCTGCACCCAAGTGACCCTGCCGGCCTTCACTTTCATTGTGCCATGGCGGCTTTGGCGGAAACCCCTGACTTGAGCGCATGGGTTAGACTCCTTGGTCCATGTTTAAGGATGGTTCAGGTGGTTAGCCAACATTGCCGCTGACCCCATGCACTTGCTTGTTACGGTATAGTGGTGTAGTAGCTGAGGTCTGTCATGTCTACTCAAGAAGCTGAGATCTGACGATATGGGTTCAAAACCATCCCAGACACAAATGATCTCATGAGACTTTTATCTCCTATTCACCACTTAGAAAATAGAAGTATAAGCTGGGTACTGCTGACTCACACCTTTCATCCTAAGTACTCAGGATGCTGAGAGCTGAGGATCACGGTCCAAAGCCAGCCTGGGCAGGAAATTCCTTGAGATGCTTCTGTTCAGTGGCCCACTAAAAAACTCAAAGTGTGCTGTGGCTCAAGTGGTAGAGCGATTGGCTTTAGCTGAAGAGCTCAAGGACAGCACCCAAGACTAGACTTCAATTCTTCCAACTTCCAAGAAAAGAAAGAAAGAAACCTGAAGTGGAGTGCTGGGAATGTGTCTTAGGGGTAGAATACTTTGCATGTATGAATCCCTGGGTTTGATTCCTTAGTAACACATCACTAGAAAAAAGCCTGAAGTGGCTGTGTGGCTTAAGTGGTAGAGGACTATCCTTGTATAGGAAAATCTCAGGTACAGTGCTCAGGTCCTGGATTCAAGCTACAGGACAAGTGTATAAACACAAATACATGTGCACACACACATACACATAAACACACACACACACACACACACACACACACACACAAAACAGATACCAGAAATGAAGCTGTAACAGCAAATGGTACAACACTGAGTTTGTACTCTGAGCTCATGGTCAGCAGCCAGGTCCTGTGTTCAACCCCGAATCCTAGCCACCCAGGGCCCAACTAGGAGAGGTCAAAAGTTCAAAACCTGATGAACTTCACCAGCCCTAGATGGCAGGAAGCATTGTGATATTACACATGTGCTTAGATTTAGCAAGCTTCCAGAAACCTAGGGAGATACCTCAAGGGTAGCACTCTGCCCTTGAGCAATAGCCCCACTCATGGGGATTTTGTATGCCTGTGATCCCTCAGAAATAAGAGTGTGGTGGACTTTCCTGTCCTGGCTGAATTCAAACTGGCATTCTCTACCTATCAACCTCCTGAAGAGCTAAGATTACAGGCAGGATCCACTGACATCTGGCTTTCTTTTCTTCTTGTTCTTTTTTCAATGTGGCAAACTGAAATCTTCACAGTGTCATTCTAATGGTTTGCATTTGCAAGGCCTGGAGTTCAAATGCCAGGACTACCACCTACAAATGGAGGGAGATCATGAGAAAATCATTCCTATCCATGAGAATGCTTAATGGAATGTTATAAATGTAACAATTAAATTTGCAGTTAGTTCATGATTCTCTTATAGAATGCCACACAAAAAGTATTGGATTATGTCTTTCATTCTAGCACCATGGTATGATTCTCCTAATTAAGGAATACTGACTCTTTTTACACCAATGCTTCAATAAGTATTAAACCATGATACTTCATTAAATGGAGACCTAATTTAATAACTAATAATTCATAATATATATAATTTAATATCCTCACATTGTCTCTATCTCTCATATATAGCAAACTACACATCTATCTATCTATCTATCTATCTATCTATCTATCTATCTATCTATCTATCTATCTATCTATCTATCTGCCACTACTATTGCCAGATTGTAGGTCCTCAGCACTGGCTGGCTGCTCAGTTTGCCAAAGGCTTTTGTTCCACAACTGAACCATTCATGAATTGGGCATTGTGGGCTGTGAGTTCAAATCCCAGCATAGTCAAAAGTTTATATGTGGAGTCAGAAGCCAATTTTGACCCATTTTTTTTCCTTCTTGGTGAAAGTCCTGGGTCTCAGTATGATGTAGAATCCATATGCAAATAAATCCATGTGATAAGACGTGATGAATGAAATAAATATTATATATGTAAAATACTAAATAAAATAAATAATAAATGAATAATGGTAATAAATATCATATGGATTAAACCCAGGTAAGTAAATAGATCTCATGTATGAATATTAATTTTTCCAGTTCTGGGGCTTGAATTCAGGAAACTGGTCTGGAATTCTTGTCTTCAAAGATGGTGTTTCCCCTCCCCCACAGTTCCACAGAATTACCCAGACCCTGAGTTCAAATCCCAAGCTGCCAGAAAAATGGTGCAAATTCCAAGCCAGGGTCTTAATTTTTTTTTAAACCAGGAACATGCACTGTCTTGAAAGCATGCTCTGTGCTATGACATCATTCTATTCAAAGCAAATTTCTTAGCAGGGTGTCTTTCTTCATAACGACTCTGGATGTTCACTGATAGAAATACATACATACATACACAGACACATGGGGTTACTAGCTCTTTTTTTTTGGTGCAGGCCCTGAGGTTTGAACTATGAGTCTAGACATTGTCCTTGAGCTCCTTTTGCACAAGGAAGCACTTTATTATGCCTTAATCCATGACACATCATTAAATGGAGGCATAATTTAATACCTAATAATTATCAGGAATATATTAGATGTAATTTAATAATGTATAGACATCTCACATTCTATAAATGCATTTATATTTTTAAATATACAGTGGATATACATCTCTCTCTCTCTCTCTTTCTCTCTCTCTCTCTCTCTCTATATATATATATATTTGCAACAATTTATACATGTATTTATATATTGGCCACTCCTGGGGCTAGAACTCAGTCCTGGGAACTGCTTGGCAATGAATTTGTTTGAGGCTGCTCTGCTTACACTGACCCCTTGGTGAATTGGGCATTCCAGGCCCTGAGTTCAAATCCCAGCATTGCTGAAGGCAATACATGAGGAAAGAAACCAATGTTGACCTGTTTTCCTCTCTGTGGAAATATTGTGTCCTAGGTACAATATGTAATATCTATGCAAATACATATATTATATACATTATACATGTATATAAATATTATTTTTGCCAGTTCTGGGGCTAGAATTCACACCCTGGGAAATGCTCCTGAATTTTTTTCTTCCAGGAGGTTAGCTTCTACTTCACCCAGAGCACAATAGAGTTACCCAATTCATGAGTTCAAATACCAGGTATGGCAGAAAAAATGGCCCAAATTCCTAGCCAGTATCTTAACTTTTTGGCGGGCAGGCACGGGTCTTGAACTCAGGTCATCACAACTTTGTTTCAGCCTTGATTACCCTAGGCTGGGGTGCAGCTTTTACACCCACAGATGATCCAGCTATCCTAGTACACAATTTCAACTCCCAGCTCTGGCAAAAAAAAACCAAACCAACCAAGATGGTGGAGGAAAAACCTGGAAGTTTTACACAACTGTTTTACATTTGTTTGCTTTGTACTGTGACCATACTGGGTCTCAATGACTCGGCTTGAAAATTGTACGTGACCTTTCATGGCTGAAGGCTCTCGGGCTATCAGTGAAGCCTGAGCCCAACCCAGACACCTAGGCCCTGAGTTCGATGATGCGACTGCCACCTACACACGGCTGAAGATTCTAGAGAACTCGTTCCTATCTATAGGAACACTAATAGAATGTTTGACACGTACCAACTGAATTACTAATTAGCTAGTCATTCTAGTATAAGATTGTATGCAATAAATATAGGTCATTGATGAATACTTTATTAAGTCTCGTACCGTGATTAATTAATAGACGCATAATTTTAGACCAAATAATTGGTAGTAATAGAATATATAAAAATAAGATATAGACATCACTCTTTATATAGAGTTATATAGTAGAATCTACATGAACGTCTATCAGTCTCTATAAATTTATTCATAGATGCATAGTCATATGTTTATATATTGGCCACACCTATGGCTTGATCTCAAGTCCTCAAACACAAGTCCCCCACATTTGCCCGACAACTTAATTTGCATCAGATTGGTTTGCTAACATTGACCTATTCATGAAGTGGGCCTTCTAGGCCTGGAGTTCAAATCACAGAACTGCCAAAATCTTAATCCTGGTGGAAGAAGCCAATTGTCCCACTTGTTTTCCTTATAAGTGAAAGTCCTGGGTCTCAGAATTGATGTATAATACGTAGGCAAATCTATATCCTATGTAATAGAATGTAAAAAAAAGTTATACATGTAATCATACTCTCTATATAATCAATAAATGAAACACAAAATAAAATGAATAACTACAGTAACTGCAATATGCAGTAATCATGTGTATATAAATATAAATCATGTATTTAAAATGTATACGAATATTATTTTTTCGAGTGCTAGAGCTTGAATTCAGCCCCTGGGAAAAAGCCTGATTTTCTTGTCTTCCAGCACGGTGAGCTTCCCCTTCCCCCATAGTGCTGCAGTTTTACCTGGACCCTGAGTTCAAATCCCAGGCCTGGTAGAAAAAATGGCATGAATTCCAAGCCAAGGAGCCTCATTCGTTTTTAAACATTTTGAATGTAAGTATGTATGTATGTATGTATGTATGTATGAATTTATTTTTATTTTGTCAAGAACAGGGCTTGAGCTCAGGTCATTGCAACTCTGCTTCAGTTTTGATCATGCTAGGCTGTGGTGCAGCCACTGAGCCCACAGCTGAACCTGGGTTCCTTGGCCCCAAAGACTGACCAGAATAAAAATAAATAAAAAGACACAGATAAAAATCTGGCTACCTGAGATGGATGTCGGTTTTACATTTGTTTTCTTTTCAAGGTGACCATCCTTGGTCTAAATGACACGACTGAAAACTGTTGGTAACCTGGCAATGGTGAAGGCTGATGTCTTCCAGGGAAGCCACAGGCCAAAACGGCAACCTAGGCCCTGTGTTCAAAGCCCAGTCCTGACCCCTACCAATGGAGGGAGATGCTAAGAGTCTCGTTCCTATTCATAGGAATAAGGATAGAAGTAAATGAATATCAAGGTTGAATTAGTTGTTCCTGAGTGATTCTACTATAAAATTAGAGATTGATTTTAGGAGGCCGATGGATTTTAATGAATATTTTTGGACACAATAAACAAATATTAATTACATGGACACAATAGTTTGGACAGTGGTTGATTTAATTAATAATTCATTAAGGATGAAAACAATAATGTTAATTACATGGAGGAAGCAGAATAAATACCCAAGAATTGTTAGGAATGTAGCCTATATAAGTGCATAATGTATAGATATCTCTGGCACTCCATAAAGATCTGTATTTATTTGTGTACTACCATCTGCGTGTCAATCTGTTCTTGTTTTGTCAACCCCTATGGCTCGTTCTCAGGTGTGGGAAATGCTTGTCAACTCCATATGTCCCAGGCTGGCATGCTGACACTCACCCACTCATGAATTGGGCCTTGTAAGATGTGAGTTCAGATGCCAGCACTCACAAAAATAGAATCGTGCAGTAAGAAGCCCATGGTAACACGTGTTTTCCTTTTCTGTGAATGTCCTGGGTGTCAGGTATGAAGTTTCATACATAGGCAAATCTATATCCTATGTAATAAATGTTGTAAATATTCCATGTGTAATAGCAGTCAATAAAATAAACGGTAAATGAATAAAACAAAAAAAAAATGAATAACTACACTAAGTGCAATTTGAAGTCAACATACGGGGCGGGCTCAACCTCAGGTCCTGTGCACTGAGTGGCAGCTGAATTGGCTAGAGGCTTCTGTGCTGGCTGTCACCCATTCATGAATTGAGCCTTCTAGGCCCTGAGTTTAGATCCTAACACTGCCAAAAATGTAATCGTGGAGTGAGAAGCCAAGCGTGACACATGTTTTCCTTTTCTGTGAAAGTGCTCAGTGTCAGGTAGGATATATAATTCAAGTCCAAATCTATATGCTATGTAATAGGATTTTATAAAGGTAAGAAATGTAATAGGTGGAAGAATTGTCACTACAATCAATGATAAACAGATTGAATTAGTAGTGAAGCATTCTAGGGTAAAATTAGATGCAATAAGTATAGGATGTTCATTAAGTTTAATTAATATTTTATTAAGCATTAAGAGAATAAAAAGTACGTGGAGACATAATTAAATACCTAATAATTGGTAGTAACACATGATGCATAATTTAATAATATATACACATTGGTTTCATTCTATGAAATATATAATTATATGTATGGATATATGTACATATATGATAAACAATAACAGGATATTGAGTAATTATTAATGCTTTATTAATAGTTAACTGGGACACATCAATAAATGGAGACATAATTTAATAACTATAGTTGGTGTAATATTATCTATATTTTAATAATATTCAGACATCTCTTTTTGTGTATATAATATTTATATACAGCAATCTCTCTCTATTTTTACCTTATTCACTCCTGTGGATCGGTGGTTGAGTGCTCGCCTAGTAAGCATGAAACCCTGGGTTAGATATCTTAGTGCCACATAAACAGAAAACCCGGAAATTCTGCTGTCTTTCAATCAATTGAGTGTTAGCCTTGAACACAAACACTTAGGGACAGTGTCTAAGCTCTTACTCAAGCCCCATGAATGCCGCCAAAAAAAGGGAGGATGTTCTAACTGCAATTATAGAAGGACTGAACTTCAAATACCTCATTACAGAGCAAGCTAGGACTCTGATGCTGATAGCTGACACCTAACCAGACTTAGCCAGATGTAAACTACTGCAACCCAGGTCCACGAGTTATTCATGTCATCCTGGCTTACACCCGGCATCCTAGCTTCTCAGGGGCTTTAAAACCCAGTCCTGGCAGGAAGTTTGTTAGACTCTTTGAAAGGTGGCTCCAATGGTAGAGCTCTAGCCTTAAGCAAATGTTATTAGAACAATATCCCCATGCTTTGAGTTCAAGCCCCATGGCCAACCCCTCCTCCCCAAAAACAAACCCCACTAAACCATTAGATGTGAACTTTAATGGTTTGTAAAATTTACTTCAAACAATGAGGATACTGATTAAAGCACCCTAATTCTAATGACAGCTTGTGGAATAGAACTATGTGCTGAGTCCTCCATAGGGTGCTCCATTCTGATTACTGCACAGGTTGCTATGTGCTGAGTGCTTCACAGGTTGCAGTGTGCTGAGTCCGGTACTGGGTGCTGGGTGCTGAGTCTTTCACAGGATGCTCTGTGCTGAGTCATGCAAAGAGTGCCATGTGCTGTGTACTTACCGATTGCATTCTTATATCTTGTCCTTGTAAGAGCTCCACAACTGAGATGATTATGCAGACAAGAATATTGAGGCCTTTTGGGCATTTACACAAAAGTTTACAAACAAGACCACACTAAAGCTACCAGCACAACTATGTTTATTGCAGCATTATTTACCATAGCTAAGATATGGAACCAACTCAAATGCCCCTCAGTAGATGAAAGGATCAAGAAAATGTGGTATATATACACAATGGAATTCTATGCTTCCATCAGAAGAATGACATTTCCCTATTTGTTAGGAAATGGAAAGGCTTGGAAAAAATTATATTAAGTGAAGTAAGCCAAGCCCAAAGAAACAGTTCCCATGGTTTCCCTTATTTGCAATATCTAGTATATGTATGAATCAAGCAGAAAAGGTCAGATAATGTAATGTTAGGAAAATGAACCCTTAGATATGTATTTTAATGCTTTTTTATTTCATGCATTTGTTTCTAATGCACTTATAAGATTATCTCTTTGTTGCTTTGTATGTCCCTCCCCCACATTATAACCCCTGCTTTCACTATATTTGATGTCGGTATAATTTGTGGAGGAGATGGGGAAAACAAGTCGTTTAAGGATACAGGTGGACCCGTTGCAACTATGAGAAGTACAAGTTGTCATGTCGAAAACGAACTTTACAACTTTGGTGCGGGGGGGGGGGGGGGGACGGGGGGGGGACTGGGTGGGGGAGCGGGGGCAGGCTGGGAAGGGATGTGAAGGGTAAACAAAGGAAGAGGCTGCAATGCTTGATAAGAAATGTACTCATTATCTTGCCTATGTACATGTAACCCCTCTGTACAGTATGTTCACAAAAAATAAAAATTAAACAACAACAACAACAAAAAGAATATTGAGGCTCAGATAGGTCCCCATAGCAGGAATGAAATTATGTATTACTGAAAACTAGTGAGTTGTCTCCTGTAGACAATTGTTTTGTTTTGTTTTTTCTCAGTCATCAACCTTGAACTCGAGGCCTAGGCTCTGACCTTACCTCTTGGGCTCATGGCTAGCACTCAATCATGTGGAGCCATGGACACCCTTGCAGCTGAGGCCATGACCAAGGGATTGGTAGTTGAGGTCTGTCATCCTGCCTTTTCAGGATGCTGAGATCTGAGGATCTGGGTTCCAAACTATCCCAGACACAAAAGGTCCCATGAGACTATTATCTCCAATAAACCACCAAGAACCTGAGGTAGAAGTTTGGTGCTTGTGGCTCATGCTGGTCATCCTGGCTACTCAGGAGGATGAGATCTGAGAATCATGGTTCAAATGTACCTTGGGCAGGGAAGTCCTTGAGACACTTAGCTCTAATAGACCACCAGAAAACCTGAAGTGGCACTGTGGCTCAAGTGGCGAGCACAAGACTTGAGCTGAAGAGCTCAGGGACAGCACCCAGGCCCAGACTTCAACTCCTACAACCGACAACAACAACAATAAAAAAAGACAGACATGAGCTAACAAACCTGATGTAGAGGGCTGGGAATGTGCCTTAGGGGTAGAGTGCTGTGCATCTATGAAACCCTGGGCTTGATTTCTCAGGACCACATCACTAGAAAAAAGCCTGAAGTGGCTCTGTGGCTCAAGTTGGAGAGAGCTATCCTTCCACAAGAGAAACTAGGAACAGTGCTCAGGTCCTGAGTTCAAGCTCCAGGACTCATGCATGTGTGTGCGCACATGCATGTGTGTGTGTGTGCACGCACACACACACACACACATCAGAAGTTGTTACACAAAATAATACAGCACTATGCTTCTGCACTGAGCTCCTGGTCAGTACCCAGACCCTGTGTTCAACCCCAAAACCTAGCCATCCAGAGCCTAAATAGGAAAGGTCAAAGTTTCCAAAACCTGATGAGCTTCACCAGCCCTAGATGACAGGAAGTTTTGTAATATCAGATATGTGCTTGGATTTCCCAAGCTGGCAGAAACCTAGGAGAGGCATCATAATCCCATCATTGCAGGCAATGAAACATTTCATTAGGTTGAGTTCCCTAGTTGTCTGCCAGAAGGATTCCTGAATAATATTGAGCACTGTACCTGAACACCGGAATATAGTCTCACAAAACCAGGATAAGTGCCCAGAACTTGGTCTGCCATGGGAGTTGCACAAATGAAGCCTTCCTCTTAAAACAGAGCAATGGGGTGAGAGTTAGCTTGGTGTAAAAACAAGCCTTTTTCTCCTGACCTTCAGAGCTCATTCACACTCATCCTCACTAACTGGCCTGGATGGAGTTGTTTGTTACCCAGCTGTACTGTACTGAGGCCTTTTGTCTGGCTGACCAGACAGTGAGAGAGACTTCTTCCAGTAGTCCTGGGATACAGAGAAACCCTTAGATTACACTGGGAACAGTGAGAGGAGCCCCAGAACATGCACTGCAATCAAAACACTCTCTGTTATGAAATCATTGTATTGAATACAAATTTCCTAGCTTGTTGCCACTCATCAGAGCTACTTGGGAGCTTCACCTATAGGAATACATCCATATATACACAAGGACATGGAGATACAGGCTCTTTTTGAGTGGGCAGGTCCTGAGGTTGAACTATGAGCCTAGACGTTGTCCCTGAGCTCCTTTTGCTCAAAGGTAGTACATTAGTCTTGATTCACAGCCTCATTTCTCTTAGAAATAACAGTGTCATGGACTTTCCTACACTGACTGGATTCAAACTCAGATTCTCTACATCTCAGCCTCCTGAGGAGCAGGGATTACAGTCAGCATCCACTGACACCTTCTTTCTTTTCTTCTTCATTTTTTTTTCTTCTTCATTTGTTAATCTGGACAATATGACTTCTTAACAGGGTCATTCCAATGGTTTGAATTTATAAGTAAACTACCCAATGTTTGTTATAGCTGCTTTTTTGAGAAGGATTTTCTCTCCTTATCTTACCCTGGGATTGGTCACAGGTTTGAAGCCAAAAGTGAGAAATGAGTGTCAGATGGTTTGGGAGCAAATATCCACAGGACATGCCAGTTCTGTCACTTAGCATTGAGCTGCAGTTAATTTACTGTCTCAGGATGAGAGGACCAAAATCTGAAACGATCCTCATACTGTCTGCATTTCTCCTTTTGCCTATAAACTGATCTAATAATTATGAGTGTTTTGTGTCTCCAACATTAAGTATCTAGAACACATTAGTAGCATCTTCATGTTTCCATTTTTCTCTAGTACCTGTAGAGATTTAGACTAAAGGTTTGTGTGGAGCGGCTCCTTGGGGAATACCTGAGGAATGCCACTTGAACCCTTCGCAGGAGATCGCCATTCAAAGCCAGCCAAGCAGGAAAGTCTGTGAGACTCTTATCTCCAATAAACCACCAGAGAACCAGAAGAGGAGCAGTGGCCCAGAGGGCAGAGCTCCAGCTTTGAGAGAGAAAGCTGAGCAGGAGATCCAAGCCACACCAGTCAGGAAAGCCTGGGAGTTGCTCTTGTCCAATTAATGACCAGATGGCTGTAAGTGGAGCTGTGGTGATGGTAGAGCCTCACCCTTGAGCAAAATAGCTCAGGAATACATCGGGCTCTGAGGTTGGGATGGCCACAAAAATATTCAAAAAGAGAATGCCAGGTTTATGTATCAATGCCCTACCTAGTTGTGAGGGGTAGCAAAGATGGCCCTGAGAGGAAGTTGAGTGGGCAGAGCCGGATTTGTTCAGGTTCAGTGTGTAAACAACTCATGGAAGCTTAGGTGCATATTAAGGTGTGGCCCTTCAGTGATTGGTTGATCCCATTTCCTCTCCTCCCATGCAGTCTTTTGCTTTAAAAAGGGGATGCTCCCTGTTAATAAATGAGTTCCTGCTTGGTTTGACTCCCCGCTGCGTCTGATTATCTCCTGGGCTAAGGAAGGCTGGGGAACGGGCAAGTGGCCGCACTTCACACTTACCTCTCCTCAGACCCCATCCGCCCAAAGACAGACAAAGACCCAACATCTGGTGCCCAACGTGGGGCACGAAAGGAAAAGATACTGGCCGAGGCTAAGAGGTCTTTCGGGGTAAGTGAAACCCTAAATATGGGTAATGTTATATCATAGAAGAAGATAGGAGGAGGAGGCAACATTAGGCCTAGAAAGAGTACAGGAAGACTTGGAAAGTGAAAAGGAAAAGGAAAAGGTCAAACTCAACTGGGAACGCACTATCTGTGCATGCAGGGGCAGAGGCAGCTACTGAGGTGCCCCGGACAGTCCTAGGTCCCCTCCCGATTCCCCTGTTTGGAAGGGAGGTATGGTGTCCTATGAGACCTGCGAGAGGGACTTCCAAGTCCCAGACCCCTACCAACTGGAGGGGCCGAGGGCTGGGGAAGTAACCTACTCGGAGACCTCCTCTGGAAAGGAAGGGCCACCCAAGAGCCCAGATTCTAGGCCACATGATCCGCTTCCCCAAGCGTATCCAGTCACTTTTGCACCAGGGGCTAACAGGCCCTTGGAATGGTATCCATGGGAAGCTAAGGATCTTAAAGAGCTCCGCCAGGCGGTGGCGGAGGATGGCCCAAACTCTCCCTGGGCCCAGACCCTATTACAGGACATTGCCTATCATCCGTGTGTCCCTAAGGACTGGATGGATGTGGCCAAAGCTGTTCTTACTAGTTCTCAGTTTATTAAATGGTGTGTCTTCTTTAAGGAGGAATGCAGAGTGCGAGCGGAGAGTAACCGGCAGACTCAACCCGCAATACCTATTACTTATACCATGTTAGCAGGGACGGGAGAAGCCTATTCCACCGGCGTCCAACAGGCCACAATACCTGGCCTGTACCGTGACCAGGTAAGGCAGGCAGGACTTGCTGCATGGTACAAACTAGATGATGGGCCTACTGAGTCCCCGATGGCAGGAGTGAGACAAAAACTGGGTGAGCCTCTACCTGATTTCATAGACCGAGTCCAACAGAGTGTTCACTGCAAGCTGCCGGCAGGGAACCTCTGAGATCAGTTTGTAAAGCTGCTGCTCTGGGAAGGGATGAATGCAGACCACCACATGGCCTGCGCTGGACTGAGAGAGAATTCCCTGAGCAGATGGATGGTGGCCTCACAGGATGTGGGAACACAACAGCTCCAGTCCCAATCACTAGCTTTAGCTTTACAGTCTCAGGTATCTACATTGACTGAGGTTATTACTGAGGCGCTGGCAGCCCAGGGCTGAGGAACTCCAAGACCAATGGGGAGAGGGACTTGTTTTAAATGAGGGCAGGAGGGGCACTTTAAGAGGGACTCTACACGACAATCCCCCGCCAACTGGCCCTGGGGGGCCAAACTGCCCCCTACACCCTGCCCCAGGTGCAGGAAGGGATATCATTGGAAAAAGGATTGCCGATCCAAGTTTGATTTAGATGGGAAAACTTTAAACTAGGAGAGGGGCATCCTCCAGCCCCGTTAACTCAAGGAGGAACCTCCTCTGCTGTGAGGCCCAGGCAGCCTCGTGGCAGGACGGCCCAGGTCCATTGGACAGTCCCCCTGGTGGAAGGACTCCGCCCTAAAATGAGTATCCTCATAGGCGGAAAGAGGTTTCACTGCTTAATTGACACCGGGGCAGACCAAACCATACTCAGTGAGGAGGAAGTACCCTTGGACTGGAAGCTTGCACCTGGGCCCCCGATATTGGGGGTAGGGGTAATTCCCCGTCCAAAGAAACGGCTACCCTTATGACATGGACTAGACCAGATGGAAAACAGGGAAAGATACTCCCTTTAGTGGCAAAGAACCTCACTGCCAATTTACTAGTGCAAGACATGCTAAGACAAACGGATGCTGTGGTCACTACAGACCATCGAGCATCCTATGATGATATCCTGGATGGGGAAGAAGCACAAAGGCGTAATCAGGATCCAGAGGGAGTTAAGGAAAGGGATTTTTTTAACTTTCATAATCACAGAGAAGAACAAAAGGGACCCGCTCAGGTGCACCTCCAATCTTAAAGGCCACTGCCCCCCAAGTACCTCCCATTTGGTGGAAGCAGGGAAGTCCAATCTGGGTAGAGCAGTGGCCATTGACCAAACCTAAACTTGTAGCCCTCCACCTTCTGGTGGAGGAACAGATAAACCTTGGGCATATTCGTCCTTCTATAAGTCCTTGGAACACACCCGTATTTGTTATTCAAAAAACCTCTGGGACCTGGCATATGCTCCTATGTAAGGTATATGAAAGGATGGAGCTAGTAGGAACGCCCCTAAGAGGCATGCCCTGGACTCCTGCTATATCTTCAGAATATACCTTGGTTGTGATTGATATTAAAGACTGTCTTTTTTTTTTCTATCCCCCTGCATCTAGATGACTGCGAGAAGTTTGCTTTCTGTATACCTTCTCTTAATTTTTTCCAGCCTGATCGGAGGTTTGAATGGATGGTGCTGCCACAGGGAATGGCCAATAGCCCGTCCTTTTGCCAACAATACCTGGCCACACTTTTAGGGCCTGTGCTGGGTTCAGATACCACCCTTGCCTATGTCTACATGGATGATATAATTCTGGGGCACCAAGACCCAAGCTGCCTGGAGGGCCTTCTGGCCCAGGTTCTCGGCATATTAAAAAAAAGGGGGGGTTACCATAGCGCTTAATAAAATTCAAAAGGTAGCCCCTTTTAAGGTGCTCGGGACCCACCTTACCTTGACTCAGGCCAGCCCCCTTAAGCCTTTGCTGGATATTCCAGCCTCTCTAACCTTAACCCAACTTCAGAGTCTTTTAGGGGAAATCAATTGGAGGTTGCCATGGGTTTCTGTCCCTAAAGATAGTCTTGTGCCCTTATTTGCCCTGCTAAAAGACAGGACACCACAAGAAGTTATTACAATTACAGACAGCCATAGGGCAATATTTTTGCAGTTCCAAAAAGCCCTGGATGAAGTTTCTCTAAAGAGGTATTCTATTTGTGAGCCCATTTCTCTTTGGTTGTTTGCAGGTGTCAAGTTAATTTCTGCAGTTTTAACTCAAAATGGGGAGCCATTAGAGTGGGTTCACACTCCGCTGAGTGGCATGCCTCGGGCGTACTCTGAAGCAGACCAACTCACGGATGTTATTGTCAAGGGAAGGACCCAAGCCCAAAGGTTTTATGGCCTTGACCCTCACTCCATTGTTTTTCCTTTTCGGATGGCAGATGTTAAGTGGCTCTCTCAGCCAATGCTCATCTTGCTCTCTCCTTGGAGGGGTTTCTAGCCCAAATTGAATGCCATTATGGGCAATCCAAATGGACTGTCATGTTATGGCGACTTTCCTTCAAAATGCCATCTCTATTTTCTTCTACACCTATTCCTGATGCCCTCCATGTTTTCACTGATGGAAGTAAAGCAGGCTCTGCATATGCAGCCTTTGAGGAGCAACAAAAGACCCCAAGCCAACAAAGATTTCAACCTTGTCAAGGGTCAGCACAATATAAAGAAATGCTGGCCGTAATTATGGTCCTTCAGGACATTCAAAAACCCTTTAATTTGTATTCGGATAGCCTATATATGATTAACGTGCTCCCTCATATTCCCCAGGCACATATCAAACTGGATGAAAACCCTATTTCCCCTCTTATGGTTACCCTTAAGGGCCTATTAGAAGGGCGGGGAGCCCTTATTCATATTCAACATTTTAGAGGGCATTAAAAACTTCCTAGATTTTTTTCCCTAGGCAATAAGTGTGTGGACCAGTTAGCTACTGGCCCGCAAGCATTAACGTTACAAGAGGCTACCTGTTTTCATGACTTAACCCACATTTATTGGAGAGGTCTTCAGCATAGATTTCCTCAGATTCCTGTAAAGGACCTCAAAAGGGTGGTACATACCTGTAAAACATGCCAGCCCTTCTTAAAAGTACCCCCTTTACAACCACCAGGGGTAAATCCCAGAGGCCTTAAACCTAATGTCCTCTGGAAAACAGATATTACTCATTTCCTAGCCTTTGGTAAGTTTAAATACATCTTTGTCTCTATAGATACCTACTCAGGAGCATGCTGGGCCACAGCACATACAGGAGAAAGGACTAAACATTCACAAGCACATTTTCTTCATTGCTTTGCCACCTTGGGTCTACCAGCACAAGTTAAAACCGATAATGGACCCTGTTTTGTTAGTAAAGCAATGTCAGAGTTTTTTGACAGATAGCATATTAATCATACTACAGGAATTCCCTATAATCCCCAAGGCCAAGAAATTATAGAAAGAAATCATCAATGTCTTAAGGAGCAATTATTAAAACAAAAAAAGAGGGAGTTAGCCTCCATATACAGTTACAGATAGCTTTATTTACCATTAACATTTTAAATTTGTCAAAAGGGGCAACTGAATCCAGATTTCAGAAGCACTGGGGACAACTAAACCCTAAGCCCCAAGTGAAAGTCAGGTGGAAGGACCCCCTGACACAACAATGGAGAGGACCTGACCCCTAGTTACTATGGGCAGGGGATTTGGATGCTTTTTTCCCATAGGGGAGACAGCTCCCATTTGGATTCCTGCCAGGAACCTTAAGTTTTTACCCATTTCCTCTATACAGGAGGATGCCCAAGGATAAACTAACCATCCCCAAGGGCAACCAGCCCTTGAGAAGCTCTTGTGTTCTTTAACAATTGCAGATGGTGATAATCAAGCTGATGGCTGTCCTGACCCTCCCAGTCCCTGCAATGGCTACGGAATCCACATCAACCTCAACGGGTGACCTGGGCAGTGATCAGCACTGGCCATACGGAAATCATCAATAGCACCACAAGAGAAACTGCCCTTTCGACCTGGTGGCCTGACCTTCGTTTTGATCACCACCCTATGTCATTACGTATGGACTGTTTAAAACATATTTTTTAGGAGCTATCTATTTTAATGTTACCTGCTCTAATTGTTCTTTTACTAATTGCTTGTGCAACTACCTTTTGTTATGTGTCCTGTAAATATGTCTAAAACCTGCTCTAGAACAAGCCCCACCTCTGGACTCTAAAGTGGCAAAGACTGCTATCCATCCCTAAAGTTAAAGGGCTGACATTGCTTGACCTGGGAATGCTTTTGCTGATGCTTTTTCTATGCCTTCCTTGCATTATACGTGCAATGCAAAACTCTTATGAGCCAGCAAGTTACGTAAGATCAAGCTCCAAGTAAATAAATTTCCCCGAGAGGAACTGCAGCCAGAGACGGGTAAGAGGGGGTGCCAGTCTGACCAACCTAAGACAGGGCCTTCAGCTTTGCTCTGAAGAAGTTCCCGATGACGGGTAAGACAGACAAGGCGATCTACCCAACCTAAGACAGGCGGGTTCGCTTCTTTAGACAAAGACGGGGTGTTGGGAGCTGACAGTAAAGCTTAAAGGTCATCTTGACCCCTGTGATCGCTTGAAGGCACGTACAAGGAACTGGCTTACTTTAAAGACATCAGGTGCCCAGGATTGCTTTGCTATTTCTACACAGTTTGTTTGAAATTTTACTGCTTGGGACATTTCTAGCTGTGGTGGCGTTAATGTTTATTATTGTGCTAGGTGGGGATGAGAGGTAACTGGGAGAGGCTCTTATGCACAAGGGCCCTCCTTCTCCCCAGCCTTGCCTCCAACCCCCTGCATGGCCAAATGTAATCCTGTTAAAATAACCTTTACAGAGGAGGGGAAAAAGATAACTAACTGGGAGGTGGATCTGCCATTAAAACAAAAAGGGTGAATATGTGGGGGGTAGCAAAGATGGCCCAGAGAGGAAGTTGAGTGGGCAGAGCCGGAATTGTTCAGGTTCAGTGTGTAAATAACTCATGGAAGCTTAGGTGCATGTTAAGGTGTGGCCTTTCAGTGATTGGTTGATCCCATTTCCTCTCCTCCCATGCAGACTTTTGCTTTAAAAAGGGGATACTCCCTGTTAATAAACGAGTTCCTGCTTGGTTTGACTCCCTGCTGCATCTGATTATCTCCTGGGCTAAGGAAGGGTGGGGAACGGGCGACCAGCCGCACTTCGTACTTACCTCTCCTCGGACCCTGTCCGTCCAAAGACGGACGAAGACCCAACACCTAGTTATGTGTTTATGTATATTATCTCCCCAAGTGCAAACAGACCTATGCAATGTTTCTGCTTTCATTTACAGGTTTATTTTTCAGATTTGCTAGTTGGGCATACTGCATCATTCTCTTCATTTCAGGCCCATCACTTTTCTCTTCCAGGTTTCCAGGCCTGTGTACCTAAATGATGCACACTTAAGCTCTCAGCAGCCTTCATTTACATTTCATTATGAGGCCAAAGCAGAAACAGTCACAAATCAGGCAGGGAAGAGAAAATGAGGATTCGGAGAAGTAACCGGTGTTCAGAAACTTAATCTTGGGAAAATAAAATGGTAGCATTACTTATGTAAAAACTACCTTTAAAAGTAAGATGAAGGGGTTCTCAAGATGGCGACGGGGCAGTAGGGAAACGCCACAGCTCTCTCCAACCAAAAAGAGAGTTCGAGTTCCAACCTTTAATCTCCCCAAGAGACCGACAACAACAAAAAGACGAACACTCAGAGAAAAACCAGAGGTGGAAAATAACAAAAAAAGAAAGAGAGGAAAAGAAGAATTTCAGAACAGAGAAGAGCGAAGACCCCTCCCCCAACCTTTACTGGCCGCGCGGCAGTGCGCCAAGCCGCCGGCCAGCCGGCCCGGCAGGGGCTGCCGGAGCCACAGAGACACAGGGGGCTGCTTGCAGATCACCAGGTACCGGATTGCAGAACAGCGGATCGCCAGGAACAGAGAAACCTACCAGCCGGGAGTCTCCAGGAGGATCCCACCCCACCCATCACTCTCCACCGGAGCGGAGAGGCTCCATCCCGCCAAAGCCGCCCGGCACCAGCAGCGCCACAAAGGGACCTGTCCGCAGACCACCCGCCCAATCGCGATCGCAACGACCCGGCGGGGGGCCGCCCAACCCAGCCCGCAACCACCCCAACTGAACTCGGACTGCAACAACAACTGACGGACTGCAACAACAACTGACGACCTACAGGGTGAGTACCCATCAGGGGACAGGGAATCCATCAAGGGAGACCAGAGCTGGAGGGAATCCCCAGACCCTGACCTAGACTCCCTACCCCAACACCCGGACCACAGGACCCACTAAAACTGGGAACTGTTCGAGAGCCCCACCAGCCGGTGGAGCACACTCTGCTGGCCAGGCCAGAGCAAGAGCGCCCCGGGAAGGGAGCTTAAATGCTCAAGCCAGGAACAGTGCCCCTGGGTCAAGACTACCAACAGTAGAAGAAATTTGAACTGTGTCCTCCAGGCTGCATAACCAAGGTGGTATACACATTAGCACAGGCCTAACGAGCGCGCTCCAGGCTGGGGCCGGAACCAGGCCAGGGGACCGGCGCCTGAACAAAGCAAAAAGGGTCAGAAGTGGGGCTGTGGCTCAAATGGTAGCGTGCCAGCCCTGAGCTGAAGAGCTGAGGGACAGCACCCAAACCTAGAGTTCAAGCCCACAACCAGCCCAAAACAAACAAACAAAAACACATCAGGAGCCCATAGCAGACTCCAGTATTTGGGAGAGTGCATCCAGAGCATCTGATCTTCCCAAGAGCACCCGCAGGAGCAAACACAAGCAGTCTAGGCTGCTCAACCCTTCCAAAGGCGGGAATTGCTACAGCAGAGAGCTGAGAATCCTAAGTGAATAGCAGCTGGAAATAGGCTCCCAACAGAATCCAGATCAGGCACAGACTCTCTCTACCAATAGAGAATCAGCAACCAAGCAAAGACAGACACACCAAAACAAGATTGAAGAGCAGTCTCCTGAACCCCCATGCGAAAATCACAGAGAAAAATCACAAGGTTTACCACTACCCAGGACAGCAAGCTCACCTCAAAAGCCAGCAGCCACGCAGGGGAGAGCCCCAGTGGGAGCAAAGCAGGAATGGAAGACAAAAACTACATCCAAGGGTTGCTGGAGGCAATGACTCAAGAAATAAAGCGAGAAATGGATCAGAAATTGAAAGAGCACAAGGATGAACTATCAAAAGATATACAGGATATCAAACAAAAATTGGATGCAAAAATAGAAGCTGCACAAACCTCAGTAAGAAGTGAGATAAACGCCAAATTAGAGGTAATGCATACTGATATCACCTCATTGAGAGGTGAGATCAGTACTCTGAGAACCAACATTGAATCCATAAAGGGATCCATTTCCACCATGCAAACCACAATAGAAGCCACGGTCAACAGAGTGAATGAAATGGAAGGTAGAGTGTCAGATACAGAAGACAGAATACACCAACTGGACCAAAAAGTGACAGATATGGAAAAATCACTCAAATTAAACCAAAGGGAAATTCAAGAGCAAGCAGATAATGCTAAAAAATTTAACCTTCGCATAATCGGAGTGGACGAAGGTGAGGAATTCCAGAGCAAGGGAATGCAACACCTATTTAACAAGATAGTCAATGAAAATTTTCCCCACCTCAAAAACGACCATCTTAACTACATCACAAAAGCTTATCGAACACCCAACAAGCAAGATCCCAGGAGAAACACTTCTAGGCACATAATAGTAACAATGATGGATCTGAATAATAAGGAAACAATCCTGCATGCAGCAAAAATGAAGAAGGAGCTATACTACAACGGGAAAAAAATTAGAATCACTGCAGATCTCTCCACACAAACAATGAATGCAAGAAAAGCCTGGGAAAGCACCATACGAGCCCTGAGAGCCAATAACTGCCAACCCAGACTGATATACCCGGCAAAGCTAGCATTCACATTCGATGGAGAACTGAAAACTTTTAATAGCAAAGAAAAACTAAATGAATACATAAACATTAAGCCAGCATTACAAAGAATTCTAAGAGGGGGGACACAACCTGAAGAAAGCAACCAGGAACTGGGACCTGCCCCAAACAGGCATTACTCAAAGTCTAACTGAGCAAGCACAGGAGGAAAGGAAAGAAGAAAAACTTAGGAAAACGGAATGGCAGGGACAACAATGCATCTCTCTATACTTTCTCTTAATATAAATGGGCTGAATTCGCCAATTAAAAGAAAACGAACTGAGGACTGGATCAGAAAACAAGACCCATCCATCTGTTGCCTTCAGGAGACCCACCTCTCAGCCAAACATACAAACAAACTCAGAGTGAAGGGGTGGAAAAGGATCTACCAATCAAATTCCCCCAATAAGAAAGCAGGTGTAGCTATCCTGATATCTGACAAAATAAACTTTTCATTAAAATCAGTACAGAAAGACAAGGACGGACATTACATATTAATAAAGGGAACAATCCAAGAGGAGGATATAACCATCATCAACTTATATGCCCCAAATATCGGTGCACCCAGATATGTTAAACAAATGCTCTCAAACTTACAGAATAAAATAGATCCCAATACGATAATACTAGGAGACTTTAACACGCCACTCTCACCAAAGGACAGGTCTACCAACCAGAGGATTGGCAAAGAAGCTACCGAATTAAGTGAGGCCATACTTCAAGCGGAATTAACTGACATCTACCGAGTATTTCACCCTAAAACAACACAGTACACATTCTTCTCAGCAGCTCATGGAACTTTCTCCAAAATAGACCATATCATAGTTCATTCAAGGAACTTAAGCAAATACAAAGGGATCGACATAATCCCCTGTATCCTATCTGACCACAGTGGAATCAAGCTAGCTCTCAATAACAAAGCATACCGCAGAAATTTCTCTAATACATGGAAATTGAACAGCACACTCCTTAACAAGGCCTGGGTAACAGAAGAGATCAGAGAAGAAATAAAGCATTTCCTAGAACTCAATGAAAATGAAAACACCTCACAAAGAAACTTGTGGGACACAGCAAAAGCAGTCCTGAGGGGCAAATTTATTGCCCTCAGTGCCCACATCAAGAGAATGGAGACAGACCAAGTAAATAATCTCATGTTGCAACTAAAACAGCTAGAAAAACAAGAAAAAATGGGACCTAAAGCTACTAGACGAAGCCAGATAACCAAATTGAGAGCAGAGATTAACCAATTAGAAAATCAGAAAACCATAACCAAAATAAACCAAACAAAAAGCTGGTTCTTTGAAAAAATAAACAAAATTGATGGCCCGTTGGCAAGATTAATTAAAAAAAGAAGAGAGGAAACCCATATTAATAGGATTAGGGATGCCACGGGAAACATCACAACACGTACCCAAGATATCCAAACAATTCTAACAGACTACTTTCAAAAGCTATACTCTCTAAAGGAAGAAAATCTGGCGGAAATGGATGCATTTTTAGAGAAATACAAGTTACCCAAACTGAGCAAAGAAGAAGTTAACCAATTAAATAAGCCAATATCCTATAATGAGATACAGGAAGCTATCAAAAGTCTTCCAACAAAAAAAAGCCCAGGACCAGATGGATTCACAGCAGAATTCTATAAGACCTTTAAAGAAGAACTAATACCCATACTCCTCAAGCTCTTCAGAGAAACAGAGAAGGAGGGAGCTATCCCAAACTCATTCTACGAAGCCAATATCACACTCATCCCCAAACCAGGCAAAGACCCAACCAAAAAGGAGAATTACAGGCCAATCTCCTTGATGAACACAGATGCAAAGATCCTTAACAAGATTCTAGCTAACAGAATCCAGAAACACATAAAAAAAATAATACACTATGATCAGGTAGGCTTCATCCCAGAGACACAGGGATGGTTTAACATACGTAAGTCAATAAATGTAATCCAGCATATCAACAGAGCCAAGGTCAAGAATCACATGATTATCGCCACAGATGCAGAAAAGGCCTTTGATAAAATTCAACATTCATTCATGCTAAAAGCTCTGGAGAAAATAGGAATAGAAGGAACATTTCTAAAAACAATAAAAGCCATTTATGACAGACCAATAGCCAATATTATACTTAATGGGGAAAAGCTACAACCAATCCTCCTAAAAACAGGAACAAGGCAAGGATGTCCACTGTCTCCACTCCTCTTCAACATAGTCCTAGAACCCTTAGCCAGGGCAATAAGGCAAGAAAAAGACATTAAAGGGATCCGCATAGGGAAAGAAGAAGTGAAACTATCCCTTTTTGCAGACGACATGATACTATACCTCCACGATCCCAAAAACTCCATCCCCAAACTTTTAGAAATCATAAGTCACTTCGGCAAAATAGCAGGATACAAAATAAACCCACAAAAATCAGTTGCCTTCCTATACACTGATAACGCACAGGAAGAGAGGGAAATAAAGGGAGCAACCCCATTCACAATAACCTCCCAAAAAATAAAATATTTAGGAATTAACCTAACCAAAGATGTAAAAGAACTATTTAATGAGAACTATAAAAAGTTAAAGAAAGAAATTGCAGAAGACACTAGGAAATGGAAAGACCTCCCATGCTCCTGGATAGGCCGACTTAATATAGTAAAGATGGTGATACTTCCAAAATTAATATACAAATTCAATGCAATTCCTATTAAAATCCCAATGACGTACATCACTGAAATACAGAAAACAGTCCAAAAATTTATATGGAACAGCAAAAGACCTAGAATAGCCAAAACAATTCTAGGGGATAAAGACAATATGGGAGGGCTATCCATGCCGAACTTCAAACTCTACTACAGAGCTATAATCACAAAGACAGCATGGTACTGGCACAAAAACAGACCCGAAGACCAATGGAACAGAATAGAAGATCCAGATATAAATCCACAGGCCTACAGCCAGCTGATATTCGACAAAGGAGCCAAAGACATACAATGGAAGAAACACAGCCTCTTCAACCGCTGGTGCTGGGAAAACTGGGCAGCCACATGCAGAAAACTAAAAGTGGACCCCAGCCTATCACCATGCACCAACATCAACTCAAAATGGATTAAAGACCTTAACATTAAACCTGAATCTCTGAAACTACTGCAGGACAGAGTAGGAGAGACACTTGAACTAATAGGCACAGGAAGGAACTTCCTGAACAGAGTCCCAGGGTCACAACAAGTTGGAGAGAGACTCGACAAATGGGACTACCTTAAAATAAAAAGCTTCTGCACAGCTAAATCTATCGCAACTAAGCTAGAAAGACAACCAACTAATTGGGAAAAAATATTTACCAGCAATATATCAGACAAGGGGTTAACATCCTGTATATACAGGGAACTCAAGAAACTAATCCCTCCCAAACCTAACAAACCAATTACTAAATGGGCAAGGGAACTAAAGAGGGACTTCTCAAATGAAGAAATAAAAATGGCAAAGAAACACATGAGGAAATGTTCATCATCCCTGGTGGTGAAGGAAATGCAAATAAAGACAACCCTGAGATACCACCTTACCCCAGTCAGAATGTCCCACATCCACAAATCAGCCAACGACAAATGCTGGAGGGGATGTGGAGAAAGAGGAACCCTATTACACTGCTGGTGGGAATGTACACTTATACAACCACTTTGGAAAGCAGTCTGGAGGGTCCTTAGAAAGCTAAAGATTGACCTCCCTTACGACCCAGTCATACCACTTCTAGGCATCTACCCTGAACAACAGGAACCAATATACAAGGACACGTGCACCTCCATGTTTATTGCAGCACTGTTCGCAATAGCTAGGATATGGAAACAACCTAGGTGCCCCACCACAGATGAATGGATCCAAAAATTGTGGTATCTATACACAATGGAATATTATGCAGCCATTAGAAATGACAAAATAATGGCATTTGCAGGGAAATGGATGGAGCTAGAAGGAATCATGTTGAGCGAGGTAAGCCAAGAACGAAGAGACAAACGGTACATGGTCTCCCTCATAAGTGGATGCTAAATCCAAAAGGTTAGTGATACGACAAAACTAACAGGACTTAAGAAACAAAGAACTCCCGCTCATCTGGTTGAACCACTACTAAATATCCTCATGCTGCTGATCACAAATATGGTATATAACATGTGAACACTGTTATATATTACAGACTGTGGTAGACAATTTGCTCCAGGGAAGTTAGAATGAACTTGTGACTTTGAAATTATGTAATCATTTAATCACAATCAAAAAAAAAAAAAAAAAAAGAACCTCGGGGAAGGGAGGGAGGGAGGGGATGGTAGGGGGAAAACAATGGAGGGGGTAACAATGTTCAAGAGGAAGTGTACTCATAACCTCACTCATGTAACTGTGACCCTCTGTATAGTAGCTTTACAATAAAAAAATAAAATAAAAAAAAAAAAAAAAAAAAAAAGTAAGATGAAGGGGCAGGGAATGTGGATTAGTGACAGAGTGCTTGCCTAGCATTCAGGAAGCCCTGGGTTCAATTCCTGAGGAGCACATACACAGACAAAGCCAGATTTGGTGCTGTGGCTCAAGTAGCAGAGTGCTAGAGACAGTGCCCAGGGTATGAGTTCAACCCAACAACTGGCAAAGATATAGCTAGGTAAGTAGGTATGTAGGTAGGTAGGGGTAGGTAGGTAGACAGATAGATGATAGAAACATGATAGATGAGTCAGGTCTTGGGTATCAGAAGGAAAGAAGGGAACACTTCCCAGTCATGAGGTCTTCTGCATTGTGCAAGGACACCAGCATCGCCTTCACACAACCACAGAACAGGAAGACTGTCTGTCTCAACTCTCGGGCAGCAAAGAGCTCCAGAGTAGAGAGGCCATAGACAGGTTCTAACTCAGGTGCTTGGAAACAGAACAGAAATGGCTCTGCTTCTCCTTGGACTGGGGATTTGCAATAATGATCTGGAGAATGAAGGAAGGAGAATGGACTGGTAGAGATAGAAGAAGGGCCTTCAAACCTGACAGATGGGGAGTCAAAACCCCACTCCGTAAGACCACAGAGCAGGGTTTTGCTACTCTGTTACTCCTCTCTCCCCCACTAAACTGGCTCTCTACTGGTAACCTAAAGATAGCTTGAGGCTCCCTTCCCCTGAGGGAGGAAGGTTAATTAGTCAATGTTTGAAGAGGCTAAGAAAAGCCTGACCATGGTGTAACTCTAATAAATGTTTCAGGTTTCCCTCCATTGCTGGCTGTGCCTGGAATGAATGAAGTGGTTTTGCAGCTCACTTCCCTGGTGAGAGTGTACGTTCTGCCTCCTACTCCTGCAGGTCTAGGTCTCTGCCCCTAGCCTGGCTTTTGAAACTGTTTTCTTTCCTTCAAATACAGGGTTACACTGGAGTTCTTCCTGCTAACAGGGCTAGGGCTTGATTCCTGAGAACTTCATTTGAACCCAGGATGTGTCAATAATATTTCTTTCCTTCTTCTAAAGCTTGAGAACTCTATGAACATTTAGAGTGCAAGTAACATCTCATCACCAAGAGAAACACAGGAAGCTCTTGAATATCTGACCTTTCAGAAGTGGAAGTCAGAGTGCCATAGACTTTCCTGCCCTGGCTGGCTTCACCCTGTGATCCTGACACTTCAGCCTCCTGAGCAGGGGTGATGGGCATGAGCTATTGGTTCTCTGCTAGGTTCAGAACTGTAATGACATTGACAATACAAGTCAACTACTTATCATAAAGGGCTTGGGGAGCATATTAAGCCTTTCAAAAGTGGACCTTTCATAACCCTGTAGGACACAAAGTTATAATGTTAGAGTCTGAGAGGCTGGGCATATGGATGTGATACACTTGAACTTTGAGCTCTGATTCCAACTCTGGGTTACACCAGCGTTCATTTTCCAGAAAATGTTCTCATAATTAGCATATAGGAAAAGTACTTTGATTAGCCTTCACTCTTTTAACAGTTGTGTGTCTCAAACCGAAGCCTGGGCATTGTCCTTGAGCCCTTCACTTCAAGGCAAACACTTTACCACTTGAGCCACAATGCTACATGTGGTCTTTTGGTGGTTCATTGGAGGTAAGAGTCTAACAGGCTTTCCTCTCCTAGGCTGTCTTCAAACTGTGGTCTTCAGATCTCAGCCTCCTGAGAAGCTAGGTTTCCTGGTGTGACCCACCGGCATCTGCATCCGGCCTATTGTTTTTGACAGACCTGGGGCTTAAACTTAGGGCCTTGATACTGTCTCTGAGTTCCTTTTTCTCAAGCCTAGTGCTCTACCACTTGAGCCTCTCCACATCTTCTGGCTTTTTCTGAGTATGTGGCACTGAGGTTTCAAATCCTGGCATTCATGCATGTTGAACATGATCTCTACCAGTAAGCTACATTCCTAGTCCCAACCTCACAATTTTATTCCTCAACTTGCTTATCCTCAAGAAAAGGTTTCTGTGTATAAATCATCTAAAGAAATCCCTATAGGAAGTTGTCCAAAGGTAAATAAGACAAAGCACATACTGTGGACAGACTCTAAACATGTGATGTCTGTGACAAATGCCTCTACTTAATTATGTAGCATGTTTCAGCATTTAATAAAGTATTAATGAAAAATGAGTCAATGTCCTAAATTATTGTGTATAATTATATAATAGATGTACAAAACATAATAAATATTATGTGTATAATAATAAATACAATAAACAATAAAATGAATAAAATAAAAATAAACTGAATACAAAATCAATAATAATAATAATATGAAATAAATGTACAGACGTACATATATATCACATATTACACATGTATATACATATTTTTCCATTGCAGGCTCTGGGAACTCTAACTTGAATTTATTTTCCTTAAGGACAGTGAGCTTCACGTTCACAAATGGTAAAAGAGTTGCCTGAACGGTGAGCTCAAATTCCATCAATGGCAAAAATACTGGCCCCAGTTCCAAGACAGTGATTTAATATTTGTTTTGGAAATTGTTATGTTTATTCAGTTCCATACTGACCATTATAAAAAACATCAGTGTAGAATTTTTTACAGCTATTCAGACATCCTTCCCTTACCCCCACAGTGCTTATCTGAGCAATATATTATTTCTTGTACATTTTTTATTGTAAAAATATTGTACAGAGGGGTCACAGTTGCATAAGCACAGTAATGAGTTCATTTCCTGAGCATTGTTGCCTCCTCCTTTTTTTCCCCCCTTCCTTCCCATCTCCACAACAACCTTTCCCTGTCAAGGTCAGTGACTTAATTATTTATTTCTGGCTTGGCATGGGGTTTGAAATCAAGAAGTGGCAACTCTGCACCTTCCCTCATATTGGTATAGATTTACCAAGACACTGAGTTCAAATCCCAGTCTAGGAAAGAAAACTGGTAGAAATTCCAATCCAAGGAGCTTTATTTTTTTATTTAGTTAATTAATTAATTAATTTTGCCAACCACAGGGCTTGATCTCAGGTCATGGCAACTCTGCCTCAGCTTCGATCTCCCTAGGCTGGAGTTCAACCTCAGGACCCATAGTGAATCCTGGGACCCTAGGCCCAGAGGGCTTGCAGGAAGAAAAAAAGTGGGACAGCACAAAAAGTGGTGAACTGCAGAGGGCTGGAGGCTTTTACAATTTTTTTCTTTTTACGGTGACCATCTGGATCTGAATGACACGGTTGCAAAGTGGACCTGACCTGCCATTTCTGATGGCTGGCAGGCTGGCAGGGAAGCCATAAGCCAACATGTCAACATAGGCCCTGGGTTCAAATCCTGATCCTTACAGCTACCAATTGCAGATCACAAAAGACTTGTTCCTGTGCATAAGAATACCGATTGAAAGAGTAATTCATGCATTTGTCTACTCTAAAATTGGATGCAATAATCCTAGGATGCTGATTGATCTTAATTAATAGTTTATTGAGCATGAAAAGAATAATGTTATTTCAATGTCGATATAATAAATACCTAAGAGTTGGAAGGAACGTAGCAGATGACATTCAATCATAGATAGACGGCACTGGCATTCTTTACCAATATATATATTTATTTCTATACCACCATTTGCCTATCCATATATTGCTGTTTTGGCCAGACTTGGGGCTTGATCTCAGCGCCTGGGAGCCACCTGACAGCTTCATTGGCTAGAGGCTGTTGTGCTCCTACTCACCCATTCATGAATTGGGCCTGCTAGACCCTGAGTTCAGATCCCATCACTGCCAAAAAATTTAATCTTGGATTAAGAAGCCTAGTGTGACACATGTTTTCCTTTTCTGGGAGAGTCCTGGGTGTGAGGCATGATGGAAAACACATCTACAAATCTAGATGCTATGTGACAGGAGGTAAACAATGTAGTAAATGGTACAGGTGTCATCAGAATCAATAAAATAATTGGTAAATAAAAATAAAACATGAAATAAAATGAACAACCACACCAAGCATACTATGTCCTGAACATCTGTATGGAAGTATAAATCCTATCTTTAAAATGTATATAAGGAGTATGTTTTCCATGCCTGAGGCTTGAATTCAGCCCCTCTATGAGAAGGCAATGGCTGGAAATCCTGAGATACTGGTTTCCGGACCAGGAAAAGTCATAGAATGGCATTGACCTCATCCTTGAATGAGTAGTTCGTGCATGATATAAGTAGGAAATGATAGGCAAGACTCATGTGGTATCGCTTATTTGTAAAGAAATGTTGATTAAGTGTGGCAATAATCATCACAGTCATGAAACGGAGGCATCTGGAAAGATCCAAGAATCAGTAAACACATGGGAGATTGGATTTTATCACAGGTTACCATCTCTCTTAATCTATACAAATATGTACTTATTTGCATACTACCTTCAACTTATGAATGGATGACTGCTGTGTGCCCACCCCTGGCGCCACACTTGGGGGCTCCATCTCAGGTACTGGGAAAGCCTTGCTCCTTAGTGGCTCACAGGCTGGTGGGCTCACATGGACCTATACGTCAATGGGGCCTGGTAGGCCCCGAGTTCAGATCCCAGCCCTGCCAAAAAATTCATCCTGATGTCAGAAGACAATCGTTGCATCTGTTTTCCAGTGCAAGTCCTGGGTGTCAGCTAGGATGGAGAATGCATGGGCCACCCTATGGCCATGGGAATAGATTGTTATCCATGTCAGCCCAGTTATACCTGTCATCATATACTCAAGAAAATATATAAAACTTTCATGAATACCATACAAAACAGAATAACTACACTAAATGCACAATGCAGTCCACACACAGATGTGAATGTACATCCTATGTTTAAATGATGCATTCAGGACTATTTTGATCTCCCTGGGGCTCAATCTCTGTTCCTGGGAATGACCCAGCTCGTTAGTGGCTAACAGGCTGGTGTGCTCATATGTACTCATTGGGCAGTTGGGCCTCCTAGGCCCAAAGTTTGAATCCCAGCACTGCCAAAAATTCACCCCGATGTGAGAAGCCAGTAATTGCACCTGTTTTCCTGTGCTATACAAGTCCTGGGTCTCAGCTGGGATGGAGAATGCATAGGCAACTCTATGCTCATGGGAATAGGTTGTCATCTAGGTCACCATAGTTATATCTGTTATCCTATACTCAAGAAAATACACAACACATCAATGAATAAGACACAAAATAAAGAGAATGACTACACAGAACACAAGATGCTGCCCACCCATGTATATAAACATAGATCATCTGTTTAAATGATGAATTTATGACTATATTGGCCCCAACGAGGGCTCTGTCTCAGGTCCTGGGAATGGCCTAGCTCCTTAGTGTCTTACAGGCTGGTGTGTTCCCCATGATTCATTTACCAATTGGGCCTGCTAGGCCTTGAGTTCCAATCCCAGAACTGCCAAAAGATTCACCTTGATGTGAGAAGCCAATCAATCCACCTGTTTTCCTGTCTTGTGAAAGTCCTGGGTATCAGCGAGGATGGAGAATTCTACATAGGCAACTCTATAGCCATGGAAATAAGTTGTCATTCATGTCAGCACAGTTATAGCAATCACCATATTCAATAAAATACACAGTATATCCATAAATAAGATACAAAATAAAAAGAATAACTATACTGAATGCAAGATGCATAACACAACTGTAGGTAAAGAGAGATCCTATGTTTTAAAAAGGTGGGCTTGCTATTTTGTCCTGTTAGTTAGGTATATCAGAAACCGTTCTAGGGAACTATTTTTGGTTATTGAAGAACTAGTTATCAACTATGATTATTCCTCATTGCCTTTAGTATTCTAAATCTCTTAAGCTAGTTCTTAATCTCTGTGTGAGAAATGTGTCGCCTTCTATGCAGTTCTTTCATACCTGATCTTCGTTGCTTTCTAAAAATCTGTCTTTCTCTATTTCTCTATGAACATTTCCTGATACTAAATACACCTACACAGATAGAAAAGGATGCTAATGTAAGGGTCCCATAGCTCATGAGTCATTAATGTAACAAAATGGAAAAGGAGAACATATTACTACCTCAATTATTCTGAAAAGCTTCAATGTCACATCATTTGATATAGATTTCCATTCTTTGTCTACTTCGTGTCATTAACTGCACTAAATGCAAATATGAGCCAAGTATTGGTGGCTCATGCCTGTAATCATAGCTACTCAGGAGGTTGAGACCAGAGGATTGTGGTTCAAAGCCAGCCTTGTCAGGAAAGTCCATGATACCCTTATCTTCAATTATCCACCACAAACCAAGAAGTTGTGCCATAGCTAAAGTGGTAGAGTACTCAACTTGAGCTGAAGAGCTGAGGGACAGTGCCCAGGATCAGAGTTCAAGCCCCACAACCAACAAAAAAGTGTAAATATGACTTCATTTCCAAAAAGGAATGATGAAGTTACTAGTAATCTTCGAAAGCAGAGAAAATAATTCCAAAATGATTCAGTGCACCTACTTTTGCTGGGTTAAGTTATGGCTTCTTTGCTGGACATATTCTCTTCTTTTAAAAATTGTCAAATATTAGTTTTATGATAAATTTCATCTAATATTTCTTGGTTCAAAAGAGAATTCCATACAATTGATGGCATTGGGATTTATTACTATCTTAGTTCAAAGCAAACTCAGGCAGGAGAGTCTGTCAAACTCTTATGTGTAATTAAACACCAAAAAACCAGAAGTGGAGTTTTGGCTCAAGCAGTAGAGTATTTAGATTTTAGCAGATGGGCAGGAAAGACAACTGTACAGGGACAGGGTCCAGCCTCTGAGTTCAAGCCCCAGAACCAGCACAAACTAAACAAACAAGCAAACAAATCAAATCCAGGAATTTCTTGGGACCCTCCTAAAAGGAGTACTTGTCTGAGAAGAGGCTGCTTTTGCTGATCATACTCATACTCCTCTTTTTTTGGAATCCTTATTGCTATGGAAAACTCAGGACCAGAACAAAGAAATGGATAACAGACTTCTGCAATAGGAAAATCATCTCAGGAGAGATGCAATAGACACTTAAAAATCTCCATGTCTTTGTTTCTTTGCAGTAGAACACTGTTAAAACAAAGTTATTTCCTTTTGTTCTATGCTGGCCTTGAAATGGGACGTTGTTTTCTTTTGTAATACTCTCAACTAGAAGTTTACAAACAAGTTTTACAGGAGTAAAGAATACACTCAAAAAAGTCAGGGACAGAGTTTCCTTCAAGCCTTAGATTATTTTCTTGTACGGTAAGAAGGAAAGCAAAAGTTAACTTTAACTTTGTCATTCCTCTATGTTCAATTCCTCTCCTGGTTTCAGTTTCCACATCCAGTAATAGTTACTTCCACTTACTTCCAGTAACAATCTATGGTGCTGCTCCAGATAAAATGAATGTTTTCTGGTTTCATTGAAATAGCATAAGGACACCTTTGTACATGAGGTAACACGTGTTTCAGAGACAATTTAGGAAAGAAAAAATATGAAATTTAAATTGCTTATAAATACATTATCCATGAGTACATTGAATTCAAACTTAAGTGCTCTGTAAATTAAGGTGAATGTTAAATGGGAAGAAGGTTCTCAGATCATTTTTTTGTGAGTGTATCTGCTGTGCACTACCTCCCAAGTGTACATGAGTTAACAGGAAGAGAAACAATTGTCATAATAGGAGATAGAGAAGTTCTGTATTTAAGTATAAGGTTTCAATACAATATAGAAGACTTTACAAATAAGACAACATTGAAACAATAAAGCCAAGTCCAATATGGAGATGTATGGGAGTGATATAGAGCATGGACTTAAATAGAAAAAATAGTCCATCTTGAGAGAACAGGGATTATACTATCAATGAACCTGGTGGCTAAGACCACATTTCTTTTTCTTTCCTTTTCTTATGTTCTTTTTTGTTGTTTTGGCACTTGAACTCAGACTGGATGCTGTCCCTCTGCTACTCAGCTCAAGGCTAGTGCTCTACCACTTGAGCCACAATGCTAATTCCAGTATTCTGTTAGTTGTTGGAGAAAAGAGTCTCCAGGACTTTCCTACCCGGGCTGGCTTTGAACCCCAATTCTCAGATCTCACAACCACTCGGCTTACAATCATATTTCTAACAGTGTTCACTCAGGATATGGAATGTGTATGTTCATCCATTTTTATACGAATGCTTGAGTTAAAAATCTGGGCTACAGGTTAGACTTTACACTCACAAAAATGTTTGTAGTTTAAAAGTTGATACTCCTGGAAAAATAAAACCTAAGAATGTAAAGGAGTCTGGGAAGTTCAGTTTGCATCCAGCTTGGGCAGAACAGGCTTTGAGACACTACCTATAATTAACCAGCCAAGAGCTGGAATACCTGTCATAAGCAAGTTTGCTGAATAAGAGCTTGAGGCCTTGCATACACACATAAAAACACATACATACACATAGAGGCACTTATATGTGCACACAAATACACAAATGAAACAACTCTCAGAATATGTAGAAACGTTAGAAAACAATAGAAAATATGTCCTGAGTAAGACTAGAATCAAGTCATAATATTTAATATTAGAAAACTCTCAAGTGAACTTTCTTAAAAAAAGTTGAGAATATTACATAGGTAGGGACCAGAGATAGTAAGAGAGTCAAGTAATCATTATTAATGGGATCAGATCCATGGAGGAATGAATCAGAGACCCCTGCACGTGCATCTGAAAATGTTCATATCCTGTGTCAAATTTTAGAACATCTTTGAAAATAGTACATAAACGATCTGAGCAGTCAGTTTAGTGGAGAAGATCATCGGAGAAGTTCAGAATTGCTACTGTTTTTCTAGATTAAATAAACCAACAAAATATGGCAGGACAATGTGATACAAGCCTGGAATTCTAGCACTCAGACTAAGACAGGAGGTTAGAGAGTGGAATTACATAGCGATACCTTCCCCGGACCAGGTAGTATAATTTTGTTTTGATAAAACAAACCAAACAACAAGAAAGGAATACACAGATGGAATTTTGGGCTAATTTTGTCACTAGTTTTGAGAAGTCAAGTTTCTTATTGAAATGCAACTCATATATAATCCTCAGTTGTGTTTTAAATGTTCTCTTCATTACAGAACATTCATAGATGCAAAATGGCTCATGATTCTTATCGAAAAATTTGAAAAAGTAAGTACGCATCATTCTGTTGGATTCCAAAGAAATGATGAAGGATTACAAAAGCTTAAGCTTGGAGAAATAGCAAAGTTCGTCTAATGTAGAATTTTGTAGACCTTGGTAAATTAGAATTTAGATTTAAAATAAATACTTTGGTTTTCTTTGTAATTCCATATTCTATAGGATACTACAAAATTCTTTTTAAGTAGAGGGTTTAATTGACAAATTCACAAATGATTTTGGCATTCTATTTCCCTTGAATATTCTTTTAAAAGAGTTATAATTAGAACTGAATAGATAATTCCAACAGTTCTTGTATACCATGATAATGTGAATAATCTAGACGGAGTTGCCAACAAATTTATAAATTTCTAAAAATTTATAAATTTAGATAAACAGCAATTTTTTGAGGGTTTGGTATAAAATGGTATGAAGAGAGTAATTGTATGACATCTTCTTTCTTCTATCTATATGTCACACAGGAAGCAATTTCCTTAATTACATGCCTCTGTATACATTGAGAGAAAAGCTAGGTTTGGAGTTTGTTTTCTTTGTTTTTATTGGTTTTTCCTAGAGTTTGAACCCTAGGCCTGGACACTGTCTCTGAGCTTGTTTATGCTCAAGGCTCGAGCCCTACACTTCAACCTCAGTGGCATTTGTGTCTGGCTGTTGCTGAAAAGTTTATTGGAGATAAGATTCTAAGATACCTTCCTGGGTGGGCTTTGAACTGTAATCTTCCGATATTAGCATCCTGAATATCTAAGATAGTTAAAGTATAAATAATATTTGCAAGTATTCTGATCTCAAAAATAGCAGTTGGGGAAAAATTCATGCGGTTTTTTGTGGTGTTCTTTCCAGAACAAGGAGCGCATGATTAGCAGTGGTGTACTATTTTATCATATAGAGTAAACTATTCGTGATGTGAATTAAGGAATTTTAAGGTGCACCTTACAAGTTGGAAACTGTTGGTCTAGGGTGATTTTATGGCATAAATCTTGGGATTGATGGTCATAGAAATAACAGTTTACTCTGATGAACAATTGGCTACGCTTGAAGAAGTAATTATCACAGATGCTGCATAGTTTTTTTGTTTTTGTTTTTGTTTTTTTTTTTTTTTGGACACTGTCACCCCTTGCCTCTCTTTTTTTTTTTAAAAAATTTATTTTATTTTATTTGAGAACATACTGTACAGAGGGGTTACAATTACATGGACAGGATAATGCATACATTTCTTACCAAGCATTGCAGCCTCCTCCTTTGTTTACCCTTCACCTCCCTTCCCAGCCTCCCCCCTCCCCCGCACCCAATCCTTCCCCCCTCCCTCCCCACACCGACATTGTAAAGCTCGTTTTTGACATGACATTTTGTACTTCTCATTGTTGCAACAGGTCCACCTGAATCCTTAAACGACTTGTTTTTCCCCATCTCCTCCACAAGTTAAACTGACATCAAATATAGTGAAAGCGGGGGGGGGGGGGGTGTTACACTGTGGGGGAGGGACATACAAAGCAACAAAGAAATAATCTTATAAATGCGTTAGAAACACATGCATGAAAGAAAAAAAACATTAAAATACATATTTGAGGGTTCGTTTTCCTAACATCACATTATCTGACCTTTTCCGCTTGACTCATACATATACTAGGTATTGCAAATAAGGGAAACCATGGGACCTATGTTTCTTTGGGCCTGGCTTACTTCACTTAATATAATTTTTTCCAAGCCTTTCCATTTCCTAACAAATGGGGAAATGTCATTCTTTCTGATGGAGACATAGAATTCCATTGTGTATATATACCACATTTTCTTGATCCATTCATCTGCTGAGGGGCATCTGGGTTGGTTCCATATCTTAGCTATGGTAAATAATACTGCAATAAACATAGTTGTGCTGGTCGCTTTAGTGTGGTCTTGTTTGTAAACATTTGGTTAAATGCCCAAAAGTGGGATTGCTGGGTCATAGGAGAGTTCTATGTGAAGTCTTTGAGGAACCTCCATACTGCTTTCCAAAGTGGTTGAACAAGTTTACATTCCCACCAACAATGAAGTAAGGTTCCTTTCTGTCCACATCCCCTCCAGATGCTTCATAGTTTTTTCCTCTACCAGAATGTGGCAATTTTTCTGCTGATTTCTCAATCTATAACACCCCATTGGAAACTGCATCTATTGCAGAATTTCATAACATGCAAACAGGTACTGTTTTGAATCTCTCAAGTATAGAATGTTGAGAAGTTAAAAATGAGTAGTTATTAGTGATGGGAATTTTGAATAACACATATATTCTGTCCTCTTAAAAACTTATTTACTTTTAAAAGTTATGGGTTTCCATAGAATTAAACTATTTTCGGTTTTAGTATGAGAAAGTAATAAATTTATTCTTTTTTCAAAATATTGGCAATATATTGTTAAAATATTGTCTAGTTGGATAACATTCAAGTTGATGAACCTCTAATAAAGAAGGGGTAATTAATTCAAATTAGATGCCAAATACTATTGATTTTTAAAAAGTTACTACAAAGAGAATAATATTTACTATACCAATACAGTGAAATTATATTTTATGCAGATTATTTTTTAAATTTTATTATCAAAGTGAGATTTAATGATAGCAAAGGACTACTAATACATCTTGACTTCTCATTAAGCACTTTCAATCATAGAAACCACATGAAGCCAATAGACAGGCCTACTTTTGTAGATGAAAACAAGTGTCTTTAAAAAACCAGGAATTTAAGTAGTCATGCAAAGGACTCTATTTTACTACTGCATTGTACATTTTTTTCCTAATGTTGGGTAACAATAAATAATGAATCTGTTAAAAAGCTCTTGAAGCTCATACGTCCAATTGTGATTTTTCTTATACTATATCATGGTATTTTTTTGTGTATGGTCTTAAGAAGAAATTTAAATTACTAACTTGAAGTTTTGACAGGACAATTTCATCACTGTACAACTTGTTACTATACTCTCAGTTTTAAATTACTATCTAATTATGCGCATTAGATAAGTATAGAGGAAGAAGTAGAAGCCACACTGGTGGCTCATGTCATTAATCCTAGCTAATCAGAAAGATGAAGTCTGAGGATTGTGGTTTGAAACCAAACCAAACAACAAAAATAGTCCATTAGATTCTGATTTGAAAGCAAACAACAAAAGCTAGAAATGGAGCTGTGGTACAAGCAGTAAAAGGCTAGCCTTGAGAAAACTAAAACAAAAAGGTAACAAATTCTGGGACAGAGCCAGGCCCTGAGTTCAAGCCCTATTATTAGCACCAAACAAATGAATGATTGAATTAGTTAATTAATTAATTAAAAATAAATTAAGTGGTCACATGTTGATAGGCATGGTGACTAGATTGTGCATTATTTCGTAGTAAGGCAAATAATAATTTGCACTAATCACTAATATTTAATTTGAACGTTTTTGTACAATAAACCCTGAATTTAGCATGCATGTATATGTGTGTGTACATGTGTGCACATGTGTGTATGTGTATATGTGTGCATGTGCTGTTGCAATGTTGCTTGCCCATATCGACAGGGTGAGGTTGAAAAGAGCTAACTGTGTTTCAATGTTTTTATTTATCACTGTTCTGTCATGTCATTTCAGTTGGACAACCTTTCTGTACATTTTATTTGTCAAATAATAACATCATCAGAATCAAATCATTTACAACATTAAGATAGATAAAAGAGACTGCTTACAGCTCTTTTATATGTTGGGTGAGGAGATAAAGACATAATTAGGTGCTAAGTCATTGCTGTAAGATGACTGTCACTACAAAATATGTATTTGATCTCTTAAAGTGGTTATAATTTTAAGATATGCTCATGGAGTGAGTTTGCCCGACTTGACCAAACAGGTATTACTCTCTGGTTATTCCATGAAACACAAGGTGGATAAACTCTTTCTTGCTTTCTGTTGAAAATAACTGTCTTTGTAAGATCATATCTATTCTCACTAAGAGATAATCAACCCAATAATTTTACGTTTGAATATCTCATTATAATAACTGCAAATAGGTATTGTGGATATGCTTGTTAGATATTACTTTCAAAAACAAACAAACAAACAAAAAAAGCATATTTCGTCTCCAAAGTGTGAATGTATTAGAAGTTGTTTTGAACATGCAAAGGGATCTTCACTAATGGTTCTTTTGTGGGAGTAACTACAGGAACTTAACAAATAAGGCTTTTTCAATATCTTTTCCAATATAAATAACATTGCAGAGTGAGTCTTGCAATTTCTGAAAAGCCTTTGAATATTTTAGTATTATTTCAGCTCATTGACTATAGAGCTAAAGACATTTCTGAAATAAATATTGTTAAGGTCTGAAAATGTAAGTGGGCATATAGGCTTTTATATGCATCGTTTTATGAAAATCAAGTTTTTATAAAACTAAATGAAATAGAATAAAAGAATGTAAGTGAATTTGTTAAGCTAATTAATTATTAATATAACTTTGTTTTCTATTAACACAGTTTTTTGAATGAAGATGATGCAGTTAAATTATTTCCGTTGTGTCCCTTTACTTCAGATACTTTTAGAATCTTTAGTTATAGTTGTGAATTTGTAGTATAAATAAAGGTTTTAAAATGATTAGGAAAAAAATAAAAAATAATAAATGACTAGGAATAATCTTGTGTTTTGTGTCCTACTCCAAAGAAAATGAGTTATTTTCACGTGTAAATAATTTATAATTGAATCTTCAGTATCATAAGAATTTTTTTTAAATGCAGTAGTATTGATGACTTTTTAAACCAATAGTATTCACAAGTTGGAGAGTCTTTAATTCATACTTAGGTCTTGGTGTCTATGATTTTTAACCTCTCGTTCCTAATATTAATGGTAGGTCACACTGCATTTTTGGTATATGAAAGGTAAAATATTTATCTGGGGTCAAAGGTGATTTTTATATCATTCTTGCTTTAATAGTATTTTAAAGTAGTACATTTCTCTCAAAATTTTGGTTATAAAAAGCAATCAAAATACTTCTCATAGTAAACAACTTACGTGAGCTACAATGTGGAAATGATTGGTCCATAAGACATGCAGTCTGTTTCCATCTGGAATTAGGCAGGTCATTCTTTCAGTAAGACTGTGTTAAACAGAGATGGGGTCCCCAAACAGTGCAGTGTTGAGTCATGGGATAGAATATGATTTCTACTATTTTGAGCTAGAAATCAAGAATGTTATACTTTAGCAGTTCCTTTCACCAGGGAGGTATAAATTGATTATGAACTTGGAGCTTTCATATTAAAGCTACCTATTTTCTAACAAAGATAAAGTGAAATATTATTAGAGTGTACACAATAATTCTGGGAAAATTTCCTAGAATTAGTAGACTAAGTGCTGGTTTATTAGTCATAAAATAAAATGAGGAAATTTGATACAGTGGGAGATGGGCCACAGGCTAACTCTTACCATGTGTGCAATGTGGTACTAGTAATTCCAACTCTGAAGACTTCCATATCATCATCTGAGAATTAAAAATAGAAGTAGTTCCACTTCATGGGATTATTGTGAGGATTAAATTAGATACCATAGGTAAAGTTCTTGGAAAAACAATCAGTCAGCATTTGATACTTTCTACCTGTTATTTTATCATGTGATGAATTCTAACATTTTTACTGTGATTTTTATATTGTGTCTATTTAGAATATACAATGTGATGTATTGCTATTCATTGCACTGGTCACTTTTCTGTTATTATGAGGAAAATACCTGCAAAGAATATTTCTGAGGAGGAAACTATTATATTGACTCATGGTTTAAGAGAACGCAGTTTAAGATTAGATGTCTCCATTGTTTTTAATTATATTTTCATTAAATAGTTGCTCAAAAGAATTTCCATTCCGCAAATCAGTTTATAAGTACAATGGATCTTTACATAACTTTCCACAACCTTCTAAACCTCACCTCACTTTCATTTTTTCTACTTACACACTATCTGCATTGAATATTATGCCTTCACTCTCTTCCTCCATAACTCTCTCTATTCCTTCCCTTTTACTTCCACTCACATCTTCCAAGTGATAGTTTCCTGGTATTCATTTTGTTGGATTAAAAGTTCAATTTTATAAGAAATTACTCCTTTTAAATACTCCTCTGCAAATAGCATGCTTTGGTTAATACTATTATGTAATTGTAACCACTCTGTAGGTATTTTCACAATAAAAATATTCTCAGTTGTATGGTCAATAGATTTTGAAAAGGATTCCATGACTTTATGAAATAAAAACAGAATCTTAATTGGGTGTACTGGCACTATTGCCTCCCTAGATTTAAAATAAGATCTTAGACTATTACCTCAATCCTTATACAAAGATAAAAAAAAGATTATCTAACTAAATGTGAGATGTAAAAACCTATAAAACATAAGTGTAAAAATTCATGACATTGGATCAGTAAAGGTTTGTAAAAAATGATAAAGAGAGCATTAGTGGGTAAAGAAAAGCAAGAATAAACTGGATAATATCAACTGAAAACTTTTCATAATTCATAGGACAATATAATAGAAGTGAAAAAATATCCAACAGATAGAGGGCACGTATTTGTTAATGCTACACTGTTAATGCTACAATGATTTTGAGTCTAAGTATTTTTATATTTTCTAATTCTAAATAACTTTTTTCCCGAATAGGTTATTTCTTTAAAGAACATATGCAAATTAATAGTCAATAGGAGAAGCATATGAAATAAGTTCCTCTTTATTATCTAAGAACAAATCAAAAGAAAACTCACTAGTATGACCATAATATAAATAGATTACACAAAATATAGTAATGCATTTGTGGAGAAATTGATATACTCCACATAGCAAATCAATTTGTATAATACTGCAATCATTATAGCAAGCAAATTTTCAAATGTTCAAAGAGAATTGTATAGGATCTTCCACCTTAGCTTATAAATAAGGAGTCAAATTCAGTTTGTTGGTATGAATTTACAAATAGTTTCATGCAGAAATAAAAATAAATTTTAACTACTGGCTCTACGGTCTGTGTCCTTTTAAGGTAACTATAGATATGTAAGTAGAATTATGTAAATTGGGTCATGTGTTTACAGCTGTACTGAAGAAATACTCTTAATATATCATTGGAAACTTTGGTTATTGAATACTATCGATATGAGAATGTTATTGAACTAATCACACTTGGTTGAAAACTATAGCTTAGTCCATCAAAATGTGGAAATTAATAATTTTATTTATAAGAAAAAAGGCTGAGAAGTTGGCTTAGTGGTTGAAATTCATATTGATAAAATTTTGAGATATGAATGTGAAGCCATGAAATTCTGGATCCATGAATTCAACAGATCCTGTTGATTTTAAATGCTGGGAACAAATGCTTTTATCCTGAACTTAGAAGAATTATACAGATATAATTCTCATGAACTTTACTTAGAAGTATTCTGTGAATATTTTTGAAGATTGTTTTAGCCAGGTGATTAAAGATTGAACTACAGCATAGACAAGCCTAATTTATCCTTCAGTTCCAATGAGTGACACATGTGTCCACATCAGTTTGGAACTTTATTGAAATATCTTTAGATATGTTTGGATATCTTATCAGCCTAATCATTATAAATGTAGGACAAGTAACACCAAGTATTAGGTTGAACATACATCTTTACTGATGTGACTGAAGACTCCTCGAATTGATTCTTCTTTAGAATAGAAAATGCCTCATTAACCATTGACAAATCGTAACTGACATATATTCTATTTAAATCTAATTTTTGTTAGGGATATCTCCATGCTGTAATAACCCTGTCAATCAACCTGCCACAAATTCTTATATATAGGAAGTGCTCTTATAAACTTCAAGCTTTTATTGAATGGAAGAGTTCAGACATTACCCTCACCAGTAGGATTAAAAGCCTAAAAATATCAGACATTTTGTGTTACTGCCTTTCTTTCATTTTTTCATACACATTGGCAAGTAGGGAAAGATTCTGATGTAACAATAATACAATTTTGACTTGTATTAACACAACATCTAGGAACTGGTTACTTACAAATTAGCTCCAAAATTTCTGGATATTTATATTTCTCCTAGGAAAACTAATGAGCTCCAAGCAAATGTCCCTAGGGAGCCTTACACTTTTAATATCACTGTTTGTCTCAAAATGATTTAAATTTAAATTCTACACCCTCTAATGTGGGCATAGTGTTATACTGTGGAACTTTTCTCCTCAGAGAGTGAGTACTACCCTATTGCTTAACATAGACAAAGTACCTTCATACATAGACTGTCATGTGCAAAGAAGAAATAGTAGTTGAACAATGTTCTCAGCAATTTGTAAAAATGAAATGGAAATAGAGCAACCATCAACTCAAAAGGAATGTGCAAAAAAGCGAAAGGCACAAAGTAGAATGTGCCAAGGAAATGCTGAAGTATAATTTCAAATTATGTGCTCAGGTGTGAGGATGTGTTCAAAGTATTGATTCAGAGAATTTAGTTGGATATCTTGGGGAAAAAACTGCTTTAAACTATTCTGGGATAATTGTACAATAGAAGCCCCTAACTCTGACTCTAATCAGCCACAACATCATCAATTTAGGGACTATTTTTCCAAGTGCTAAGTGAGAAAAAGAGGGCTAATCACAGTTAGTGTTCAGGTTGAAGTAATGGAAATCACCTAAATTTTCTTATAAAATCTACATTTATTTTAGAGCATTAAATTAGAGAAAAGCCAAGTAAATATTATGCATGTTCCTAAATTAAGAGGTACTTATTATATAGTTCTCTTTTTTAACTTGGAAATTATAGATTATATCTTTTTATTCTCTAACTTGGTTCAATGATCTGCTGTCTGTTATTTCTTCTCTTCCCCTTCTTTTGCCCGTCTACTTACATAATTTTTATTTAAAGAGACAAACTTGAGCTTGCATTTCTAAATTCTCCTAAATTATCTGAATTTCTTCATACTTCTGGCAGCCTCCTTAATCTATCTCAAGGGAATATTTTGTCACTACCATTTTTATCCTATATGATATCTTCCTGCCTAATTCAGTGCAAAATATACATTAGACTCATCCAGATATCTCAACACTTGTACCAACATAAAAGACTATGTTACTTAGAAATCATTATTTTAGTATACCTGTGGAGGTGGCATCTGTAATTTTTGAATGACCCTAACTGATACTTACATGCAATCATGTTTTAAACCAATATACCACTCAGAAGAATGAATCACTAAAATGTGGTACGCACACACACACACACACACACACACACGGTGGAATTCTATGCTTCCAATTCATAAGGAAATGGAAAGACTTGGAAAAATCCTTCTAAGTAAAATAAGCAAGATATAAAGAAAAAGATCCCATGGTTTCCCTCATGTGTAATGAGTAGGAAATGTCTAGGGTAGTCTTAGCAGATGAGCAGAATGGCTCAATACCTATGTATATGTGACCATATAAGTGGATGATGAGTAAAATGAACTCCTAGTGTTCCCCTATGGTTTATCCCCTGCTGTATTTAATTTCAGTATCCTGTGTATTGTATACATATTTATCTTAATGTTGCAAAGGAAGAGGAACAACAAAATGGCGACACAAAAGACAAAGGGCAAACCAATGCAATAGCAATACTCAGAAGACAACATTTTGGAAATTTACATTACTACTTATGAGGGGTATTGTGAATGAAAATTGTGATTAAAATGAGAGGGAGGGGGTTAAAAAGTTCGACATGTTATGTATTCTTTACCTTTCAATTACTGCAACCCCTTTTATATATTAAATGGACAATAAAATAAAATTTAAAAACAAACTACATAAAATATAATTTCACTGTATTGGCATAGTAAATATTATTCTATGTGTATTACCTTTTTAAAAAAATGAACAATATTTGGCTTCTAATTTGAATTAATTGTCCCTCTCTTTATCAGAGGGTCATCAACTTGAATGTTATCAAACTATACAAAATTTTCAGAATATACTTGTCATTATTTTGAAAAAAACATTATTTTAGTATTGTCTCATACTACATAGAAAATAGTTCAATTTTCTGGAAAGTCCTAACTTTTAAAACTAAATATTTGTTGATAGGAGAGAATATATGTGATCTTCAAAATTCCTATGACTACTAACGACTCATTTTCAAATTCTGAACATGCCATACCAGAGATATTTAAAACAGTGCCTGTATGCATTTTATTTAATTCCACAAAAAATGCAGTTTCCAATGGGGCGTTACATAGTTAAAAGTCAACAGAAAAACTAGCCACATTCTGGTAGAAGATAAAACTATGAAGTATCTATAATAATTAATTCCTCTAGAGTAAACATTTGTTCATCAGAGTAAGCTATTATTTTTATGACAATCAATCCCAACATTTTATGCAGTGAAGTCATTCTAGCCCAACACTTTCCAAATTGTAAGGTGCACCTTAAAATTCCCTAAATTCACAGCATGACTAGCTTATCATTATAGTGAAAAAATTCTACACTTCTGATAATGAAATGCCCTTTCGATTGCTGAAAAAACACTACACTAAACTTTGCTGCATCGTTTTACCTCAAGTGGTATTCTTGAGATCAGAAAACTTGCAAATATTACTTCTACTCATCTTTTTATCTATCATAGATATTCAGGAGGCTATGATCTGAATATTATGGTTCAAAACCCACCCAGGCAGGAAGGTTCCTTAGATTCTTATCTTCAATAAACTGCTCAGGAAAAGCCAGACACAAGTGTTACTGAGTTTCGAGTGGTAGATCAGTAGCCTTGACAAAAAACAGGCTCAGGGACAGTGCCCAAGCCCAGCGGTTAAGCCCTAGGACAAACAAAACAACAAAAACAAAATGAAAACAAACCCCAAACCTAGCATTTTTCTCATTGTATGCAGAGGTACGTAATTAAGGAAATGTCTTCCTGTGTTATGTATAGGTAGAAGAAAAAAGATGTCGCACAATAACTCTCTTCATACCATGTTACACCAAAGCCTCAAAACATTGCTCTTTTTCTAAATTTATAAATTAATATCATCCATTTGTTGGCAACCGTTTCTAGCATTATCATGTTATACATGAACTGTTGGAATTATCTATTAATTAAGTCCTTTAACTCGCTTGAAAGAATATTCTAGACAAATAGAATGCCAGAATAATTTGTAAATTAAAACTTCTACTTAAAAAGAATTTTGTAGTATCCTGTAGAATATAAAATTACAAACAAAACATGTTTATTTTAAATCTAAATTCTCATTTAGCCAGGTTTACAAAGTCCTACATTAGAAAATTTTGCTATTTCTCCAGGATTAAGCTTTTGTAATCCTTCATCATTTCTGTGGAAACCAACAGAATGATGCTTACTTTTTAAAATTTTTGGTTTGGAATCATGAGCTATTTTGCATCTAGGAATGTTCTGTAATGAAGAGAGCATTTAAAACATGACTGAGGATGATATATGGGTTGCATTTCAATAGGAAACTTGACTTCTCAAAACATAATGACAAAATTAGCCCTAACTTCCAACTGTGAATTCCTGTCTTGTTTTTTGGTTTGTTTTATTGAGCAAAATTATACTAACTAGTTAGGAGAAGGTATCACTATGTAATCCACTCTCTAATCTCCTGTCTTAATCTGAATGCTAGAATTTCAGGCTTGTATCACATTGTCCTACCATAGTTTGTTGGTTTATTTAACCTAGAAGCATACTAGTAATTCTGAACTTCTCCGATGATCTTATCCACTAGACTGACTGCTCAAAGTGTTTCTGTACAATTTTCAAAGATGTTCTAACATTTGACACAGGGTATGAACATTTTCAGGTGCACCTGCAGGGGTCTCTGATTCATTCCTCCATGGATCCTCCATGATGATTACTTGCCTCTCTTACTGTGTCTGGTCCCTATCTATGTAATATTCTCAACCTTTTTTGGGGAAAGTTCACTTGAGGAGTTTCTAATATTGAAAATTAGGACTTGATTATAGTCTTACTCAGGACATATTTTCTATTATTTTCTAACTTTTCTACACATTCTGAGAGTTGTTTCATATGTGTGTTTGCACATGTAAGTGCTTCTGTGTGTATGTGAATGTGAATGTTTGTATGTATGTATGCAAAATCCTCAAGCTCTTATTCAGCAATCTTGCTCATGACTAGTATTACATCACTTGAGCCATTCTTCTAGTGTAACTTTTGGCTGGTTAATTACAGGTAGTGTTGCAAAGACTGTTCTGCCCAAGCTGGATTCAAACTTAACTTCCCAGACTCTTTTACATTCTTAGTTTTTATTTTTTCCAGTAGTATCATGTTTTAAACTAGAAACACTTTCGTGAATGTAAAGTCTAACCTGTAGCCCAGATTTTTAACTCAAGAATTCATACAAAGTTAGATGAACATACACATATATCCTGAGTGTACACTGCTAGAAATGGGATCTTGAGCCGGGTACTGGTGGCTCATGCCTATAATCCTAGTTACTCAGGAGGTTGAGATCTGAGTATTGCAGTTCAAATCCAGCACCAGTAGGAACGTTTTCTGAGTCACTTATCTCAAATTAACCACCAGAAAACTGGAATTCACACTGTGGCTCAAGTGGTAGAACTCTAGCCTTGGGTTTAAGACCCACAACCATCAAAAAAAGAAAGAAAGAAAAAGAAATGTGATCTTAGCCACTAGTTCATTGCTAGTATAATTCCTGCTCTCTCAACATGGCCTTTTTTTTCCAGTTAAGTCCATGCTTTTATATCTGACTTGCTTTGGGAACAGAATTATTCTTCCATACTACGTTATTACAAATTTTCATGATTAGCTACCATGATTTAGATCTAGTAGAAAACAAGAGTGGCCTCATCCTTCATGTTCCACTTAGTAGTAATGCTTTCTCTATATCACTCCCATAGATCTACTTACTGGCTTTGAATTTATTGTTTCAATGTTGTCTTATTTGCAGAGTCTTCTGTAGTGTATTGAACTATTAATCTTAAGCACAAAACTTCTTTTTCTTGTATTATTCCTATTGTTTCTCCTACTGTTAACTTATGTACACTTGGGAAATAATGCACAACACACACACTCACAAAGAAATGTTTCTGAGTACCTTCTTCCCACTTAAAATTGGTCTTAATTACAGTGCAATTAGGAAATTTGAACTTAAACTACTCCAGGAATTTTTTTTCATTTTTTTTGTTGTAAAAATGGTGTAAATAGTGGTTAGAGTTACATAAATAAGTAAATGAGTACATAATCTATCAAGCACTGCTACCTTCTCTTTTGTTTTTCTCCTGCCATCGCTTTCCTCCCCACCGCCCCAACTCCCTTCTCCCCTCTTCAAGTAGTAAAGTTCATTTTCGACATAGTGCCTTGTACAACTCATTGTTACAATGGGTCATACTGTATCCTTTTTTCAGCATTTTGTTATTTCCCTTCCCTTCCCCACATTAATAAAATGTATATGCAAGGTACAGGTTGCCGACAACAAATATAGTGAAATCAGGGCGTATATCATGGAGGAAGAACATAGAAGAGAAACAAAAAAAATTACATACTACATGTTAAATACATTAAAAATAATAGCAAGAGAGAAAAATCAAGTTGTGTCACTATCTTGGGGTACATTTCACTTAACATCATCTTATATGGCCATGTGTACATGGATAATGTTTTATAAGCCATTTAAATTCCATATTTTCTCTTTAAAAAGTTATTCCTGAAACACAAGTTACCTCATGTCCAAAGATGTACTTGTGCTATTTCAATGAAACCAGAAAATATTAATTTTACTTGGAACAGCATCATAGATTGTTACTGGAGGTAAGTGGAAGGAACTGTTACTGGAAGTGGAAACTGATCCCAAGAGAGGAATTCAACATAGAGAAATGAAAAAGTTCAAGTTAAATTGTGCTGTCCTTTTTATGGTACAAGAAAAGAATCCAAGGCCTGAAGGAAACTCTGTCCCTTACCTTTTCGAGTGTGTCCTTTATTCATATAAAGCTTGTCTGTAAGCTTCCAGTTGGGAGTATTACAAAAGGAAACAATATGCCATTTCAAGGCCAGCATAGAATAAAAGGAAATAACTTTGTTTTAAAAGTGTTCTACTGCAAAGAAACAAAGACATGGAGGTTTTAAAGTGTCTTATGCACGGATATTTCTCTCCTGAGATGATTCTCCTATTGTAGAAGTCAGTTATCCATTTCTTTATTCTGGTCCTGGGTCCTCCACAGCAATAAGGATTCCAAAAAGCAGGACCCAGTGAGTATAATCAGCAAAAGGAGCCTCTTCTCAAACCAGTGCTTTAAGGATGGTCCTAAAGAAATATGTGGGTTTTTCATTTTCTTGTTTGTTTGTTTACTTTGTGCTGGTTCTGGGGCTTGAACCAGAAGGTGGACCCTGTCCCTGTACAGTTGTCTTTCCTGCCCACCTGCCCCCTAAACTACTACTCTACTGCTTGAGCTAAAACTCAAATTCTGCCTGTTTTAGTGCTTAATTACAGATAAGAGTTTGACAGGCTGTCCTGCCTGGGTTGACTTTGAACTGAGATAGTAAGAAAGCCAAGTGACATCAACTGTATGGACTTCTCTTTTGAAACAAGAATTATTAGATGAAGTTTATAATAAAGTTAATATTTGACAATTTTTAAAAGAAGAGAATATGTCAAGCAAAAAGCCATAACTTAAATAACTCAGTAAAAGTAGGTGCACTGAATCATTTTGGAATTATTTTTTCTGTTTGGGAAGATTACAATTGACTTCGTTGTTCCTTTTGGGGAAACTTGAAGTCATATTTGCAGTTTTTTGTTGGTCATGGGGCTTTAACTCTGATGCTGGGCCCTGTCCCTCAGCTCTTCCACTCAAGTTGAATGCTCTGCCACTTGAGGTACAGCACCACTTCAGGATTTCTGGTGGTTAATTAAAGATAAGAGTCTCATGGATTTTCCTGGCCAGTCTGGTTTTGAACCACTATCCTCTAGTCTCAACTTCTTGAGTAGGTAGGATTATAGGCCTGAGTGACCAGCATCCGGCTTATATTTGCATTTATGTGCACTTAATGACACTATGTAGACAAACAATGGAAATTTGAATCAATGATGACATTGCAGCTTTTCAGAAAAATTGAGGTAGCAATAAAAATATCCTCCTTTTCCATGTTGTTACATTAATGACTCGTGTTATGGGACTCTTACATTAGCATCCTCTGTTGTCTGCGTATGTGGACTTAGTATCAGAAATGACTGAAGATTTTAGAAAGCAAAGGAGTTCAGGAATGAAAGAACAGCATAGAAGGATATACCATTTATCACACAGAGATTAAGAACTAGCCTAAAGAATTAGAATGCTAAAGACAATGAGGAATAAGCCTAGTTGATAACTAGTTCTTCAATAACCAAAAATGGTTCTCTAGAACAGATTGTGGTATAACTTAATTATTATCATTTATTCCTTCCATGTGAAGTTATTCCTTCTCTTTTGTCAAAACTATTAATTAGTCTATTCCTTTTTGATGCTATAACTTACCAAAAAGATTTCCAAATCTCACGTAGACTACCCTTCTCATTATGATTAGAAATGTCGGCTCAAAACCTGGAATCTTTGAATTTCCAGGATTAATCTCCACCTGATATCTAAGCACATTCTTGGCATTAAATTGCCATGACCTATTAACAGAACATTGTTTTTTGTTTTTTGGTTTTTTGTTTTTTTTTTTTTTTTGGTGGGGGGGTGTCTGGATGCGGAGCCTGAACTCTGGGCTTGGGCGCTGTCCATCAGCTCTTCAGCTCAAGTCTAGTGCTCTACCACTTGAGCCACAGCGTCACTTCAGGCTTTTTTCTTTTTGCTTATGTGGTGCTGAGGAATCGAACACAGGGCCTCATGAGTGCAAGGCAATCTATACCACTGAGCCACCTTCCCAGCCCTTTTGTTAAATAATAGTATTCTAATATAGGTAAAATAAATTACGGACTATTGTTAGGCATCAGTTGGAATGATCAATTTTATATTCCAAGTATGGGTTATTTATTTTGCATTTACTAGCTAAATGACTTTTTGCCAATCTTGGGACTTAAACTCAGGGACAGGGAACTGTTTTTTTGTTTGTTTGTTTGTTTGTTTTGGCTCCAGGCTAGCACTTTACCACTTGAGGCACAGCTCCACTTTCAGTGTTTCTTTTTCTATTTATGTGGTACTGAGGAATCAAACCTAGGGTTTGATGCATGCTAAGCAATAACTGTTCCATTAAGCCACATTCCCAGAGCCCTAAAAAAATTCTTTTCGTTTTTATATTAATAAGTTTTTTTATTGTGAAAATACCGTACAGAGGGGTTACAATTTTATGAGCAAGGTAATGAGTACATTTCATAGCAATCATTGTTGCCCCCTTCTTCCCCTTACCATCCCTGCCATCGATTCTCCCCCTCCCACCCCGCCAAAGTTGTAAAGTTTGTTTTTCAACATAACCTCTTATACATCTCATTGTCGCAATTAGACTTGATTAAGATGGCATTACTTTTTCATTTCGTTACTATGTATTATAATTTAGGCCAGGTGGTAGAAAAAGAAGTGGAAAACAATACTAAGTCCAGTAAGGCTGACATTCCTATCACATCACAAAGTAAGTACAGTGTTAAGGCCAGCAGGACGCATAGGGCTGATGCATGTGACATTATTATGTAAAACACTATTGGTCATCATCTCCGACATCCATAACATTCTGCTTCCACTTTCAAGAGAAAGAGGCAAATATCTAAGCCTTTTTAATTGATAGAGTGTGTTTCCTAGGAAAGAAGAAGGAGGATGTGGAAGGTGATGGTGGAAAAATATGTATATTGGCTCTCTGTCCACATTTTTTGCATTTTTAAAAAGTGCTATTGATGAACTCCCTCTTACATGTAATTGACTATACTGTCTTCACAAGATGCAGAGAAATGAAACATTTATTCTGGTGGATAGTAACATATATTAACAAAATCCATTTCTGGAAAAAGGATACTAGGTAAGAAAGTATAAAATATTGTCTATGAAATGGTTTCTTTTCTTGGAGAATAAATGGTAGTATTGAAATGCTTACTCCAGCTTTCTTGGAAATTTTATGCTGTCTCAGTATCAAAATGTTCTCTAATTCCTGTAACATCCAAGCATAAAAGACATGATTTGAAGGTCTCAGTAGTTTTAGAAATAAAGGTACATAATAGCTTCCTTCTTGTAGAGACTTGTGATAGCGAGTATGATTGATTATATTATAGTTCTCTTTTTTTCCCCCTCTTTATCTCAAGTGTTGTATATCTGGTCATATTACTCTATGTCCTGCATCAGCGTCCTGTTGGTGAGACTTACCTGTACTTTGCAATGTCAAGCTGGGTCATGTGACTTACATCAGCTTACAAAAATGAACCAGAAGTAGTGAAAGGCTATTTCTAGGGGAAGATTTCTGTCTCATTGTCTGTGTTTAATAGCTGAATTGTTTTCCCTTATCTATAAAAATAGCATAGTTTCAAAATGAGTCTTCTTTCAACTTATATACTGGAAGAATATATCATGTGAAATTGAGGCAAAACTCAAATACAGCCTCACCATATAACAAAAGCAGAATTAAGCTAATGTTAGAATATGATATTAAGATGTTAGTTTCTTATATTTTATACCTTTATGATAGTTGACTATAGCATACTAGAATTTAATAAATACCAAACAAGATATAAACAAATAGATATGATTTCCTGTTGGACATTATTACAATTTTTTTATAAATAAACATTCTCCATGTGATCATTTATGGGGTTATCTATTTTCTATAGATGGGTTTAATCATTTTAGATCATTGTATCTAATATCCATAATCATTATCCAGACCTTGTGATTGAGGTGAGGAAGAACAAAATATCTAGATTTCTCCTTCTCTTTTCCTCTTCTCCTTTTTGTAGTGTGAATTCTAATCCTTTCTCCAAATTCTCCTATTAATAAAGGAAGAATGGTTGTGGATATCAAGCAAAAGGCTTCAAATCAAGAATTTCATACTTTCCGGGAGGAGGATGGGAAGGGATGGGAAGGAGAAAAAAAGGAGGAGCTACAATGCTTGATAAGAAATGTACTCATTATCTTGCCCATGTAATTGTAATCCCTCTGTACAGTATTTTCACAATAAAAAAATAGATGAGAAGGGGTACCAAGATGGTGAAGGTCAGTACGGAAACGCCACAGCTCTCCCCAACCCAAAAGAGAGTTCAAGTTCCAATGCTTAATCTCCCCAAGAGACTGACAACAACAAAAAGATGAACACCCAGAGAAAAACAGAAGGTGGAAAATAACAAAAAAGAAAGAGAGAAAAAGAAGAATTTCAGAACAGAGGAGCAGGAAGACCCCTCCCTCAACCTTTACTGGTCGCGCAGCAGCACACCAAGCCATGGCCAGACCACCCAGCAGGGGCTGTCCAAGTCCCAGAGATACAGGAGTTTGTCTGCAGATAACCTGCGCAGAAGCAGCCTGAGGTACTAGTGTCAGACCCACTGATCGTGATGAACGGAGAAACCTCCTAGCCGGGAGCTTGAACAAAGATCCCACCCCTCACTCTCCATCTGAGCAGAGAGGCTCCATCCCACCAAAGCCCCTCAACCCCATGGCAGGAACCCCAGAACTACATGGGACTCCCACCGAACACCAGAGCAGAAGACATGCAAGGAACTGGTGCTGATCCAGAGAGTGCAAATGCAGACAAACCCCAGTGCTCAGAACCTGCACGGAGGCCCCTCCCCCACCCCTCGGGCAGAGGTTAGAGGCCCATCTCATGGTGCAGACCCAAACAGCATCAAATTAGGCAGAGACAGAAGAGAATCACACAGAGCTACCACCGCCCAGCCCAGCCCACATATACCTCAACTGAACTCTGATTGGAAAGGCAACCAACGACCTACATCACACAGAAACAACTAGCTCCAGGGTGAGTACCCCGCAGGGGACTCTGTATCCCTCAAGAGAGACCAGGGATGGTGGGAATCCCCAGACCATGAGCCAGACCTCCTACCCCAACACCTATACCACAGGACCCACTAAAACTGGGAACCGTTCGAGAGCTCCACCAAACTGTGTAGCACACTCAGCTGACCAGGCTACAGCAAGAACGCCCTTGGAAGGGAGCTTAAACGCCCAAGCCAGGAACAGCACCCCTGGGTCAAGATACCCAATAGTGGAAGAAATTTGAACTGTGTACCCCAGGCTGTGTAACCTAGGTGGGATACACAGCAGCACATCTCCAACCCGCGTTCCCCAGCCCTTGGGCCGGGACCAGGCCTGGGGATCTAGTGCCTGAGCAACACAACCAACCTTTCCCAACTGAAGTCAGAAGCTGAGCATAAGCCTCAGCAGAGGGGAGAAAACAAGGAACTGCACCCACTGGGAAGCACGCCTGTGAGAGCAAAAGACCAGGGGGGCTCAGGACAAGAGAAGCCCAAACCCCACCAGAACCCGACCCATATATTCTAGGTTATTAGACAACACAGGCCACCAGGACCTGATAATAGGCAGGAGCTCAGGCTGGTAAGGTGGCTCAGCAGTAGAGTGCTTGTGTTGGGTGCATGAGGTCTTGGATCTGATTCCTCAGCACCACATAAGCACAAAGGGTCAGAAGTGGTGCTGTGGTTCAAATGGTAGGATGCCATCCTTGAGCTTAAGATCTGAGTGACAGTGCCCAAGCCCAGAGTTCAAGCCCAAAAACCAGCCTTTCCTCCACAAAAAAAACCATCAGGAGCCCATAGCAGACTCCAGCATCTGAGAGAGTTCATCCAACACAACCAATCTTGGCAAGAGCACCCGTAGGAGCAAACAGGAGCAGTCTAGGCCGCTCAACCCTTCCAATGACGAGAGCTGCCAGTGATCTACAGCAAAGAGCTGTGAACCCTATGTGGGTCAGACCAGCAGCTGGAGGTCGGCCCCCAACAGAACTGAAATCAGGTACAAACTCTCTCTACCAACACAGAAACAACAACCAAGCAAAGTCAGACACATATTGACCAAAACAAAATTTCAGATTAGTCTCCAATAATCCTGGACCCACATGGGAAAGTCACAGAGAAAAATTACAAGATTTATTAGTAGCCAGGATAGCAAAGGTATCCCCAATAGCCAGCAGCTACACAGGGGAGAGCCCCAGTGAGAGCAAAGCAGGAATGAAAGACAAAAGCTACATCCAAGGGATGCTGGAGACAATGACTCAAAAAATAAAGCGAGAAATAGACCAGAAATTAAAGAACACAGGGACAAACTATCGAAAGAGATGCAGGATCTCAAACACGAGGTACACACAAAAGTAGAGGAAGTACACACCTCACTCAGAAGTGAGAAAAATGCCAAAATAAAGGCAATACATACCTTATTAAGAGGTGAGATCAGTACTTTGAGAACCAACACCAAATCCATAAATGAGTCCATTTCTTCCTTGCAAACCACAATGGAAGCCAAAGTTAACAGAGTGAACGAAATGGAATGTAGAGTGTCAGATACAGAAGACAGAATACACCAACTGGACCAAACAATGACAGATATGGAAACATCACTTAAATTATGCCCAAGGGAAATTCAAGAGCAAGCAGATAGTGCCAAGAAATTTAACCATTGTATAATTGGAGTGGACGAAGGTGAGGAATATCAAAGCAAGGGAATGCAACACCTATTCAACAAGATAATCAGTGAAATTTTCCCCATCTCAAAAAAGAACATCTTACCTACATAACAGAAGCATATAGAATACCTAACAAGCAAGACACCAGGAGAAACACTTCTAGACACATTATAGTAAAAATGATAGACCTGAATAATAAGGAAACCATCTTGCATGCAGCAAAAATGAAGAAGGAGCTATAATAAACGGGAAAAAATTAGAATCACTGCAGAACTCTCCACACAAACACTGAATGCTAGAAAGGCCTGGGAAAGTACCATATGAGCCCTGAGAGCCAATAACTGTCAACCCAGACTGATATACTTGGAAAAGCTAGCATTCACATTCGATGGAGAGCTGAAAATTTTTAATAACAAATAAAAACTAAATGAATACATAAACATTAAGCCAGCATTACAAAGAATACTAAGAATGGGAACACAACCTGAAGAAAGCAACCAGGAACAGGGACATGTACCCAGACAGTCATTAATAGAAATGTAACTGAGCAAGCACAGGAGGAAAGGAAAGAAGAAAAACTGAGGGAAATTGGGAATGACAGGGATCAAAATGCATCTCTCTATACTGTCTCTTAATATTAACGGGCTTAATTTGCCAATCAAAAGAAAAAGAACTGCGGATTGGATTAGAAAACATGACCCATCCATCTGTTGACTTCAGGAGACACACCTCTCAGCCAAACATACAAACAAACTCAGAGTAAAGAGTTGGAAAAGGATCTACCAATCAAATGCCCCCAGTAAGAAAGCAAGTGTAGCAAGCCTGATATCTCAGAAGATAAACTTTTCATTATAATCAATACAAAAAGACAAGGCTGGACACTACATATTAATACAGGGAACAACCCAAGAGGAGGACAGTTCCCTCTTATATTACCAACTTATATTCCCCAAACATTGGTGCACCCAGATATGTTAAGCAAATACTCTCAAACTTACAGAATAAAATAGATCCCAATATGATAATACTAGTAGACTTTAACACCCCACTCTCCCCAAAGGACAGGTCTACCAAACAGAGGATTGGAAAAGAAGCTACTGAATTAAGTGAGGCCATACTTCAACGGAATTAACTGACATCTACCGAGTATTTCACCCTAAAACAACAGAGTACACATTCTTCTTAGTAGCTCATGGAACTTTCTCCAAAATAGACCATATCATAGTTCATGCAAGGAACTTAAGCAAATACAAGGGGATCGACTTAATCCCCTCTATCCTATCTGACCACAGTGGAATCAAGCTAGTTCTCAATAACAAAGCATACAGCAGAAATTATTCTAATACATGGAAATTGAACAGCACACTTCTAAGCAATGGCTAGGTAACAGAAGAGATCAAAGAAGAAATAATTTTCTACAACTCAATGAAAATGAAAACACCGCACAAAGAAACTTGTAGGACACATCAAAAGCAGTCCTGAGGGGAAAATTTATTGCCCTCAGTGCCCACATCAAGAAAATAGAGACAGACCAAGTAAATTATCTCATGTTGCAATTAAAATAGCTAGAAAAACATGAAAAAAAATGCAACCTAAATTTACTAGAAGGAGCCAGATAACCAAACTAAGAGTGGAGATTAATGAATTAGAAAATTGTAGAACCATAGCCAGAATTACCCAAAGAAAAAACTGGTTCTTTGAAAAAATAAATAAAATTGATGGACCGTTGGCAAGATTAATTAAAAAGAAGAGAGGAAACCCATATTAACAGGATTAGGGATGCCATAGGAAAATTCACAATACATACACAAAATATCTAAAACAATCTTAATGGACTACTTTCAAAAGTTATACTCTCTAAAGTAAGAAAACCTGGCAGAAATGGATGCATTTTTAGAGAAATACAAGTTGCCCAAACTGAGCAAAGAAGAAGTAAATCATTAAATAAGCCAATATCCTACAACGAGATACAGAAACAATCAGAAGTCTTCCAATAAAAAAAAAAAAGCCCAAGACCAGATGGATTCACAGCAGAATTCTATAAGACCCTTAAAGAAGAACTAATGGCCATAATCCTCAAGCTCTTCAGAGAAACAGAGAAGGAGGGAACTATCCCAAACTCATTCTACGAAGCCAATATCACACTCATCCTCAAACCAGCCAAAGACCCAACCAAAAAAGAGAATTACAGGCCAATTTCCTTGATGAACACAGATGCAAAGATCCTTAACAGGATTCTAGCTAACAGAATCCAGAAACATAAAAAAAAATCATACACTATGATCAGATAGGCTTCTTCCCAGAGATGCAGGGATGGTTTAACATACTTAAGTCAATAAATGTAATCCTACACATCAACACAGCCAAGGTCAAGAACCACATGATTATCTCCACAGATACAGAAAAGGCCTTTGATAAAATTCAACATTCATTCATGGTAAAAGCTCTGGAGAAAATAAGAATAGAAGGAACATTTCTTAAAACAATAAAAGCCATTTATGACAGACAAATAGCCAGTATTATACTTAATGGGGAAATGCTAAAACCAATTCTCTTAAAATCAGGAACAAGGCAAGGATGCCCACTGTCTTCACTCCTCTTCAAAATAGTCCTGGAACCCTTACCCAGGTAAATAAGGTAAGAAAAAGACATTAAAGGGATCCGCATAGGAAAAGAAGAAGTTAAACTATCCCTTTTCACAGATGACAAAATACTATACCTTCACGATCACAAAAACTCCATTCCCAAACTCTTAGAAATCATAAATCACTTCAGCAAAGTAGCAGGATACAAAATCAACCCATAAAATCAGTTGCCTTCCTGTACACTGACAATGTACAAGCAGAAAGGGAGCAACCCCATTCACAATAACCTCCCCCAAAATAAAATATTTAAGAATTAACCTAACCAAAGATGTAAAAGAACTATTTAATGAAAACTATAAAAATGTGGTATATATACACAATGGAATTCTGTGCCTCCGTCAGAAAGAATGACATTGACCCATTTGTTAGGAAATGGAAAGACTTGGAAAAATTATATTAAGTGAAGTAATCCAGGCCCAAAGAAACTTAGGTCCCATGATTTCCCTTATTTGCTAAAACTAGTATATTCTGAGTCAAGCAGAAAGGTCAGATAAGTTGATGTTAGAGAAATGAACCCTAAGATAAGCATTCAAATGTCTTTTTTCTTTCAGGTGATTGTTTCTAACACATTTATAAGATTAGTTCTTTGTTGCTTTGTATGTTCCTGCCCCATGGTGTAACCCCTGCTTTCACTGTATTTGATGTTGATATAATTTGTGGAGGGGAAGAGAAAAAAACAAATTATTTAAATAGGGATACAGGTGGATCTATTGTAACAATGAGATATACAAGTCATTATGTCCAATACGAACTTTACAACTTTGGTGGGGGGAAGGAGGATTGGGTTGGGGGGGGGAGGAGCATGGGAAGAGATGGGAAGGGGAAACAAAGGAGGAGTCTACAATGATTGATAAGAAATGTACTCATTATGTTGCCCATGTAATTATAAACCCTCTTTACAGTATTTTCACAATAAAAAAAATAAATAAAACTATAAAAAGTTAAAGAAAGAAATTACACAAGATACTAGGAAATGGAAAGACCTCCCATGCTCTTGGATAGGCAGACTTAATATAGTGAAAATGGCAATACTGCTTTCAAGTATTTTCATTGGCTATTTTCATTATTGCCTTTGTTCTGGTTTTCTTATCAGGAACACAGGGTTACACAAAAAGATCTTCCTAAGATATAGGATCTTAGGCAGAAAAAAATAAATGTATAATTAAAGATTTTCATCTCTTAAGAGAATAAAAAGGTCAGAAGACATTTTGTTATTACTTGCATGGTTCAGATGACTTGAATGTTTTGGTTGTTAAACTAAGAGGAATACATGTAAAATGTTACAGTTGTTCCAAACGATGATACATTTTTGCTACAATAAGATGAAAACTCTGACAAGGTTAGAGGGCATATCGATTTTGGGGGAGAAGTCTTAATTTTAGAATGCCAAGGTAGATACCTAAAACAGCACTGCCTATCACATATCTGCTAATTTTATACTTATGGCCTATAAGTTTATAAAACTACATAGTTGAATTGAATGAGAAATGTTTGATTTATGCAATTGACTCAAAAACAACTAAAACCTGAAAACACTTCTATATATTTATATAAACTAATATATCCAGTGAGGATTTAAAAATTTTTAGAATATATATTTAACATTCATGTCAAAATATTGTTTATTTGTAAATGTTTATTTTTAATTGTTGTCAGTCGTGGGACTTGAAATCTGGACCTGGACACTGCCCCTCAGCTCTTCAGGTCAAGATTAGTGCTCTACCACTTGAGCAACTAACAGTTTTCTTTTGTCTCATTTGAGGTAAGAGTGTCATGGACTTTCCTGCCTAGGCTAGCTTTGAACCATGATTCTCAGCTCTCAGCCACTTTAGTAGCTGGGGTTACAATCATGAGCCACTGGCGCCTAGCTACAATATGGAAAGAAATCATTAAAATTACACCAGAATTAAACAAATTAGAATCCAAAAATAAAAATTGTAAGAACCAAAAACCAAAGAGTTGATACTTTGAAAAATTAAAAAAATTGACAGATCCTTAGCCAATCTTATGAGAAAAAGAAGAGAACACACTCAAATAAATAAACTCAGGTATGAGAATGGAAACATCACCAGAGTAACAACCAAGATTCAGAACGATATAAGAGAATACTTCTCAAAATATTATGCTAATAAGTTAGAGTGCCTGGCAGAAATAGACGTTTTCCAAGCCAATATCGAAATGCTGAAACAAACCAAGGTGAGTTAAACCATCTTAACTGGCTCATATCAAACACTGAAATAGAAACAGTAATAAGAGACCTCCCATCTCAGAAAAGCAGCTTTACAGCGGAATTCTATAAGGCCTTCATGGCAGAGCTAACACAAATACTTTTCCAACTCTTCAATGGAATTGAAATAGAAAATTCACTACCGAACTCATTCTATGAAGCCATCATAACCCTCATCCCAATACCAGGCAGGGACTCATCAAACAAAGAGAACTATAGACCCATTTCTTTGATGAACATTAATGCAAAACTTCTCAACAAAATTCTGGCCAATCAATTTCAACAATTCATCCAAAAACTCATACAGCACCATCAAACAAGATTCATTTCAGGGCTGCAAAGCTGGTTCAATATACACAAATCAATTAACATAATTCATCACATCAACAGGAGCAAGGATAAGAACCACATGATTATCTCAATAGATGCAGAAAAAAGCATTTGACAAGATCCAACACTCCTTTGTGATGAGGGTTCTGGAAAAATTAGGAATCCAGGGAACATTCCTCAATACAATAAAGGCTGTATATGACAAACATCCAGAATTTTACTTAATGGTGAAAAACTAAAGCCATTTCATCTTAACTCAGGAAGGAGACAAGGATGTCCACTCTCTCCACTTCAATTTAGTAATAGAATGACTAGCTACAGCAATAAGAAAAGAGGCAATAAAGGGATCCAAACAGGGAAAGATTTAATAAAACTCTCCCTCTTAGCAGATGACATTAGCTTGTGTTTAATGAATCCCACGGACTCCACACCCAAATGACTCAAGCTGATTCTAAATTTTGGCAAAGTAATGGGGTATAAAATTAACCCTCAAAAATCAATGGCTTTTCTCTATGGCAGCAATGGGAAAAGTGTGGCTGAAATCAGGAAAGCAACTCCATTTGTAATAGTCCCACAATCAATAATACCTAGGAATTAACTTAACCAAAGAAGTGAAGGACCTCTATAATGAAAAATTTAAAAAACGTGGAAAAAAGAAAATTTTAAAAACGTGAAAAAGGAAATCAAACAGAAATTAGAAAGTGGAAAAACCTCTCATGTTCCTGGATTGGAAGGATATACATCGTGATAATGGCAATAATCCCCAAGGCTATCTTCTAATTCAATGTGATGCCTTTCAATGTTCCCACGGCATTCTTCAACGAAAAAGAAGAGGCAATCCAAAAATTTACATGGAACTATTAAAGGCCCCAAATAGCAAAAACAATCCTTAACAGAAAGAACAATGCTGGAGGAATATCAATACCAAATTTCAAACTCTACTATAAATCCATAGTAATCAAAACAGCTTGATACGTGCACAAGAACAGACCTCAGGACCAATGGAATAGAGCTGAAAACCCAAAAAGGAACCTACAGACATATAAGCCATCTAATCTTTGATAAGGGAGTTAAAAAATTAGAATAGAGGAAAGACAGCCTCTTCAGTAAATGGTGCTGGCAAAACTGGTTAACTACTTGTAGAAAACTAAAGCTCGATCCTTATATAACACCCTGTATCAGAATCAACTCCAAATGGATCAAAGACCTCAGAGTCAAAGCAGACATTCTGAAAACATTACAGGATGGAATAGGAGAAATCATAGGTCTCCTTGGTACAGGCCTAAAATTTCTTAATAGAAACCTAGAAACACAACAAATCAAAGAGAGGTTGGACAAAATGGGATTGCATGAAATTGCTGAGCTTCTTCATGGCAAAGGGTATAGCTAACAAGATCAACAGGAAGACCACGCATTGGGAGATATTCACTAGCCATACAATGGACAAGGGTCTCATATCTAAAATATACCTAGAATAGAATTGAAAACCCAGAAATGAACCCACAGACCTATAGCACTGTAATCTTCAGTAAGGGAGCTAAAAACTAGAATGGAAGAAAGACACCCTCTTCAGTAAATAGTGCTGGAAAAATTGGTTAATCATTTGTAGAAAAGTAAAGATGGATCCTTATATATCACCCTGCACCAGAATCATCTCCAAATTGATCAGATACCTCGGAGTCAAAGCAGACACTCTGAAATCTTTAAAGGATGGAGTTAGAGAAACCCTAGGTCTCCTTTTCACAGGTCAATATTTTCTTAATAGAGACCCGGAAACACAACAAATCAAAGAAAGGTTGGAAAAATGGGATTGCATGGAATTGCAGAACTTCTGCATGGCTAACACATAGCTAGCAAGATCAAGGGTCTCATATCTAAAATATACCTGGAACTCAAAAAATTAAATTCCCCAACAACAAATTTTCAATGAAACAACTGGGCAATAAATGAGTGGGCTAAAGGCCCACTGAAGAGGAAAGAAGGAAGGGCAATAGATACATGAGGAAATGCTCAACCTCCCTAGCCATAAGAGAAATACAAATCAAAACAACATTGTGATATCACCTCACCCCAGTTCCAATGGCTAAATCAAGAAATATAATTGCAAAAGATGCTGGAGGGGATGTGGACAGAAGGGAACTTTACTGCATTGTTGGTAGGAGTGTAAACTTGTTCAACCACTTTCGAAATTAGTATGGAGGTTCCTCAAAGACGCCACATAGAGCTGTCCAATGACCCAGCAATCCCACTTTTGGGCTTTTACCCAAATGATCACAAATAAGACCTTACTAAAGCTACCAGTACAACCATGTTTATTGCAGCATTATTTACCATGGCTAAGATATGGAACCAACACAGATGCCCCTCAGTAGATGAATGGAACAAGAAAATGTGGTATATATACACAATGAAATTCTATGCCTCCATCAGAAAGAATGACATTGCTCCATTTGTTAGGAAATGGGAAGAATTGGAAAAAATATATTGAGTAAAGCAAGACAGCCCCAAAGAAACATAGTTCTCATGGTTTCCCTTACTTGCAATCCCTAGTATACGTCTGAGACAGCAGAAACGTTCAGATAAGTAGATGTTTGATGAAATGAACCCTAAGGTAAGGATTCAAATGGGTTTTTTTTCTTATTATTGTTTCTAACATATTTATAAGATGATTTGTTTCTTGCATTTTATGTCCCTTCCCCAAGGTATAACCCCTGCTCTCACTGTAGTTTATGTTAATATAATTTGTGGAGGTGAAAGGGAATAACAAATTGTTTATATGTGGATACAGGTGGACGTGTTGCAACAATGAGATGTACAAGACTTTATATGGAAAAACGAACTTTACAACTTTGGCTGCGGGGGGGGGATTAAAGAGGAGAGGGACTGGGGTGGTGAGAAGGGAAGGGATGGGAAGGGGAAACAAAGGAGGTGGCAAAAATGCTTGGTAAGAAATATACTCATTTCCTTGCCCATGTAATTGTATCCTCTGTTTACAGTATTTTCACACTAAAAAATTATCTGAAAAAATTTGCATCAGTTGATAGTGCATATGATTTTATTTTTATTACAAACATAGAATGTAGTAAAAATTTTCATTGCAATTACACTACACTAGGATGTGGGCAGATTCTAATGTAAATAATAGACTGTGCTTATGTAGAGAATTTGAGCATCCAGAATTTTAATATGCCTGTGATCCTAAAACTGATACCTTACTGATATTGAGTGACAAATACAACTTCCGATAAGTACAGAAGTTTTCCTTGTATGTTTTTAATACATATTTTTATTGTAAATGTCCTGTGCAGAGTGTTTACAGTTACATATGTAAAGTAATGAGTACATTTCTTATTGAGCATTTTTACCCCCTCCTTGGTTTTTCCCCTACCATCCCTTCCCTTCACGCCTCCCAACTCTTCCCTCCAACCCCCTCCCCCGATAGAGTGTCTTGTACATCTCATTGTTGCAATGGGTCAACCTGTATCCTTTCCTTGTATCTTAAATGAAGAAATCCTGATTGATTTGTGCTGATTCTACTTGTGTAGACACACCTAAGATCACTCGCCAAGTCTAAGAGCACGTAATTCACATGCACATCATTTTTTGTCATTTTGGTATAATTGTGTTCTACACATTTATTGACAGGTTACAAATTATTCTCAAATTTTAATACATTAAAATACTTTCTTTTTGTCTTATTTTCTTGACCATGAAATCAGCAAGACCTCAGTCAGCATTTCTCACATAGGACTTTTCACATGAGTTTGTTAAATGTTGACCTGAGCTCCAATCTTCTGAGGACTCCCTCATCTGCTAAAGAATTGATGCTGGCTGTTGGAAAAGAACTCAAGGAAGAATGCCATTTAAAGCCTTATAACTTTATTCTGTACCAGGGTATTTTCCTGCTACTTTGGTTTTTGAGAGTGTCTACAAGAACTAGCATTCCCTGGGGAGCAAGGAGACGCCATATGACGTTTACTTACTGAGATTCCGATTGGCTTGCTATCACTTGTACTGCATTTTGAAAGTCGAATGTGTCAAAACCTACCCATTTGAAGAGATAAGAGGAGATGCTGGGAAGACGGCTCAGTGGTAGATTTCTTGCTTTGCATGCATGAGGCCTGGGTTCAATTCTTCAGCACCACATAAACAGAAAAAGCTGGAAGTGGTGCTGTGGCTCCAGTGGTAGAGCACTAGCCTTGAGCTGAAGAGCTGAGGGACAGCACCTAAGCCCAGAGTTCAAGGTCTACACTGGGGTGGAGCTTGTATTGAGTACATAACAAACTGCTTCATGTGTTTGGCAAGTTACCTGTCTCCAGTGTGCTGTAAGAATAGGACTATCATATAAATTAATAAATTACTTTATAAAAAGAAATAGGAGTGGTAAAAGAATTTTTAGAGACAAATACATCTTCAACATATTTGATTCCAAACATTATGTCTAAGGCATATTCAACAAGTAGTGAAACTTGTGTTGTCTGTAACTATGTGTCTTTCTCCATGTGTGCATGTGTACATGTGTGTATGTATGTATTTTTGTGTATAGTAACATGCATGTATACATATATAAGGGCATATACACACATATATGCATTTAAAAATAAATATACATATATAAATATATGTGTATATATTTATATCAGTTGTTCAATGATTTAATCTATAGTTCCCAGCACATTGTCATTCTCACAAAGTGTACATGATAAACTGCTCTGAGGTTCCGTGCTCTATGATGGGCATCCTTTGTAATCACTTCCCCCATTACCTTGTATTTCATCCCTGAATATATTTGGTCTAATTTTCACAGAAAAGCATTGTTTTCATTACATGTATTTACTTATAATAAAATAAAAAGGTCGTTTGTTAAAGAAAAAAGAAAACGAACTTTTAGGTCAGAGGTTAAAAGTATCCTATCCATTTCAATGATTCCTATGAGATAAAATTTATAACAGTAGTAAAAGTGAAAAGGAATTCCTAGATCTGTTGTTTTGCCATTTAGAATAGAAATGAATAACATCACGTCACTGTTATAACTCTTAAAGAATGCAAGGGTAACTGATGGTCGCTATCATGTTCCCACAAAACCAGTGGATTCTGAAGGATAATAGTAGATCAGCAGAAATTCTTTTTTTTTTTTATTGTGAAAATACTGTACAGAGGGTTTATAATTACATGGGCAAGACGGTGAGTACATTTCTTATCAAGCATTGTAGCCTCCTCCTTTGTTTACCCTTCCTATTCCTTCCCATCTTTCCTCTCACCCCTCCTCCCCCCCCAAGTTGTAAAGTTCAATTTTGACATGACAACTTGTACTTCTCATTGTTGCAACAGGTCCACCTGTATCCTTATTTAAATGACTTGTTTTTCCACTTCCCCTCCACAAATTATACCGACATCAAATATAGTGAAAGCAGGGGTTATACTGTAGGGGAGGGACATACTAGGGTCAGGTGATATCACAATGCTGTTTTGATTTGCATTTCTTTTATGGCTAGGGAGGTTGAGCATTTCTTCATGTGTCTATTGGCCATCCTTCTTTCTTCTTCAGAGAAGTTTCTCTTTAAGTCATTAGCATACTTATTTATTGGGCAGTTGTTTCTTTGAGGATTTATTGTTGGGGGATTTAATTTTTTGAGTTCCAAGTATATTTTAGATATGAGACCCATGTCCGTTGTATGGTTAGTGAAGATCTCCCAATCTGTGGGCTTTCTATTGATCTTGCTAGCTATGTCCTTTGCCATGCAGAAGCTCTGCAACTTCATGCAACCCCATTTGTCCAACCTTTCATTGATTTGTTGTGTTTGCGGGTCTCTATTCAGAAAATTTCGGCCAGAGCCAAGGAGACCTAGGGTTTCTCCTATTCCATCCTGTAATGTTTTCAGAGTGTTGCTTTGACTCTGAGGACTTTGATCCATTTGGAGTTGATTCTGGTGCAGGGTGATATATAAGGATCTAGCTTTAGTTTTCTACAAGTAGTTAAGCAATTTTGACAGCACTATTTACTGAAGAGGCTGTCTTTCTTCCATTCTATTTTTTTAGCTCCCTTATCAAAGATTAGATGACTATAGGTCTTTAGGTTCATTTCTGGGTTTTCAATTCTATGCCATTGGTCCTGAGGTCTGTTCTTGTGCCAGTACCAAGCTATTTTGATTACTATGGCTTTATAGTAGAGTTTGAAATTTGGTATTGATATTCCTCCAGCAGTGTTCTTTCCATTGAGGAGCGTTTTTGTTATTCGGGGTCTTTTATTGTTCCATATGAATTTTTGGATTTCCTCTTCTATTTCCTTGAAGAATGAGGTTGGAATTTTGATAGGTATCGCATTAAATTTGTAGATAGCCTTGGGAAGAATTGCCATTTTCACGATGTTAATCTTTCCAATCCAGGAGCATGGGAGTTTTTCCCATTTTCTAAGTTCTGTTTTGATTTCCTTTTTCAAGTTTTTAAAGTTTTCACCATAGAAGAGCAGCAGACATGAAGCATGAAAGAGAAAGAGAGGAAATGGGAGAGTGAAAGAGAAAGAAATATCACAATACTGAAAGTGCATAACAAATAAACAAGAGCAGTATGAGAATATTCATACTGCTGTCTTTAGACTCTACATATACATTTGAAGGTATTTGATGTATGATAACCCATCAAAATGAAATATAAAGTTATTTTGTTAAAAATAAAAATGTCTCAGGAGTAATTTTAAATGCAAAAACAATCTTCATGGAAGCAAACTCTGAGCTATTTCATGACTTTGAAAAGGATAAAGTGGTTGAAGTTAGTATAAATTCAGAAGTATGACAATTCACAATGATATAAAAAGGTATTCATATATTTAATAACATAACCCAAAGCAGAAAGCAAATGTTGAATAATTGATTTTTTTTAAAAACATTCTGTCAGGTGCTTGGAAGGTGGCTCAGTGTTAGTGTGCTTGCCTTGCATGCATGAGGCCCTAGATTTGATTTCTCAGCACCACATAAGCAGAAAAAGATGGAAGTGGTGTTGTGTCTCAAGTGGTAGCACTAGCCTTGAGCTGAGGGACAGCACCTAGGACCCAGAGTTCAAGCCCCATTACCAGCAAAATCAAAATATAAAACAAAACTAAATACAGTCACTCACTTTTGTGGCCTCAATGCTTTAGAATCACTGCTTCAGCCTCTGGGTAAGATTTTAGGTGTGGACATTTATCAACATTCCTGATTCAGACTCCACTTGATAACTTTATAAATAAATATTTTGTTCTTAATTTTCCTCTTCGTAAATTCACATGCACGATAAAAAATGGTTTGGCCATCCCAGTAACCTTCTCCAAGTACTTCAAAATGATGATTACAAAAAGTTGTATTATATTACAACAAGGAAAACAATGCTACAAAGAAGAAAAACCAATAATTAAATATTAATGATTAATAAAATGAAAAACAAAACAATTACCAGTGTTTTCAGTTTTTGAAGGGTACTACGTATTAGATTTTACTATTTTCTCATATTCCTGTACATTTAAAACTGCCTAAGATTATGATGTTCAACAAGAGTTTTATAGGCTATGAGCAGTCTTTAAAGTTACCCATTAAGATTACTATTTATGGCTCATCTCATCATTTGTATATGGCTTATATCATCATTTGTTCCTCACTAACATATAAAATAAGGAAGCCCTATATTTTTAATAGAAACTATGTAGTTAAAAGTCTTAACTCTTTATTCTGCTCCTTTACACAAAGACTTTGCAACTTCTCATTAGTAAAGTTTCTATAAACTCTGAAATGTACATACTTAGTAGCATATGTCTGCTACCATAAATCTTAAATAATTTATCAAAAAGTTTTATGACCTGGGGCTGGGTAGGTGGCTCAGTGGTAGAGTGCTTGCCTTGCATGCATGAAGCCCTGGATTCGATTCCTCAGCACCACATAAGCAAAAAGAAAAAATTTGGAACTGGCACGTTGGTTCAAGTGGTAGAGCATTAGCTTTGAGCTGAAGAGCTGAGGGACAGCGCCCAGTCCCAGAGTTCAGGCCCCACGCCCAGACTCCCCCCCCCCCCAAAAAAAAAATTTATGTCCTGCCAAACAGTCCTAGTTTTGGCATATATAAGCAAATTCCCAAAATTAAATATGTTTAAAACATTAAAACTTTAAAAAAACCTTAACACTTGCTTCAGTGTTCATTATGAGAGGTGCCTTGTATAAAATAATTGAATTCCTCCTCTTACACATCTCTTGAACAACAAATATTTGGAATTATTTTGTTTTTGTCATGTCAGTCTTTATTCTTAAATGTGTGCTTATGTAAGAAGTACATGGTTCTAAAATTTCATGGCAATTCTTTTGAGCTTACTTTTTGTTGAATTGTCTAGTTTAAGAAAATCAATTACACTTTATATATAAAAAATGTTCTACGCTCAATTCAGCATCAAGTAATCTAACAATGGAACAATACAGAGAAGATTAGAATGGCCCCTGAGAAAGGATGACAGGCAAATTCCTGAACCATTCCATACTTTTACAACAACAGATGCTGGAGGGGATGTAGCCACAAGAGAACTGTACTGCATTCTTGGTGGGAGTGTAAACTTATTCAACCCTTTGGAAAGTACTATGGAGGTTCCTCGAAAGACTCCACATAGAGCTCCCCTAAGACCCAGGAATCCCACTTTTGTGCATTTACCCAGATGATCACAAACAAGACCACACTAAAGCTACCAGCACAACTATGTTTACTGCAGCATTATTTACCATCGCTAAGATCTGAAACCAACCCAGATGCCCCTCAGTAGATGAATGGATCAAGAAAATGTGGTATTTATACCAACGGAATTCTATGCCTCCATCAGAAAGAATGGCAACGCCCAATTTGTTAGAAAATGGAAAGACTTGGAAAAAAATATTAAGTGAAGTAAGCCAGATCCAAAGAAACATAGGCCCTATGTTTTCCTTAATTTTTAATAACTATTTTATGTCTGAGATAAGCAGAAAAGGTTAATAGCTTTGCACATATGACCAGATTAGGCAAATGAAACCCAAGATAGGAACACACGTGTGTGTTTTTTTTGTTTCTTTATATGTTCCTCCCCCATGCTATAACCCGTTTACACTGTATTTGAAGTTGGTGCGCCCACATCTTGTATATACGTTCCTCTAATTTGGGGAGGGAAAGGAAAAAAACAAGATGCTTAAATAGGGATACAGGTTGACCCATTATAACAATGAGATGCACAAGACACTATGGTGAAAAATGAACTTTACAATTTAGGCAGGGGAAGTGTACTTAGGGAGGGGAGTGTGCTTGTAGAGGTGGGAGGGAAGGGATGGTAGGGGAACATAAAGGAGGAGGTAACAATGCATGTTAGGAAATGTACTCATTACCTTGCTCATGTAAATGTGACCCCTGTGTACAGAATTTTACAATAGAAAACGTATAACATGTTCTGAGATGGAAGAGTTTATTTCCTTTATTTTACTCATATAATATTGTTAACAAAGAAATTAATGCAAAACACTAATATGAAGGTATTTTGAATGTGTGTGTGTGTGTGCAAGAGCGTGTGTTCTCATCCAATTGCATGTATGTTGGTGTGCTCAGAGTTTGAAATCAGGGCTTCAAAGTCTTGCTAGGCCTGTCCTCTCTAGATTGGTGAGCTACTATATGAGCTACATCTCCATTCCTGGCCCGTTGCTAATTCATTGAAATTTTTGAAAAATAATCCTATGAATTTATTTTTCCCTCATTGGTTTCCAACTGTTATCCACAGATCTCTAGCTTCAGTGTTGATATGGCGAATAGTTAGGATTACAGATGTGACCAACCAGCGCAAGGCTTTTAGAATAATTTTAAAAGTAGAAGAAAGTTTACTTCACGGGGGCCTGTTTTATCATTTATTTTTAAAGCATTTTGGAGTGATTATATGCAAATTTTTTTCGTTTTTTTGGATTCTTAACACAATAAGTGAAAATATTTAAAAGTTTTAGTACTTTTTAAAAAGGAAACAGGAACTATGGGACTGAAGAAATTTTTCTCTTATAAGCTCAGCTCTGTGCATGATAACCCAATGTCACCAACACAATCTGTGTTGAAGACCAAATGTAACAGAAAACTATCACCATGGGCAATAATTGCTATGCTATTATTTCTTGGAAATATGAATATTGAATTGAGAGTGTAAGAGAATGCAGAGATTTTACCTACCTTTTGTGTATTGCTGAAAGACTTTTGGAAACTTTGACTCATTTCTTTGCTCAAAGTGTGTGTTTGAGCCATGAACTTACTGCCTTTAATTACAATTTTTCCAAACACTAAAATGGTAATAACATTAGCTTTATAGAAAATGTTATCTTAAGAATTAAGGGAAATAAAACTTGTGAAATACTTAACACAAACGTCTATGAATGAGTTTGAGTTTAGCCAGAAGTTTTTAAAATACTAAAAAGAATGCGATAAGTATTACAGAAACCATTACATGTAGTGAGCAATCAGAAGTAATGTTATCTATTGACCATGCTCTGCTTCCAAGGAAGCCAGGTGAATAACTTCTCATGCTGTAAATCAAACTGGTTATCTTATGTCTTGTGTGTGTAAAAATATCAGGGACAGAATGATGAAGGAATATTGTAGACTGAGGTGAAGTCCATATGAAAATGTGCAAAACTGATAAAACATAAAAGTATCTTAGTAGTAAATTGTGTTTTACATTATTTAAATTACATCACAAAGATAAGAAAGACCTAGAAAAATGAATTCTCTTTTTGATGTCCTATCATAGGTCCTTGGATCAACTCTTTCCTCATTCTTGTAGAGGTATCATCAGATGAGATGAACTACATTATTTTTTTGTTTGCTTCCTTCCATTTATTCTTCATTTGACACCTGAACTAATTGAGACTGAAAGAAACCAAGGGAAATTAGACACACAGGCTTTGGAAAGAACAATCAATGTAAAATAAATAAAACACATACAGCCTTGTAAAAAGTCTGACTAAATTGAGTTATGTAGTCTCAAGCGTCAACAGAAAATGATTAAGAAATATCATGCTATTGAAAATTGAAAATGATAGGAGTTGCTTAATATTTTTCCTTTCTACTACTTTGAATTAGTTATTGATTTTGTGTAGAGAGATTAAAGATGAGATTAACAAGAAACTAGATTAAAAATGGACAAAAGTTCTGAATAGACATATTCTTCTTAAAGACCTGAAAAATCGCCAGTAAGTTTACAAAGTTGTTTAATACAACTCCTATGCTGGCTTAATGTTTTGTGAGCAGAAGTCACTAGAGAAATGTACTTCATAACTACTTTAACTTTTATCAAAAAGAGCAAAGGAATCAGGTGTGGTGGCAAAAGATTTTCATTCCAAGCATTTAGGAGGTTGGATAAGTCTAAGGCCAGTCTGGGGTACTGCACATAGCAAAAACCGGCCCTTTATTACCCTTTAACAAAGGTAATAATGTTGGTGAGAGTGTGGAGAAAAGGAAATTTTCTACACTCTTCTTCAACATACAGATTAGTGTTCTCCTTGCAGAAAGTAATATGCAGTTTTCTATAGAACTCCATAGTTAAAATATCATCTGCCCCACCAATCATGTGATTATTTCTCTCTGGGTAACTCAAATATATCCGTAGTTCATTGTTATTCACATCATTCACAACAACAGCCAATATATAAATCGAAGTTCAGTGTTCAACTACAGACTAATAAAGCAACCGTGATACATGCACAAATATCTTTCTCTGTTTCATTCTTAAAATAGCAAGATACTTATGCCATTAGCCACAACTTACAATGACCTGAAAGATGTATTCTAAATGAAGAAAAATAATGTACTCTGATCTTTGTAAACACACACACACACACACACACACACACACACACACACAAACCAACCTCAAACATTCAGAGAGAAATTTTTTAAAAAGTAAAATAAAGTGGAATTACTGTGGCATTTAGGTCACAATGTAGAAGATAGTAGATATACAGGTTGAACCGGTATAGAGTTGTAATGTACAACATGAGGATACAGGGGACAACACTGGCCTTACATAGGAATGAAGCTAAATTAGTACGAGTTGTTTTTCAGAGTAGGGGTTGCTCTTTTATTTGTTCTTCCTTCAGTAATGGATAAGATGAGCGTAATTCTTTACATATTCCTGCCTATTTGTAGAAATAATAACAAACAATATAGCAATAATGTTGCATGCTCAACATAGAACAAAATGTCAAATTAAGCTACATGAAATTATCCTTGATGTAAACTAATTATTACAAATAAAAGAAACCATGGGACCTATGTTTCTTTAAGTCTGGCTTACTTCACTTAATATGATTTATTTCCAAGATCTTCCATTTCCTCAAAAATGAGATGGTACCTTTCTTTCTGATGGAAACATAGTATTTTGTGTGTGTATGTGTGTGTGTGTGTGTGTGTGTGTGTGTGTGTGTGTGTGTGTGTGTGTCCAGTCGTGGGGCCTGAACTCTGGGCCTGGGCGCTTTCCCTCAGCTCTTCAGCTCAAGGTTAACACTCTACCACTTGAGCCACAGCGCCACTTCCGGCTTTTTTTCTTTTTGCTTATGTGGTGCAGAGGAATCGAATCCTGGGACACAGGAATGCAAGGCAAGTGCTCTACCACTGAGCCACTTCCCCAGCCCTGGAAGCATAGTATTGCATGTATGTATATCTCTCTGTTGTGTGTGTGTGTGTGTGTGTGTGTGTCATTTTCTTGATCCATTCAGCTACTGAGCGTCATCTGAGTTGATTCCATATCTTAGCTAGGGTAAATACTACTGTGATAAACATAATTGTGCTGGTAGCTTTAGTGTAGCCTTGTTTGTGGTCACGTTGTTTAATGCCCAGAAGTGAGATTACTGAGTAATAGGGGAGCATTATTGTGAACATCAAGGATAACCATAGTAGATGAGCAGATTAGCTCAAAGCTATGTACATATGACACTATAAGGTGATTCCAAGTGAAATGAACTACAAGACATGTTCTTTGTTGTTGTTCTTAATGTACTATGGGATTTGTTTTTATTTTTGTATTATTTGTGTTTTCCCCACCTATGGTTTATCGCCTGAAGTCACTGTATTGGATTTTGATGCCCTGGGTATTGTAATTATGTTGATCTGAACTTGGGAAAGGAAATAGAAAAAACAAAATGGTGAGACAAAGGACAAATGGGTAACCTAAACAACTGTGATACTCACAAAACAAAATGTTGGAAATAATCTTGGGGGGGGCATTGGGATGGAGGGAGAAAAATTGGAGAAGGGGTAACAAGTTATAAAAGAAATGAATTCATTACCTTACTTATGTAACTAACCCCCCCTTTATTTATCTTGACAATAGAATTTAAATAAAAAATAAAATGAAATATATGTGAGCAGCAATATAGGAGATATGAGTGGGGGCAACAGCTGTGGAGATCAGTAATTTTACTTTTACATAAGAAGTAATAACCTAACATACAGATTTTCAGCCTCATGTCAGCCATTAAAAAGGGAAAACAAAACGCACAATCAGCAAACCAATAGAGATGAAATAGAAAACTAACCGAGGTGAAGAGATGACTTGGGCCAGTAATAACAAATGACACAATTAGGAAACAAATAACAAGCCGCTGAGTTTAAAAAATATTACCCATAATTCTATTAAATGTTGTTTTCAACACAATTTGTTAGCACTATAATTTAAATCACAATTTAATAATGTATCATTTTAATAATAAGTTACTCATTTTTTATTTCTTAATATTGAATGTTTAATATGTAATTTTAATATGTAATATGTAATGTTTAAATAGCCAGCTATAGAAAAGAAGAAAGTGAAACTAATTTTAATAATATATTTCATGAATTGTAAAATTGAATAGCATTAGAATCTAAACAATAACATATCATTATTGTTTCATTTCTGTGAATTAATGTAATAATTCAAATTGTATTCTACTCTTAGCACTCATCTTAACATGAAATAAATTATTGCACATGACTCTTGGTATTAGGTGGAAGGGTTCAGCACTGTGGTAAAATTCACACCACACAATACACGAGGATATTACTCCTCTCATCTAGCTTAAATTGTGGAAAATTGATTTCTAAATGCATGTTAAATTCCTATCTAGGTGACATCTATACAATTATACACAATTATTGTCACGAGGAGTATTTCAGATGACAAAAGTCATATTCATTAATTAAATATTTATTATTTTGTACCAAATAAATATTTATAGAGTGACTGAATTTCTGAGTAGATGCTGGTTTATATGTGCCAGATTATATGTATTGAGGCTTATTTTATATTCCTGACATTGTTTCTACAGTTGGAGTTAATTTTCCATAAGGGGTTAATTGTATTATATTGGATATATGAAAGTAAACTGAATATTTATTCCATTAATACTTTGACACTTGTCTAATGCCAATATAAATAATCCATGTGTTTGAAGTAATGAAAATAACAAAAAATATAAGTCAGATAAGTCATTCTGTAGTAGAAAAGAATTTTCACCTTTGTTTTGATAGTTGGTCCTCTTTACACTACAGAATATTCTTGGGAAAATGTGTTCCAGGCTGGTCACAACTGTAGAAATATTATGGTTTGATTTATCAAAAGAGAAGGAAGGAAGGGGAACCTTCCTTCCAAAAGTTTGCCCCCAGGGATGTGATCTGCTTTATGGTGGTGACTTGGAAATGAACATTTTTCACAGTCAACCTTGAAAAGCCATCTTGATAGACCATTTCTGTAAGTGGATTATTACAGTTATTCTGATATTATGAAATACATTGTACTTCTATTATCCCAGCTTTTCCTATTTTCCTAGAACCTGAAATAAGTTCATCTTTAATTAAAATTTAATACATTTCTTTTTTTTACTGACAGCAAATCTGGGTGTAATTTTGATTTTTTATCTTTCCAATATAATATAAATTATGTTTTGACCAGTCACTTTCGAAAAATGAGTGATGTTCATGCACACTATTTTGGTGTCTTTAAGTAAATTGAGAGTTAATGTGGTATGGTAGATCTTTTGCCTAATTGACTGAAGCATTAGATTATTCATGTGTAAACCTGAGCATTGAACTTTTAAAATTTTATATATAAAGAGTCCCCAAAGATTTATTTTAAAGTGATAATGGAGGGGGGGTTGTCTTCATGTCTAAAGTTTATATTTATTTTTATAAAAGTAATGATGTTCACTGGAGAAATATAAAAGATGCGAACATATTCCAAAAGAGGAAAAATTTTATTTATTAAAAAATAGGAAAGAGTAAAATAGTCACATTTCTTGCTTGAGACTGCATAAATTTCATATTAATATAGCTCAAGATGAGACTCAGAGATAAATTCATATTTATATTACTGAGAGTTAAATCACAATATAAGCTACATAGGTATTTTAAGAAATTGGTGATTCAAAGCCCTACATACCTAATGGATGAAGAATAGAATTGAAAATAGCAGAGGAAAACAAATCAACATGCAGGTATTATGATATTATAATAAAGAAATGAAAGAAATGAAGCTTTTGCCTGCTGAAGGAGAAAGTTTAGCCTGTAATTTCAATGTAAGGCATCAATTGTAATGAGTTTAAAGTCTTTTCCTACAAGATATCCAAGAGTACTATATTCATCCTCTGAAGAGTAAAGAAGTAATTATTTTCATTAGCTTTGCTTAATATTAATTTAATTGTAGCAAATAGGTTAAAATATCTGCTCCCTTTCATTCGATGTAATAACATACATTTCATATTATTACTGTCTCTTCATACAAGCCTGAAATCACTATTTTATAGTAACACAAGCAGAAAAAAACAAAATAACCTGGTAAAACCATCACATACCCTAAATTAGGTGAAAAACTCCACAATAAAAAATGAACCTGAGGAAGTGGAAAAACAATGGCAGAATAACAACAGAAAATTACCCTAGCTCTATCTAATGAAACAGAGATTTAGAGTCCTATACAAAGTCTACTTCTAGTGGATCAAACCAAGCCAGCTATAATTATATATAGATATACAATTCAAAAGAAGTTTTTTATACTGTCTTCACAAGAAAACAGTTATTTATGAAAATTACCCAGCCATTTATGTGACTGCTGGGACTGTGTTAGGCAACATGTTCAAAAGCAGATATGCAGTGTGGAAATAAAAGGGCCACATGGGAAAAAAGCAGGAACAGTGACAGCCACATCCAAACACAGACATAATTCACCTTACCACTGGACAGTTCAAACTGTCATTGGAACCACAAGTATTTTTTTGGGGGGGTCTGGTCGAGGGGCATGAACTCTGGGCCTGGGTGCTGTCCCTCAGCTCTTCAGCTCAAGGCTAGCGCTTTACCACTTCCGGCTTTTTTCTTTTTGTTTATGTGGTGCTGAGGAATCAAACTCAGGGACTCAGGCATGCAAGGCAAGCGCTCTACCACTGAACCACCTTCCCAGCAAGAACCACAAGTATTTATTAACATGACAACATCTCACCACAATTGCTGTCTACAAAAACCTAATTCCAGAAAAACAAAGGAAAATAGAAGACCAAACCAAAACCTGGCAAATCAACAAGAACATAGATAGTCACCTTTTAAGATCATAGATATCTCAAATGAAAGCCAAGACATCCTTCAAGTGGACAGAACCAATCAGAAATTTAAAAAATGGATGTCAAGATAATATAATTCGCACACTAAATAAGCAGGCCTTACAACAGGCAATCAAGGACCTAGAAGATACTTTCCAAATTATATTTCAAATACTGCTAAAAAATGTGATTAACGAAAAGATACAAAACATCTACAAGGAAATTTGTGAACAAGATGAGACCAACCAAAGATTAGCAAAATAATTCATGGAGTCTACAAACAGAAAGATAAATAATTTCTGAGAAGTCAAAGGAGTATAAGGGAAAAAACGATGCCTAGTTAAAAGATATGAAAGAAGACACAGCTAAAAAAAAATCCCCTAACACTCTTACCCAAAGAAAAGATGTAAAGAAAGTCCACACAAAACATAAAACAAAGTTTTAATAAAGAGAGAAGCCCTAAAATATGAGCAATGAGAAAACAGGGAAATCAAAAAGAAAGTAGAAAGTCTCCACAGCAAATAGATGACATAGAAGATAATCTCAGGTCTCAAAGACAGAATAGGTCTAATAGGAAAGAGGAGATAATCATTTAGAACCAAACCAAGAAATAAGAAACGATCTTGCTGGAAGTTCAAGACAGTTAGAAGATCAAACTTGGGGAAACAGGTATCAAGAAGGAGAAGAGCAGGAAACAAAGTGGATGGGAAACATATTACAGAATTCTAGCAGAGAAAATGTCAAACATCCAAAGAGATAAGCTCATTCAGAGAAGAGAAGCCTTTAGAACACCAAGCGGAGAATATCAGAACAGAAAAACCCACCACCACATTATAATCCATTAGAGGATCATTAGAGATCAAGGAAAGGATTCTTAAAGCTCTCATCAGAAAAGACTGATTATATAAAAAAGATACATAGTCAGAATAATTACAGATTTCTTAGCTGATATGGTCAAAAGGAGAGCCTGGGATGATAAATGGCAAACATTAAAGGTAAACAAATACCAAGCGTAAATAGGGTCCCAAGCCAAACACTCCTTTACATTTAAAGGATATATAAAAATAGTTTTGACAAAGAGAACTTGGAACAATGAATCTCCAACATGAAAGTAGAAGAATATTGAACAGGAACTGAGGGAAGAGAATCAGAATATGTCTACAGTGTAGAATACTGGATGTGTGTTGCAGATACAAAATCATCTTCTATAGGTTCATTTAGTGAAACTTGTCATCCTCTATTGAAAGCAAAATTTCCATATACAGATTTCCAGTTACTTTGCTTACCTATCAATTCTGATCACAAATCCTCTTATGAAATTTTATAGTATCTTTGAAAAAATAAAATGATTTGCATATACTTATCATCTTAAGGAAATACAGTCTGTTTTTACATCTTTCATTCTGTGACAAACCCTTATTTTTTTGTTTCCCGGATTGCTGAAAAATGTATTCTTGGAAATAGGATATCGACAGTAAATCTGAGTGTAATTTTCATTTTTTAGCTTTCAAATATAATATAAACTTTGTTTTGAGTAGTCATTTTCTAATTCATGAACACTAATATTTTGGTGCCTTTAAGACTTATTGTGGTATTGTAGTTGTTGTGTCTAATTGACTGAACCATTAGAGTATTCATGTATAAACCTGAGCATTGAACTTTTTAATTTTTATATCTAAAAGAGTCTCAAAGGGTTTACTTTAAAGAAATAATGGAGGGGGCTTGTCTCCATGTTCAAAACTTTAAATGTATTTCTATAAAAGTACTGGAAATACATCATGTTCACTGGAGCAATATAAAAGGTGAGAACAAACAGAAAAAAAAGAAAAAAGAAAAAAGAAAAAAATCAACACTAAAAGGTGAGAACATATTGCTGAAGAGAAAAGAGTAAAATAGTCAGTTTCCTTGCTTGAGACTGCATACATTTCACATGAATGTAGGTAAAGATGAGACTCAGTCATAAATTCATATCTATTTTACTGAGATTCAACAAATAATATAAGCAATATAGGTATTTTAAAGAACTGGTCATTCAAAGACCTGGATTCCTAATGGATGAAGAATGGAATTGAAAGTAGCAGACGAAAAGAAATCAACATTCAGGTATTATGATATTATAATACTATTATGAAAGAAATGAAAATTTGCCTGCTGAAGGAGAAAGTTTAGCCTGTAATTTCAATGTAAGGCATCATTTGTAATGAGTCTAATTTCTTTTCCTACAAGATATCCAAGAGTACTATACTCATCCTCTGAAGAGTAAAGAAGTAATCATTTTTATTAGCTTTGCTTAATATTAATGCATTTATAGCAAATAGGTTAAAATGTCTGCTCCCTTTCATTCGATGTAATAACTTACAATTCATATTATTACTGTGTCTTCATACAAGGCTGAAATCACTATTTCAAAGTAACACAAACAGAAAAAAAGAAAATAACCTGGTACAACCATCGCATACCCAAAATTAGGTGAAAAACTCCACAATAAAAAATGAACATGAGGAAGTGGAAAAATAATGGCAGAGAAACAATAGAAAATTACCCTAGCTCTATCTAATGAAACAGAGATTTAGAGTCCTAGCAGGTACTCCACTTCTAGAAGGTCAAAGCAAGTCAGCTATAATTATATATAGATCCACAATACATAAAAAGATTTTATATTATCATCACAAAAAAACACAAATCTATGAAAAGTTACCTAGTTAGTCAGGTGACTGCTGTGACTGTGGTGGGGGAACATGCTCAAAAGCAGAGCTGCAGGTGGAAATAAAAGGGCCACATGAGAAAAAAATCAGGGACAGAGACAGCCACATCCAAACACAGACACACTTCACCTTACCACTGGACAGCTCAAACTGTCATTGGAACCACAAGTATTAACATGACAACATCTCACCACAGCTGATCTCTCCTCCTACACTTAATGGGCTAGACAAAAACCTAATTCCAGAAAATCATAAGAGAAGTCTATACCAACACCTGGCAAATCAACCAAGAAAATAGAGAGTCAAATATTAAGATCATAGATGCTCTAAATGAAAGCCAAGACATCCTTCAAATGTACAGAACCAATCAGAAAAATACAAAAAAAAGTGATGTCAAGGTAGTGTAATTCACACAGTAAATAAGCAGGCATTACAACAGGCAATCAAGGACATAGAAGGTAGTTTTCAAAATACATTACAAATAGTGCTGAAAAATGTGATTACCAAAAAGATACAAAACCTCTACAAGGAAATTTGTGAACAAGATGAGACCAACCAAATATTAGCAAAATAATTCAGGGAGACTACAAAGAGAAAGATAAGTAAATTCTGAGACGGCAAGGGAGTCCTAGGAAAAAATAGATGTCTAGTTAAAACTTATGAGAGAAGACACAGTTAAAAGACCAACTCCCAACCCCCCTATTCAAAGAAAAGATGTAAAGAAAGTCCACACAAGCCCAAAAACAAAACCTTAATAAAGATAAAAGCCTTATAAAGTGACCGTTTTGAAGACAGATAAATAAAAAACTATGAAGAATCTCTCCACAGAGAATAGATTACATAGAAGATAATCTCAAGCATCAAAGACTGAATAGGTCTAATAGGAAAGAAGAGATAATCATTTAGAACCAATCAAAGAAATAAGAAACGATCTTGCAGGAACTTCAAGATTCAGCTAGAAGATAAAACATGGGGGAGATAGGTATCAAGGAGAAGAGCAGGAAACAAAATGGATAGGAAACATATTACAGAATTCTAGCAGAGGATACCCTAAACAGGCTGAAGTAGAATTACTAACATAAGATAAAATAGAATTCAAATTAAAATTAGTTAGAAGAGACATTACATTCTGATAGTGGCAGCTCTACATTAGTAGGATATGTAGAGTCTAAATATCAAAACCCTGAATCCTGGAGCATACCACTTCATCAACCAAATATTACTTAACCTAAAAACACATCTCAACAAATCATTGTCATCCAAGGAAAAACTCAACCAAGAAACTGCAGACCTAAATAACTACATTGACCACCTAGTCCTAACAGACATGTATAGAATATACATTTAGCGTCAGAATATACATTCTTCACAGCAGCTCATGGAAGATTTTCCAAAATAGAACATATCCTATGTCACACGGATATTCTGTCCAAAGAAAAATTAATTGAATTCCCATATCTTGTCAGATCATAAGAGAACAAACTTAGAATTAAATGGCTAAAGCAAATAAAAAATTGTCAAACCCATGAAGACTGAACAACATGTTGCTGAATGAACAATTGGACACTGAAGGTATTAGAAAAGAAATCTGAGGGGCTGAGAAGGTGGCTCAGTGGTAGAGCGCTTGCCTTGCATGCATGAGGCCCTAAATTCGATTCCTCAGCACCACATAAGCACAAAGAAAAAAAGCCGGGAGTGGCACTGTGGCTCAAGTGGTAGAGTGCTAGCCTTGAGCTGAAGAGCTGAGGGACAGCACCGAGGCTCAGAGTTCAGGCCCCACAACCGGACCCCCCCCCCCCAAAAAAAAAAAGAAATCTGAAAGTTTCTGGAATTTAACAAAAATGAACACACAAATTACCAGCTCCTCTGGTATTTGCAGTATTTCAAGGAAAATACATAGCTCTGAGGATCTCCATCAAGCAACTGGGGAAATCTCAATTGAATATTTTAATTATGCACCTCAAGCTCCTTGAAAACAGGAACAAACCCAGACACAAAGCAGTACACAGAAACAAATAAAAAAATCAGAAATAACTAAATAAAGACAAAATAAAACATGGAAAGAATCAAAAAATCAGGGTTGGTTTTTTAAATAAATTAACAGACTTGAGAGACCCTTACCAAATCTGACTAAGAAGAGAACTTATATAGGTATATAGATAAAAAGCCAGCAGATTGTGAGATCTTTACTTTCTCTACAACACACAATGGCCTCATATCTCAAATATATTTAGAGTCCCAAAAGTTAACCCCCCAAAAAAACAAATTCTCAAAGAACCAACAACCCTCTTAATAAGTGGGCTAAAGATTTAAAGAGAGACTTCTCTGAAGAAGAAATATGCATGGCCAATAGACACATGAAGAAATATGCAACATCTAGTCATAAAAGAAATGCAAATCAAAGCAACATTGAGAATTCACTTCACTCCAGTTAGAATGACCATTATGAAGAAAACTAATAATAACATACTGGGCTTGTGGGGATGTGGCCAAAAAGGAACATTATTACACTACTGGTGGAAATGTAAATTTGTTCAAATATTCTGTAAAGAAATATAGAGGTTCCTCAATAGAGCTCCCCATGACCCAGCAATGATGGATCAAGAAAATGTCGTATATATTCACAACAAAACACTATTCATCAGAATGAATGACATTGCCCCATTTGTAAGAAAATGGAACTACTTGGAAAACATAAAAAGTCAAACAAGCCAGACCCAAAGAATCATAGGCTACAGGTTTTCACTCATTTGGAAAAACTAGAATATGTCTAGGCTATTTACAATAGCTCAATAGCAATATGAATATCACCATATAAAATGATGCTTATCGAAAGGAGCTCCAAAAAATGGATAAAAGATGATTGTATAGTGAACTCTTTTTACTTATTTCTATTTAGTTTTCACCTTTTGGTTTACTCTCTGTAGTAACTGTTTTTGTTTTCTCAACCCTTTGTCTTATACATGTTAATCTGATTTGGGGAAGGGAAAGGAAATCACAGAAATGGTGGGACAAAGATCAACCAAAGCACCAGTGATATACACTAGAACTATGTTAGAAATGAACTTCACTACTTTGGGGGAGGGGGATGTCAGGGTTGGGGGAAGCAGGAAAAACTGAGGGAGGGATAGCACTGTTAAAAATATACTCATTACTTATGTAAATGTAACCCATCTCTCTATATATCACCTTCATAATATAAAATCCCACCAAAAACAATAAGAGAACTCACCCAAAGAGAGAAAATTAGAGGTAAAAATAAGACAACACAACAGATATAAGCAAAATTGAGAATGTTATAAGAGAGTACTTTGAAAACCTTATGCCAATCGCCTGGAGAATCCTGGAGAAATTGATGCTTTCCTATACACAATCTGAACCAAGTAGTTACACCTAAGAAGTAATGAAAATGAAATGCAATAAACCACTATCCATTCCAGAAAAATCTAGGACTGAATTAATTTACCATGAAATTAAGGCCTGAAAAGAACTTACAATACTCAGACCTATCTGTTCAATGGAATAGAACGGAAAATGGAATTATCAAACACATTCTTTGAAGCTAGAATTAGACTCTTCCCCAAATCACATAGGGACTCACCAAAGAAAGAGAACTATTAACCCAACTCTTTGGTAAGCATTGATGCAGACCTTTTTAATAAAATTCTCACCAAACAATTTCAGCAATTAACAAAAAAAAATCATATGGTACAATCAAATAGGATTCATCCTAGGATAAAATTGGATTCAGTATTCTTGTCAATAAACATAATACAAACCATCAGCAGAAGCAAGGACAAGAAATACATAATCGTCTATATGGATGTAGAAATAGCTTTTAAGGACCTCCAATAGCCCTTTATAATTAAAAGGTCTGAGAAACTAGGAATACATGGAATATTCCTCAGTATGTATGTGACAGAGATAATTAGCATTTACCAAATGGTGGAAGCATGAAGACATTAAAATCAGGAATGAGACAAGGATGTCCACTCTCTCTACTACTCTTTAAAATGGTTGTGGACTTTCTAGCAAGAACAATAGGCAAGAGAAAAACATAAAGGAGATCCAAATAGGGGAAGTAAAACTATCCCTTTTCTCATATGTAATGATCCTGTATTTAAAGGACCCTATAGCTTCCTCCCTCAAGTTAGTAAAGGTGATGCTAACTTTCAGTAATGTAGCAGGGTATAAAAACCACAAGAATCAGTATTATTTCTGTGTTACCAACAATGGGAAGATCCAGGCTGAAATCCAAAAAACAACCTCATATGTATTAGTCTCAAAATAAAATCAAATCTAAACAAAACAACAACAATAACAACAAAACAAGGAATTAATTAATTTACCTAAAAATGTGAAGGGCCTCTACTGTGAAAACTTTAAAAATATAAAAAGGGAAATTGAAGGAGATTCAAGGAAATGGAAAGTCTTTCAATGTTCCAGGTTGGAAGAGTTAACATGGAGAAAAATGCAATTTTGTCCCCAAATAATTGCCAATGCAATACACATGAAAATCCCAACAATATACTTCAATGCAGTAGAGAAAGTAACCAAAATTTAATATGGAATTACAAAATTACACATAAAACAGAAGGCTTACAAATAAACTCATGGGCCTATAGTCATCATACACACACACACACACACACACACACACACACACACACACACACACACACACACACACACACACACACACACTGGAATTCCATTCCCCCATGAGAAAGGATGACTTTTCACCAGTATTAAGGAAACTGAAAGGCTTGAAAAAATTATACTAAAAGAAAAGAGAAAGGAATGCAGGCTCAGAACAATATAGGTTTCATGGATTCATTCATTTATGATAGCTAGAAGGTGCCCACAATTCTACAAGTAAACAAGACAGATTCTACCTCATCCCAGTTAGAATGGCCATTATCAAGAAAACAAACAATAGCAAATGCTGGCATGGATGTAGCCAATTGGGAACTCTATTACACTGTTGGTGGAAATTAAACTTGTTCAACCACTCTAGAATGCAGTACGGAATTTCCCGAAAAGACTAAATGTAGATCTCCATTAAGATCCAGTAATTCCCTCAATGGCAGTAATCCAAAAAATAACAACAAGCTCGCATGAAAGCTACCAGCATACCCATGTTCAGGGCCCAGGCCCAGAGTTCAAGGACTGGAAAAAAAGTTACTACTAATGGTATTTGTTTCCTCAAATATGAATCTTTTGACAAAAGATACCAAATCATTTTATTTTCAGTATCTAGGTTAGGACTTAAAGGTAGTGGGTGATAAAATGGCTTATTTGTTGAATGTTAGGAAAAATGTAGGCAGTCCAAGAAACGGGGGATTTTTGTAGTTGTGGTCGAGTGGCTTGAAATCTGGGCTTGGGCACTGTCCCTCAGCTATTCAACTCAAGTTGAGTGCTCTACCTCTCGAGCAACAGTGCCACTTCTGGTTTTCTGGTGGTTAAATGAGATAAGAGTCTCAGGGATGTTCCTGCCCAGGCTGGCTTTGAACCACCATCCTCAGATCTCAGCTTCCTCAGCAACTAGGATTACAGCTGTGAGCCACTGGCACCAGACTAAAAATGGGAGATTTTTAGAAAAGAAAATACACCTCTTCATCTGTGTCTAAATCTCAGATATCCCTATTACAACACTTTCAACTCAATTCATCAGACTTTTGTAAATTTCTTCTTTTCTTTCATGTGGGAATTCTGCAGTCAATATCAACTCAGCTGTGGGACTGGATCAATTGAATGGTAATTGCTAGCACCTAAATCAAGAACTGTTACATCAAAACAAATGAATCCCTCAGTTGGAATAATTGTTTTCCCTTTTTCTTACAAATTTGTGCTTGATTAATTCATATTGTGATATTGGAACTCCTAACAGAGTGGTGACATTTTCTTTCTCTTCAACCATCTCCCACATGTGGTCAAATATTTAAGAATTCAAAGATTTCCATTGATAATTGATTAAGATGACCTCTAAGAAAATATGCATTTCTGGATTTTGGTCTTCTGTCTTGTTTTTGTTTTTTAAATTTTTATTTTTTTATTGTGAAAATACTGTACAGAGGAGTTACAATTACATGGGAAAGATAAAGAGGATATTTCTTATCAAGCATTGTGGCCTCCTCCTTTGTTTCCCCTTCCAATCCCTTCCCAGGCTCATCCCCCCCCCCCCAATACCCTCCCCAAAGTTGTAAAGTTCGTTTTTGACATGACAATTTGTACATCTCATTGTTGCAACAGATCCACCTGTATCCTTATTGAAACGACTTGTTTTTCCCCTTCCCCTCCACAAATTATACCGACATCCAATACAGTGAAAGCAGGGGTTATACTGTGAGGGAGAGACACACAAAGCAACAAAGAAATAATCTTATAAATGTGTTAGAACCAAATGCATGACAGAAAAAAACATTTGAATACATATCTTAGGGTTCATTTTCCTAACATAACCTTATCTGACCTTTTCTGCTTGACTCAGACATATACTAGATATTGCAAATAAGAGAAACCATGGGACCTATGTTTCTTTGGGCTTGGCTTAATTTCCTTAATATAATTTTTTCCAAGCCTTTCCATTTCCTAACAAATGCGGCAATGTCATTCTTTCTGATAGAGGCACAGAATTACATTGTGTATATATACCACATTTTCTTGATCCATTCATCTACTGAGGGGTATCTGGGTTGGTTCCAGATCTTAGCTATGGTGAATAGTGCTGCAATAAACATAGTTGTGCTGGTAGCTTTAATGTGGTCTTGTTTGTAAACATTTGGGTAAATGCCCCAAAGTGGGATTAATGGGCCATAGGGGAGCTCTATGTGGAGTCTTTTGAGGAACCTCCAGACTACTTTTCAAAGTGGTTGAACAAGTTTACACTCCCACCCACAATGAAGTAATGTTCCCTTCTGTATACATCCCCTGCAGGATTTGTTGTTATTAGAATTCCTGATTTTTGCCATTCTAACTGGGGTGAGGTGGTATCTTAATGTTGTTTTGATTTGCATTTCTTTTAGGGCTAGGGAGGCTGAGCATTTCTTCGTGTGTCTATTTGCCATCCTTCTTTCTTCTTCAGAGAAGTTTCTCTTTAAGTCTTTAGCCCACTTATTTATTGGGCAGTTCTTTCTTTGAAGACTTGTTGTTTGGGGAATTAATATTTTTAGTTCCAAGTATATTTTAGATATGAGACCCTTGTCCGTTGTATGGCTAGTGAAGATCTTCTCCCAATCCGTGGGCTTTCTATTGAAATTGCTAGCTATGTCCTTTGCCATGCAGAATCTCTGCAACTTCATGTAATCCCATTTGTCCAACCTTTCTTTGATTTGTTGTGTTTCCGGGTCTCTATTAAGAAAATTTCGGCCTGTGCCTAGGAGACCTAGGGTTTCTCCTATTCCATCCTGTAATGTTTTCAGAGTGTCTTCTTTGACTCTGAGGTCTTTGATCCACTTGGAGTCGATTTCTGTCTTGTTTTTACATGCATAAGCTTTCTATGATTTATTTGTTCTACAAGGAATTCTACTTTCCAATCTTTGTGTGACCAATTTTAGTTCTCTCTGATCAGTCTTTCTGACTCTCTCTCTCTCTGGAGTCTCATTTCAGTCTGCCTCATCAAAAATATGTTAGTTATCAGCTAATTGGCTCTCACCTTCTGTTTTTTGCCTGCCTTCATGTAGGCTGTTATAGCAGCCCTCACTGGCTGTGCTAACTGGAGGTTTTTTGTTTGGTTGATTTGTGTGTGTGTGTGTGTGTGTGTGTGTGTGTTGTTTTAAAGGTCTAGGATTACTATTCAACGTAGTAGCTTCTCTGGGCCCCAGTCATCCCTTGGCCTACAGTCAACTGGTTTTTCTCCTAAAGATACAAATATCAGCTAAATAAATTCCTATTTTAATTCTCTCAAAATGAAGCAATCTGCCATCCTTGCAAAGATATCAATAATCTTCTGTAATAATCTCCTTACAGAAATGGTCTATCAGATGGTTTTTCAAGGCTTACTGTAAAAAAATGTTCATTTCCAAGTCACTACCATAAAGCAGATCACATCCCTGAGAGCAGACTTTTGGAAGGAAGTTTGCCCTTCCTTCTTTCTCTTATGATAGATCAAACCATAATATTCTGCAGTTGTGGCCAGCCTGGAGCACATTTTCACAAGCATATTCTGTAGTGTAAAAGAGGACCAACTATCAAAACAAAGGTGAAAATACTTGTCTACTTCAGACTGATTTATCTTGCTTATATTTGTTGTTATTCTCATTACTTCAAACACATGGATAAATTATATTGGAATTAGACAAGTGGCAAAGTATTAATGGAATAAATATACAGTTTACTTTCATATATCCAATATAATACATTTAACCCATTATGGAAAATTAAATCCAATTATAGAAACAATGTCAGGAATATAAAATAAGCCTCAATACATATAATCTGGCACTCATACACCATCTATAAATATTTATTTTGTACAAAATAATAAAAATTTATTTAATGAATATGACTTTTAAGTATCATCTGAAATATTCCTCATGTATATAATTATATATATTTATATAGATACCATCTAGACAGGAATTTAATATGTATGTAAAAATAAAATTTCCACAATTTAAGCTAGTTGAGAGGAGTCATACCCTCGTGTATTGTGTGGTGTGAATTTTTCCACAATGCTGAACCCTTCTACCTAATACCAAGAGTTATTATGTGCAATAAATTATTATGAGAAATAATTTATTATTTGATGTTAAATGAGTGCTAGGTGTAGAATACACTTTGAATTATTACATTAATTCACAGAAATGAAACAATAATGATATATTATTTATTTAAATTCTAAAGCTTCTCAAATTTACAATTCATGAAATATATTATTAAAGTTAGTTTCACATTATTCTTTTGTTAAAATTTTATATTAAACATTCAATATTAAGAAATCAATAGTAAGTAACTTACTATTAATATGATATACTATTAAACTGTGATTTGAATTATAGTTCTAACTAATTGTGATGTAAACAACATTTAATAGAATTATGGGTAATATTTTTTAAACTTACCAATTTGTTATTTGTTTCCTAATTGTGTCATTTGTTATTCTTGGTCCAAGTCATCTCTTCACCTTGCTTAGTATTCTATTTTCTCTATGGGTTTGCTGATTTTGCATTCTGTTTTCCTTTTTAGTGACTGACATGAGGCTGAAAATCTGTATGCTAGTTTATTACTTGCTATGTTAATATAAAATTACTGCTCTCCAAACTGTTCTACTCTACTCTACTACATACAGTATTTCCCCTCTCCCATCTCCTGTGTTGCTGCTTTCATATATTTTATTTTATTTATATTTATATTTTATTGTCAAGGTAATGTTCAGTGGGGCTTTAGCTATATAAGTAAGTTAATGAACTCATTTCTTTTCAAACTTGTTATCACTTCTCCAATTTTTCTCCCTCTTCACTCCCAACACCCCCAAGATTATTTCTAACATATTGTCTTGTGAATACCACTGTTGCATAGGTTCCCCCTCTGTCCTTTGTCTCACCATTTTGTTTTTTCCCTTACCATTCCATAGTTCATATCAACATATTTACAATACCCAGGGTATCAAAATCAAAATACAGTGACTACAGGGGATAATGCTTAGGTGGGAAAACACAAAGGATATAAAGAAATCACCTAGAACATTAAGAACACCAACAAAGAACATGTCTTGTAGTTCATTTCACATGGAATCACCTTATATGCTGATATGTACTTAGCTATTGAGCTATTCTGCTCATCTACAAAGATTATACTTGATGTACACAATAATGCTCCCCTATTACCCAGTAATCCCACTTCTGGGCATTTAACTAGGTGACCCAAAACAAGGCCACACTAAAGCTACCAGAACAATTATGTTTATCACAGTAGTATTTACCAGAGATAAGATAAGGAATCAACCCAGATGGCCCTCAGTAGATGAATGGATCAAGAAAATGGGACACACACAGAGATACACACACATGGAATACTATGTTTACATTAGAAAGAAAGATATCACTTCATTTGTAAGGAAATGGAAGATCTTGGAAAAAATCATATTAAGTGAATTAAGCCAGACTTAAAGAAACATAGGTCCCATGATTTCCTTTATTTGTAATAATTAGTTTACATCAAGGATAATCTCATGCATTTTAATTTGACATTTTGTTCTATGTTGAGCTTGCAACATTATTGCTATATTGTTTGTTATAATTTCTGCAAACAAGCAGGTATTTAAAGAATTACATTCATCCAAACCATTACTGAAGGAAAAACAACTAATAAAGCAATCCCTACTAGGAAGAACAACTCCTACTTACTTAGCTTCATTCCTATGTAAAGCCAGTGTTGTCCCCTGTATCCTCATACGGTACATCACAACTCTATACCTGGTCATCCTGTATATCTACTATCTTCTACATTGTGACCTAAATGCCCAGCAATTCTACTTCGCTTTACTTTTTAAAAAGATTTCTCTCTTAATATTTGAGGTTTTTAAGAGAGAGAGAGAGAGGGAGAGAGAGAGAGAGAGAGAGAGAGAGAGTGTGTGTGTGTGTTTACAAAGAGCAGAGGATAACATTATTCTTCAGTTAGAATACATCTTTCAGGTTATTGTAAGTTGTGGCTAATGCGAGAAGTCTTTTGCTATTTTAAGGATGAAACAGAAAAACATGATTGTGCATGTACCACAGTTGCTTTATTAGTGTATAGTTGAACACTGAACTTCGATTTATATCTTGGCTGTTGTGAATAATGTGAATGACAATGAACTACAGAATACTTACGAGTCACCCAGAGAGAAATAATCACATGATTGGTGGGTCAGATGATATTTCAACTTTGCATTTATTTGTCTTTTTTTTCTTTTTCTTTCTTTTTTTTTTCAGTCGTGGAGCTTAAACTCTGGGACTGGGCGATGTCCCTCAGTTTTTCAGCTCAAGGCTAGTGCTCTACCACTTGAGCCACAGCATCACTTCTGGTTTTCTGAGTGTTTATTGGAGGTAAGATTTTCACAGACTTTCCTGCCGGGGCTGGCTTTGAACCACAATCATCAGATCACAGCCTCTTTGGAAAACTGCATACTATTTTCGACTATTTTCTACTAACCTCTATTTTGACCAAGAGTGTAGAAAATTTCCTTTTCTCCACATTCTCATCAACATTCTTAGCTTTTGTTCAAAAGGTAATAAAGGGCAGATTTTTACTCTCTGCAGTACCCCCCAGTGTTGCTTTAGACTTAAATCCAACCTCCTAAACGCTCGGAATTACAAGTCTTTACCACCACACCTGGTTCCTTTGATTTTTTTTCGATGAGTTATAATAGTTATGAAGTAGTAGCATAGTAATTTTTTAATTTTAATTTTTTATTGTGAAAGTACTGTACAGAGGGGTTACAATTAAATGGGCAAGATAATGAGTACATTTATTTTCAAGCATTGTACCCTCCTCTTTTGTTTCCCCTTCCCATCCCATTACATCCTCCCCCCTCACCACCCACCCAATCCTCCACATACACACCCACCAAAGTTGTAAAGTTCTTTTTCGACATAACGACTTGTACTTCTCATTGTGGCTTTGGATCCACCTGTATCCCTATTTAAACGACTTGTTTTTCCCTTTCCCCTCCACAAATTATACCGACATCCAATACAGTGAAAGCAGGGGTTATACTGTGGGGGAGAGACATACAAAGCAACAAAGAAATAATCTTATAAATGTGTTAGAAACAATATCATGAAAAAAAAAACAGTTGAATACATATCTTAGGGTTCATTTCCCTAACATCACCTTATCTGACCTTTTCTGCTTGACTCAGACATATACTAGATATTGCAAATAAAGGAAACCAAGGGACCTATATTTCTTTGTGCCTGTCTTGCTTCACTAAATATAATTTTTTCCAAGCCTTTCCATTTCCTAACAAATGGAGCAATGTCATTCTTTCTGATGGAGGCATAGAATTACATTGTTTATATATACCACATTTTCTTGATCCATTCATCTACTGAGGGGAATCTGGATTGGTTCCCTATCTTATCTATAGTAAATAATGGGGCAATAAACATAGTTGTGCTGGTAGCTTTAGTGTGGTCTTGTTTGTAAACATTTGGGTAAATGTTTCAAAGTGGGATTAATGGGCCATAGGGGAGATCTATGTGGAGTCTTTTGAGGAACCTCCATACTACTTTCCAAAGTGGTTGAACAAGTTTACACTCCCACCCAAAATGAAGTAAGTTCCCTTCTGTCCACATCCCCTCCAGCATCTGTTGTTAATAGAGTTCTTTATTTTAGCCATTCTAACTGGTGTGAGGTGTTATATCAATGTTGTTTTGATTTGCATTTCTTTTATGGCTAGGGAGGTTGAGGATTTCTTCATGTGTCTATTTGCCATTCTTCTTTCCTCTTCAGAGAAGTTTCTCTTTAAATATTTATCCCAATTATATATCGGGCAATTGTTTCTTTGAGGATTTGTTGTTGGAGGATTTAATTTTTTTTAATTCCAAGTATATTTTAGATATGAGACCCTTGTCTGTTGTATTGCTAGTGAAGATCTTCTCCTAATTCGTGGGCTTTCTATTGATCTTGCTAGCTATGTCATTTGCCATGCAGAAACTCTGCAACTTCATGCAATCCCATTTGTCCAAACTTTATTTGATTTGTTGTGTTTCTGGGTCTCTATTAAAAGAAAATTTCGGCCTGCATCAAGGAGACCTACAGTTTCTCCTGTTCCATCCTTTAAAATTTTCAGAGTGTCGTCTTTGACTCTGAGGTCTTTGATCCATTTGGAGTTGATTCTGGTGTTGGGTGATGTATAAGGACCTTGGTTTAGTTTTCTCCAAATTGTTAACCAATTTTGCCAGCACAATTTACTGAAGAGGTTGTCTTTCTTCCATTCTATTTTTTTAGCTCCCTTATCAAAAATTAGATGGCTATAGGTCTGTAGGTTCATTTCTGGGTTTTGAATTCTATTCCATTGGTCCTGAAGTCTGTTCTTGTGCCAGTACCAAGCTGTTTTGATTACTATGCCTTTATAATAGAGTTTGAAATTTGTTATTGATATTCCTCCAGCAGTGTTCTCTCTGTTGAGGATCATTTTTGCTATTTTTGGTCTTTTATTGTTCCATATGTATTTTTGGATTGCCTCTTCCATTTCCTTGAGGAATGAGTTTTGAATTTTGATGGGTATCGCATTGAATTTGTAGGTAGCCTTGGAATGTATTGCCATTTTCACGATGCTGATCTTTCCAGTCCAGGAGCATGGGAGTTTTTGCCACTTTTTAAGTTCTGTTTTGATATCCTTTTTCAAGTTTTTAAAGTTTTCATCATAGAGGTCCTTCACTTCTTTGCTTAAGTTAATTCCTATGTATTTTATGTTTTGTGGGGCTATTACGAATGGAGTTGCTTTCCTATATTCAGCCACACTTTCCTAATTTTTGGCATTCAGAAAAGCCATTGATTTTTTATTCTTTTCACTAATGATTTTATTTTATTTTATTTTATTTTAAATTTAATTTAATTTTATTTGTGAACATACTGTACAGAGGAGTTACAGTTACATGGGCAGGATAATGCGTACATTTCTTACCAAGCATTGCAGCCTCCTCCTTTGTTTAGCCTTCACATCCCTTCCCAGCCTCCCCCCTCCCCCCCTAATCCCAATCCTTCTCCTTCCCCCCCTTCCCCCCTTCCCCCTCCCGCACTAACGTTGTAAAGCTCGTTTTGGACATGACAACTTGTACTTCTCATTGTTGCAACAGGTCCACCTGTATCCTTAAACAACTGGTTTTTCCCCATCTCCTCCACAAGTTATACTGACATCAAATATAGTGAAAGCAGGGGTGATAATTTGGGGGAGGGACATACAAAGCAACAAAGAGATAATCTTATAAATGTGTTAGAAACACATGCATGAAAGAAAAAACCATTAAAATACATATCTAAGGGTTCGTTTTCCTGACATCACATTAACTGACCTTTTCCGCTTGACTCATACATATACTAGATATTAGAAATAAGGGAAACCATGGGACCTACGTTTCTTTGGGCTTGGCTTACTTCACTTAATATAATTTTTTCCAAGTTTTTCCATTTCCTAACAAATGGGGCAATGTCATTCTTTCTGATGGAGGCATAGAATTCCATTGTGTATATATACCACATTTTCTTGATCCATTCATCTACTGAGGGGCATCTGGGTTGGTTCCATATCTTAGCTATGGTAAATAATGCTGCAATAAACATAGTTGTGCTGGTAGCTTTAGTGTGGTCTTGTTTGTAAACATTAGGGTAAATGCCCAAAAGTGGGATTACTGGGTAATAGGGGAGCTCTATGTGAAATCTTTTGAGGAACCTCCATACTGCTTTCCAAAGTGGTTGAACAAGTTTACATTTCCACCAACAATGAAGTAAGGTTCCTTTCTGTCTACATCCCCTCCAGCATCTGTTGTTGTTAGAGTTCTTGATTTTTGCCGTTCTAACTGGAGTGAGGTGATATCTCAATGTTGTTTTGATTTGCATTTCTTTTATGGCTAGGGATGTTGAACATTTCTTCATGTGTCTATTGGCCATCCTTCTTTCTTCTTCAGAGAAGTTTCTCTTTAAGTCTTTCGCCCACTTATTTATTGGGCAGTTGTTTGTTTGAGGATTTATTGTTGGGGGGTTTAATTTTTTGAGTTCCAAGTATATTTCAGATATGAGACCCATGTCCGTTGTATGGCTAGTAAAGATCTTCTCCCAATCAGTGGGCTTTCTATTGATCTTGCTAGCTATGTCATTTGCCCTGCAGAAGCTCTGCAACTTTATGCAATCCCATTTGTCCAACCTTTCTTTGATTTGTTGTGTTTCCGGGTCTCTATTCAGAAAATTTCGGCCTGAGCCAAGGAGACCTAGGGTTTCACCTATTCCATCCTGTAATGTTTTCAGAGTGTCTGCTTTGAGTTCAAGGTCTTTGATCCATTCGGAGTTGATTCTGGTGCAGGGTGATATATAAGGATCTAGCTTTAGTTTTCTACATGTAGTTAACCAATTTTGCCAGCACCATTTACTGAAGAGTTTGTCTTTCTTCCATTCTATTGTTTTAGCTCCCTTATCGAAGATTAGATGGCTATAGGTCTGTAGGTTCATTTCTGGGTTTTCAATTCTATTCCATTGGTCCTGAGGTCTGTTCTTATGCCAATACCAAGCTGTTTTGATTACTATGGCTTTATAGTAGAGTTTGAAGTTTGGTATTGATATTCCTCCAGCAGTGTTCTTTCCATTCAGGAGCGTTTTTGCTATTCGGGGTCTTTTATTGTTCCATATGAATTTTTGGATTGCCTCTTCTATTTCCTTGAAGAATGAGGTTGGAATTTGGATAGGTATTGCGTTGAATTTGTAGATAGCCTTGGGAAGGATTGCCATTTTCACGATGTTAATCTTTCCAATCCAGGAGCATGGGAGGTTTTGCCATTTTTTTAGTTCTGTGTTGATTTCCTTTTTCAAGATTTTAAAGTTTTCATCATAGAGGTCCTTCACTTCTTTAGTTAAGTTAATTCCTAGGTATTTTATTTTTTGTGGGGCTATTACAAATGGAGTTGCTTTCCTAATTTCAGCCACACTTTTCTCATTGTTGGCATACAGAAAAGCCACTGATTTTTGGGGGTTAATTTTATAACCTGCTACTTTGCCAAAGTTTTGAATCAGCTTGAGTAATTTGGGAGTGGAGTCTATGGGATTCTTTAAATACAAGATCATGTCATCTGCAAAGAGGGAGAGTTGTATTTCTTCTTTCCCTAATTGGATCCCCTCTATGTCTGCATCTTATCTTATTGCTGTAGCTAGGCATTCTAATACTAGATTGAGGAGAAGTGGAGAGAATGGACATCCTTGTCTTGTTCCTGAGTTAAGAGGAAATGGCTTTAGTTTTTCACCATTAAGTATAATGCTGGCTGTAGGTTTGTCATATACAGCCTTTATTGTATTGAGGAATGTTCCATGGATGCCTACTTTTTTCAAAACTTTCATCATGAAGGGGTGTTGGATCTTGTCGAATGCTTTTTCTGCATGTATTGAGATAACCATGTGCATCAATGTTCATCAAAGAAATGGGTCTATAGTTCTCTTTCTTTGATGAGTCCCTGCCTGGTTTTGGGATAAGGGTTATGATGGCTTCATAGAATGTGTTCAGTAGTGAGCTTTCTCTTTCAATTTCATTGACGAGTTGGAGGAGTATTGGTGTGAGTTCTGCTTTGAAGGCCTTGTAAAATTCCGCTGTAAAACCATCTGGTCCTGGACTTTTCTTAGCTGGGAGGCTTCTTATTGCTGTTTCTATTTCAATGCTTGATATGGGCCTGTTAAGCTGGTTTAACTCATCTTGGTTTAGTTTTGGCATGTCAATATTTGCTAGGAAAAGGTCCATTTCTGTCAAGTTCTCAAACTTATTAGCATAAAGTTTTGAGAAATATTCCCTTATAATGTTCTGAATCTTGGTTGTTTCCGTGGTGATGATTCCATTCTCATCTCTGATTTTATTAATTTGGGTGTGTTCTCTTCTTATTCTGATAAGATTTGCTAAGGGTCTGTCAATTTTGTTAAGTTTTTCGAAGAACCAACTCTTTGTTTTGTTGATTGTTTCTATAATTTTTTTGGATTCTAATTCATTTAATTCTGATTTAATTTTGATTATTTCTTTCCGCCTACTGGATTGGGGTTTATCTTGCTGCTTTTTCAAGGAAGTTTAGATGTGTCATTAAATTGTTTGTTTCAGATCTCTCCAATTTGTTGATGTAAGAGCTCAGAGCTATAAACTTGCCTCTGAGTACTGCCTTTGCTGTGTCCCAGAGGAGCTGGTAGATTTTGTGTTCATTTTTGTTGAATAGCATGAACATTTGAATTTCCTTTCTAATCTCTTCCATGACCCACTCATGATTCAGCAGTGTGTTGTTCAGCCTCCATGTGATACCGGACTTTCTTTGGTGGCTTTTGGTGTTGAGTTCTAATTTTATTCCCTTGTGGTCAGAGAGAATGCAAGGAATAACTTAAATGTTTCTGAATTTAGACAAGTTTGCTTTGTGGCCTAAAATGTGGTCTATTTTAGAATACGTTCCATGTGCTGCTGAGAAAAACATGTATTCTTATGCTGCTGGCTGAAATGTTCAGTAGATGTCTGTTAAGTCTAGTTGATTTATGCAGCTGTTTAGATCTGCTGTGTCTCTGTTGAGTTTTTGCCGAGTTGATCTATCTAGTGGGGTGAGTGGTGTGTTAAAATACCCAAAAATTAATGTCTTTGGATCTATATTGGATTTGAGAGAAAGTAGTGTTTCTTGGATAAATTTGGGTGCTCCATTGTTTGTCGAGTAGATATTCAGAATTGTAATATCCTCCTGAAAGAGAGATCCCTTAATTAGTATGTAGCGACCTTCTTTATCTCTTCTCACGAATTTTAATTTGAAGTCTATTTAATCTGATATTAGGATTCCAACTCCCACCTGTTTATGGGGGCCGTTTGCTTGGTAGATTTTGTTCCAATCTTTAACGTTGAAAATGTGTTTGTTTTTACGGGCAAGATGTGACTCCTGAAGGCAGCAGATAGAAGAGTCTTGTTTTTTTTTTATCCAACTAGTCAGTCTATGTCGCTTAATTGGAGAGTTCAGTCGTTTAACGTTAAGAGAAAGGACTGAGAGGTATTTGGGAGTTCCTGCCATGTTATCCACCTTCTTGAGGGCAGCGAATACTGGGTTCTTCCTATGGTTCTTTGTTTCTTATTTTGGGTGCAGTTTCTTGGCCTTTATTGTGGTCTTGTTGGTTTTCTATGTGTAGGACATCTTTAAGGATCTTTTGTAGGGCTGGTTTGGTGGAGATGTATTGTGTCAATTTTTCTTTGCTATGGAAGGTTTTTATTTGGCCTTCAGTTATGAAGGAGAGTTTAGCTGGGTACAGTATTCTTGGTTGATAGTTGTTTGTTTTTAGGGCATGGCATACATCATTCCAGGCTCTTCTTGCTTTGATTGTCTCTGCTGAGAAATCTGAGGTGGTTCTAATTGGTTTCCCTTTATAGGTGATTAACCTTTTCTCCCTGACAGCTTTAAGGATCTTTTCCTTGGTCTGAGTTGATCCTATGTGGATTATAATGTGATGGTGGGATGTCAGATTCTGGTCTGGTCTATTTGGGGTTCTAAAAGCTTCTTGTATCTGAATAGGCCTATCTTTTTGTATGTTTGGGATGTTCTCTGCTAGGATCCTGTTAAACAAATTTCCTAGACCATTAACTTCTGTTTCTAGGTGCTCCTCTACACCCATTATCCTTAGATTAGGCCTTCTGATGGTGTCTTCCAAGTGTTGGATAGATCTATCATATTTCTTGGACTTGTCTTGGATGGTTGTATGTTCTTTCTCTATAATATCTAGGCTGTCTTCAATCCCTGAGATTCGATCTTCTGCATGGTCTAACCTGCTCTCAAGGCTTTCTACTTGGTTTTTCATTTCTTTTACTTCTAATTGGTCAACTTTGATGGCTTCAAATTCTTTGTTGAAGCTTTGTTTTAGATCTTGTATGGACTTCTTTACTTCCTTAATTTGGTGTTCAGTGTTTATTCTCAAATCACTTAGGTGATTTTTTATGGTTTCCTTGGTCTCCCTAACATCCTTCAGCTCTTCCTTAATGGATTTCATGAATGCCTTTAGTGATCTTTGTGCATTCTCATCCTGCTCTCTCAATTCCTTTATTACACTTTGCTTAGCTTCCTCATGTTCATGCCATTCGTGAAGTTCTCTTTGTGTGTTCTCAGCCTACTCACGCTATTCTGCCTTTCTCTTTGAGTGTTCTCATGCTGCTCATGCAATTCCTGTATCAGTTTTAGATTAGCTTCCTCACGCTCATGATATTCCGGTATTAACCTTTGGTTTTCCTCCTCTCTCTCCCTATCATGCTCATATAGATTCCTTTGTATATTTTCAATCTTTTCCAGTATTGACCTTTCGTGTGCCTCCTCTCTCTCTCTATCACGCTCATACAGAGTCCTTTTGTATGTTCTCAATCTTTTCATTTACCATGTTTGCCAGTAGTGTTTGTAGAGCTATTTGGGAACTCTTCTCTGGATTATTCATTATCTGTCCTGTCCCATGATTGTCATGAGTGGGATTTGAGCTACCCGGACTTGCCATTTTTCTCGTGTTTTTTCGGCTTACTCTGCCCATTTGGGATGAAAGTAACACCAGTTTTGTGCTAGAACACTATCTTAAGGCAAGCATCAACCAAAGTCTGTAGATCCACAATCAAAAGTCTGCAGATACAGTCAAGTTCAACAGATATACCTATTCAACATCAAACAACTATATAATAATGGGCTACAAACCGCAACGTAGAATTTGGAAAACCAGAAATTATTAGTTTTTGGGAGGCATGTGGGTAAAAATAGGAAAAGATAAATATGGGAAGGAGCAGGGAGAATTTACTTAACTAAGTCCTAATCTCAAAGTGGGAAAAAGGTTGGATAGGATAAAAGTAGAGAGAGAAAAAAAAGAAGAAAGAGAAAGAGAAAAAAGAGACAAAAAAATAGAAAAGCAAAAAATAAAAAAAATAAAAAGTGTAATGATTAAAAATATGCAGATTGAAAATGAAATATTCAGAGAAGAACGTGGGTATAATGAGAGAACGGGAGGGATATAAAGGAGACATGAAAACCTTAAACATAAAAATACTTAAAATATTATATAGGTATAAAGAGGTAATACTGCTAGGAATTTAAGTCTAAGAGGTTTTGAATTGAGTAATAAATTTGTGGATTAAATGTGTACACAATGGGGGATAAAGTCTAATAATCGACTATGGGTATATCTGAGGATGTGCAGAACAACAATTAAGTCACACAAAGAAGAGCAAAAGAGCAGAAAAGGTGAAAAAATGAGCAAAAAAGAAAAAAAAATCAGACATTCAGTAGAGCTAAACAAAAAACAAAAATATTTTTGAAAAGAAAGAACCAAAAAAAAGAAAAACGCGCACACACATATACCCCTAAAATAAAAATTATAAGAGGAAGAGAAAAAAGTTACTAGTATAGAATTTTTTTTTCAAAATGGTAAAAATTAAAAATTAAAAAAAAAGTTTTAGAAGAAAAATATTTTTATAAAAGGAACCAAAAAAAAAAAAAGAAGAAGAAGAAGAAGAAACAGAGAAAAAAACAAGTTCTTTGATTTTTTTGGGAGTGGTGGGAAGATCTTTTATATCCCTTGTGTCCATAACCAACCTCTTGTTGGAGTCTCTGGCCTGCTTGTGGTGTTTGATTTTCCTCTGGCTTAGTTGGTTTCTTAAGCAGTTTGTTTGAACAGGCAGAAAAATGCTATGCTGTTCAAAGGATTTTGTGATCCTCTCCCCTGGCTAGTTCAATGGGAGGGAGATCTGCTTTGAGTATCACAAAAGAGGGAGATGGCTTTTTCCTCATGTTTGTAGATGCTCTGATGAGGCTAGGTTCTGGGTAGAGTTGAGGCCTTTCAGCAAACAGTAGCTTTTCCCTGAGGAGACTTTGTGAGAGACTCACAGAGCCCAGCCTGGAGCCACTCTCAGGGTTTATGTTTACTGAATTTCAATTCATTGTCCATGCTGCTAAAGAGAGGGGCAGCCTCTGGCTCTGATTACCTAGTGAAGAAACCCACTGCTGGGGCTGGCGGCCCGAGCTGGGTGACTTTTCTCTGGATGGAGCTGAGTTTGGCATGTCACTTTAGGATCTTGTGACCTGCTAAATGACTCTAGTTTTCTTCCAAGTCCTGTGTTTGAGCTAGCAGGTCAGCCAAGCTTTGTCAGTATCAAACATGGAGATCTCCTGTAATGGTGGGGAGGGGTGGCCTTCCCTCCTCTGCTCCCTGAGAAGGAGTGAGGACGTTAGGCTTCTACTCACACCACATTTTGGTTCCTGGGTCATCTCTGGTCTGTGAACTGCAGGATGAAGATATCTGCTCCTTGTCGGTTCTTGTTGGTGTTCAGTAGAATACACTCACGCGCCATGTCTGGCTCCTTTGTCCTGGACTCTCTGTGTTGCAGGTATGGCGGCTATTGCCACCTCCACCACCACTGTAGTCCACAGTGGCAGCTGCTAGCAAGTGCTCAGATATGTCTCCTTGCCTGGATTTTCCCTCTGTGGCCTAACTCTCTGTACTGTGATGGTACACTTGGTGTGATTCTCTGGCTTAAGTCTGTTCGCTGGAACTCTAAAACTCCTTTCTCTCTCTGGCCTGACTCTCTGTCCTGTGATGGCACACTTGGTGTCATTCTCTGGCTTAGGACTGTTCACTGGAACTCTAAAACTGCTTTCTATGTGAGAGCTTGTTTAGATTCCAGCTTCTCATCCGCCATCTTCCCAGAGAGAAAGGTTGGACAAATGGGATTGCATGAAGTTGCAGAGCTTCTGCATGGCAAAGGATATAGCTAGCAAGATCAATAGAAAGCCCACTGATTGGGAGAAGATCTTCACTAGCCATACTACGGACAAGGGTCTCATATCTAAAATATACTTGGAACTCAAAAAATTAAATCCCCCAACAACAAATCCTCAAAGAAACAACTGCCCAATAAATAAGTGGGCTACAGACTTGAAGAGAAACTTCTCTGAAGAAGAAAGAAGGATGGCCAATTGACACAGGAAGAAAAATGCTCAATCTCCCTAGCCATAAAAGAACTGCAAATCAAAACAACATTGAGATACCACCTCATCCCAGTTAGAATGGCTATAATCAAGAACTCTAACAACAACAGATGCAGGAGGGGATGTGGACAGAAGGGTACCTTACTGCATTGATGGTGGGAGTGTAAACTTGTTCAACTACTTTGGAAAGCAGTATGGAGGTTCGTGAAAAGATTTCACATAGACCTCCCCTATGACCCAGCAATCCCACATTTGGGCATTTACCCAAATGTTTAAAAACAAGACCACACTAAAGCTACCAGCACAACTATGTTTATTGCAGCATTATTTACCATAGCTAAGATATGGAACCAACCCAGATGCCCCTCAGTAGATGAATGGATCAAGAAAATGTGGTATATATACACAATGGAATTCTATGCCTCCATCAGATAGAATGACATTGCCCCATTTGTTAGGAAATGGAAAAACTTGGAAAAAATTATATTAAGTGAAGTAAGCCAGGCCCATTGAAACATAGGTCCCATGGTTTCCCTTATTTGCAATATCTAGTATATGTATGAGTCAAGCACAAAAGGTCAGATAATGTGATGTTAGGAAAATGAACCCTTAGATATGTATTTTAAAGCTTTTTTATTTCATGCATTTGTTTCTAATGCATTTATAAGATTATCTCTTTGTTGCTTTGTATGTCCCTCCCCCACAGTATAACCCCTGATTTCACTATATTTTATGTCAGTATAACTTGTGGAGGAGATGGGGAAAAACAAGTCGTTTAAGGATACAGGTGAACCTGTTGCAACAATGAGAAGTACAAGTTGTCATGTAGAAAACGAGCTTTACAACATTGGTGTGGGGGAGAGGGGGGAGGGTTGGGGAGGGGGAGGGAGGAGATTGGGAAGGGATGTGAAGGGTAAACAAATGAGGAGGATGCAATGCTTGATAAGAAATGTACGCATTATCCTGCCCATGTAATTGTAACCCCTCTGTACAGTATGTTCACAAAAAAAAATTTAAATTTAAAAAAAATAAAATAAAACTTCTTTCTCTGCGAGAGCTTGTTTAGCCTCCAGCTTCTCCTCTGCCATCTTCCCGGAACGCCTTATCATAGTAATTTTGAATTACATTTCTCTAATGATTTCAGTTCACAAACCATTAAGCCAGCGTAGAAGTTGTATTAAACACAACTTTGTTAGCCCACTGGCGATTTTCAGGGCTTTATGGAAAAGATGTCTATTCAGAACTTTCGTCCAATTTTAATCAAGTTTCTTGTTAATCTCATCTTTAATCTCTCTATACAAAATCAATAATTAATTCAAGGTAGTAGATAGAAAAATATTAAGCCACTCCTAACATTTTTCAATTTTCAATAAAATGATATTGCTTAAATCATTTTCTGTTAATGCTTGAGACCATATAGTTCAATTTAGTTAGACCTTTAACAAGGCTATGTGCATTTTATTTATTTTACGTTAATTGTTCTTTCCAAAGTCTATGTGTCTAATTTCCCTTGCTCTCTTTCAGTCTCAAGTAGTTCAGATTTCAAACTGAAGAATAAATGGAAGGAAGCAAACAAAAAAAATACAGTTCCTCTCATCTGATGATGCCTCTACAAGAAGGAAGAAAGAGTTCCTACTTCTAAGGACCTATGCTAGGTTATCAAAAAGAGAATTCATTCTTCTAGGTCTTCCTTAAAATGTAAACCACAACATATCGTGAAGGTACTTTTATGTTTTATCAGTTTTTCACATTTTCATATGGACCTCACCTCAGTCTACAACATTCATTCATTATTCTTTCCCTGATACTTTTACACTACCTAGACGTAAGATATAAGATAACCAGTTTGATTTACAGAATAAGAAGTTATCACCCTGGTTTCCTTGGAAGCAGAACATGGTCAATAGATAACATTACTTCTGGTTTCTCACTACATGTAATGGCTTTTGTAATGCTTATTGCATTCTATTTAGTATTTTAAAAAAAACTGCTGGCTAAACTCAAAGCTCCTTCACAGAATTTTAGGTTAAGTACTTCACAAGTTTTATTTCCCTTAATTCTTAAGATAATATTTGTTATAATGCTAATGTTATTACCATTTTAGTGTTGGGAAAAATTGTAATTAAATGCCTTAAGTAGATGACCCAAAGACATACAGTGAGAAAGGAAATGAGGCAAAGTTTCCAAAAGCCTTTTAGCAGTACACAAAAGGTAGGTAAAATCTCTCCATTCTCTTACACTCTCAATTCAATATTCATATTGTCCAAGAAATAATAGCATAGCAATTAATGTCCATGGTGATTGTTTTCTGTTACATTTTGTCTTCAACACAGACTGTGTTGGTGAGATTGGGTTATCATGTAGAGAGTTGAGCTTATAAATTGAGGAAACTTCTAGTTTCCTTTTTAAAAAGTACTAAAACTTTTAAATATTATCATTAACTGACTTTTAAGAATCAAAAACCTAAAAAATTCATATACAATCACCCAAAATGCTTTCAAAGTAGGAGATGATAAAACAGGACCCTGTGAAGTAAATTTTCTTCTACTTTTGAAATTATTCTGAAAACCTTGTGCTGGATAGTCGCACCTGTAATCCTAACTCCTCCGGACATCTACTCAGGAGCCCGAGATCTGTGGATAACAGTTGGAACCCAATCAGGGCAAAATAAATTCATGATATAATTTTTCAAAAATTTAATGAACTAGCATAGGGCCAAGAATGAAGATGTAGCTTATATAGTACCTCACCAATCTAGAGAGGAAAGGCCTAGCAAGACCTTGAAGCCGCGATTTCAAACTCTGAGCATGCCAACAGAAATGCAATTTCCTGTACACGCATGCTACTTGCGCGCGAGTGCACACACACACATACACACATACATCCATTCTAAATATCTTCATATCAGTGTTTTGCATTAATTTCTTTGTTAACGATATTATATAAGCAAAATAAAGGTAATAAACTTTTATACTTTTTATTGTACAAATACTGTAAACAGGGGTCATATTTACATGAGCTAGGTAATGAGAACAATTCCTAACAAGCATTGTTACCTCCTCCTTTATTTTTCCCCTACCATTCCTTCCCTCGCTCCTCCACAAGTGCACTCCGCTCCCCCCTTCCCCTGCCTAAATTGTAACGTTCATTTTTCAGCATAGTGTCTTGTACATCTCATTGTTACAATGGGTCAACCTGTATCCCTATTTAGGCATTTTGTTTTTTTCCTTCCTCTCCCCAAATTAGAAGAGCATATATACAAGATATAGGCGCACCAACTTCAAATACAGTGAAAACAGTTGTTATAGCATGGGGAGGAACCTATAAAAAGACACAAAAAATCACATTGCACATTATAAGTACATTAGAAACAATAGCAAAAAAGAGAAAAATTCTTGTATCCCTATCTTGGGTTTCATTTCCCGTAACATTATGTTATCTGGTCATATGGACATAGCTTTTGACCTTTTCTGCTTATACTATACATGTATTAGTTATTGAAAATTAGGGAAACCATGGAACCTGTGTTCTTTTGGATTTGGCTTACTTCACTTAATATTTTTTCCATATCTTTCCAATTTCTAACAAATTGGGTGATGCCATTCTTTCTGATGGAGGCATAGAATTCCATTGCTTATATAAACCACATCCTCTTGATCCATTCTTCTGCTGAGGAGCATCGGGGTTGGTTCCATATCTTAGTTATCTTAAATAATGCTGCAATAAATGTAGTTGTGCTGGTAGTTTTAGGGTGGTCTTGTTTGTGATCATTTGGGTAAATGCCCCAAAGTGGGATTTCTGGATCATAGGGGAGATCTATGTGGAGTCATTTGAGGAACCTCCATACTAATTTCCAAAATGGTTGAAAAAGTTTACACTCCCATCAAGAATGCAGTAAGGTTCCCTTCTGTCCACATCCCCTCCAGCATCTATTGTTGTAAAACTATGGAATGCTTCAGGAATTTGCCTGTCATCCTTGCGCAGGGGCCATGCTAATCTTCTCAGTATCATTACAATGTTAGTTTATGTGATGCTGAATTGAGCACAGAATATTTTTTATATATAAAGTGTAATTGATTTTCTTAAACTAGGCAATTCAACAAAAAGTAAGTTTAGAAGAATTGTGAAATTTTAGAACCATGTACTTCTTACATAAGCATACATTTAAGAATAATGTCAAGATGGACATGTCAAAAACAAAATAATTCCAGATATTTGCAGTTCAAGAGATGTGTAGGGGAAATAATTCAATTGTTCTATACAAGGCACATGTCATAATGAACACAGCAGCAAGTGTTAAGGGTTGTTAAAAATTTTAGTGTTTTATATCTATTTAATTTTAGGAATTTGCTTATTTATGCCAAAATTAGGACTGTTTGGCAGGTATAAAATTTTCTATAAAGTATTTAAAATTTATGTTAGCAGACATATACCACTAAGTATGTACATTTCAGAATTTATAGAAACTTTGTTAATGAGAAGTTGCAAAGTCTTTGTGTAAAGAAGCAGAATGAAGGGTTAAGACTTGCTAACTACACAGTTCTTGTTAAAATTTAGGGATTCCTTACTTTATATTTTAGCGAGGAACAAGAGATCATATAAGCCATAAACAAATAATGAGATGAGCCATAAATAATAACCTTAGTGTGTAACTTTGAAGACTATTCATAGCCTATAAAAATCTTGTTGAACATCATAATCTTAGGCAGTTTAAAATGTACAGGAATATGAGAAAATAGTAAAATCTAATATGTAGTGCACTTCAAATACTAAAAACACTGGTAATTGTTTTGTTTTATATTTTATTAATCATTATTTAATTATTGGTTTTCTTTGTAGCATTGTTTTACTTGTTATATAATACAACTTTTTGTTAGTCATCATTAGGAGGTACTTTGAGAAGGTTACTGGGGTGGTCAAACCATTTTTTTTATAGGTGCATGTGAATTTACAACTAGGAAAATTAAGAACAAAATATTTATTAAAAAATGACCAAGTAGAGTCTGAATCAGGAGAGTTGATACATGTCCACAACTAAAATCTTAGCCCTAGGTTGAAGCAACAGTATTACAGAGTTGAGGCCACAAATGTGAGAGACTGTGTTTTGTTTTGTTTTGTTTTATTTTGACTTTGTTGGTCATGGGGCTTGAACTCTGGGGCCTGAGTGCTGTTCCTCAGGCAAGGCTAGCGCTAACACTTGAGGCACAGCACCATTTCCAACATTTTCTACTTATGTGGTGCTGAGGAATCAAACCCAGGCCCTCATGCATGAAAGGCAAGCACTCTACCACTGAGCCAACTTCCTAGCACTTGAGAGACTGTGTTTTTAAAAAAATCATCTAAACAACATTTTCCTTTTGCTTTGGGTTATATAAGGAAATATATAAATATCTTTTTCTATTTTTGTGAATTGTTGTACTTCTAAATTTATAGTAACTTCACCCACTTTATCCTTTTCCAAGTCATGAAATATCTCTGAGAGTTTGCTGCTGTGAAGATCGTTTTTGCATTTATAATTTCTTCTGAGTCACTTTTATTTTTATCAACATAACTTTATATTTCATGTTGATGGATTACAAATATCAAATACCTGCAAATGTACACATAGAGTCTAAAGATAGCAGTATGAATATTCTCATACAGCTCTTGTTTATCTATTATTCACTTTCAATATTATGATATTTCTCTCTCTCTTTCACTCTGTCTCATTTCCTCTCTTTCTCTTCCATGCCCCATGTCTGCTACTTAGAATTTCTGCTGGGCTACAATTATGCTTCAGGATCTACTGGTTTTGTGGGAACATGAAAGCAACCATCGGTTAACCTTGCATTCTTTAAGAGTTATGACAGTGACATGATATTATTCTTTGCCATTCTAAATGGTAAAATAACATATCTAGGAGTTCCTTTTCACTTTTACTTCTACTATAAATTTTATCTCATAGGAATCATTGGAATGGATAAGATACTTTAACCTGTGACCTAAAATTATTTTTCTTTTATTTTTTTAATCTTCTACAAGATTACTTTATATATTTTTAAAAATTTTGTTCTTTTTATTATTTTTTCTTTTTTATTGGGAAAATACTGTACAGAGGGGTTGTAATTACATGAACAAGATAATGAGTACATTTCTTATCAAGCATTGTAGCGTCCTCCTTTGTTTCTCCTTCCCAGAACTTCCAATCCTCCTTGTCCCCCATATCAAATACTCCCCCCAACCAAAGTAAACTTCGTTTTACGAAATAAGTACTTGTACATATTAGTGTTGCAATGGGTCCACCCGTATCCTTATTTAAACGAATTGTTTTTTCCCACCACTCCCCCACAAATTATACCAACATCAAATACAGTGAAAGCAGGGCTTATATCGTTGGGGAGGGACATACAAAGCAACAAAGAAATAATCTTTAAATATGTTAGAAAAAATCGCATTAAAAACATTTGAATACATATCTTAGGGTTCATGTCCCTAACATCAACCTATCTGACCTTTTCTGCTTGACTCAGACATGTACTAGTTGTTGCAAATAAGATTAACCATGAAACCTATGTTTCTTTGGGCTTGGCTTACTTCACTTAATATAATTTTTTCCTAGCCTTTCCATTTCCTAACAAATGGGGCAATGTCATTCTTTCTGATGGAGGCATAGAATTCCATTGTGTATATATACCACATTCTCTTGATCCATTCATCTACTGAGGGGCATCTGGGTTGGTATCATGTCTTAGCTATGGTAAATAATGCTGCAATAAACATAGTTGTGCTGGTAGCTTTAGTGTGGTCTTATTTGTGATCATTTGGTGAAACGCCCAAAGTGGGATTGCTGGGTCATAGGGGAGATCTTTGTAGAGTCTTTTGAGGAACCTCCATACTGCTTTTCAACATGGTTGAACAAGTTTACTCTCCCACCAAGAATGCAGTAAGGTTCCCTTCTGTCCACATCTCCTCCAACGTCTAACAGCCTCTTCAGTAGATGGTGCTGGAAAAATTGGTTAACTACTTGCAGAAAAATAGCTAGATCCTTATATATCACTCTGCACCAGAATCAACTCCAAACTGATCAAATACCTTGGAGTCAAATCAGACACTCTGAAAACATTACAGGATGGAAAAGGAGAAACCCTAGGTCTCCTTGGCACAAACCAAAATTTCCTTAATAGAGTCCCAGAAACACAACAAATCAAAAAAAAGTTGGGCAAATGGGATTGCATGAAATTGCAGAGCTTCTGCATGGCAAAGGACAAAGCTAGCAAGATCAATAGAATGTCCTCGGGTTGGAAGAAAATCTTCACTAGCCATACAACAGACAAGGGTCTCATATCTAAAATCTACCTGGATATCAACAAATTAAATCCCCCAACAACAAATCTTCAAAGAAACAACTACTCAATAAATAAGTGGGCTAAAAACTTACAGAGAAACTTCTCTGAAGATGAAAGGATGGCCAATAGTCACATGAATAAATGCTTAACCTCTCTAGCCATAAAAGAAATGCAAATCAAAGCAACATTGAGATACCACCTCACCCCAGGTAGAATGGCTATAATCAAAAATTTTTTTTCTTTTACAAGCAACCTTTTTTCTTTTATTATCAGTTAGTAACTACCTGTAATGAAAAAAAGCTATCTTATGGAAAGTAGACCGAAGTTGTTCACAGGGATGGTCAAAAACTAATGGGGGAAGTGAGTACAAAGGATATCCATAATAAATCACAGATCTGCAGAGCAATTTATCATGTACATTTTGTGAGAATGACAATGTGCTAGGAATTATAGATTAAATCACTGAACATCTGATATACATATATATGCACATTTATTTATATTTGTATATTCATTTATATATGCATATATGTGTGTATATGCCCTTATGTAGGTTCACTTGCACGTTAGCATACACACAAATACACACATACATATACACATGTAAACGTGCACACATAGAGAAAGATACATAATTATAGCCAACACAATTTTCACTAGTTGTTGAATATGCCTTAGACGGAATGCTTGGAATCATTTCAAATTTGATAATTGCAATTCGAAGCTATTCCAAGTAGATAAACCTAGGAGATTCTTTTCTCCACTCTTGGTAAAAGGAAGAAGTGAATGTGTGGCTCAGGTCTATAGATTAAACATAGAGAATTAAAGCCCAGGTAGAGCTCAAGGCCAGGAGTTCAAATCCCAGTACCTGCACAATATAAAAAAAAGGAGTCCTTTGTCTTTGAAAAGGGATATTTTCCCAAAAATGAATACCCAGGACAATTTTCAAGGTCCAAAACTCTTCGAAAGGCTCTTTCACATCTTAAACTGATTCCTCTCCTTGATTCACATTATGGAAAATAGGAGTCACACTTCACATTAAAAAGTATATGCATTGTTGAACAGTTCTTTCCATTTTTAATGTAAAAGAAGCATGAGAGAGGAATTCACCTCACTTGGGTGAGTTAGGTTTGACTCACTGACAGACTTTTGTAAGTAAATGAGGGTCTGTTTACATGTAAAAAATCTATACAGATGGTTTCCTAGGAGAGTGAACAAGCTAGCTGTTGTCCAAGTTTGAATTAGAGTAATTTATTCCTATGATATGGAATATCGTAGGAAGCTCATCTCATAGAACACTATACAGACAGTAATTTCAAAAGGATGAAAAACCCATTTCTATATTGTAAACAGCCAGGTTTTCACAAGCAAAAAACAGTTTCCTGAGCCAAGAAAATATAAGTTAGAGAAAAAGGGACTGTGTTAAATAAAGGTAATGGCTTAGTGACAGGTGTAAAACTGTTCTGTAATCACAACTAAACTATAAATTTTTTATCATGTCCCTAACAAGAATCTCCAAGATAGGCCTTGTTAAATCTGTCATAGAGGACTGGGTTTATGCAATTGTCAGTTTTGTTAGGGTCCAATATCTTCTACCTTCGCTTGGGTTGCAATCCGCTCAAACCACATGCAGTGAATGGAAAAACATTCTGTCTTGCAAGGCATCTAAGGGATTTTTGTGCCACTGTGAATATTTATCGTATTTCTTCTTGTAATGATACCTGTCAGTGTGAAGTCCTTTCCTGATAAGAAGAATAGTTTCTATACCCTTTGTTCCACTAACAAATCTCAGATATATAAATTTAACCGTGCGCCCATGGCTCATGCCTATAATCTTAGCTACTCAGGAGGCTGAGATCTGAGGATCATAGTTTAATGCCTGCCCAGACAGGAAATTCCATGAAATATTTCTCTCCAGTAAACCACCAGAAAACTGGAAGTGGCGCTATGTCTCCAGCAGTAGAGTTCTTACATTGAGCTGAAGAGTACAGGGACAGCACCCAAGCCCAGATTTCAAGCCCCAGGACTGACCAAAAAAAAGGAAAAATGTATATATGTAGATATGTATATATGATGAGATAAATTACATTTATATATAAATCAATATTTATGATGCACATTTAAAATATAACTAAATAATTGACATATTTATAATATATACATATGTTTACATATATAAGCTCATATTATATCTGTGTGTTGATAAATATATTTGTAATTAATATCCAAAGAGTACCTCTGAAGTTTTTGGGGAAAATGTAGTGTCTAAAGGCTAACTACTGACCCATCATACTTTCAATTATTTTTTTCCAATTAATACAATGTCTGAAGTACTAAGACTGAATGATTATGAAACAGAGTTGTTGTTTAATTCCTTATGATTTTTGATTAGAAACATCTACTTACTTGGTATGAAACCTACCAAAATGTGATCTTGAAATCACACTCCACAAACTGGATATATCAATTTAGCAACTTACAGGTCTCAAATTTTTATTTGAATCCTGTATCTCACAAAAATTCAGTTTCCTTCGAGTCAACTACATATACAAACATGCCTAGATTTTCATGCTCACATACATCCCCATACTCACATGACATACTAAATGTAACACTGTAGTAAAAAATAATATAGATACTGAAAAAGAACACCTTTGCCAATGTAATTAAATTTTATTTTTTTAATTCGATGTATTATCTAATACTGATGAAAGAGCAGCTAAGAAGATGTTTTAAGTACAAGAGTGTCTGCTTAAAGAGCATGTTTCTCATTCCAAACATCATTATTTCCACCTTTCCTTCTCCCACATAAAAAATATAAGTAACTACAGAATTAACCTACATGTTTCTTAATAACTCATTGAAGAAAGAAAGGGTAATATATATACATATATACACAATGATATACTATTTAGCCACAAAGAAGAGTGAAATCATATCATCTTCAAGAAAATAGAACTGGAAACCTTCATATTAAAGCAATAAGTCTTAATGTGAAAAACAAATACTAGATTTCTCATATGCAGACTCTAGTCCAAGAAAGAAAAATGAATGACCCAGGTGTAAAAGATGGAAACTGATTAAATTTGGAAAAAAATGTAAGAGAGGAGATGAAGAGAAACATTGTGGAGTAAATATGTTCAAATATTTCCTAGGTTAGTATAATGACATAATAAAACATAAGTATAAAAATAGAATAATGAAATTTATAAAAGGAAAAAATTTAGCAAGCTACATTATATGGATGTATGTGTATAACACAATAAAATACTTTGTGAAATTAACATTTGCTAATAAAAAGTCAAAAATGCATTGGAGTACAGTCATATGTTATTTTCCATTTTTTGTTAACATATTTCCCTGATAAAGTAAAAGGAGTAATAGGTTTTGCTCATTTAGAAAGAAAATCTTGTCCAATTAGCATAAAGATACTCTGGTTAATTAATGTCAATATGAAATTGTTAAATTAATTATTGTATTAGAATATTTCCAATGCACTGTTCAAATATTACCCTATAAGTATATACTTTTTGCTATTTATTGAATAAGTTGTCTTTACTTAATTACTATATGCCATTTTCTGAATGTAGTTTGGTAAATGCAACTAGGATATATTATACCTGAACAGGAAATCAATTATTCAAACAGTTTTATCAAAAATGCCTCTAACGAAAAAAAGAGGTCAACCCAAATTATGTATATTTGAAAATAATACTTGCTTAGTCCTCTTCTCACATTCCCCATTCCCTTCTTGAGAATGCTACACATTGTAGGGAATTTGTTAACATGTTTTAGAGACATAGGTTGACTTTAAAACAATGAGTTAGTTTATGCTGCATTTTTGTTTACTTTATATCCAGAAAAGCTAAATTCTTACCTTATCATTTTCCTTAGACTTTATACTCAGGTTTCATCTCTGATGGGTGAAAGATAGAGATATAAACATTTTTTAACAGTGGCTAAATTTAGGCTGAGGAATCTATGTACAACTATACTCATGCAGATAGACCTCATCAGTCACGTGACCACAATATCAAAATGTTAACCTATGCTTCCTGAAATCATGCTTATGAGATCTTGTGTATTATAAACAGTGGTTATTAGCATTTGTTTTCAAACAACCTCATTTCATGGGTTAGGAACTAAAGTGAGATATTTTACTCAAAATCTAAGGAGGCATCCAAATTTAGTTACCAATATATACAGCATTTAACACAATGTTTGAAAAATGCAAGATAAAGGGAATAATTTATAAAAAAAAACAACGTTTAAAATAAATAGAGAATCAGTATGACTGATTTTTCTTTTACCCCAGCTGCAATATGGCTTGCATGATGACTTTTCTGGTTGTATGTTTAGTTAGGTCTGATATTTAGTTGGAGAAGTTATGTTCTTTGATATATTAATTTGTCAGATTAAAGAGGAAATTAATTCCATGCCAGAGTCAACATCCATAATAATGTTACAGTTGTATTCTACTATTTTGCCAAAGTTTTAAATCAGCTTGAGTAACTTGGGTCTTTTTTGAATCTAACTAAATAGGTATGCAATTTTGTCAGTACTAGATTTTGACCACCATTTATTAAAATATTATTTTCAATTCTCTCTTTTCATGAGATTTTTAATTTCATTTATATAATGTGCTGATTTTTCCTTTAGATAACACATATTCAGTCTTCTAAAAGCAGTGTAATTTGGAGTAGTTTTAAATTATGTACTTCATGTACACTGCTCAGATTCTTTGCATATTTTGTTCTTGATAAGTCAGTAGTATTTAGTTCTCATTATGGATATTTTGGACTTAGTAATTGCATTTCTGAAATTTTTAAGTATGTCATAATTTTTGTGATTTGATACTGTAGCAACTTTTCTTTTAAATATGTACAGATCTTGCTTCACATACAGTTACATTTGTTTTAAACAATTTGATTCATTCAAGGGACTTGCTATATTAGGTTCATCCAGATGAATTTAATTACAAATTAGCACAACCTTATTTCTGAGAGACAGTTATCCTTATAGTTCTACTCAAATTAACATGTATTTGAAGGTTTTGTACTTAAAAAAATAAAGTGGGCACAATATCTTTTTGTTCCTGGTGAAGTTCCAATTTATTGGTTGTTTTCCAGCTGTGATGACTTCAACATATGTGTATATTTTATTTCAATTGTTTTGTGTCTATATTTTGTTTCATATAATAGAAAATACAAAAAGAATCAATGATATAGAAGTTTTCCAAAGAGAATTCTAAGAGATACTTCAATTTTTGTGACAACTGGGAATAGGGAGATCTTCTTAGTGGAGGGATTAGCAAAATAACAGAGACGTTGTTTGACGTGATTTGAATTCTGCCTCATCTTGCCTAACTATTTTCAATGGTAATACTTCAAATTTTTTAGTGGAAAGAAAATAATTTTATGTGGATGAAGTCAGAATTTTTGGTTTAATTGGGACACACTAAACATTCATATTTTTTTTGCATTTCTTTTTTTTATTGTGAAAATACTGTACAGAGGGGTTGCAATTACATGGGCAAGCTTATGAGTACATTTCTTATCAAGCATTGTAGCCTCCTCCTTTGTTTCCCCTTCCCATCCCTTCCCATTCATATTTTATTTTTAACTCTTAAATTTTTTCCTTAGTTTAAAACCACAGATGTGAATTTGTAATGTTAAAATAGCACCTAAAATTTATATGAAATTGTCGAAATTATTTTCACTTCACACTATATGCAATATAGAATGTAATAACAATAGTGTGTGAGATAGTATGTAATAATTGACTTTGGTGAAAATCCGTTACAGTGGATTTTTGTGAAATACAGTGTAATGGTAAGAATTATATTTGATTCTATTAAAAAATTCACAGTTATATCTAAAAGTAACTCATAGTTATAAACTAATACTGAAAAAATAAGATTGTTTATTGGAAAAAGCCAGAAGTTTCAATAAGCTTGCTTTTTAAAAAATTGACTTGGATTTGAGCTTTGGTGACTGTAATCTTAGCTACTCAGGATTCTGAGATCTGAGGATCGTGGTTGAAAGCCAGCCTGAGCAGAAAAGTCTGTGAGAATCTTATCTCCAATAAACCACCTAAAAACAAGAAATGGCACTGTGGCCCAAGTGGTACAGTGGTAGCATTGAGCCGAAGAACTGATGGACAATTCCCAGGCCCAGAATTCAAGCCCCATGACCGACAAAAAAATTGACATGGATTTTGACTTTATTATTTTATGATTTTTTATGAGTGGTTGTTCAGTGAAAAATGTCATTGGTGTTTATATATTGTGTTGGCATAAAATGAGCCTGCTATTATCTTAATTTAGCCAAACAAAACCTCTGATCCTCTGACAGCATAAATTTTTTTTTAATTTTATTTTATTTTATTTGAGAACATACTGTACAGAGGGGTTACAATTACATGGGCAGGATAATGCATACATTTCTTACCAAGCATTGCAGCCTCCTCCTTTGTTTACCCTTCACCTCCCTTCCCAGCCTCCCCCCTCCCTCCCACCCAATCATACCCCCCCCACTGACATTGTAAAGCTGGTTTTGACATGACATTTTGTACTTCTCATTGTTGCAATAGGTCCACCTGAATCCTTAAACGACTTGTTTGTCCCCATCTCCTCCACATGTTATACTGACATCAAATATAGTGAAAGCGGGGGTTACACTGTGGAGGAGGGACATACAAAGCAACAAAGAAATAATCTTATAAATGCGTTAGAAACACATGCATGAAAGAAACAAAAACATTAAAATACATATTTGAGGTTTCGTTTTCCTAACATCACATTATCTGACTTTTTCCGCTTGACTCATACCTATACTAGATATTGCAAATAAGGGAAACCATGGGACCTATGTTTCTTTGGGCCTGGCTTACTTCACTTAATATAATTTTTTCCAAGCCTTTCCATTTCCTAACAAATGGGGCAATGTCATTCTTTCTGATGGAGGCATAGAATTCCATTGTGTATATATACCACATTTTCTTGATCCATTCATCTACTGAGGGGCATCTGGGTTGGTTCCATGTCTTAGCTATGGTAAATAATGCTGCAATAAACATAGTTGTGCTGGTAGCTTTAGTGTGGCCTTGTTTGTGATCATTTGGGTAAATGCCCAAAAGTGGGATTGCTGGGTCATTGGGGAGCTCTATGTGGAGTCTTTTGAGGGACCTCCATACTGCTTTCCAAAGTGGTTGAACAAGTTTACATTCCCACCAACAATGAAGTAAGGTTCCTTTCTGTCCACATCCCCTCCAGCATCTGTTGTTGTTAGAGTTCTTGATTTTTGCCGTTCTAACTGGAGTGAGGTGATATCTCAATGTTGTTTTGATTTGCATTTCTTTTATGGCTAGGGATGTTGAACATTTCTTCATGTGTCTATTGGCCATCCTTCTTTCTTCTTCAGAGAAGCTTCTCTTTAAGTCTTTCGCCCACTTACTTATTGGGCAGTTGTTTCTTTGAGGATTTGTTGTTGGGTGGTTTAATTTTTTGAGTTCCAAGTATATTTTAGATATGAGACCCTTGTCCGTTGTATGGCTAGTAAAGATCTTCTCCCAGTCCGTGGGCTTTCTATTGATCTTGCTAGCTATGTCATTTGCCCTGCAGAAGCTCTGCAACCTTATGCAATCCCATTTGTCCAACCTTTCTTTGATTTGTTGTGTTTCCGGGTCTCTATTCAGAAAATTTCGGCCTGAGCCAAGGAGACCCAGGGTTTCTCCTATTCCATCCTGTAATGTTTTCAGAGTGTCTGCTTTGAGTTCAAGGTCTTTGATCCATTTGGAGTTGATTCTGGTGCAGGGTGATATATAAGGATCTAGCTTTAGTTTTCTACATGTAGTTAACCAGTTTTGCCAGCACCATTTACTGAAGAGGCTGTCTGTCTTCCATTCTATTGTTTTAGCTCCCTTATCGAAGATTAGATGGCTATAGGTCTGTAGGTTCATTTCTGGGTTTTCAATTCTATTCCATTGGTCCTGAGGTCTGTTCTTATGCCAATACCAAGCTGTTTTGATTACTATGGCTTTATAGTAGAGTTTGAAATTTGGTATTGATATTCCTCCAGCAGTGTTCTTTCTGTTGAGGAGCGTTTTTGCTATTCGGGGTCTTTTATTGTTCCATATGAATTTTTGGATTGCCTCTTCTATTTCCTTGAAGAATGAGGGTGGAATTTTGATAGGTATTGCGTTGAATTTGTAGATAGCCTTGGGAAGTATTGCCATTTTCACGATGTTAATCTTTGCAATCCAGGAGCATGGGAGGTTTTGCCATTTTTTAAGTTCTGTGTTGATTTCCTTTTTCAAGATTTTAAAGTTTTCATCATAGAGGTCCTTCACTTCTTTAGTTAAGTTAATTCCTAGGTATTTTATTTTTTGTGGGGCTATTACAAATGGAGTTGCTTTCCTAATTTCAGCCACACTTTTCGCATTGTTGGCATACAGAAAAGCCATTGATTTTGGGGGGTTAATTTTATAACGTGCTACTTTGCCAAAGTTTTGAATCAGCTTGAGTAATTTGGGAGTGGAGTCTATGGGATTCTTTAAATACAAGATCATGTCATCTGCAAAGAGGGAGAGTTTTATTTCTTCTTTCCCTATTTGGATCCCCTTTATGTCTGCATCTTGTCTTATTGCTGTAGCTAGGCATTCTAATACTAGATTGAAGAGAAGTGGAGAGAGTGGGCATCCTTGTCTTGTTCCTGAGTTAAGAGGAAATGGCTTTAGTTTTTCATCATTGAGTATAATGCTGGCTGTAGGTTTGTCATATACAGCCTTTATTGTATTGAGGAATGTTCCATGGATTCCTAATTTTTCCAAAACCTTCATCATAAAGGGGTGTTGGATCTTGTCGAATGCTTTTTCTGCGTCTATTGAGATAACCATGTGGTTCTTATTCTTTCTCCTGTTGATGTGATGAATAATATTAATTGATTTGCGTATATTGAACCAGCTTTGTATCCCTGAAATGAATCCTGTTTGATCGTGGTGTATGATTTTTTGGATGAATTGTTGAAGTCGGTTGGCCAAAATTTTGTTGAGAAGTTTTGCATCAATGTTCATCAAAGAAATGGGTCTATAGTTCTCTTTCTTTGATGAGTCCCTGCCTGGTTTTGGGATGAGGGTTATGATGGCTTCATAGAATGTGTTCGGTAGTGAGCTTTCTCTTTCAATTTCATTGAAGAGTTGGAGGAGAATTGGTGTGAGCTCTGCTTTGAAGGCCTTGTAAAATTCCGCTGTGAAACCATCTGGTCCTGGACTTTTCTTAGCTGGGAGGTCTCTTATTGCTGTTTCTATTTCAATGCTTGATATGGGCCTGTTAAGCTGGTTTAACTCATCTTGGTTTAGTTTTGGCATGTCAATATTTGCTAGGAAGAGGTCCATTTCTGTCAAGTTCTCAAACTTATTAGCATAAAGTCTTGAGAAGTATTCCCTTATAATGTTCTGAATCTTGCTTGTTTCCGTGGTGATGTTTCCATTCTCATCTCTGAGTTTATTAATTTGGGTGTGTTCTCTTCTTTTTCTGATAAGATTTGCTAAGGGTCTGTCAATTTTGTTAAGTTTTTCGAAGAACCAACTCTTTGTTTTGTTGATTCTTTCTATAGTTTTTTTGGATTCTAATTCATTTAATTCTGATTTAATTTTGATTATTTCTTTCAGTCTACTGGATTGGGGTTTATCTTGCTGCTCTTTTTCAAGGAGGTTTAGATGTGTCATTAAATTGCTAGTTTCAGATTTCTCCAATTTGTTAATGTAGGAACTCAGAGCTATAAACTTGCCTCTGAGTACTGCCTTTGCTGACAGCATAAATTTTATGGGAAATGGTTAAGACAAGGATGCCTTTCTGAAAAAAATATTTATATCACCCCCAAAAAAACAAGAACAAAAGAAAACATGTGCCAGGACTAATAGTCTGTCAGTTTGTTTTAACTTTTAATCAAAAATTAAACTAATACTTGATAATATTTTATTAACGCATTTAAATTTTCTTCATCTTTCTCATTTAAGATTCACTTTAAAAAGAAATTCAAAAGGTGACAGTGTTTTTTCCTTACTTTTTCACAGACATGATTATTTCATCATTATACTGTATAGCCCAATATATCCAGAAAGTATTTGTTAAGGAAATAAATAATTCCAATTCTTTGGTTTGCTTCAGTCTGTATTGAAAGCTGCATACCACATCTTATCCACCATATTGTCAGTCTTCTCATTTGATACATTTCAATAAGTTTCTATCAGCCAGCAAAGTTTTACAAACAACGTGCTTTCATTCATTGTGCTTTCCAAAATATATCTCATAAATGTCAACAACGAAGCACAACCTGAAATATCTGTGGATTTTTCTACTTAGGGTGTAATCACATTCCACTACTTAGAACCTGCTGTTCACAGGCATTAATTGCTCTGTCACTTCCATGCTTTAGAACAGCAGCATTTGTTAGTGGCATACATTTTTATTTGTTTACCACATCTCGTTCATTTTCAGCAAGAACTGTCTTCATGGAAGTTGGTAATAGATGAGGTTTTCAATCATGTGGTTTAATAGGCCTCTGTGGATATAGAATACCCATTTACGTGACTAAATATTTAAATTAATACCATAATTTTTCCTTTAATTTTCTGGATAAGTGTTCTAAAATCTAGGTATTTTTAAAAGAAATATTGTACATTGTTTCCTTGATGACAACATAATTATAAGACTTTAAATGCTCATATAACATGGCCATCTTAAATGAGGTGGATGTACTAGAGTTTGCATGAAAAACTTTTGGGACAGCATTGATATTTGAATCTTGGATGGGATTTGATTGGGATTGTGGCAGGCTTTCATGGTTTGAGAAGAAAAACAAAAGGCCATACTAATACTTTTATCCTCTACATTGTTGTATTCGTTTATTCATACACACATACAAACACACAGATAAACACATATGTTGTATGAAGACTGCAAGAAATTATTTTAATAGGAATTCCATAAAATATTTAGTCTACTGAGATCTGATTAGAATTTATAGAAATATCTAGTTGCTTCCACCCCTGGACAAGTCATTATCAATGATGAAGATATGGCCATTTGCTTTTAGAGTGCCCCAGAAAGACGTACGTGTTAAAGAAAAATGACTTTCTATTTCCTCCCAGACTGTGGAAAATACCTGAATAGTTCTTCTGGAGATTAAATTCTTTAGAGTGAAACACATGAGAACTAGATTCTCATCTACTTTCTTCTTTTATCTTCTAATCATTCTAGGTCAAAACATTTCTCTTTGACATACTCCCGACCTTGACATTGTCTTGTCACAGGCCCCAAAATGAATAAAACCAACTGAACATACACTGAAACCTTCAAAGTTCTAAATCTGAGTAAGCCTTCCTGCTTAATAAATGAACAATAACACTTATTGTGGTAGGTTATAGAGCTAACACAGAAGTTTAGTCTTTCTAACACTGAAGAGTACATTAGAATATGCTTCATTATAAAATATCTAACTCTATGTTGTATTTTGTGCTTTTGTTTCTGTTGATCCCAGGGCTTAAACTCAGGGCCTGGATGGTGCTTTTATGTTGAAGGCCAGTGCTCTACATACCATTTGACCTAGAAATCCATTTCCCTTGGTGGTTAATTGGAATTAATTATCGAATGATCGTTCCTACTCCAGGCTGTCTTCACACTGTAATCTTCAGATCTCAATCTCTTACCTAGCTAAGATTACATCCTTGAACAACTCTTACCTAACAATGTTTCATATTTTGTAGAATTCCAATTTTCATTGTATATTTTGTAGAATTCTAATTCTCAGCATTGTATAGATGCTCCAACTACAACATAAAAATTAAGACATACTAAAGATATTTGCAAATTATATAATGGAGGTCTGCTCATTTTGTGACAATATCTGTGCTCATTCTCATCATTCCTTTATTTACTACACCATCAGCCTTCTAAAATCAGCTTCATTTCCTGGAGAAGATTACCAATCAGTCTAGCCAATATCCACCCAGAGGGTTTTAAAACAAGCTTTAAGGAAGGAAGATAACATGAAGTGGTGACTACAGAATTTCTATGCAGAACTAGAAGGTTATCAAATAATATCTAACATCTTTCACATTTCTACCTTCCTTCTCATAATTAGGAAAGCATTGACTAACACTATAAATGTATTGCATTTAGAACTTAAGGATCAATTTTTTTTCCAACCTGAAGCCTTCTTTTCCATGATTTTTGAAATAAACTTTTGGGAGATTTTTTTTATTGTGATGCGATTCCATCCAAAACAAAGCCATGTATATCAAGAAAGCCAATGTTTTCAGCTCAAGAGTACTAAACTTAAGAGCGAGAAAATTAAGGTTAACTATATATGTTAAGCACAAATATAGGCAATATCAAGACATTTTGAAATTGTATAGCTTAGTGGATAAAGTGGCTCAAACCTGTAATGTTATCTACTTGGGCATCAACAATTAGAGAATTCCAGTTCCAGGGAAGCCTAGACAAAAAAAAGAAGTTTCAGAAACTAACCATTTGCTGGATGCAATGTTTTATGCTTGTTTTAGTAGGACTGCAGTTCAATCAGGCCCAGGCATAGTGATACTACCTCAAAATAAGCAATACATCTACAATCTTCAGGTATGGCATTAATGGAGATGCTATTTCACAAGTATAGTGTTTTGGGTTCAATCCTCCAATACCACTAGGAATTTAAGTGTGTGCCACCAGACAGGGGAATAGAATTTCAACATGTGTATCTGGAAGGAGTTACATCATCCAATACACTTTGAAATTTTTTCTTTAACTCAGTGTGATATATCATTTGGATATTATTTCATAGAAGATAATAACTTAAGGACAAGCTTATAACATGTGAATTATGTGAATGAATAATTATACTGATGGCAAAGTGAAGTAAGATTGTTTAGTGGCTCTTGAATCACATCACAGGTAACCATGTAAGCATGGTAAAGCCTTTCGAAGGCCCTTATGAAGTATTTGAACAATCTCTGATGAGTTAATTGCTTTCAGAAATATTCGTTTGAGCCAACAAATACAGATCTCCTTTGATTTTAATTACGGTCTGCTAGTAGACTCTCACAGACGAAAATATCAGAGGATGCTAATTTCTCTGATAAAATACAAAATAAAAATTTTATAATTAATATAACATGAAGACTGTAATATTAAATGAATATCAATAATAATAAATTAATAAATATTAATAGCACTCTTATTACTAGTATTCATATTCTATAATATATTGACATCCTTTGGTTACCTCAAATTTTTGAATATTTATAACTAAATGTAAATTGTTTGCAAATAGTTATTTGATGATGTTAAAAATGAGAAAAAGATTTGTATACATATTTACTAAAGATGCAAACAGATTCACCTGGTTTTTTCTGATCCTTCTTTTGTTGGTTTCATTCATGCATGCGGAACAGGCAGAGAAAGGAAAATTGCAAACTTGCATTTACTAGGGTTAATTACATGAAGTTTATTTTGGGCTAAATAGCAGATTTTATAGATTAAATTGTTTTTGTCCCTTCCTTCCTCCCTTCCTTCCTTTGTTCCTTCATTCCTTCCTTTTTTCCTCCCTTCCTTCTTTCTTCTTTCCTTCCTCGTTCCCTCCATCCGTACCTATCTCTCTTTCTCTCTTTTCTTTCTTTCTCTTGTTTCTTTCTCTTTTTCTTTCTTTCATTTTCTTCTATTCTTCCTTTCTTTTTTTACTCAGAATATTTCTTATTTTTGGGGGGAGGTCCGGTCGTGGGGCCTGAACTCTGGGCCTGGGCGCTGTCCCTCAGCTCTTCAGCTCAAGGCTAGCGCTCTACCACTTGAGCCACAGCGCCACTTCCGGCTTTTTCTTTTTGCCTATGTGGTGCTGAGGAATTGAACCCAGGGCCTCAGGCATGCAAGGCAAGCACTCTACCACTGAGCCACCTTCCCAGCTGCCCCTCAGAATATTTCTTATGGCTACAGAAAAAATACCAACTCTTGTACAACAAGATGTTATGAGTAATTATAAATATACTTGATTAATTTTAATTTTAATTACCTATGTTTAATCGAAGAAAAATTTTACTAAAAGCAACTCACCAAAGTTGCAGGATATGTACAAAATACTACTGTTCATGATATTGTTTATTTCTTGAAAATAAAGTAAGAATTTAGACATAATATTGTGTGTGTGAGTGTGTGTGTGTTGTTCTTGTGATTTGAACTCAAGACCTATCCCTGGGTTGGGAAGGTGGCTCAGTGCTAGAATGCATGCCTTCCACACATGAGGCCCTGGGTACGATTCCTCAGCACCACATAAGCAGAAAAATTCGGAAGTGGCTCACATGGTAGAGTGCTAGCCTTGAGATGAAAAGCTGAGGGACAGCACCCAGGACCAGATTTCAGGCCCCACAACCGACAAAAAAAACCAAGACCTATCCCTTAGTTGTTTCCCCCCCCCCCTCAAGGATATTGCTCTAATATTTGAGTCACAACTCCACTTTGTGTGTGTGTTGTGATGAGTGTTTATGATTAATTGAGATGCATCTCACAAACTTTCTTCCCAAGGCTGGCTTTTAAAAAATTATTTTTAATTAAATAATTATTCTTATTGTGAAAATACCGTACAGAGGGGTTACAATTACATGGGCAAGGTAATGAGTACGTTTCTTATCAAGCATTGTTGACTTCTCTTTTGTTTCCTCTTCCAACCCATCCCGTTTCACACCGCCCCCCATCCCCCCGGGGCTAAAGTTTGTAAAGTTTGTTTTTTGACATAACGATTTTTACATCTCCTCGTTGCAATGGGTCGACCTATATCCCTATTTAAACGGTTTATTTTTGCTCTTCCCCTCCACAAATTATACCATCATCAAATACAGTGAAAGCAGGGGATACACCGTGGGGGTGGGACATGTCTGAAACAAGCAGAAAAGGTCAGATATGTTGATGTTAGGTGAAATGAACCTCAAGATAAGTATTCAAATGGTTTTTTTTCTTTCTTGTGATTGTTTCTAACATATTTATAAGATATTTTCTTTGTTGCCAAGTCTGACTTTGAACCCCAGCTTCCTGAGTAGTGAGGATTACAAGCTTGAGATATTCATATTCAGCACACATATAATACATTTAACAATAAAATAAATTTCTTATTCTTTGAATTCTAGAGGCTCAATTTAAGAAATTAACATTTAGATATTTATTTAGTTATTAAACCTGAACCTGCAGTGTGAAAAAAAGTTTTCATTTTTATGAAAAAGTATATACTCGAAGATTTAAATGACAGAATCTTTGCACAAATTGATGTACTCTAAATTCAAAAGCAACAACGGGATCGTTAAACAAATTTCTCATGTAAACTAAAAGCAATAGGCTCTGTCAGGGTGAATTAAGCAATTTTTCATTAAGGATTATCTACTGTGGTCACATGATTTTCTCTTCTTTTAAACTTAATCTTTTTGAAATAAAATATAGATCCATCCATCCTTTTTTTTTTTTTAATTTAATTTAATTTAATTTGTGAACATACTGTTACAGTTACATGGGCAGGATAATGCGTACATTTCTTACCAAGCATTGCAGCCTCCTCCTTTGTTTATCCTTCACATCCCTTCCCAGCCTCCCCCCTCCCCCCCTAATCCCAATCCTTCTCCTCCCCCCCCCCCCCCCCGCACCAACGTTGTAAAGCTCGTTTTGGACATGACAACTTGTACTTCTCATTGTTGCAACAGGTCCACCTGTATCCTTAAACAACTGGTTTTTCCCCATCCCCTCCACAAGTTATACTGACATCAAATATAGTGAAAGCAGGGGTTATACTGTGGAGGAGGGACATAAGATCCATACTTTTTTGAATATATAAAAATCTTAGTTACTGCTCATGTGTTTCTGAGGTTTGATTACCAAGACACTTCAGCAAAACACTGAATTTCGTGTATTTTATGTTAACAGTGATTTTTAGACATTGAATCAATCTCAATATGAGATAAAGCAAGATATTCCATGACTTATCCGTTTATCCTATAGACTTGAATATAACTTATTTTTGAATGTTAGGAAATTCATATTATACCTACTCTATAAAATAATTAAGAAATTAATGATTGTAATAGTATTTATTTTTCCTTCAACTAGAAAGAACTTCATTAGATGACAAAATCTTGAATGAAAATGTCATAAAATTATGAAAAATTCAAGTCATTATGAGTTAGACGAAGTAGTCACTTTTGTAGGTCATAAAATGAAATATCTTGAAGCTTCCTTATCTGTTAAATGTATTTGCACTCAAAATATCGCTCCAGCAATTTTATAACCAAAACACCTCCATGCCAAATAGCTTCTCTGATTAATTCAAGTAAATATTTAGGAACAGAAGTTATCATAATGTATAGGAATATCTACCCACCACTCTAAAAATTAAATCTGAAATCTTAAAGGATTGAGATTAATAATTAACTTTCACTATGTTTCCATAAAGAGGTGAACCCTTTCAAGTCAGCATAGTTGTAGAGATTTGGTCACCGAGAACTTGTAGTCAAAAAGTATGTTAAGGTCAAGTCCTTTCCTCCTCTTCCTTCTTTTTCTTCTCTGTCTCCTTTTCCTTCTCCTTTTCCTTCTCCCTCTCCCTCTTTCCATCCTTTAGTTTCTCCCTCTCCCACTTCTATGTCACTTCTTCTTTACTTCCTGGATTCCATGAATACTCATACTCCATCACGTGTTCCTGACATGGGGTACTGTGCCACCACCAACCCAAAACAATTAAGAAACATAAACTGAAATGTATAAAATCAGAAGCCAAGATTAATCTTTCCCCCTTTTAAGTGAATTTTATAAAGTATTTTGTCATGTTAATAGGAGACTATCACAGCATGCTCTCATTTATTATGTGATAAGATTTACTAGAAAAAAAATTTGACCAACATCTCCCTAATGAAATGATTGATTAAATTAATATTATATTAGGAAAAATCTACTTTAAAATATCAGATATACTTCAATAAGTGGCAAAAAAATCACATCTACACTTTGCTATGAAAAAACAGGAAAATTCAATCTGTTCCTCAAGGAAATTGACCTATAATTGGCAGTATTGTCAATTTCATAAATGTTAGAAGACTATAGAAAAAATTTCAACTCAAACTGCATGATATAAAATTTACTTTGTCCCCTGTATACTATTTCTAGTTCCCAAAATGACTTGTATTTTATCACATTTTTAATTAACTTTAAGTAGTCTTATGGGAGTTATTGCTGTTTGACAAAGCAGTTTATGAATAGTGTTTAGTGAGGTTTTTTTTGTTTGTTTGTTTACTTTTTTGTCTTCGGAGGTTTGAACGCTGGGCTGGGAGCTGTCCCTGAACTCCTTTGGATGAATGCTAGAACTCTATCACTTGAGACATAGCAGCACTTTCAGATGTTTCTGAGATTTAATTGGTGATAATAATCTCACAGTCTTTCCTGCCTGGGCCGTAATCAAACCTCAATCCTCAGCCTCCTGATTACCTAGAATTACAGGCGTGAGCCACTAGTGCCCGGCTTAATACAAAGGAACTTTTTTTGGCTAGTCTCAGGGCTTGAACTCAGGGCCTTGTCAATGTCCTTAAGCTTCTTTTCCTCACGCTAGTACTCTGATTTGTGTCATAGTGCCAATTCCAGCTTTTTTGTTTATGTAGTACTGAGGAATCAAACACCGGGCTTCACACATTCAAGGCAAGCAGTTTATCATTAAGACAAATTCCATGGTCAATACAACGCATATTGATCATCATTATCACTCATCCTTCTCAATCCTATCTCATCCCTCAATTTACATAATTTTGTAGAATATTCACTGACTCGCAATGTCATGTATGGTCACTAAGAGAATATATCACAGATCATATTTTATTGATAATCATATTCATCAACGCACTAAAGTTATGCATTATATAATTCTGTGATTTTAAATTGTAAATTTTTACACAGATTCACCGACTACTATTCTAAAATTTTTCCTAAGGATAATGCAAATGCAATCTGTGATCCTTCAATAAAGTACAATGATTCTTAGAATGTTAAAGATTTGGAGTAAGAACATTTTATCATCACTATCCTCTCAAAATACTCCAATATTTATTAGTAAACACTTCCTGTCATTATTTCAACCTACCCTCCCTTTAGCAGATATTATTTCATATTCTACCTCTACAGATGTGCCAATTTTAAAAAGCTCATATAATTAGAAAATGCAGTCTATTTTATCTATTTCTCCCATGTAATGTTACTATATCCAAAGTAAGTCCATCTAAATTTTTCTCATAGAGCATATTGTTTTGTATGCATGTATATAATGGTATTATATCCTCAATGGGCATTTAAATATTTTATTATATGTTATTGTAAAAGGTTTTGCTATGTATATTCTTGTACATGTGTCTCATTGGACATATGTTGAAATATATTTTGTATATAAAATTATGATTGAAAATGCTATATCATAGAGGCAACTCTACGTGTAATATCTTAAAGTTTGCCAGTATGTTTAACAAACTGAAAATATCATTTTAAATGCCAAGCACCAATGTATAAGGATTCCAATTTGTACATAATGGTTGTGCAAGGGTATCTTATTGTTTCTATTTCCACTAATCTCTATATGTATGCAATGTCGTGGTATGTTATGATACTTCCATATATTCCTTGGTTGTTGTTATATTACTATAGAGATATGTATTTGGATTTTTGATAAATTATTCAGGATGGTTAAAGTTTTTCATTGGCATTAATATGCTCTTAATATATTTCTGATTCGTCTCTTTAAATAAATGTATATGTACACACTATGTCTGTATATATACAAATACCTATATATATGTAAACATATTTAAGAATATAAAGATGTGTACATACATGTATATAAACATATTTGTATATTATTATTTTCATTTGTCTGTAAGTTATCATTTTACTTTATTTATCAAACATGTCCTTTATTGATTTTATTTTATTGTTACAATGTTGCACAGAGAAGACGGGCGCCGGTGGCTCATGCCTGTAATCCTAACTACTCAGGAGGCTGAGAACTAAGGATGGTGGTTCAAAGCCAGCCTGTGCAGTAAATGTCCATGAGACTCTTATCTCCAATAAACCACAAGAAAATGAGAAGTGGCACTATGGCTTAAGTGGTAGAGATTTAGCCTTGAGCTGAATAGCTGAGGGAGACTTCAGGCCCACGACTACCACCACCAACAACAATAAAAAGTATACTGACTCAAAAAGCAATAGTATTAAGCAGTCTTAAAGATGGGCTCAAGTCTAACATTTTAGTATTATCTTAGATAACAGCAGCCTTCTAGTTCAATGAGCCATGAGCCTTCAAACTGTTTACCGAATTTCTTAGTTTATTTAGACAATCACTATAAGTATGTATTTTCTCAACTCTCTTTCTTTCATTTCACCACAGAATCTGAATTTTTCCTTTATGTCATACTTGAATACCAATTTCTTTGGAAGATATTTATTAATTGGTGTATATTAATTGTGCAAAAAATCTTATTGAAATATTTTACACTCTCACATATTAATGAAGGGGTTGATTAACCTGTTTCTGTCTTTCTCCATTCCCATTGCCCTTTATTTTTCAACTGTTTTTTGTGAATTTCTTTGTGCTATCTTCACACATCGTCAAAATGTATTAAATTGAAAATTATAAAATGCTGAATATAAAAGCAAAAATTTAAATAAATTGAGACTTATCTTTTTTGTGGGTTGGAGGATACAATTCAGCAAAGATATAAATTGTCTCCTCCCCTTTTTTTGTTCATTCATGAGGCTTGAAATCTGGTCCTGGGCACTGTCCCTCTGTTCTTCAGTTCAAAGTGAATAATCTACTCATTGAGCAACTGTGCCACTTCTGGTTTTCTGGTGATTATTTATACATGAGAGTCTTATGGACATTCCTGTTCCAGCTGACTCTGAACTGAAATCCTCAGATCTCAGCCTCCTAGACAGCTAGAATTACAAGTATGAGCCAATAGCGCTCAGTTTCACAGTTTTATTTAAGTTTATGACAATTTCTAAAAACACCTGACCAGCACTCTGAGTCATTGAAAAAGAATAATAAACTGGAATATATTGCTCTTTCTAATATTAAAGCTGTTAATGTAAATTTGTTATATTTGTAGAGGAAATAATACAGAGCTTAATAGGTCTGTAGGGCACCAGATTAGATCCACATAAATATTAACAAGGAATATTTAATAAGGGGTAAAACCAAACATTTGTGGAATGACATTCTCTTTAATAAGGGGGATAGATTAGACAGTATTTGGGAGAATTAAAAAGTGAACATTTAGTTAAACATAACAATTTATTCAAGCAGGATTTATTTATTTATTAACTTCAAACAGGATTAAAACGTGGTATATAAAACAAAAAGAGTTTTTTTAAATGTAAAGCAAAGGAAGATTTCTTGGCAATTTTGGAGATGAAATATTCTAAAATTTGGCATTAAAATTGTAAGAAAGGAAAATGATACAGTTAACTCAATAAAAGTGTAAAACAATTTAGTCTGTGAAAGCTCATATACAAATAGTGAATAGAAGTTGGGAGCAGGTGGTTCATGTATCTCATCCTAGCTACTTGGGAGGCTGTGATTTGAGTATTGCAGTTTGAAGCCAGCCCACAAAATAAAGTTCCTGAGAATCTTATCTCTGATTGATCAGCCAAAAATGTCAGATGTGAGGCATGACTGAAATGGTAAATTATTAACAAATTGTAACAAATCTCAGGGACGCTGAGTTCAAGCCTCAAGACGATACATACATGTACAAAAGTAATAATAGTAATACTATGATGATGATGATGATGATGATGATGATGATGATGATGATGATGATGATGATGATGATGATGATGAAGGGTACCCATAGTCAAGGATAAAATATTTGCAACTCCTATACCTGAAGAATGCCTCAAATCTAGACTCTACATATAACTCTTAAAAACCTAATGTTAAAAAGAACATAAATTAGAAACAAGCAAAATACATCTTGTGAAACATATGCACAAGAAAATCATCATCAGTCCTCAAGTAAATGCATATTGAAACTAAAATGACCTCATAAAACATGTACGAGAATTACTTCACATAATACAATAATGACCATTATAAATGGTATCAAGAAACACAGAAACTGGATGTTCGCAGGAATGTCAAATGGGAAAGCTACTTCTGAAAATATTTTGACAGGACCCTAGAATAGAAATATGCAACCACCCACAGAATAGTACAGGAATTGAGCTCTTTAGGCTTTGTCTCATAGAAATAAAATGTAACATTCACCCAAAGGCCAAAACACAGAGGATTATAGAAGCATTATTTCCTCTAGTCTAAGAAATGGAAATCAATTCAGGCTTACTTCAGGTGCATGGGAAACGAATTGTGCTACATTCTCTAATAACAGAACCAAAAGGCAATTAGAGTGATCACAATACCATATTAAGACATACAATAACTGGGAATAATCTACCATAGGTTTGAAGGCAATCTTAAAAACTTAATTATTGCATGATGTAGAAGTGAGAGAAAAAATGTGTTGGTTGGCAGGATGAAACAGGTTTGGGATGGGAAAAAGAGAAGTAGTGGGTTTAAGTATAAAAGGGAAACATGATACAGACTTATTTTTGGTAAAGTAATGTACCTGTAAATATTGTATATTCATATAGAGTTGATAAAATTATATTGGAATTAATATATGCACAAAGTAATTAAAGTAACCAAAGTTTGCATAAGGTACTTGTTAAATATTGTCCTACTTCTGATGAATACTAGTAATATTTAAATAAGTTGGAAAAAGTTTTCAAGTGGTTTATCTGTGTTCTTACATCTTAAAGATCCATACTAACCTCAATAGAATTTAATGATATCTAGAAAACAGAAGGCAATATTGAATGTTTGCATTGAAAACTAGTTTGAGTTCAAGCTTGAGATGCAGTATACCTTGCTAATTAGAAGATTTGGAAGACTGATATCAGGGGAAATTTTGACAAAAAAAATCGTGAGTAACTACAAAAACAAAGAAAGGTAGATATAGTGTAATTTTCCTGATATTTTGTTTGTGGAAGCCATAGGTAAGAGATCATTGCTCAAGGGAGGCTTGGCCTGAAAAATAATCTAAAATGGTTAGAGCCTTAGTAACTTCAAGCACCATATTGCCAAAGAAAAAAAGAAGAAAACAAAAAAGTTTTATGTCATTGGATACAAGAATTGAAATTATTGTTTTTACTGTTTTAGTATTCAGGCCTCTCTAATATAAAAGCATTTATTTCAAGTAATTTTTGTATTACCACTATTTATTAACTTATTATTTGACCTTCTTGGAGATTGAATCCATGGCTTTTTATATATTAGTCTAGTTCTACAACTGAGCTGTACCCCAGCTCTCTTGTACAGTTTTGTAAATTGTCTATGAATTCTTCAATAGTTAGCTATTCTACTTTCCATCTTATCTTTTCTCTCCCACATTTTCCCCTATGTATTTTAGTTTATGTGTTGAAAACTTTCCTCAATTTTATCTTCTAAACTTAGAATTTTGCTTTTGAGTTTATAGATAAGGTGGTTATTTTTATGACATCTTTAAAAATTATATACAGATATATGTATTTCATATATATGATTGATTCTTAGAATTCATTGCAATAAGCAGCATTTATCTGGTCAGATACATATAGCTATTGAGCCATTGTGATCCTATCCTAAGAATAGCTTTCCTTGTTCTTGCCATGTGAATGCTTAGAGTGCTGTTAATCATATCCAAGTGTAATTATTTGTCTTTTACAATCTATTGGATTAATTTGTAGATTTATGGACATATCTTCTTATTAGAAGTGAGGAAAACTATGCAGCATATATTTAATTGGATCTAGCTTATTTCACTTAATACCATTTTTCCCCAGTCTTTCCATTTCTTCAGGCATGGAATGCCATTCTTTCCAGTGGAAGCACAGAATTACATCAATATAACAGAATTGAAGACCCAGAAATGAATCCACTCCTATAGGCACATAATATTTGATAATGGAGCCAGGAACACAGGATGGAAGAAAAACAGCCTTCAAAAAATTGTGCTGGTATAATTGGCTGTACACAGAAAACTGAAATTAGATCCTTATATATCCCCCTGCACCAGAATTGATTCCAAATGGATCAAATACCTCAATGTAAGTCCAGATGCCTTAGGAATCTTACAGTTAGGGGAAACATGAGGGCTCTTTAGCACAGGTTAAAACTTCCAAAGTAAGTCTGGAAAACATTTGTCAGACTCAAAAGCCATGAAAAAAAGAGATAGTGTAACACAGATTTCTTAGGTAGCAAACTTACAGACGAGAGCCTCAGCCAATGCTAAACCCTTCCTCCCTTTTCTAACTAGGTTATTTATAGTGGGTATACATGACTATAAGGGTTTTCTGGTAGGGATTAGTAAGAAAACAACTAATGCTAAGACAGAGATAGCATGTGAAATGTGTTGTAGCTGGAGAAAGGGAGGGATTAAGGCTGGGGGTCTAGTTCAAAGCCTTGGCTTGGTGCCAGCTAAGTAAGGTACAGCAGCACCAGGGAAGGTGGGTAAAACAGGAGTGGTTATAAACAAAATCACTGGTCTGAAGCCTCAAAATAAGGACCCTAGTCTGTGTGGACCAAACAGTCTCTAACATGAGGTTTTTATCTCAGTTAACCAGCACGATTTTAGATTTTTGCAGAGTGGGATGTGCATAGTCACAGGCAATGTCTCCTATGTCAGGTAATCCAATCTACTCTATCACATGTTACCCAATAGCCAGGTTTCATACAAATGACTACAATGTGATTGTACAAATGTGATTGTGACTTTTCCCTCTCACGAATCAAAACTATCAAATGATTTCTGTCTTCCAGATGTTTACATATTTCTCATGATCTTTTCTACCATTTTGTCTTCATTATTCATGTTCATAGTACTTTTTGTTGTTGCCTTGTGTGTATATGCCATTTTTAGGGCTTGAACTCAATGTTTAATGGTCTCTCGTAATTTTTACTCATGGTGGATGACAGTCTATCCTTGAGCCGCATCCTCACCTTCTGCTTCTTGCTTGATAATTGGAGATAATTTTTCACATTTTTGTCTGTTTGGACTGACATTGAACTAAAATTATCAGGTCTCAGCCTCCTGAGTTCTAGGATTGTACACATGAATGGCTAACACCAATCTTTGCTTTACTATTATTTTAATTATGTGATAAAGGAAAGTAGAAGTATATTTGTGTTAAGGGTGCAATTTTTAAATAAAAGTTTGAATCAACTTGATATAATATAACTTATCACTTTTAACAGTTAAATCAATGAATATTACATATTCCCACAGAAATTTAATTGAAAACAAAAGGCATAACTGTTTTCTTAAAGCAATTAATGGAACCATGAATTACTTTCACTTTACAATTCATGTTTTATATAACTTTAATTAGCAGACTTCCATGAGTAAAAGTAAATATATTAATTGTATACCACAAGAAGGAAAGTGATTACATTAAGTACAGATATATCATTACAGCCAGAAGATACGTTTTTGAGCATTCTCACTAAAAGGAATGTTACATGCAGAAAAAAATGGATATGATGTATTTTATCATTACACAACATATATATGAATGGGATTGCTACTCAATAATTTATAAGTAATTATGTAGGTAGGACCCTTGTCGGTTGTATGTCTAGTGAAGATCTTCTCCCAATCCGTATGCTTTCTGTTGATCTTGCTAGCTATGTCCTTTACCATGCAGAAGCTCTGCAATTACATGCAATTCCATTTGTACAACCTTCTTTGATTTGTTGTGTGTCTGGGTCTCTATTAAGGAAATTTTGGCCTGTGCCAAGGAGACCTAGGATTTCTTCTATTCCATCCTGTAATGTTTTCAGAGCGTCTGCTTTGAATCCGAGGTCTTTGATCCATTTGGAGTTGATTCTGGTGCAGGATGATATATAAGGATCTAGCTTTAGTTTTCTACAAGTAGTTAACTAATTTTGCCAGCAGCATTTACTGAAGAGGCTGTCTTCTTCCATTCTATTTTTTAGCTGCCTTACCGAAGATTAGATGGCTATAGGTCTTTAGATTCATTTCTGGGTTTTCAATTCTTTTCCATTGGTCCTGGGATCTCTTCTTGTGCCAGTACCAAGCTGTTTTGATTGCTATGGCTTTCTAGTAGAGTTTGAAATTTGTTATTGATATTTCTCCAGCACTGTTCTTTCAGTTAAGGATCATTTTTGCTATTCGGGGCCTTTTATTATTCCATATGAATTTTTGTACTACCATTCCTATTTCCTTGAAGGATGAGGTTGGACTATTGATAGGTATATCACATTGAATTTGTAGATAGCCTTGGGAAGTATTGACATTTTCAGGATTTTGATCTTTCCAATCCAGTAGCATTGGAGTTATTGCCACTTTCTTAGTTCTGTTTTGGTTTCCTTTTTCATGTTTTTAAAGTTTTCATCTTAGACGTCCTTCACTTTTTGGTTAATTCCTAGATATTTTATTTTTTTGTGAGCCTATTCTGAATGGAGTTGCTTTCCTGATTTCAACTACACTTTTCTCATTGTTGGCATACAGAAAAGCTATTTATTTTTGATGGTTAATTTTATCCCCTGCTACTTTGCCAAAGTTTTGAATCACCTTGAGTAAGTTGGGAGTGAAGTCTGTGGGATTCTTTAAATTCAAGATCAAGTCATCTGCAAAGAGGGAGAGTTTTACTTCTTCTTTCCCTATTTTCATCGCCTTTATGTTTACATCTTGTCTTACTGCTGTAGCTAAGCATTCTAATACTACATTTAAGAGCAGTGGGGAGATTGGATATCCTTATCTCCTTCCTGAGTTTAGAGGAAATTGCTTTAGTTTTTCAACATTGAGTATAATATTGGCTGTAGGTTTGACATATACAACCTTTATTGTATTGAGGAAGGTTCCATGGATTCCTATTTTCCAGAACATTCATCATAAAGGCATGTTGGATCTTGTCAAATGCTTTTTCTGCATCGATTGAGATAACCATGTGGTTCTTATCCTTGCTCTTGTTGATGTGATGAATTATTGATTTGCATATATTGAACCAGCTTTGCATCCCTGAAATGAATCCTGTTTGATGGTGGTGTACGATTTTTGATTGAATTGGTGAAGTCGATAGGGCAAAATTCTGTTGAGAAGTTTTGCATCAATATTCATCAAAGATATTGGTCTATAGTTCCCTTTATTTAATGAGTCCCTGCCTGGTTTTGGGATGAAGGTAATTATAGCTTCATAAAATGAATTTGGTAGTGAATTTTCTCTTTCAATTTCATTGAAGAGTTAAAGGAGTATTGGTGTAAGTTCTGCTTTGAAAGCCTTGTACAATTCTGCTCTAAAACAATCTGGTCCTGGGCTTTTCTTAGATGGGAGGTTACTTATTGCTGTTTCTATTTCATTGCTTGATATGGGCCTGTTAAGATGGTTTAACTCATCTAGATTTAGTTTCTGCATGTTGATATTTGCTAGGAAGAGGTCCATTTCTTCCAGGTTCTCAAACTTATTAGCATAAAGTTTTGAGAAGTATTCCCTTATAATGTTCTGAATCTTGGTTGTTTCCGTGGTGATGTTTGCATTCTCTTCTCTGAGTTTATTTTTTTGGGTGACCCTCTTCTTTTTCTGATAAGAATTGCTAAGATTCTGTGAATTTTGTTAACTTTTTCGAAGAATAAACTCTTTGTTTTGTTCATTCTTTTTATGGTTTTTCTATTCTAATTCATTTAATTTTAATTATTTCTTTCTGTCTACTGGATTGTGGTTTATCTTGCTGCTCTTTTTCAAGGAGGCTCTGCTGTCTCATTAAATTGTTAGATCTCTCTAATTTGTTGATAGAGGAACTCAGAGCTATAAACTTGCCTCAGAGTACTGCCTTTGCTGTGTCCCAGATGAGCTGGTAGTTTGTGTGATCATCTTTGTTGAATATCATGAACACTTGAATTTCATTTCTAATCTCTTCCATGACCAACTGGTCGTTTAACAGTGCGCTGTTCAGCCTCCATGTGTTACTGGACTTTCTTTGATGGCTTTTGCTGTTGAGTTCTAATATTATTCCATTGTGGTCTGAGAGAATGCAAGGTACAACTTCAATGTTTCTGAATTTGGACAAGTTTGCTTTGTGACCTAAAATGTAGTCTATTTTGGAATATGTTCCATGTGCTGCTGAGAAATACGTGTATTATGATGTTGCTGGGTAAAATATTTGGTAAATGTCTGTTAAATCTAGTTGATCTATACAGTTGTTTAGGTCTGTGGTTTCTCTATTGAGTTTTTGCCAAGTGGATAGTGGTGTGTTAAAATCCCCAACAACTAATATCTGTGGATTTATATGAGATTTGAGAGAAAATAATGTTCCCTGGACAAATTTGTGTGCTCCGTTGCTTGGCGAATAGAGATTTAGAATTGCAATATCATCCTGAAGGAGAGATCCCTTAATAAGTATGTAGCGACCTTCTTTATCTTTTCTAACTAATTTTAATTTAAAGTCCATTTCATCTGATATTATTATTGCAAATTTTGCCTGCTTATGGGGGCCATTTTCTTGGTAGATTTTGTTCCAGCCTTTTACTTTCAAAATGCGTTTGTTTTTATGGGAAAGTTGTGACTCCTGAAGGCAGCAGAATGAATGATCTTGGTTTTTAATCCAAATTGAGTCTATGTATTTTAATTGGATATTTAAGCCCTTTAAAGTTAAGAGATAGGACGGAGAGATATTTGGGTATTCCTGCCATTTTATCCACCTTTTTGGGGGCTCGGCAACTGAGTTCTTCCTATCGTTCTTGGATTCTCAGTTTGTGTGCACTTTCTTGGCCTTTGTTGTGGTCTTGTTGGTTTTCTATGTGTAGGACATCTTTAAGTATCTTTTTAGGGCTGTTTTGGTAGAGATATATTGTTTCAATTTGTCTTTGCTATGGAAGGTTTTTATTTGACCTTTTGTTTTGAAGGAGGCTTTAGCTGGGTACAGTATTCTTGGTTGATACTTGTTTGTCTTTAGGGCATGGCATACATCATTCCAGGCGTTTCTTGCTTTAATTTTCTCTGCTGAGAAATCTTAGGTGATTCTAATTGGTTTCCCTTTATAGGTGATTGATCTTTTCTCCTTGACAGCTTTCAGGATCTTTTCCTTGGTCTGAATTGATCCTATGCAGATTATAATGAGACATTGTGATGTCCTGTTGTGGTCTGGTCTATTTAGGGTTCTAAAAGCTTCTTGTATCTGAATAGGCCTATCTTTTTGTATGTTTGGGAAGTTCTCTGCTAGGATCCTGTTAAACAAATTGCCTAGATCATTAACTTCTGTCTCTAGGTTCTCCTCTACACCCATTATCCTCAGATTAGGCCATCCGATGGTGTCTTTCAAGTGTTGAATAGATTTTTCACATTTCTTGGATTTGTCTTGGATGGTTGTATGTTCATTCTCTAAAATATATAGACTGTCTTCAGTCCCCGAGATTCGATCTTCTGCATGGTCCAACCTACTGTCAAGACTTTCTACTTTTTTTTTAAACTTATTTTCATTCTAATTGGTCGGCTTTGATGGCTTCAAATTCTTTGTTGGTACTTTGTTCTAGATCTTGTAAGAACTTCCTTATTTCCTTAATTTGGTGTTCTGTGTTTATTCTCAAATCACTTAGTTGATTGGTTATGGTTTCCTTGTACTGCCATTCCTTCTGTTGTGCTCCATTCAGCATTCCCTTTGTAGTCTCCCTGATTTCTTTCCACTATCTGGTTATGGATTCCATGAATGCCTCCATTGATCTTTGTCTAGTCTCAGTTCAAGTATTTCACTTTGATTTGCTTCCTCACGTTCACGCAATTTATCTAGTTCTCTTTGAGTGTTCTCTGCCTGCTCACACCATCCATTCCTGACTATGTTCTCTTTGTCTTTTCTCAGCCAGTTCATGCAATTCCTATCTTTTTGACTGATCTCAACCTGCTCATGCAATTCCTTTCTTTCTCTTTGAGTGTTCTCAATCTGCTCATGAAATTCCCGTATCAATCTGAATAGCTTCTTCAAGTATATGAGACTCCGGTATTGATCTTTGGTTTGCCTCCTCTCTCTCCCTATCATGCTCACACTGAGACCTGTGCAGCTTTTCACTTTTTTCATTTACACTATCTATCTATAGCATTTGTAGAGCTTTTGGGGAACTCTCCTCTGCATTATTCATTATGATTTCTGTCCCCTGATTGTCATTAGTGGGAGTTGAGATCCCCAGACTTGCCATTTTTCTTGTGTTTTTCTGGCTTCTTCTGCCCATTTGGGATGAGAATAACACCAGTTTTGTGGTGGAACACTATTTTAAGGTTAGCATCAACCAAAGCCCATAATTGCACAATCAAAAATCTGCAAATACAATCTAGTTCAAGAGATACAATCTATTCAACATCACACAACCATGTCTTAATGGCCTAAGAACAGGAAAGGAGAATTTGGCAAACAGAAATTATTATGTTTAGGAAGAATGTGGGGTAAAATAGGCTTAGAGGAATTTGGGAAGGTGAGGGAGAGTGGAATTAACCAAGTACTAATCTCAGAGAGGGAAATATATTGGACAGAATGAGAGCAGAGAGAGAAAATAGAAAAAAAGAAAAAGTAAAAAAGAATAAGAAGAAGAAAGAAGAAAAATAAAAAAGACAAGAAAAAAAGGAAAAACAAAAATTAAAAATTAAACACTTAAACCCTTAAAAACTGCAAGTTTGAAGATGTAATATCCAGAGAAGAATGGGGATTGGATGAGAGGAGGGGAGGGATAGAAAGGAGACATGAAACACTAGAAAAATAAAAATGTTTAAAATATTATGTGGGTATAAGTAGGTAATACTGTTATTAAGGAATTGAAGTCTAAGAGGTTTTGAATTGAATAATAAATTTCTGGGATAAGATCTAATAATCGACGATGGGTATATCTGAGAATGAGCAGAACAGCAATTAAGTCATGCAGAAAAGGACAAAAGAGAAGAAGTGAAAAGAATGAGAATAGAAAGAAAGAAAAAAAGGATCAATTGGTTAGTAGAGATAATAAAAAAGCGCACATAGATATATACCTAAAATAAAAATTATATGAGGAAGAAAAGAAAAAATTATAGAAAACAAAAATTTAAAAAAAGAATTAAAAGTTAATTATAAAAAAATTAAAAATAAGGTACAAAAAAAAGAAAGTTCTTTGATTTTTATTTTTTTGGGGGGGAATAGGAAGATTCTGTATCTCCCTTGTGTCCATAAACAGTCTCGTGGTGGAGAGTCTGATCTTCTTCTGGTGTTTGGTTTTCCTGTAGCTTGATTGGTTACTTAAGTCAGTTTGTTTGTGCAAGCAGAATAATGTTCTGCTTTACCTAGGATTTTTTGATCCTCCTGCCAGCCTACTTCAGTGGGAGGGAGATCTGTTTTGAGGTTCACAAGAGAGGGAGTTGGCTGTTTCCTCTAGTTTGGAGATGCTGTGATGAGGCTAGGTTCTGGGTTGAGTTGAGGCCTTTCAGCAAACAGTAGCTTTTCCCTGAGGGGCTAGCTTCTGAGACACTCACAAAGACCAGCCTGGAGCCATTCTCAGGGTTTATGTTTACTGAATTTCAGTTGATTATCTAGGCTGCTGTAGGGACTGGCAGTCTCTGGCTCAGTTTACCCAGTGAAGAAAACCACTCCTGGGGGCGTATTTTGCTCTGCCTTTGCTGGGTGAGTTTTCCCTGTTGAACCCTATTGAGTTGAGCCTGACAGGTCTGGGCAGATTCCTGTGACATACTAAATGACCCTTTTGTTATCTTCCAGAGCCTGAGTTGGAGATAGCAGCTCAGCCGGGCATTTGTCAATATCAAAAACTGGAGATCTCTGGTAGATGGGGGTGGATGGGTGGCCTTCCCTCCTCTCTTCCCTGACAAGGAGTGAGGATGTCAAGCTTCTACTCATGCTGCCGGAGTGTTGGTTCCTGGGTCATCTCTGGTCTGCGATCTGCAGGATGAAGATATCTGCTCCTTGTCAGTTCTTGCTGGTGTTGAGTAGAATGCGTCAGCCTGCTATGTCTGGCACCTTTGTCCCGGAGTCTCTGTGTTGCAGGTATGGCAGCTATGGCCGCCTCTGCCGCCGCCACCACTGTCGCATCCACCTCGACCAGCAAGGAAGACACGACCCGAGATTCTTCTCAAAGCAGTTTATTCAGGAACCTTGATTATTAGCTTCTCTCTCGCCCCGCACCTGCACTCCGGTTATAAGCCTCCTGGATGGCCAATCCCGATGTGCCACGTGGCATATACCAATAGGGTCGCAAACACGGAAGCAAACTAGGAGCCAAGCCATAGCCATATAAGGAGTTGTTTTTCACAGAGAGCACTGGCCATCGGGAAGGCAGAAGGCGGAAGCCAGCGCCATCTTTGGCTTGGCCGTGCCATGTGGCTGCGCCATCTTTGGCCAGCTCCCGCAGCTCTCCACACACCACTTCAGCCATGGCTGCAGGCAAGTGCTCAGATCTGTCTCCTTGCCTGGATTTTCCTTCTCTGGCCAAACTCTCTGTACTGAGATGCCACACTTGGTGTATTTCTCTAGCCTAGGACTGTCCACTGGAACACTAAAACTGCTTTCTATGCGAGAGCTTGTCCTCTGCAATCTTCCTGCCACTCTGTTTTAGGAATCTTCCTTGGCTTTCTAACGTTAACTCTTCTACCCTAAAATTGATATGCCCTCCAACCTTGTCAGAGGTTTCATCTCATTGGAGCAGAAAAGTATAAGCGATAATCATTGTTTGGAACAACTGTAACATTTTACATATATTTCACTTAATTAAAAACCAAAACATTGAAGTCATATTAATAGCAAATGTCTTCTGAGCTTATCAGTCTCTTAATAGATGATAATCTTTAATGATACATCTATTTTTTTATTCCTAACATCTTATATCTTAGGAAAATCTTTTTGGGTAACCCTGTGTTTCCTGATTAAAAGACTGGAACAAAGGCAATAATGAAAATACCTAAGGAAAATACTTCAAACAATTAAAAAAGCAATCACAGTCACTCCTGTTTTCACCGGTTCGAACAAGAATATACCTTAATGTATCACGTTTTTGTTGCATTCAAATAGCAATAATTAAAAAAATTAAAAGAGCAATAATTAAACCTTAGCAGTGAAGAAGGGAACAGAAAACTTTATTTGAAGACACCTTGACTTTGAAGAATTCAATATAAGTATAATGGATTTATCTTGTTTTTCTATGTAGTTGCCAAAATAATAGCTAACAACACCCAAAGGCAGGAAAACACCTAAGCCAAAGCAGTAAACTTTTGGTCATAAAACAATTGTGAATGTCTTACACTTTCAAAGTCAGGCTTGCAAAGAGGAAAGTGTATTTGCTTTGGTATGAACAATAAAAAATATGAAAATCTTGTATTAATGTTTTACTTATCTTGACTAGGACTTCTCAGGTTGGAGAAGAGAAAAAGTATGAAAAAGTTCAAGATTGACTATTCCCCAAGATCATTCTTATTTATCAGCTATAGTGATGGAAGTAACGTGGGTTACTCTTAGTATCATGTTTGTTTACATTTTGAAGCACTATTTTTTCTGGGTTATAAACTGCAAACCCTTGAGTACTAATAAAGGGTCATTTCCTACGAAAGGATTGTTGTTGGGTAAACAAACAAAATATCAAAAACTTAGCAGAGAGGAAACTATTTTCTAGCTATACCACAATTTGTAGGTGTAGATTTTGTTTTTCATTGTTCCAGGGGACCCACTTTTGTTATCTTCTTTTTCAACATCTAGTGCTCCTATAATATCATACACCATCCTGGAATGACTATATCTTTACTGGATTCTCTAATTTCTGTCGGAAAGTTAGGAAGGATAGAAAATTGAGTTTCTGTTTCCATTTTACCTTAATTTTTATTGCTTTAGAAAATGTAACTCAAAATGATATAAATTATCTTTATAATATAAGGAGACAGATTTGATTTCCATAATCTTACCCTAGCCTTGTACATAGCTTTGGAACTTAGTGTTCCCTAAATGTGAAAATAAAGATAGAGAGCTTCTTATTTAAATATTATTTATAATTTCGAGTCTTCCTTTATGTAAGGCCCTTAGTGGGATGTACATATCACACATGTGCACAAAGCCAGTAGCAAAATTTTCTTATTCTCAGAAACTAGGAAATGTAGTAATGTGGTGTCCCTGTAGTTGCATCAGGAAAAGGTTGTAGTTGAATTAGTTTACTAAACCAAATCTGCTGTAAAAAATTTCTACAAGTTAATTGGCTTGAATAATCCGTATTTATCATTTTACAGTTCTAAAGGACAGAAATCCAAAAGAATTCTCACTAGATTAAATATGAGCCAACTACAAAGTTAAAATATTTTTCAAATGATTTAGTGGAAAGGGCATTTACTTCCTGTTCTACTTTTCAGAAATTCAGAATCTGGGTTGTCGTCTTTTCCTTTATCTTCTATCTTTACATCTTTCTGATGGTACTTACCTATTCATTTCCCTTTTCAACTACAGCTGGGATTTTTAAGTACCCATTTGTGTTACTTTCCCCATCTGATAATTATTCAAATTTGTGTTCCTTGGGTAATGAAAGGTGATTATTTTACATATATATGTATATATATATGTATAAAGAAAAATCTACATTTGATGGATTAGGTATGTGGAGAAAACAGATATATTGGGAAGGTTTTGGTTTTAGAATGAGTGTAGTATTCTTTCTAGTATAAGCTGTTTTCCTTTCATTAATTTTGAACAACATGTTTTCTCAATGAAATATAACTAGAAAAAATTTAGTCCCTGAAAGCAATTAATCCTGATTATAATATTGTCAAGTACTAGAAATACTAAATGCCAGAGAGCAGCTCCTGAAGCAGTTCTGGCACTATCACTTTTTATACATTCTGCTTACAATCTTCACTTTTCAAGACCATTTGATTATTATTATTTTGGAATTATGGTAAATATTTATTTGACTGCTATTTTTAAAGAATGCACCACCCAATACTGGTTCTCTTTTTCTAACTTTTTTCGGTCTAATCTATTTCTGAAAGCAACACAGCCATTTGAATTACATGAACTGCTTATTGAAATTGAATTGGAGTGGAGAGGAAAAGAAGAATAAAGATGTCTCTGTGGATATGTCACATTAAAAATGTATCTAAAAGCTAATTATCTTAAAATCATCTATTTTTCATTATGTTTAGATTCTGATAAAATTTAGCCTCTCAACTCACCCAGTGTTAATGTAGTCTTATTTAATGCCTCCCAAAAGCAAACAACAACTTACTATTTATTTTAAAATTATTTTTAAAAATTTAAAAAAAATCATTTATTTAAAAAACTATATGTTAAAAAATTAGTCAAGACAAACGGTTTATTAGATATTTTAGAGTCATGTTCAGATTCTATGATGGAAGCCAGAAAGGGAAAATAAAATCATGTTTTTATTCTTCCTCTTGCCACTCTGATATACTTCATATATTTCTGAAAGAATGAAATTCTGCCTTTCCTTGATATCCACAATGTATCATTCTTCCTTTATAAATAGGAGAATTTGGTGAAAGGATGAGAATTCACAGTAGAAAAAGTAGAAGAGGAAAAGAGAAGGAGAAATCTAGATATTTTGTTCTTCCTTATCTCAATCACAAGGTCTGGATAATGATTGTGGATATTAGATACAGTGCTCTAGAGTGATTAAACACATTTATAGAAAAAGTTAGCCCCACAAGTGATCAAGTAAAGAATGCTTATTTAGTAAAAAATGTAATAACATCAAACAGAAAGTATTCTCTATTTGTTTAGTACATGTTTAGTATTTGTTAAATTCTGGTATGCTATAGTCAACTATCATAAAGGTATACAAGAATGGTAAGAAACTCGTATTTTATTATCATATTCTAATATTAGCTTAATTCTTACTGTTTTTGAGTTTTGCCACAATTTCACAAGCTATATTCTCCCAGTATATAAGTTGAAAGAAGATTCCCTCTCTATATATTCTACTTTTATAGCTAAGGGAAAAGAAGTTAACTCTTAGACACAGACAATGGGATAGAAATCTTCCCCTAGTAATAGCCTTTGAACATTTGTGGTTCATTTTTGTAAGCTGAAGTAAGTCACATGACCCATCTTGACATTGCAGAGTAGAGGTAAATCTCACCTATTGGAAGCTGATGCAGGAAAGAGTAATATGTCAAGATATGCAAAACTTGGGATAAAGAGGGAAAAGAAGAGAACTATAGTAAAATCAATCATACTTGCAATCATCACATGTCTGTGCAGGAAGGAAACTGTTATGTACCTTTGTTTCTAAAACTACTGAGATCTTCAAATCATGTCTTTTATGCTTGGATATTACTGGAATTAGAGAACATTTTGATACTGAGACAGCATAAAATCTCAAAGAAAGCTGGAGTAATCATTCAATACTACCTTTTGTTCTGCAAAGAAAAGAAACCATTTTATATACAATAATTTATACTTTCTTACCTAGAATCTTTTTTTTCCAGAAACGGTTTTTGTTAATATATGTGACTATCCACCAGAATAAATGTCTTCATTTATCTGCATCTTGTGCAGACAATATAGTCAATTAGATGGAAGTGGGAGTTCATCAATAGCACTTTTTAAAAATGGAAAATATGTGGACAGGGAGCCAATATACATATATTCCACCATCACTTTCCACAACCTCCTTCTTTCTTCCTTCCTAGGAAACACACCAAATCTATAAAAAGCTTAGATATTTGGCTCTTGACCTGGAAAATGGAAACAGAATGTTATGGATGTCGGAGATAATGGCCAATAGTGTTTGACATAATAATGTCACATGCAACAGCCCTATGAGTCCTGCAGGTCTTAATACTACCTCTTTAGTGATGTGATATTAATTTCAGCCTTACTGGATTTAGTATTGTTTTACACTTCCTTTTCTACCACCTGGCCTAAATTATAATACATATTAATGGAATGAAATGTAATGCCATCTTAAGAAAGTTCCATTTAAACAAGACTCAGAGTCCATTTAAACAAAACTCAGAGTCCAGCCTCTGAGTTCAAGCCCCAGAACCAGCACAAACTAAACAAACAAGCAAACAAAAAAAAAACACATATTTCTTTGGGGCCATCCTTAAAGCACTGGTTTGAAAAGAGGCTCCTTTTGCTGTTCAGACTCACTGGATACTGCTCTTTGGAATCCTTATTGCTATGGGGAACTCAGGACCAGATTAAAGTTTTGGATAACAGACTCCTTCAACAAGAGAATCATGTCAAGAGTGAAATATCCATGTATAAGGCACTTTAAAATCTCCATTTCTTTGTTTTTTTTGTAGTAGAACACTTTTAAAACAATGCTATTTCCTTTTTTTCTATACTGGCCTTCAAATGATGTATTGTTTCCTTTTGTAATACTCTAAACTAGAAGTTTACAGACAATTTTTATATGAGTAAATAATACACTCGAAAAAATTCAGGGACAGAGTTTCCTTAAAGCCTTGGATTCTGTTCTTGTACAGTAAAAACGACAGCACAAATTAACTTGAACTTTGTCATTTCTCTGTTCAATTCTTGTCTTGGAATCAGTTTCCACTTGCAGTAACAGTTCCTTCCACTTGCTTCAAGTAACAATCTATGGTGCTGCTCCAGGTAAAGTGAACATTTTGTGGCTTCATTGAAATAGCATAAGTACATCTTTGTTCATGAGGTACCACGTGTTTCAGAGACAACTTAGTAATGAGAAAATATGGAACTTGCATGCCTTATAAAACATTATCCATGTACATGTGGCCCTATAAGATGTTAACTGAAATGGACCCCAAGATAGGACACAAGTTGTTTTTTTTCCTTGCTATTGTTTTTAATGTATCTAACATGTACTATGTGATTTTTTTTTGTTTCTCTTCTATTTTCTTCCTCCATGGTATAAATCCAGTTTTTACTGTATATGATGTTAATGACTTGCATATACTTTTTTCTAATGTGGGAAGGGGAAGGGAAATAACAAAATGCTGAAACAAGGATACAGCATGACCCAAGCATGACCCATTGTAACAATGAGTTGTACAAGACAATATGTAGAAAACGAATTTTACAACATGGGAAGGGGAGAAGGAATTTGGGGCAGCGAGGAGGAAAGGGATGACGGGGAAAACCAAAAGAGGAGGTCACAATGCTTAATAGATTATGTGCTCATTAACTTACTTACATAACTAACCCCTCTATACAAAAGTTTTACAATAAAAAACAGGAGGAGGAGTTGTTTTTACTGTATTACATGTCAGTATAATTTGTGGAGGGGAAAGGGGAAAACAATTCGTTTAAATAGGGATACAAGTGGACCCATTGAATCAATGAGATGTACAAGATGTTATGTCGAAAACGAACTTTACAACTTTGGTTGGGGGGAAAGCATTGGGGGGGCGAGGGGAGGATGGGAAGGGATGGGAAGGGGAAACAAAGGAGGAGGCTACAATGCTTGATAAGAAATGTACTCATTATCTTGCCCATGTAATTGTAACCCCTCTGTACAGTATTATCATAATAAAAAAAACTATATGAAAAAGAAATAAAAAAAATGTAAAACTTTTATCCTGGATTACATTAAGTTCAAATTTCCTAGGTGCCCTGTAAATTAAGACCAATTATAAGTGGGAAGAAGGTTCTCAGAAATATTTTTTTGTTTGTGTTGTTTATTATTTCCCAAGTGTATGTAAGTTAACAGTTGAAGAAACAATACGAATAATAGAAGAAAAAGAAGTTTTGTGCTTAAGTATAATGGTTCAATAGAGTATAGAAGACTGCAAATAAGACAACTTTGAAACAATAAAGCCAAGGCCAGTATGTAGATTGATGGAGTGATATAGAGAAAAAATTACTACTAAGTGGAACATGAAGGATGAGGCCACTGTTTCTTCTACTAGCTCTAAATCATGGCAGCTAGTCATGCAAATTTGTAAAAAGTAGAATGGAAGAATAATTCTAGTTCCAAAGCAAGTCAGATTTAATAGCATGGACTTAACTGGAAAAAATGCCATGTTGAGAGAGCAGGAATTATAGTAGCAATGAACTGGTGGCTAAGATCACATTTCTTTTTTCTTTCTTTTCTTCATTTTTATGTTTGTGGGGCTTGAACTCTGGACCTGGCACTGTCCCTCTACTACTCAGCTCAAAGCTAGCAGTCTACCACTTGAGCCACAGTGCCACTCCCAGTTTTCTGGTGGTAAATTGGACATAAGTGCCTCAGAAACTTTCCTACAGCTTAGACTATACACTCACAAAAATGCATCTAGTTTAAAAGTTGATACTCCTGGAAAGATAAAACCTAAGAATGTAAAGGAGTCTGGGAATTTCATTTTGCATCTAGCCTCAGCAGAACAGTCTTTGGGACACTAGCTATACTTAACCAGCCAAAAGCTGCATTGGAAGAATGGCTCAAGTGATGGAATACTAGTTATGACCAAGATTGCTGAATAAGAGCTTGAGATTTTTTTTCATACATACATACAAGTATGCACATACACACAGAGGAACTTATAGGTGCAAACACACATATGAAACAATTCTAAGAATGTGTGCAAAAGTTAGAAAATAATAGAAAATATATCCTGAGAGAATACTCAAAGAGAAAGGGAGGAATGGCGTGAGCAGGCTGAGAACACTCAAAGAGATCTGCAGGAATCCCACGAACGGGAGGAAGCTAATCAAAGAGTAATACAGGAATTGAGAGACCAGGTAGAGAACACACAAAGATCACTAAAGGCATTCATGGAATCCATTAACAAAGAGCTGAAGGAAGTCAGGGAGACCACAAAAGGAATGCTGAATGGAACCCAACAGAAGGAATGGGAGCCCAAAGAAACCATAACCAATCAACTAAGTGATTTGAGGACAAACACTGAACACCAAATTAAGGAAGTAAAGAAATTCATACAAGACCTAAAACAGAGCTTCAACAAAGAAATTGAAGCCACCAAAGCTGACCAACTAGAAGGAAAAGAGATAAAAAACAAAGTAGAGAGTCTTGACAGCAGGTTAGACCATGCAGAAGATCGAATCTCAGGGACTAAAGACAGCCTAGATATTATAGAGAAAGAACATACAACCATCCAAGACAAGTCCAAGAGATATGATAGATCTATCCAACACCGGGAAGACACCATCAGAAGGCCTAATCTAAGGATAATGGGTGTAGAGGAGCACCTAGAAACAGAAGTTAATGGTCTAGGAAATTTGTTTAACAGGATCCTAGCAGAGAACTTCCCAAACATACAAAAAGATAGGCCTGTCCAGATACAAGAAGCCTTTAGAACCCCAAATAGACCAGACCAGAATAGGACATCCCACCGTCACATTATAATCCACACAGGATCAACTCAGACCAAGGAAAAGATCCTTAAAGCTGTCAAGGAGAAAAGGTTAATCACCTATAAAGGGAAACCAATTAGAATCACCTCAGATTTCTCAGCAGAGACAATCAAAGCAAGAAGAGCCTGGAATGATGTATGCCATGCCCTAAAAACAAACAACTATCAACCAAGAATACTGTACCCAGCTAAACTCTCCTTCATAACTGAAGGCCAAATAAAAACCTTCCATAGCAAAGAAAAATTGAAACAATACATCTCCACCAAACCAGCCCTACAAAAGAATCTTAAAGATGTCCTACACATAGAAAACCAACAAGACCGCAATAAAGGCCAAGAAACTGCACCCAAACTGAGAATCCAAGAACCATAGGAAGAACCCAGTTTTCGCAGCCCCCAAGAAGGTAGATAACATGGCAGGAACTCCCAAATACCTCTCAGTCCTATCTCTTAACGTTAACGGGCTGAACTCTCCAATTAAGCGACATAGACTGTCTAGTTGGATTAAAAAACAAGACCCTTCTATCTGCTGCCTGCAGGAGTCACATCTTGCCCGTAAAAACAAACACATTTTCATTGTTAAAGTCTGGAACAAAATCTACCAAGCAAACGGACCGCATAAACAGGCGGGAATTGCAATCCTAATATCAGATAAAATAGACTTCAAATTAAAATTCGTGAAAAGAGATAAAGAAGGTCGCTACATACAAATTAAAGGATCTCTCCTTCAGGAGGATATTACAATTCTAAATATCTATTCGCCAAACAATGGAGCACCCAAATTTATCAAAGAAACACTACTTTCCCTCAAATCCCATACAGATCCAAAGACATTAATTGTTGGGGATTTTAACACACCACTCTCCCCACTAGATAGATCAACTCGGCAAAAACTCAACAGAGAAACCGCAGATCTAAACAGCTGCATAGATCAACTACACTTAACAGACATCTACCGAAAATTTCACCCAGCAGCATCAGAATACACGTTTTTCTCAGCAGCACATGGAACGTTTTCTAAAATAGACCACATTTTAGGCCACAAAGCAAACTTGTCTAAATTCAGAAACATTGAGTTATACCTTGCATTCTCTCTGACCACAAGGGAATAAAATTAGAACTCAACACCAAAAGCCACCAAAGAAAGTCCGGTATCACATGGAGGCTGAACAACACACTGCTGAATCATGAGTGGGTCATGGAAGAGATTAGAAAGGAAATTCAAATGTTCATGCTATTCAACAAAAATGAACACACAAATTACCAGCTCCTCTGGGACACAGCAAAGGCAGTACTCAGAGGCAAGTTTATAGCTCTGAGTTCCTACATCAACAAATTGGAGAGATCTGAAACTAACAATTTAATGACACATCTAAACCTCCTTGAAAAAGAGCAGCAAGATAAACCCCAATCCAGTAGACGGAAAGAAATAATCAAAATTAAATCAGAATTAAATGAATTAGAATCCAAAAAAACTATAGAAAGAATCAACAAAACAAAGAGTTGGTTCTTCGAAAAACTTAACAAAATTGACAGACCCTTAGCAAATCTTTTCAGAAAAAGAAGAAAACACACCCAAATTAATAAACTCAGAGATGAGAATGGAAACATCACCACGGAAACAAGCAAGATTCAGAACATTATAAGGGAATACTTCTCAAAACTTTATGCTAATAAGTTTGAGAACTTGACAGAAATCGACCTCTTCCTAGCAAATATTGACATGCCAAAACTAAACCAAGATGAGTTAAACTATTTTAACAGGCCCATATCAAGCATTGAAATAGAAACAGCAATAAGAGACCTCCCAGCTAAGAAAAGTCCAGGACCAGATGGTTTCACAGCGGAATTTTACAAGGCCTTCAAAGCAGAGCTCACACCAATTCTCCTCCAACTCTTCAATGAAATTGAAAGAGAAAGCTCACTACCGAACACATTCTATGAAGCCATCATAACCCTCATCCCAAAACCAGGCAGGGACTCATCAAAGAAAGAGAACTATAGACCCATTTCTTTGATGAACATTGATGCAAAATTTCTCAACAAAATTTTGGCCAATAGACTTCAACAATTCATCGAAAATATCATACACCACGATCAAACAGGATTCATTTCAGGGATGCAAAGCTGGTTCAATATACGCAAATCAATTAATATTATTCATCACATCAACAGGAGCAAGAATAAGAACCACATGGTTATCTCAAAGATGCAGAAAAAGCATTCGACATGATCCAACACCCCTTTATGATGAAGGTTTTGGAAAAATTAGGAATCCATGGAACATTCCTCAATACAATAAAGGCTGTATATGACAAACCTACAGCCAGCATTATACTCAATGGTGAAAAACTAAAGCCATTTCCTCTTAATTCAGGAACAAGACAAGGATGCCCACTCTCTCCACTTCTCTTCAATCTAGTATTAGAATGCCTAGCTACAGCAATAAGACAAGATGCAGACATAAAGGGGATCCAAATAGGGAAAGAAGAAATAAAACTCTCCCTCTTTGCAGATGACATGATCTTGTATTTAAAGAATCCCATAGACTCCACTCCCAAATTACTCAAGCTGATTCAAAACTTTGGCAAAGTAGCAGGTTATAAAATTAACCCCCAAAAATCAATGGCTTTTCTGTATGCCAACAATGCGAAAAGTGTGGCTGAAATTAGGAAAGCAACTCCATTTGTAATAGCCCCACAAAAAATAAAATACCTATGAATTAACTTAACTAAAGAAGTGAAGGACCTCTATGATGAAAACTTTAAAATCTTGAAAAAGGAAATCAACACAGAACTTAAAAAATGGCAAAACCTCCCATGCTCCTGGATTGGAAAGATTAACATCGTGAAAATGGCAATACTTCCAAGGCTATCTACAAATTGAACGCAATACCTATCAAAATTCCACCCTCATTCTTCAAGGAAATAGAAGAGGCAATCCAAAAATTCATATGGAACAATAAAAGACCCCGAATAGCAAAAACGCTCCTCAACGGAAAGAACACGGCTGGAGGAATATCAATACCAAATTTCAAACTCTACTATAAAGCCATAGTAATCAAAACAGCTTGGTATTGGCATAAGACCAGACCTCAGGACCAATGGAATAGAATTGAAAACCCAGAAATGAACCTACAGACCTATAGCCATCTAATCTTCGATAAGGGAGCTAAAACAATAGAATGGAAGACAGACAGCCTCTTCAGTAAATGGTGCTGGCAAAACTGGTTAACTACATGTAGAAAACTAAAGCTAGATACTTATATATCACCCTGCACCAGAATCAACTCCAAATGGATCAAAGACCTTGAACTCAAAGCAGACACTCTGAAAACATTACAGGATCGAATAGGAGAAACCCTGGGTCTCCTTGGCTCAGGCCGAAATTTTCTGAATAGAGACCCGGAAACACAACAAATCAAAGAAAGGTTGGACAAATGGGATTGCATAAGGTTGCAGAGCTTCTGCAGGGCAAATGACATAGCTAGCAAGATCAATAGAAAGCCCACGGACTGGGAGAAGATCTTTACTAGCCATACAACGGACAAGGGTCTCATATCTAAAATATACTTGGAACTCAAAAAATTAAACCACCCAACAACAAATCCTCAAAGAAACAACTGCCCAATAAATAAGTGGGCGAAAGACTTAAAGAGAAGCTTCTCTGAAGAAGAAAGAAGGATGGCTAATAGACACATGAAGAAATGTTCAACATCCCTAGCCATAAAAGAAATGCAAATCAAAACAACATTGAGATATCACCTCACTCCAGTTAGAACGGCAAAAATCAAGAACTCTAACACCAGATGCTGGAGGGGATGTGGACAGAAAGGAACCTTACTTCATTGTTGGTGGGAATGTAAACTTGTTCAACCACTTTGGAAAGCAGTATGGAGGTTCCTCAAAAGACTTCACATAGAACTCCCCTATGACCCAGCAATCCCACTTTTGGGCATTTACCCTAATGTTTACAAACAAGACCACACTAAAGCTACCAGCACAACTATGTTTGTTGCAGCATTATTTACCATAGCTAAGATATGGAACCAACCCAGATGCCCCTCAGTAGATGAATGGATCAAGAAAATGTGGTATATATACACAATGGAATTCTATGCCTCCATCAGAAAGAATGACATTGCCCCATTTGTTAGGAAATGGAAAGGCTTGGAAAAAATTATATTAAGTGAAGTAAGCCAGGCCCAAAGAAACATAGGTCCCATGGTTTCCCTTATTTGCAATATCTAGTATAGGTATGAGCCAAGCGAAAAAAGTCAGAGAATGTGATGTTAGGAAAACGAAACCTCAAATATGTATTTTAATGTTTTTGTTTCTTTCATGCATGTGTTTCTAACGCATTTATAAGATTATTTCTTGGTTGCTTTGTATGTCCCTCCCCCATATTGTAACCCCTACTTTCACTATATTTGATGTCAGTATAACATGTGGAGGAGATGGGGACCAACAAGTCGTTTAAGGATTCAGGTGGACCTGTTGCAACAATGAGAAGTACAAAATGTCATGTCAAAACCAGCTTTACAATGTCGGAGGGGGGGGAAGGGGGGATATGATTGGGTGGGGGGGAGGGGGGAGGCTGGGAAGGGAGGTGAAGGGTAAACAAAGGAGGAGGCTGCAATGCTTGGTAAGAAATGTATGCATTATCCTGCCCATATAATTGTAACCCCTCTGTACATTATGTTCTCAAATAAAATAAAATAAAATTTAAAAAAAAAAAGAAAATATATCCTGAGTATGACTAGAAAAAGTGATAATTTTTAATATTAGAACGTTCCCAAAAAAGCTTGAGAATATTACATAAGTAAGGATCAGAGATTGTAAGAAAGTCAAGTAATCATTATTAAAAGGATTGGATCCATGGAGGAATGAATCTGAGACCCCTGCAGGTGCATCTGAAAATGTTCATATCCTGTGTCAAATGTTAGAACGTCTTTGAAAATTGTACATAAACAGTCTGAGCAGTCAGTCTAGTGGATAAGATCATCGGAGAAGTTCAGAATTGCTAGTCTGTTACTCGAGTAAATAAACAAACAAATTATGCCAGGGCAATGTGATACAAGCCTGGAATTCTAGGACTCAGACTAAGACAGGAGGTTAGAGAGTGGAATTACATAGCGATACCTACCCTGGACCAGATAGTGTAGTTTTGTCTCAATGAAACATACCAAACAAGAAAGGGCTACACAGTTGGAACTTTGGGCTAATTTTGTCATTATATTTTGAGAAGTCAAGTTTCCTATTGAAATGCAACTCATATATAATCCTCAGTTGTGTTTTAAATGATCTCTTCATTAGAGAACATTCCTAGATGCAAAACATCTCATGATTCCCAATCAAAAATTTGAAAAAGTAAGCATCATTCTGTTGGATTCCAAAGAAATGATGAAAGATTACAAAAGCTTAAGCCTGGAGAAATGGCAAAGTTCATCTAATGTAGGACTTTGTATACCTGGCTAAATTAGAAATTAGATTTAAAATAAATATTTTGTTTATAATTTCATATTCTAACAGATACTACAAAATTGTTTTCAAGTTGAAGATGTAATTTAGAAATTCACAGACAATTCTGGCATTCTATTTGCTAGAATATTCTTTCAAGTGAGGTATAATTAGAACTTAGTTAATAGCTAATTCCAACAGTTCATGTATGACATAATAATGTAAATAATCTAGACAGAGTTTCCAACAAATGGATGCTATTAATTTATAAATTTAGAAAAAGAGTAATTTTTTGAGACTTTGGTGTAACATGGTATGAAGGGAGTAACTGTGTGACATCTTTTTTCTTCTACCAACACATAACACTGGAAGAAATTTCCTTAATTATGTAACTCTGTATGCAATGAGAAAAAAGCTAGGTTTGAGGTTTGTTTTTATTTTGTTTTGCTATTTAGTTTGTCCTGGGGCTTGACTTCTGGGTCTGGGCATTGTCCCTGAGCTTGTTTTTGCTCAAAGCTACTGCTCTACTACTTGAACTTCAGTGCCACTTGTGTCTGGCTTTTCCTTAGCAGTTTAGTGGAGACAAGAATCTAAGGAACCTTCCTGCCAGGGTAGGCTTTGAACCTAATCTTCAGATCTTAATATTCAGATATTCAAATTTCCTGAATAGCAATGATAGATACAATAATAATCATATATAATAAAATAAATATAAAATAAAAATAAATAATCTTTGCAAGTGTTCTTATCTCAATAATATTACTATGGGAAAATGATGCAGCAAAATTTAGTGTAGTGTTCTTTGCACAATTGGGAGGGCATCACAGGAGAAGTGTACTATTTTTTCACAATAATGTTAAGCTAGTCATGAGGTGAATTTAGAGAATTTTATGGTGCATCATACATGTTGGAAACTTTTGGGTTAGGATAAATTTACGGCATAAAAACTTGGGAATGATTGTCATAGAAACAATAGCTTACTCTGATGAACAAATTTTTACTCTTCTGGAATTAATTATTATAGATAGTTCATAGGTTTATCCTTACCAGAATGTGGGTCTTTTTCCTGTTGACTTTTAAATATGTAATGTCACATTGGAAACCACATTTATTGCAGAATTAAATAAAATGCAAACAGATACTGTTTTAAATGAATCTGGGATGGCATGTTCAGAATTTGAACATGAGTATTAGTCAAAGGAATTTTGAAGAACACATATATTCCGTCCTCTTAACAATTACTCAGTTTTAAGTTAGGAGTTTCCATAGAATTGAACTGTATTCTGTTTTACTATGAGACATTACTAAAATAATGTGTTTTTCAAAATAATGGCAAGTATATTGTGAAAATAGTGATGATGTCTATATTATTATAGTAATATAATATAAACTTTAGAACTATCATTCATGAATTGGGCCTGCTAGGCCCTGAGTTCAGATCCTAGCACTGCCAAAAATTTAATCTTGGAGTAAGAAGCCAAATGTGCCACCAGTTTTCCTTTCATGGGAGAGTCCTGGGTGTCAGGCATGATGGAGAACACACCTAGAAATCTAGATGCTCCCTCCATCGATTTTGTTTGTACACTCAAACAACTACTGATGCTTTTGCTGTTGCTATTGATCAATGGGTACTTTTGCTTTCTTTGTTCATGCATTTTTTATTATAAAATTGATATACAGAGGGTTTACAGTTACTTAAGTCAACTAAAGTGTACAGTTCATTTTATTTTCTAAGTTTCAAATTTTGAACTTACATATTTTCTTTTGATTCCCTAGGGTAATTCTTTTTTCAAAGTGTTGGATTAGTTAATTTAATTTTGCATGATTTTTATACATGTAAATTATTCAGACACATATATTTTGCTTTTAAAATATTTATCATGTGAATATTGAAAAATTATTTTCTTATTTTTTTATGGTTGGTGAATTTAAATAAATTTATTTTCTTATACTTCTAAACATATTTTTCAGGTAATAAATACTTACTGTATTTTCAAGAAGCACATACTTTATTAAGAAAGGCTTCATTACCTGGTCACTTTTTTGTAAATATTTGTACTTGAATTTAAAAAAAGTTTGAGCTGGGCATGGTGATTTATGACTTCCATTTTCTAGCTATGGTAGGAACTGCAAATAGGGTTTGTAATTCAGGAGAGCCTGAGAAACTGAGAGCTTATTATAAAAATATCTAGAGTGAAATGATTAAACATATAGCCATCCATAGCGAGATATAGAGCACCTGGTTATTATATTCTAAATCTTGAGTTACAACACCAGTAACATCAATCTTTTGTCAAAATAAGGAAATATGTTTCAAAATGTTTATTATTTAAAACTCGTTTGCAAAGGTTCTCATGTCTTCTATTTCTTAATTTTCAATTTAATCTCTAAGAATCCAAGTATATTGTGACTATTTTATTTCTACTAAACTTTTACATAGTAAGAGCAATATTATGATTTCATATATTAACTTACTTTTATTATTTGTGATAATTTCCTCTGTTTAATATGATAATATCAATATTCCAAATGTGTGTATGTAGTATGTGTGTGTGTGTGTGTGTGTGTGTGTGTGTGTGTGTGTGTGTGTGTTTATGTGGTTTTGGTGTGTGTGTGCTTTGTGTGTACTTTGTAGTGTTTGGGAGATCACACCATTGTTTCACATATGCTAGGCCAATGTTTTAGCACTGAACTATCCTGTCTAGTTTTAATGTAAATAGTGTTTTATTACTTTTAAATTTTCATTCTTAGTATGTTTTTTGAAAATTATATATGATAAAATGTGATCCATGTTCTATCCACTATAGCAATTTTTATTATTTTATTGTTATTTAGAATATTTCCACTGCCTCTCCACTTCCAAATCCATCATTTCCACCTGTGGTCCTTATCTCTAAGAACATCACTAACACAGTTGCCAGCCAGACCTATGGAAGCACTTTAGATTTCTTCTTACCCTTCTACTCCCTCCCATTAGATATGATGAATGATCAAGATTTTCTGAGTTTCTGTCACTAATATGATTTCGATGTACTCCTTTTTATTCCCCTGACACCAGCCTGTTTCTTTACTCATCACTGTCACCTAGTCCTAAAACAACCATTTCCAAAGTATGCTTTTTCCCTGTATTCTTTTCATATTGTTCCTCTCCATCACCAAATTACTCTCTTTCTAAGCACACAGAGTGAAGAGCTCAGACATATATTCTAGTATTATTTACTCACTACATTGACTGTTAGTCTTACATTTCTCATTTGTAAATGGATGTAATCTACCAGAAATAATGGAGAATATATTTGTTGACTTCTAGAGCAAGAAAAAAGAAAAGTGAAGAGTCCTTACATTTTCCACCTTACCTTACAAATAAGGAAAGAGTAAAATTCAGTTTGTGTTTGCTATTGATAAAGGTTTTACTTTGCTTCTTTTCTCTCTTCATTCTTTTTGCCTTGAGTGTTTACCTATTCTTTCTCTTATTTCTTTGGAAATTAATTAGCATATTACTATTACAATCTCTTTACATTGTAACAGTCTATAAAATGCTTTATTTTCTATTTTATTTTTTCCCATCTTCTCTGTCTCTCAGTGCACAGTATTAGGTGGATTAAAAAGAAATGGTTCAGGAAACTTTGATTATTTTCCTCCTTCTCTTCTCTGAAGTCTTTCTGATTTTTGAAACACAATACCAATGACATACAGCTACTATGTGGTCCATCATTCTATTCTATCCCTTCTCATTCTCCTCTGTTGTACAGCTCAAGTCGTTATCACTCAGCTCTATTATGCTATAGTGTTCCTAAATTTTAACTCATTCCTAAATTAAATTTAGCTGTTTCAAGCATTATCTAAAGACAGTTTTTTTTCTATATATATATCTGGGGTCTTTTGTTTTCACAAGGTGCAAAATATGAGTGACTATCAAACATCTAGATATCTCTGTAGAAAATTGTTCCACCTACTCAATAAACTCATATGTAAATTCAAGGAATACAGGTCAGCCAGAAAAATTTTTTTAAATCGTATAGCTTGAGCCCTCATACTAGATTTGAATCTTATTACCATGTTTAGTAGTGAAGACAACATAGCTCTGCTATAAGAACAGACACATAGAAGAATGTAACAGATTTATCAAAAATAAATTTTTAGTTTTATGGTCAATAGATTTTCAAAAGGATGCCATTACTTTGTTGGTATAAAGTCACAAATAGTTTCATGCAGAAATAAAAATAAATTTTACCTCTTGGCTCTAAGGCCTATGTCCTTTTAAGGTAACTGCAGATATGTAAGTGGTATTATGTAAATTGTGTAATGTGCTTACAGCTGTATTGAAGAACATACTCAATATATCATTAGAAAACATTGGTTATTGAAAAGCATCTCTATGAGAAAGTTTTTTAACTAATCACACTAAGTTGAAAACTACATCTTTGTCCATCAAAATGTGGAAATAAATGATTTTATTTATAAACAAACAATACTACCAAGAAAAATGAGTATAAAAGAAAGAGACTGCCAGATGCCTGTGGCTCACAACTGAAATCTTAGCTTCTCAGGAGGCTGAGATTCAAAGACAGCCTAGGCAAGGAAAGCCTGTTACTCTTATCTCGAATGAACCAACAAAAAAATGTGGCGCTGTGGCTCAAGTGGTAGAGTGTTAGCCTTGAGTTGAATTACACAGGGACAATGCCCAGGCTTGATACAAGTCACACAACTGGAAAAAAGTAAGGGTTAATCAAAGTACTTTTCCTATTTTATAATTATGAGAACATTCTTTAGAAAATGAACCCTGATGTACACCAGAATTGGAGTCAGAGCTTAAGGATCAAGTGTAGCACATCCATATGCCCAGTCTCTTAGACTCTACCATTACAACCTGTGTGCTAAAGGGATCTGAAAGGTACAATGTTCAAAGGCTTAATATGCTCCCCAAGCCCTTTGTGATAAGCAGTTGACTTGTATTGTCAATGTCATTACAGTTCTGAACCTAGCATAGCACCAGTAGCTCACACCCATCACCCTAGCTCAGGATCACAGTGTGAAGGCAACTAGAGCAGGAAAGTCTACGACACACTGGCTTCTACTTCTAAAAGATCAGATGATCAAGAGCTTCCTGTGTTTCCCTTGGTGATGAGAAGTTACTTGCACTCTAAATGTTCTTAGAGTTCTCAAGCTATAGAAGAAGGAAAGAAAGATCATTGACCCATCCTGGGTTCAAATGAGATTCTCAGGATCCAAGCCCTAGCACTGTTGGCAGGAAGGAATCCAGTATAACACTGTATTTGAAGGCAGAAAACAGTTGCAAAAGCCAGGTTGGGTGAAGACACAAAGGCCTGCAGGATTAGGAGGCACAATGTACACACTCAACAGGGAAGTGAGCTGCAAAACCACTTCATTCGTTCCAGGCACAGTCAGCGATGGGGGGAAACCTGAGAAATTTGTTAGAGTTACACCAGGGTCAGGCTTTTCTCAGCCTCTTCAAACAATGACTAATAACCTTCTTCCCTCAGGTGAAGGGAGCCTCAGGCTATCTTTAAGTTACCAATAGAGAGCCAGTTTAGTGAGAGAGAGAGGGGAAGAACAGAGTAGAAAAACCCTGCTCTCTTGTCTTAGGGAATGGGTTTTTGAGTTTCCATCTGTCAGATTTGAAGGCCCTTCTTTTACCTCTGCCAGTCCATTCTCCTTCCTTCATTCTCCACAACATTAATGCAAATCCCCAGTCCAAGAAGAGTCAGGGTACTTTTTCTTCTGTCTCCCAGCAGCTGAGTTAGAACCTGTCTCTGCCCTCTTGAATCTTGGGTCTCTGGCTGCCTGAGAAGTGGGAAAGTGATAGTCTTCCTGCTCTGTGGTTGTGTGAGGGAAATGCTGGTAGCCTGGCAAACTGCAAAAGGCCTCATGACTGGGAATTGTACCAAGCTAGGAAATATGTATTCAATACAATGAGTTTATAACACAGAGACTGCTTTTATTACATTGCATGTTCCAGGGCTCCCCTCACTGATCCCAGGGTAGCCAGAGGGTTTCTCTGCATGCCAGGCCTGCTGGAAGAAGTCTCTCTCATTGTCTGGATAGGCAGGCAAAAGGCTTCACTCCTGTACAGCTGTGTAACAGATAACTTTATCTGGGCCAATTAGTGAGGAGGAGTGTGGGCGAGCTCTGAAGGTCAGGAGAAAAAGGCCTGTCTTACCCCAAGCTCTCTCTCTTCCCAGTGCAATGTTTTGACAGGAAGCCTTCATTTGTGCCACCTACCATGGCAAGCCATGTTTTGTGCTCTTATCCTGCCTTTATGAGACTATATTCCGGTGTTAAATGCTCAATATTATTCAGGAGTCCTTCTGGGAGACAACTAGGGCACTGAACCTAATCAAATGTTTCAATCACAGCGATAATGGGCCTATGAAAGCTCTCATAGGTTTCCAGAAGCTTGGGAAATCCAAGCACATGTTGGATATCACAAAGTTTCCTTTCATCTAGGGCTGGTGAAGCTCGTCAGGTTTTGAAACCTTTGACCTCTCCTATTTGGGCCCTGGGTGGCTAGTTTTTGTGGTTGAACACAGGACCTGCGTGATGACCATGAGCTCAGAACAGAAGTCTAATTGTTTCCCATTTTGTGTCACAGCTTCACTTCTGCTTTCTCTGTGTGTGTGTGTGCATGTGTGTGTGTGTGTGTGTGTGTGTGTGTGTGTGTGTGTGTGTGCACGCGCACGCATACACGAGTACTGGAGCTTGAACTGAGGACATGAGTACTGTACCTAGTTTCTCTTGTACAAGGATTGCCCTTTACTACTTGAACCACAAAGGCACTTCGGGCTTTTTCCTAGTGATGTGGTAGTGAGAAATCAAGCCCAGGGTTTTGTATATGGAAAGCACTATACCACTAAGGCATATGCTCAGCTCTCTACTTCAGGTTTGTTAGTTTCTTTCTTTTTTTTTTTTTTTTTTTTTTTTTTTTTAATTTTATTTTATTTTATTTGAGAACATACTGTACAGAGGGGTTACAATTACATGGGCAGGATAATGCATACATTTCTTACCAAGCATTGCATCCTCCTCCTTTGTTTACCCTTCACCTCCCTTCCCAGCCTCCCCCCTCCCTCCCACCCAATCATACCCCCCCTCCCCCTCCCAACGACATTGTAAAGCTGGTTTTGACATGACATTTTGTACTTCTCATTGTTGCAACAGGTCCACCTGAATCCTTAAACGACTTGTTTGTCCCCGTCTCCTCCACATGTTATACTGACATCAAATATAGTGAAAGCAGGGGTTACACTGTGGGGGAGGGACATACAAAGCAACAAAGAAATAATCTTATAAATGCATTAGAAACACATGCATGAAAGAAACAAAAACATTAAAATACATATTTGAGGTTTCGTTTTCCTAACATCACATTCTCTGACTTTTTCCGCTTGACTCATACCTATACTAGATATTGCAAATAAGGGAAACCATGGGACCTATGTTTCTTTGGGCCTGGCTTACTTCACTTAATATAATTTTTTCCAAGCCTTTCCATTTCCTAACAAATGGGGAAATGTCATTCTTTCTGATGGAGGCATAGAATTCCATTGTGTATATATACCACATCTTCTTGATCCATTCATCTACTGAGGGGCATCTGGGTTGGTTCCATGTCTTAGCTATGGTAAATAATGCTGCAATAAACATAGTTGTGCTGGTAGCTTTAGTGTGGCCTTGTTTGTGATCATTTGGGTAAATGCCCAAAAGTGGGATTGCTGGGTCGTTGGGGAGCTCTATGTGGAGTCTTTTGAGGAACCTCCATACTGCTTTCCAAAGTGGTTGAACAAGTTTACATTCCCACCAACAATGAAGTAAGGTTCCTTTCTGTCCACATCCCCTCCAGCATCTGTTGTTGTTAGAGTTCTTGATTTTTGCTGTTCTAACTGGAGTGAGGTGATATCTCAATGTTGTTTTGATTTGCATTTCTTTTATGGCTAGGGATGTTGAACATTTCTTCATGTGTCTATTGGCCATCCTTCTTTCTTCTTCAGAGAAGCTTCTCTTTAAGTCTTTCGCCCACTTACTTATTGGGCAGTTGTTTCTTTGAGGATTTGTTGTTGGGTGGTTTAATTTTTTGAGTTCCAAGTATATTTTAGATATGAGACCCTTGTCCGTTGTATGGCTAGTAAAGATCTTCTCCCAGTCCGTGGGCTTTCTATTGATCTTGCTAGCTATGTCATTTGCCCTGCAGAAGCTCTGCAACCTTATACAATCCCATTTGTCCAGCCTTTCTTTGATTTGTTGTGTTTCCGGGTCTCTATTCAGAAAATTTCGGCCTGAGCCAAGGAGACCCAGGGTTTCTCCTATTTGATCCTGTAATGTTTTCAGAGTGTCTGCTTTGAGTTCAAGGTCTTTGATCCATTTGGAGTTGATTCTGGTGCAGGGTGATATATAAGGATCTAGCTTTAGTTTTCTACATGTAGTTAACCAGTTTTGCCAGCACCATTTACAGAAGAGGCTGTCTTTCTTCCATTCTATTGTTTTAGCTCCCTTATCGAAGATTAGATGGCTATAGGTCTGTAGGTTCATTTCTGGGTTTTCAATTCTATTCCATTGGTCCTGAGGTCTGTTCTTATGCCAATACCAAGCTGTTTTGCTTACTAGGGCTTTATAGTAGAGTTTGAAATTTGGTATTGATATTCCTCCAGCAGTGTTCTTTCCGTTGAGGAGCGTTTTTGCTATTCGGGGTCTTTTATTGTTCCATATGAATTTTTGGATTGCCTCTTCTATTTCCTTGAAGAATGAGGGTGGAATTTTGATAGGTATTGCGTTGAATTTGTAGATAGCCTTGGGCAGTATTGCCATTTTCACGATGTTAATCTTTCCAATCCAGGAGCATGGGAGGTTTTGCCATTTTTTAAGTTCTGTGTTGATTTCCTTTTTCAAGATTTTAAAGTTTTCATCATAGAGGTCCTTCACTTCTTTAGTTAAGTTAATTCCTAGGTATTTTATTTTTTGTGAGGCTATTACAAATGGAGTTGCTTTCCTAATTTCAGCCACACTTTTCTCATTGTTGGCATACAGAAAAGCCATTGATTTTTGGGGGTTAATTTTATAACCTGCTACTTTGCCAAAGTTTTGAATCAGCTTGAGTAATTTGGGAGTGGAGTCTATGGGATTCTTTAAATACAAGATCATGTCATCTGCAAAGAGGGAGAGTTTTATTTCTTCTTTCCCTATTTGGATCCCCTTTATGTCTGCATCTTGTCTTATTGCTGTAGCTAGGCATTCTAATACTAGATTGAAGAGAAGTGGAGAGAGTGGGCATCCTTGTCTTGTTCCTGAGTTAAGAGGAAATGGCTTTAGTTTTTCACCATTGAGTATAATGCTGGCTGTAGGTTTGTCATATACAGCCTTTATTGTATTGAGGAATGTTCCATGGATTCCTAATTTTTCCAAAACCTTCATCATAAAGGGGTGTTGGATCTTGTCAAATGCTTTTTCTGCGTCTATTGAGATAACCATGTGGTTCTTATTCTTGCTCCTGTTGATGTGATGAATAATATTAATTGATTTGCGTATATTGAACCAGCTTTGCATCCCTGAAATGAATCCTGTTTGATCGTGGTGTATGATTTTTTGGATGAATTGTTGAAGTCGATTGGCCAAAATTTTGTTGAGAAGTTTCACATCAATGTTCATCAAAGAAATGGGTCTATAGTTCTCTTTCTTTGATGAGTCCCTACCTGGTTTTGGGATGAGGGTTATGATGGCTTCATAGAATGTGTTCGGTAGTGAGCTTTCTCTTTCAATTTCATTGAAGAGTTGGAGGAGAATTGGTGTGAGCTCTGCTTTGAAGGCCTTGTAAAATTCCGCTCTAAAACTATCTGGTCCTGGACTTTTCTTAGCTGGGAGGTCTCTTATTGCTGTTTCTATTTCAATGCTTGATATGGGCCTGTTAAGATAGTTTACCTCATCTTGGTTTAGTTTTGGCATGTCAATATTTGCTAGGAAGAGGTCCATTTCTGTCAAGTTCTCAAACTTATTAGCATAAAGTTTTGAGAAGTATTCCCTTATAATGTTCTGAATCTTGCTTGTTTCCGTGGTGATGTTTCCATTCTCATCTCTGAGTTTATTAATTTGGGTGTGTTCTCTTCTTTTTCTGATAAGATTTGCTAAGGGTCTGTCAATTTTGTTAAGTTTTTCGAAGAACCAACTCTTTGTTTTGTTGATTCTTTCTATAGTTTTTTTGGATTCTAATTCATTTAATTCTGATTTAATTTTGATTATTTCTTTCCGTCTACTGGATTGGGGTTTATCTTGCTGCTCTTTTTCAAGGAGGTTTAGATGTGTCATTAAATTGTTAGTTTCAGATCTCTCCAATTTGTTGATGTAGGAGCTCAGAGCTATAAACTTGCCTCTGAGTACTGCCTTTGCTGTGTCCCAGAGGAGCTGGTATTTTGTGTGTTCATTTTTGTTGAATAGCATGAACATTTGAATTTCCTTTCTAATCTCTTCCATGACCCACTCATGATTCAGCAGTGTGTTGTTCAGCCTCCATGTGATACCGGACTTTCTTTGGTGGCTTTTGGTGTTGAGTTCTAACTTTATTCCCTTGTGGTCAGAGAGAATGCAAGGTATAACTTCAATGTTTCTGAATTTAGACAAGTTTGCTTTGTGGCCTAAAATGTGGTCTATTTTAGAAAACGTTCCATGTGCTGCTGAGAAAAACGTGTATTCTGATGCTGCTGGGTGAAATGTTCGGTAAATGTCTGTTAAGTCTAGTTGATCTATGCAGCTGTTTAGATCTGCGGTTTCTCTGTTGAGTTTTTGCCGAGTTGATCTATCTAGTGGGGAGAGTGGTGTGTTAAAATCCCCAACGATTAATGTCTTTGGATCTATATGGGATTTGAGGGAAAGTAGTGTTTCTTTGATAAATTTGGGTGCTCCATTGTTTGGCGAATAGATATTTAGAATTGTAATATCCTCCTGAAGGAGAGATCCTTTAATTAGTATGTAGCGACCTTCTTTATCTCTTTTCATGAATTTTAATTTGAAGTCTATTTTATCTGATATTAGGATTGCAACTCCCGCCTGTTTATGCGGTCCGTTTGCTTGGTAGATTTTGTTCCAGCCTTTAACATTGAAAATGTGTTTGTTTTTATGGGCAAGATGTGACTCCTGCAGGCAGCAGATAGAAGGGTCTTGTTTTTTAATCCAACTAGACAGTCTATGTCGCTTAATTGGAGAGTTCAGTCCGTTAACATTAAGAGATAGGACTGAGAGGTATTTGGGAGTTCCTGCCATGTTATCTACCTTTTTGGGGGCTGCGAAAACTGGGTTATTCCTATGGTTCTTGGATTCTCAGTTTGGGTGCAGTTTCTTGGCCTTTATTGCGGTCTTGTTGGTTTTCTATGTGTAGGACATCTTTAAGAATCTTTTGTAGGGCTGGTTTGGTGGAGATGTATTGTTTCAATTTTTCTTTGCTATGGAAGGTTTTTATTTGCCCTTCAGTTATGAAGGAGAGTTTAGCTGGGTACAGTATTCTTGGTTGATAGTTGTTTGTTTTTAGGGCATGGCATACATCATTCCAGGCTCTTCTTGCTTTGATTGTCTCTGCTGAGAAATCTGAGGTGATTCTAATTGGTTTCCCTTTATAAGTGATTACCCTTTTCTCCTTGACAGCTTTAAGGATCTTTTCCTTGTTCTGAGTTGATCCTGTGTGGATTATAATGTGACGGTGGGATGTCCTATTCTGGTCTGGTCTATTTGGGGTTCTAAAGGCTTCTTGTATCTGGACAGGCCTATCTTTTTGCATGTTTGGGAAGTTCTCTGCTAGGATCCTGTTAAACAGATTTCCTAGACCATTAACTTCTGTTTCTAGGTGTTCCTCTACACCCATTATCCTTAGATTAGGCCTTCTGATGGTGTCTTCCAGGTGTTGGATAGATCTATCATATTTCTTGGACTTGTCTTGGATGGTTGTATGTTCTTTCTCTATAATATCTAGGCTGTCTTCAATCCCTGAGATTCGATCTTCTGCATGGTCTAACCTGCTGTCAAGACTCTCTACTTTGTTTTTAATCTCTTTTCCTTCTAGTTGGTCAGCTTTGATGGCTTCAAGTTCTTTGTTGAAGCTCTGTTTTAGGTCTTGTATGAATTTCTTTACTTCCTTAATTTGGTGTTCAGTGTTTGTCCTCAAATCACTTAGTTTATTGGTTATGGTTTCTTTGGGCTCCCATTCCTTCTGTTGGGTTCCATTCAGCATTCCCTTTGTGGTCTCCCTGACTTCCTTCAGCTCTTTGTTAATGGATTCCATGAATGCCTTTAGTGATCTTTGTGTGTTCTCTACCTGGTCTCTCAATTCCTGTATTACTCTTTGATTAGCTTCCTCCCGTTAATGGGATTCCTGCAGATCTCTTTGAGTGTTCTCAGCCTGCTCACGCCATTCCTCCCTTTCTCTTTGAGTATTCTCAAGTTGTTCACGCAAATCCTGTATCAGTTTTTGAGTAGCTTCCTCACGCTTATGATATTCCTGTATAAACTTCTGGGATGCCTCCTCTCTCTCCCTATCACGCTCATACAGAGTCCTTTGTACGTTGTCAAACTTTTCATTTATCATGTTTGCCACCAGTGTTTGTAGAGCTGTTTGGGAACTCTCCTCTGGATTATTCATTATCTGTTCTAACCCCTGATTATCAGGATTGGGAATTGAGATACCCGAATTTGCCATTTTTCTTGTGTTTTTCTGGCTTACTCTGCCCATTTGAGATGAAGATAGCACCAGTTTTGTGCTAGAACACTATCTTAAGGCAACCATCAACCAAAGTTTGCATTTGTACAGTCAGTAGTCTACAGATACAATCTAGTTCAACAGATACATCTATTCGACATCAAACAACTATATGTTAAAGAACTTCGAACCGCAGAGAAGAATTTGGAAAGCCAGAAATTATTAGGGTTAGGAAGAGATGTGGGTAAAAAATAGGAATAGATTGGTGTGGGGAGGCACAGGGAGAGTTAACTATGTCCTAATCACAATGCAGGAAATAGGTTGGGTAGGATGTAAGTAGAGAGAGAGAGAAAAAGAAGAAAGGGAAAGGGGAATGAAAAGAGACCAGAAAAAAAATAGAAACGTAAAAATTAATGTTATTTTAGAGATTAAAAGACCATCTATTTATAGAGGAATATGAATATGTTGAGAGAAAGGGAGGGACATAGAGGAGATGAGAAAAACTTTAAAAAAATGCTTAAAATATTGTATAGGTATAAAGTACTGCTATTAGTGAATTTAAGTCTCAGAGGTTTTGAATTGAGTAATAAGTTTGTGGATTAAGTGTGTACACAATGGGGGATAGGGTCTACTGGTTAACTACGGGTTTATCTGAGGATGTGCAGGACAAGAGTTAAGTCACATAAAGATGAACAAAGAGGAAAAGATGGAAAGGATAGGAAAGTGAGAAGAAAAGATCAGAAGTTCAGTAGAGCTAGAAAAAAAAACAAAAAGATAATTAAGAATGAAAGAAAAAGAGAAAGAAGACAAGAAAAGAAAAGAAAACACACATTCACGTATTCCTAAAATAAAAATTATAAGAGGAGAAAAAAAAAAAGTTAATGGAAAACAATTATTTTTTCAGAAGAGGCAAAAATTAAAGATTAATAAAAGTTTTAGAAAAGCAAAAAAAATTTTTTATATATATATAAGGTAACAAAAAACGAAAAAAAACAAAACAAGAAAAAGAAAAAAAGAAAAGAAGAAGAAGAAAAAAAAAGTTCTTTGATTTTTTTTTTTTTTTTTTTTTTGGGAGGGGTGGGAAGAGTCCTGTATCTCCCTTTTGTCTGTAACCAGAGTCTGGTTGGAGTCTCTGGTCAGCTTGAGGTCCTGTGGCTTGATTGGTTTCTTAAGTCAGTTTGTTGGAACAGGCAGGAAAATGCTCTGCTTTACCCAAGATTTTGAGATCCCCCTCCCAGGTTAGTTTACTGGGAGGGTGATCTGCTTTGAGAATCACAAAAGAGGGGGATGCAGTGATGAGGCTAGGTTCTGGGTAGAGTTGAGGCCTTTCAATGAACAGTAGCTTTTCCCTGGGGCTATTTTGTGAAAAAAAAAACTCACAGCACCCAGCCTGGAGCCATTCTCAGGGTTTCTGTTTTTCAATTGATTGTGGTGGCTGCTAGAGGGAGGGGCAGCCTCTGGCTCTGGCCACCCAGCGAGGAGAGCCACTCCAGTGGCTGGTGCCTGAGCTGGGCGACCCCTCCCTGGATGGAACTGAGTCTGTGAGGTCACCTCGCCGCCAAGTTCCTGTGACCTGCCAAATGACTAGCTCTATTCCAAGGCCTGAGCTGGAGCTAGCCGCTCCTCCGAGCTTTGTCGGTATCCAAGATGGAGATCACCGGTGCTGGGGGGGGAGGGGTGGCCTTCCCTCCTCTGCTCCCAGAGGAGTGAGGAAGTGGGGCTTCTACTCACGCGGAGTCTTGGATCTCGGGTCGTCTCTGGTCTGCAAAGTGCAGGATGAAGTTGTCCGCTCCTTGTCGGTTCTTGCTGGTGTTGAGTAGAATCCGCTCGTCCGCTGCGTCTGGCTCCTTCGTCCCGGACTGCGTCTCAGGTATGCCTCCGCGGCGGTGGTCGCCGCTGCGACCCTGCCGCCGCAGCAGCAGCTGCTCAGATGTGTCTGCTTGGCTTCCCCTCTCTTGACTAACTCTCTGTCCTGTGATGGCACACTTGGTGTGATTCTCTGGCTTGGGACTGTTCACTGGAACTCTGAAACTGTTTTCTATGCAAGAGCTTGTTCAGATTCCAGCTTCTCCTCCGCCATCTTCCCGGAACTCTCCTCTTTCTTTTTTGTTGTTGTCGGTTGTAGGAGTTGAAGTCTAGGCCTGGCTGATGTCCCTGAGCAATTCAGCTCAAATCTTATGGTCTACCACTTGAGCCACACCACCACTTCTGGTTTCCTGGTGGTTCATTGGAGCTAAGTGTTTCAAGGACTTTCCTGCCCAGGCTAGTTTTGAACCATGGTCTTCAGATCTCATCTTCCTGAGTAGCTGGGATGACCGGCATGAGCCACAAGTACCCAGCTTCCACTTCAGGTTTCTTAGTGGTGAATTGGAGATAATAGTCTCATGGGACATTTTGTCTGGGATATTTTGGAACCCAGATCCTCAGATCTCAGCTTCCTGAGAAGGCAGGATGGCAGACCTCGGCTATAGAACCCTAGGCCCTGGCACACTGCTGCAAGGGTGTCCTTGGCTCCATATGGTGGAGTGCTAGCCATGAGCCCAAGAAGTAAGGGTCAGTGCTAGGCTCTGAGTTCAAGGTTCATGACAGAGAAAAAAAAACAAACAATTGTCTTCAGTAGGCAACTCATGAGTCTTCAGTAATACATAATTTTGTCCTTGCCATGTGGACATATCTGAACCTGAATATTCTTGTCTGCATAATCATCTCAGTTGTGGAGCTCTTACAATAATAAGATGAAAGAATGCAGCCTTTGAAGGACAAAACAAATATCACTCTTTACAGGACTCAGTACAAGGCATCCTGTGAAAGTCTTAGCACCCAGCACCCAATGCAGGACTCAGCACACTGCACCCTGTGAAGGACTCAGCACATAGCATTCTGTACAGGACTCACCACACAGCACCCCATGAAGTACTCAGCACGTTAGGAAGGACTCATCACATAGTTATATCCCACAAGCTGTCATTAGTATTATGGTGCTTTCATCAGTATCACCATTCTTTCAGAAACACATCACAAACTGCACAAAGTTAACATCTAATGATTCAGAGGAATGTTTTTTGGAGGGGAGTAGTCAGCCACAGGGATTGCACTAAAATGTTGGGGGTACTGTCCTAAGATCTTTTGCTCGAGGCTAGAGCTCTACCACTTTGACCCACATCTCAGACTTTCACATATATTCTGCTAGGACTGGGTTTTAAAACCATCAGTGTCAGATCTCAGCCCCTGAGTATCTTGGATGACAGGGGTGAGCAAGCCAGCAGCATCTGGTTCCGTGGAGCTGGGTTGCAGTGATATACCTCTGGATAAGTCAGGTTAGATGGCAGCTGTCAGCACCAGACTCCCAGCTTGCTCTGTGATGAGGTATATGAAGTCCTATCCTGGGTCTTGAGTAAGGGTCTAGACACAGTCCCTAAGGTTTTATGCTCAAAGCTAGTGCCCGACTTCTTGAGCGACAGCATGACTTCCTGATTTTTATGTGCATCTGGTAGTGAGGAATCGAATACAGGGTTTGGATGTACTAGCCATCACTATACCATTGAGCCCTATTAGTGACAAGTGTATAAACAGATAAAGGTGTAGATTGGCATATATATATATGCCAAGAGAAACATGTCTGTATATTATGAAATTACATATATTACTACCAATTATTGACAATCAAATTATTCCTTCCATTTTTAAGTATCATGGTTGAATACATAATAAAGTATTAATTGAACATTAGTCAATGCAGTGTAATTGTTGTGTATAATTTTATATTATACTCATACACTAACTACTAATTTAATTGTTACTTTTGTAACATTTGTATGGATGCATATTGCAATGCATTTCTTAGAATCTCCCACCAATCCTTAGTGGCAGTCCCGGGACTCAACCTCCAGGCCTAATTTGAAGTTTCACCTATGGCTTCCCTAATAGCCAGCCAAACATCAGCATGAAAGGTCATGTGCACTTTTCGGCCTTGTTATTTAGACCCAGGATGGTCACAATGCAAGGGGAAAAAATGTAAAACCACCTTCCTGAAGTTCTCCGTTTTAAACTTCTCCTTTTTATTTTTATTTTTGCCAACCCCGAGATTTGAACTTGGGTCTTAATAATACAGGGCCAAGTGTGGTAGAGATGCCAAGACCTGAGTTCAAGCCCCATGCTTGGCCAAAAAAATAAATTAAAAATAAATTAAAAGCCCCTGGCTTGGAATTTGCAACATTTTTCTGGCAGGCCTGGTATTTGAAATCAGGGTTTGGGTAACTCTGTGGCACTGTGGGTGAAGAGGAAGCTCACTGTCCTTGAAGACAAGAAATTCAGACCAGTTCCCAGGGCCTAAATTGAAGTGCCAGCACTGGAAAAGTGAGTATAGCGTTTATTAGCCTTATTTATTTAGTATTATTACACATACAACATTTCATTTATTACATCCTATCACAAAGGATATATTTGCATATGGACTATACATCATACTGAGACCCAGGGCTTTTTTTCAGGAAAAAAAAATGTTTCAAAAGTGGCTACTTACTCCATGAATGAGACTGAGATGAGAGGTCATGGGTCAAACTCAGCTCAGGGGAGGAAAGTTAGTGAGACTCTTCATGACAATGAACTACCAAAAACAAGAAATGGAGCTGTGGGTCAAGTGATAGAGTGCCAGCCTTGAGGGAAAAAGTTAAGAGATCAGAGACCAGACCCTGAGTTCAAGCTCTGGTACTGGCACAGAAAAAATAAGGAAAACCTTTCAGGAGTACCCACTCCAATGTGGAGAAAGGCTATTATCAGCTGGGCGCCAGTGGTTCATACCTGGCAGCCTAACTACTAAAGGCTGAGACCTGAAAATCAATCAGGATTCAAAGCTGGCCTGGGCAGACTCTTATCTCCAATGAATCACCAAAAAGCTGGGAAGCAGTGCTTCTGTAGTTCAAGTGGCAGAACACCAACCTTGAGCAAACAAGCTAAAGGACAGCATCTAGGCTTTGAGTTCAAGTCCCTGTAAACACATAAACACATACACACACTCACACACTCTAACATCCTTAGTATGTGCCAGTGGCTCATACCAGCAATCCTAGCTACTCGAGGCTGAGATCTTACGATGGCAGCTTGAAGCCAGCCCAGACAGGAAAGTCCATGAAACACTTATTTCCACTAAACTACTAAAAAAGATGAAAGTTGAGCTGTGGTTCAAGTGGTAGAATGTTAGCTTGGAGCAAAGGAAGCTCAGGGACAGTGCCTAGGCCCTGAGCTCCAGCTCTAATATTTTTTTTTAGACACCCTTTGCCAGCCCCACAGCCGATAAATCCAGATTTTGGTCATACTAAATCTCACTTCCACTCCTGCCATTTCCACAGCACTGCCACAAGTGGCCGGTGTGTGGCCAACACTGGGTGAACATACACAAGGGGGACATAGCCAGGTCAAGCTAATGCCCCAGAACTTTGAGGTATTGGCCATACCAGTCTCTCTTCCCCCAGTTCCCAGGCCCTGGAATCTAAAATCTGTGCCTCTGTATTCTGGGCATCTGGAATTGTCTAGAAGGACCAGAGAGTCCCAGCCAGGGCTGGAAGACAGACTTTCCTGTGATAAAGTTTGTTTACATTTCCTAGACACTGACCAATACTTCCAAGCCATCTTGGCCTCACCTTCCATGTAGTCCTGGATCCCCTTGCTTGGGTGGTCTTCAGTCAGCTTTCACGCTTGAGTTGGCCAGAACCACCAGCAACCCCCCATTCCCTACTACACTGCCAGCCTGTTTAGAGGGATGTGCAGAGGACCAGCTGAGGAAAAGGACAGGACATCCTGTGACTGAAGCCCTCCTTCTGAGGCAGAGGAAACCAGCTAGCACTGTTGTCCCAGAATCCCCTGGGGCCGGCCAAATATTTGGACAGCCAGACTTGTGCCCCAGAGAAAAGCTGGAACACAGGCCTCTGGCCATTTCGCACTCATTGTAGACCCGGATAGGGGGCTAAAGTCAAGGTCAACGTGGCACCATCTCAGGTCAGGAAGAGGCAGACAGGCACCCAGGAAGGGGACAGAGAAAGACAAGGGAAAATTACTCACACACACACACACACACACACACACACACACACACACACACACACACACACACACACATATGGACATTCCAAGGCCTCAGCAGTTCCTGAGAACAGAACCATGAACTCTGTCCATTAGGATCACATCCGACCCATGAGAAGATGGCACTATCATACACACACCAACTGTAAACACAACATTGAGCCTCTCACATACTTGTAATGTCTCATAACCCAGCATGTAATTTCCTACCGTATACATTGGTATGTGGAAAACTCAGCTACCTCTTTGTTTATTGTTGATCATGGGGTTTGAACTCTGGGCCAGGGTGCTCTCACTCAGCTCTTCAGCTGAAGATGTGCACTCTGCCACTTGAGCCACAGTACCACTTCCTGTTTTCTGATGGTTCATTGGCTATCAATTATCACAGACTTTCCTGCCCAAGCTGGCTTTGAACCGTGGTCTTTACAACTCAACTTTATGAGTATCGAGGACGACAGTTGTCAGCCACCAGCAGCACCAGGCTTCAACCACCTTCATATACCCAGAGGAAACTCAATTCGTCAGGCCACATACTTCTTGCAACACTTGACTTCAGTCTTTGATATCCAGCATCCAAATCTATCCTTCAATGGAGAGAATACAGACACATCAATCCCACCCCTGAACCATTAGCCCACTCTGCCTGCCACAGGTCTCCTCTTCTTGAGTTCTTCATAAGGCACCGCCCATTCTAACGTGGTTTCAAACTAGGACAAACTTGGGGAGTTCTTAGAAAGGTCTGTACAATGAGGCTAGCACCTAGTCTCTCAAACACAGCACCCCTACACACACCTCTACATCTTTATAGGCAAAGATGTTTTACTTTCTTTCTTTTCTTTCGGTTGTGAGGCTTTAACTCTGGGCCTGGATGCTGTCCCTGTGCTCTTCATCTCAATGCGAGCACCCTACTACTTGAGCCACAGCACCACCTCCGGTTTTCTGTTGGTTTGTTGGAGATAAGAGTCTCAGGGTCTTTCCTGTCCAGGCTGGCTTTGAACTGTAATCCTCAGATCTCAGCTCTTGAGTACCTAGGAATAACAGCCATGAGTATCCAAAGATATTTTTCCAAGGTTTTGAATCCTATCCCCTCGGAAAACCAAGATCTGAGGACTGCACAGATGGATGCTGCCCTTGGCAGCAAAGTCCATGAAAACTCTTTATTTCCAATTAAACACTGAAAAAAAATCTGGAAGTGGATCTGTGGCTCAAATGGTAGAGTGATATCTTATAGCATAAAATACAAGACCACACCCTAATTTCAAGCTTTGTCTAGCATAGACCCACCCAAGAAAAGGAAGCAGGTTGGCACACGGAAGCTCAAAGCTCACACATAATACTCAAGCCTCCAAGAACAGACCCAATCCTGATATGATTCACTAGATTCTATGTCCTACATCATGGCAGTCTTAGATGGGACTGACAATGCACCAAGTTAGGACGTTCAAGTACAGTCTCATACTGAGGATCCTCTGACATTATCAAAGACTCAGGATCTCTCACAGTCCTGCCTAACCACTGGGCAGTGAGGTGAGGTCTAGTTATCCAACCACATGATATGGGAACCAAAGGGTTTCTTGGTCAAGGGACGGAGACTGGGGGTGGGGGAGGCTCTAGGTCCCTCTCTCTTGGAAAGATATAAAGGGCTAATCTATCCCAGGAATGTTCCTGTGTTGTGAGTATTATTAAAGAAGCAACCCTGCTCAGAGCCCAGTGCTCTGGAACCAGTCCTGGAACCTTCATTGTCTATGACCCCCCAGACCCTGGCACACACTATAATAGTTTGTTAGATAAATAAATGAGCATCTGTCTATGACAATACTACAGAAAAGTCCCATCTGATTCAGGTAAGTATCCTCTGTGGGGGAGGGGAGACGAAGCCTCATATAGCTCTCCCACAGTTCTCCCTCCTCCCTCTTCATGCCTTCCTGGTGACCTTGCACTTAACTGTTTTGACTCCGAGGATATGAGCCACAATATACTCGCTGGATTCTGGGCCTTCTGGGATGCCTATCTTCTCAAAGATCTCTGCCTAGCAGCTGATCAGTTCTCTGGTACTCAATTCCCCACTCAGGTGTGAACGAGGTTGTCATGAGCTGAACATCTAGCTCAAGGGGCCTCCTCTCCTCCCCCTGGGACCAGCCAGGATGGTCTACCACATCCGGCCCCCAAGTTTCATGCTGCAGCCTGGGGCCTCCGTATCTCCCAGCGTCCAGTGTAGGTGCTGGGTATTGTCTCTACTCACAGCTGGCAGGCTGGGGATGGTGAGGTCACAATCTCTGCTCCCCACAATGCCTTCCACTGTGGTGGTCACCCTAAAGAGAGCAGGAAGAGATTCAGCAGCTGATGGAGAAAGGCAGTCAAGGCACAACGTTCAAAGCAGGACACAATATGGCTTGTGAACTCTGCCTGTGCAGCTTTGAATGTTATTGTTTGGTGGCTGAAATGGTCCATCTAATTTGACCCATAATCCCAGGCGTTAGTGGAAATTGCCAGCTTAAACAAGAACAACAACAAAAACCCTGGAAAATGTGGCATTTAATTTATCCCAATCAAACTTAAAAGTTTCCAAAGTCAATGGTCCCCTTTCCCTTCCAGACAGCCTACAGCAGGTTACAGAAACTGGCATTCAGTGAGCCCTAGCTAACTGACATGTCCTGATACTGAGTGGGCTCCAGCAGGGGGAATGGACTTGCCTACCACTACCAAGCTGGAAATGGCTCAAGCAGGACACAGATTGGAGTCTGCAGGACTCCAGGGAGGATTGACGACTGGTGCACTGCCGTGGGAGGGAATACACGCCACCAATAGGGGCATGGAGCCCTGTTCCCAGATGCCCACAGAGATCATGAATGCCCTAGGTAAGGTTCCCCTCTCATCCTCCGTCATGGTGAACCATCTGCCATGTCACACTGTATGCAAGCCCCCAAAACCTCATAGCTTCAAAGACCCTGCCCTGCCTTCTCTCCCATTTCATTACCTAATTATGTTTGGCAGACACATTCTCAACCCTTGAGTTAGCTCCAACTATACACATGAGAGCAGAGTGTCTGGCTGGAAGATTGTGGCTGTGGTCACACTCGCCTCACGAAACTTCTGGCTGGGGATAGAAAGACAGGTGTCCACTCTAGTCCAGGGTTCACACAGGACTCCTAGGGGAGGCACATGCAGGCCCAGCATCTACTGTGGGCTATAGGAAAGGGGGAAGAGAGAGGTGGAAAGGGGAGGAAAGGAATATCTACTGAAATTTTCCATAAAGGAGCCATGAAACTGTGAAGGAGAAAACAAAGTTTGTGGCTGGGCTCATACTTGGTATTGATGAAAGAAAGAACAAAAACAAATACACACACAGAGAGAAATAAAATGCTTTTGCTGTTTTTAGACATGATGATGTAAATATAGTTTCATTGATCTCATCTCCCTGCTCTCCTAACACACACACACACACACACACACACACACACACACACACACACACACACATACACACACACACACACACATACAAATCCAGAACAGTGACAGAAGACTCTTCCATACAGCACCTGCAATTTGCCAAATGATCACTCACCTGAGTACAGTCAGGCTGTACAAGGAGAAAGATGATCTCTCTCTCTCTCTCTCTCTCTCTCTCTCTCTCTCTCTCTCTCTTTCATGGTCTCTCTCTCTTTCAATCTCTCTCTCTCTTTCATGGTCTCTCTCTCTCTCTCGGTCTCTCTCTCTTTCTCTCTCTCTCTCTCACACACACACACACACACACACTCACACAGACTCAGAGTAGTGCCTCTCTTAAGTTTGTTGTTTCCTCATGGGGGACAATGTACAAGCTGGAGCATGCAGGTTCTGATTCCCCATTCCCTTGTCAGAACCAAGGGCTCCCACCCAAGGGGAGCACCACTCTAATGACACAGCACCACCTCACCTCTCACCTTCTCCAGGGCCAGACCCTTCCCCTTGGGAACAACCGGCCTTAACTCCTCTTTCACCAAAACCCTAGGCCAGGATGTGCGGTGAAGGAATCCTCAGAGAAGTGGTCCTCAGAGGCAGGATTGAAAACAAGCAGGGGGTCATGGGGTCCCCAGGGGCTGTCTGACCTGGAGTGGGGCGGTGTTGAGGAAATGGATGGGGTCTTAAAGGCTACATACATGGAAGTACTCCCAACTTCCAGCTTAGGTACTTCTGGGCGACTGTGTGGATTATTGGGGAGGACAAGGAGACCAGATGGACTGGGAACACCAACAGATGCTGGCAGAGCTGGGAAATGTGATAACCCTATGATTACTGTTGACAGCTAGGGGGGGGGGGGTCATGCTGGGTATATGTGCAATGGAGGAGTGTGTTCCTCCCAGATATTCACCTTCTATCTGACCCCCAGTGACCTCACCTCCCTAGTGGGCTTTTCTGGGTCCCTCCTTACCTGAAAGGGAGACTGAGAACAGAGGTCAAGGACTCACACAGCAAGGGGGTCCTATCTTCTGCATCCAACACCCCTACCCCAGAAAAAAGGAAAAGACCCAAGAAGGCAGGTGTGGAGCTGCTGCAACCCACCTCTGACTAAAACCACCAGGCTCCCACCAGGGAGAGGAAGGGTGCAGATATGGGGCTGTGGGTCTCCCACTGCTCCAGGCCAGGGGATCGGTGGTGTCCCTTTCTCACCCAAACCTGCATCTCCCCATTTCCTGGCACACTGACCACTAGGAATGGGGGTGGAATCCCTGGGTCCATCAACCCCCACCCTTGGGGCACATTTTTGGCAGAGCCAGGGCTGGCCTTCCTGGCGCTGAGGAGGCATGGTGGGGATTCGAGCGGGGAGGCTGCAGTAGTGGGTCTGGTTCCACAGTAAGGAGGGGGGTGTTCGGGTAGGACACAAGGTTCGAGCTCGTGGGGCGGCCACCCACATGTGCTACTGGGAGAAGCTGTAGGCTGTGGTACTGGGTGCAGCGGACAACAATGGCAGCATCATGGTGGATGCTCGGGCCCAGAGCAAAGGAATGGGGCCCGGGACTTGGTCAGGGTCGCAAGCCAGCCTGGGGCACACCATTGCTAGATGACTCCAAGAGGCACCATGGGTCTGAGCCAGCAGTGACATATTTGAAATGCGATGCCGTAGGGAGGGCAGGAGAGGGGACTGGAACAGTGGCAGGCAGGTTGTGGGGCTGAGTGCCCCCCAGCCCCAGCTGAGCTCCCAACACAGGGACCTCAGGCTCAGGGTCTATGTGGCTTCTGAGACTCCCTGGGGCTGTGCAAGGGATGTGCCTGCTGTGCTGGCTTTGTGTGCTCTGTGCTCTTTGCCCAGACCCATGTTCCTACAGCAGCAGAGGCCAGCCATTGACGCTGCCTGGCCTGGTGCATGTGTCTGCCCTTCTCTCTCTGCCCCCAATTCTCTGCCGTGTTGCCCCGCCCCCACTGCACAAGTGTTCCAGCCTGCCCCTGGCTACAGCAGATATGTGCCCCCTCTGCCATGCCCTGTCCTCCCCTTGGTCACGCCCCCTACCCCCTCGGCCAAGCCCTCTATCCCTGGCCTTGTGCTGCACTGTCTCTGCCCTAAGGCTACCAGGCCATGGAAAAAGCAGCCTCATCTCAGCTCAGGGCTTACCCCCAACCCCAGCAGCTGCCTGGGGGGATCAAATTTCCCCTCAGCCCAACCACTGGGAGAGACTCTTCTCCATCCACCCCACACACCAAGCAAGTGCATGGTGACCCTCTGTGTTTGTGTTTGTGTTTGTGTGTGTGTATGTGTGTGTGTGTGTGTGTGTGTCTGATTGTCAGGGATAACTCCCTCTCAAGGACTCAGATCATAGCACCCTTTGGGATGTCAGCACACAGCACACTTTAAAAAATATAGCACAAAGAACCCTATGTAATGGACTCAGCACGACGCACCTTTTGAAAGACTCAGCACATAGCAACCTCTGGAATCCTCATGGTAATCTAATGACCAGTAAAATTAGACATGCCATTTTGACATGAATAAAAAATATCATACTATTATGACATCATATGTCATAGTGACATTGTACACATATTGTGAATGCCTATTCTGTGATTTCATTCTATTTCAAGCAAGCAATATTGGTGGGTATCAGAAATCCATTGTGACCTCAAAACCATTGTAAGAAAAATCCCTTTCTGATATCACAGTGCCATTGTGATAACATTAACCTGTTGTGACATCACAAACCTCTCCTGTCCATTGTGACCTCATCACCAATGTGACATCACAAAGCCATTGTGATATCACATTGCTGTTTTGACATTACAATCTCCTTGAGATCTCCCAAACCCATTATGACATCTTTAGCACCTTTGAAAAACCACATGGCCTTTGTGACACCACAGTCCCTTTGTGTATCCATATCCTCATTGTGAAATGTCAATTGAGATTAGATATGCCATTACAATATCACAAAGCATTTACAATATAATCATCGGTGTGACATCACATTGTCATTATAACAACATCATCTCATTGTGACATCACAATTCTGTAATGACATCATACCACTATGACATCACATTTTCATTGTGACATCATATATACATTATCAGTGCCTATTATGTGATCTCATTATATTTCAAATGTGGCATGTGGGTTCATATAAAAACCACATTTTGACTTCATAACCATTGTGACATCACAATCCCTTTGTGATATAACATTGCCATTGTGATATCTTTAAACAACTGTGACAAATCAAACATGTCCTGTCTTCATAAGTTTTGTGACATGTTGCCACTGTGTTATGTTAGGCCCATGAGAGCTCACTATTTTTGACATCATATTGATTCAGATATGACATGAAATATTAGAAATATACTGTGACATCATGAGTATTGTGACATCACACTGCTAGATGTAATGACCATTGTGTCACAATGTCACATCACAAATGTGTTCGGACTTCATCACTTTTGTGCCAACAAATGCCTCTGGAATCCTCACAATCCCATTCTAAAGTTATATACTCACTGTGAGTTAGGGACAATTGAGGTCTGGAATGACATTGTCACATCACAAACTACTGCGACATCACAAAACTATTTTGAAATCATCACTATTATGGCATCACCAACTAATTGTGACATAACAACATTCTTACAACATCATAATTTGACATCATATTGCAATTGTTTTTACAAACCTATTATGACCTCATCACATCTTAGAACATTCATGGCCTTTGGGACATCAAGTTCCTTCTTTGAACTTGTATCATTGTGAACTTGTAGCAATTGAAATTTGAAATAAGATGTGATATTACAAACTAGTTTGACATCACTTACCCACTTTTATATCATTAACATTTTTGACAACAGAAACCTCACTTTAAACTAATGGCAATTAAGATCTGACATGCCATTGTGACATCACAAACCTTTTGTGACATCATCACCAGTGTGACATCAGATTGTAGTTATGACAAGCTATAGTGACATCATAACATTATGACATCGTATTGCCATTTTGCTGTCATAGACACATTGTGAATGTATATCCTGTGATTTCATTCTATTTCAAATGTAGCATATCAGTTGATATCAGAAACACATTGTGATCATAACCATTGTAACATTATGAACCCTGTGTGATGTCTTAACCATTGTGAAATCACACTGTTGTTATGATATCTTTAGCTAATGGTGACATCACAAAATGACAATGACATTATAGCATTTTCCCTTATGTCACTGTGACATCATAGTCATATTATGAATGCCTAATCTGTGATTTCATAGTATTTGAAATGTGGCATGTGGGTTGATCTCAATTGTCATTAACTACCATAAGTATATGATTTTGGGAAGGGATTCTGATGTCACCAAAGTATATATAGTCAAAGAGTTAAAGAACTAACAGGTCTGAGATGTCACAAAGTGACACCATGGTTATGATGTCCAGTAGTGTGATATCATGATGTTACACTGGATTTTAGATATCTGATATCATATCTGAAATATGAGATCGAACAGAGATTTTCAACTCACAAAGGGCCTAAAATATCACAATGGCATATCACAAAAGTTATGAGAACAGGAGAGGTATTTGATGTCACAGTAGGTTAGTGATATAACAAAGGCAATGTGATGTGACAAAGAGATTTTGATGTGACAAAGGTTATGAGTTCACAATGGTTTCCTGATATCAACCCACATGGCACATTTGTAATAGAAATAAATCAAAGAACAGGCATTCACAATGGGTCTATGACATCAAAGTGACAATGTGTTGTCAAGGCAGCAATGTTTGATAGGATATGTACTCATTACCTTATTCATGTAACTGTAATCCCTCTGTACACTATACTTACAATAAAAAATGCACAGAAGAAAAAATTGGTATGGTGTCATTGGGGTTTGGTGTTGTCACACTGAGAAGATAGTGTCATGATGATGTGATTTCACAGTCATAATTATTGCACAAAGTATTTGTGATGATACAATGCTATGTGTGATCACAATTTTCATTAGTTCACTATGAGGATATGGGTACACAAAGGGTCTGTAATGCCACAGAGGTCGTGTGTTTTGTAAAGGTGTTAAGAGTTCACAATTGCTTTATGATGTCACAATGTGATTGTGAAGGCACAACAACAACGGGATGTCACAATGGGTTTGTGATGTCACAGTGGTGATGAGGTCACAATGAGTTTGTGATGTCACATGAGTTTTCGATATTACAATGACAGGTCCAATTTCAATTTCTACTAATTCACAATGAGGATACAATTTCAAAGAAAGAATCTTAAGCTCCAAACAATATGTTTTGAGTCATAACTTGTGTGATATGCTGACAGTAGGATATTTTAGGCCTTTAGCAAGCTTATATTCTGTTTTCAAACTCATAATAATTCAGGTATGACATATATCAGAAATTGACTCTGACATTATGAACATTGTGACATCACATTGATAGACATCAAGACCATGGTGTCACATTGTGAACTCATAAATCTGTTAGGACTTCATCACATTTGTGCCAACACATAACTTTGGAGACAACACAGTCCCTTTGCGAACTCATATCTTCATTGTGAATTAATGACATTTGAGAACTGGCATACCATTGTGACATTTCCAACCAATTGTGACAGCACAAACCTATTGTAGTAGAAACACCTTGTGATCTAATAGCCATTGTGGTAACACAATCCCTTTGCGATCCCACATTTCCATAGTGATATCACTAACCTACTGTGAAATTCCAATCCTTTCATACTCAATCCAGGTATGAAATGTGATACCCGAATCCAGTGTGACATCTAGATCATGGTGACATCACACTGATAGATGTTTTGAGCATTTTGTCACTTTCTGACAACACACACCTGTTAAGAGTGCATCACTTTTGAGACAACACATGCCTTTAGAGACATCACAGTTCCTATGTGAGCTAATATACTCATTGTGAGTTGACAATTGAGATCACATGTGTCATTTTGATATCACCAACCCATTGTGACATCACACACCTCTTGTAAACTCATCACCAGTGTGGCATCACCAATTGTGATATCAAAACATTATCAAGTCATCATATTGAAACATCACATTGCCATCGTGATATCACTGTGCCATTGTGTTTTCAAAAACTTGCTATGTCTTCATAGAGTTTTAGAAAATTCCTGGCCTTTTATACTTCAGTCTTCTTCTGTGAACTCATCTCCTCATTGTGAAATAGTAGCAACTGAAATTGGACATGTGATTATGAGATGTGACTTCACAAAACTATTTGATTTCACCACCAATGTGACATCACAAACCTATTGTGAGCTTTCATAGCCATTTGACATCACTATCACATTGTGACATCCCAAACCTATTAGGATCTCTTAGCACCTTTGAAAAAACATATGGCCTTTGTGACATCACAGTCCTTTTGTGTAACTATACCTTCATTATGAATTGACAATTGATATCAGACATGCCATTGTAACATCAAGAAACCTTTATGACATCACCAGTGTGACAACATTCTCATTAGGCCAACATCAACTACTTTTGACATCACAAAACTACAACAAGATAGCATTATGAGATCACATTGTCATTGTGATGTTATAGACAGATTGTGAATGCCTGTTTCTAATTTTTTTTTTGGTTGTGGGGCTTGAACTCTGGGTTTGGGTGCTGTCCCTGCTTTTCAGATCTAGGCAAACACTCTATTGCTTGAACCACAGCACCACTTCTGGTTTTCTACTGGTTTTTATTGGGGATAAGAGTCTTATGGACTTTCCTGTCTGAGGTAGGTTTGAACTGTGATCCTCAGATCTCAGCCTCCTGAATAGCTAGGATTACAGGTGTGAGCCACCGGTGCCCAGCTTTTTCATTCTAATTCAAATTTGACATGTGTGTTATAAAAGAAACATAATGTGACCTCATAACCATTGTAACATCATAAATCAGCAGTGACATCAAATTGTCATTATGGCACCATCAGCTCATTATGACATCACCAAACAACAATGGCATCACAGCATTATAAATCACAGTGTCATTGTTACTTATAGACATAACAGCATGAAGGCCTATCTGTGAATTCATTCTATTTCAGAAATCCATTTTGACCATATAATAATTGTGATATCACAATCCTTTGTGACATTACTATTGTGATATCATTAACCTGCTGTGCCATCACAAATCAATCCTGTCCTTATAAGTTTTGTAACATGCTGCCATTGTCACATATTAGGCCCTTTTTGAGCACATAATCTGTTTTAAATATCATATTTCTGGTATGACATGTGATGTCAGAAATCCCCTGTGACATCATACTGCCCGATGTCATGACCATTGTGTCACATTGTGACATCACAAACCTGTTAGAATGGCATCATGTTTGTGATAACACATGCCTTTGGAGACAGTACAGTCCCTTTTTGAACTCATATATTCATTGACAATTAATGAAAATTGAGATCTGCCATGCCACTCTGACATCAGGAACCCATTGTGACATCACAAACTTATTGTGACTGAAGTGATCCCCACGACTCGGGATCCCCCGAGGAGACCACCAGAGACTGTGACCAATGCAATCAGCAAAGAGTCATTTATTGGCAAGCCCAGGCTTGGTTCTCTGTGCACTCGGTAACCGGTGATGCTAAGAGGCCCCGAGGCTTGGGTTACAAAATTTTTATATACTTCTTGAGGTAGGGCAGAGACTTAACACACATAATAACATTTTGTAACAAATCATCACACATGGCGGAAAAATCATAACATTACTTTAGCATATGATTGGCGTATTACAGAGCAGGAAAGTATAAGGGAGAGGGGATTGGGTGGTTTAAGAGCCGATGTGCTTTAAACTGATGGTGGGATATACTAGGTAAACTCCAGTGCTACTTGCTAACCTGCAGGTGCTCATGACTAAGAGTGATCTCCAGAGCCCAGAAGGGGCTTTCTGGCATTTCAGATATGCTGATAAGGCACCCTCTGTGCTGATAAGGCACCACCTGTGGTTTTAAGGCACCAACTGTTCTGATAAGGCATCTGTGCTGTTAGGCACCATCTGTGCTGATATCCTGTGTTTGTATAACAGACCAGAACCATCTGTGGTTCAGAGAATTGCTCCATCAAGCCCTTTTTATCTGCAGTGAGTCGAGGTTCAAGCAACAGGAAATTACTTATTTAGCAAAAAGCAAATTACAGAAGCAAAACAAGCAGTTAGTAACTATAATATTAACCTGATCAGTATTGTCCAGTCTTTCATGACCTCATCATGCGAATGGCATCAACAACTAATTGTGGCATTATTTTGACATGATATTGTGTATTGCCGTTGTGATACCACTATTCCATTGTGTTTTTACAAACCTATTATGGCCACATCACATCTTAGAAAATTCATGGTCTTTGAGACTTCAAGCTCTTTCTGTGAACTCGTGTACTTATGACCTCTAAGGCAAGGAGAAAAACGATCGAGTCACATTTAATAAAATGAACTAGTTTACACTAGAAAGGGGACTGGGATTACCTTATCCTGGACTGGATACCCAGGTCCAAGAGCAGCCTTGACTACCAAACCTCAGACCTCCAATGGGCAGCCAGACCCTTTCTTAATTGGTCTGCAAACCAACAGCCAAAAAACTATCATCTCCAAAGTGCCAAACCTCAATGGGCAAGGCTTTTTACTTTTCCATTCTTCCCTCCTTCGCTGCAGACCTGTCCTTCCTTTCTAGTCTTTCCCTTTTTCCCTTCCACCACTTCCTTCTTCTCTTCAGGGCTTTCCACTCTCCACAGGCCTGCCCTACTCTGCCCCAGTGACCACTTTCCAACTTTCTGCTCTCCCTCAACTTCCTCTCTTCTCGGGTTTTTCCCTTCCTGCTATCTCACCACTTACTTCCATCCTGGTAGCTCCCATTTTTATCTCCCCTTCCAGTGCTCTGAAAATGCAACCTATATATAGGTTTTATCCCTCCTCACTCCAACGGGTCTTCTGTCTAACCATCACTTCCCAAGCCTAATGCTCAATCACTTCTTGATAGCTCACTATGTGAAGCTTGACACCTCCACATTTGGTGGCATTCCCCACACTCTCTGGTGGGCCAGGCCAAGAATTTACTATGGTTATCTGCTCCCACAGATAATTCTGGCTCCACTGGTTATTACATTATCCTCATTGTGAATTAGAAGCAATTGAAATTGTATATGTCATTGTTATATTACAAACTTGATGAGACATCAATAACCCATTGTGACCTCATCACTGCGGTGATATCACAAACTCATTGTGATATTACATTGCAATTGTGCCACTATGATCACATTGTGACATCCCAATCCTATTATGACCTCAGAAGTTTTGAAAGAAAGCATGGCTTTTGTGACATCACCGGCCCTTTGTGTACCCATATCCTCATATTGAGCTAATGACAATTGAGATCAGACATGCCATTTTAACATCGCAAAACCTTTGTGACATCATCACCATTGTAACTTCACATTGTCATTATAACAACATCAACCCATCATGACATTATAAAACAACAATGACATCATAGCATTATGACATCAAATGGTCATTGTGATATCACAGATACATTGAAATGCCTATTCTGTGATTTCATTCTATTTCAAATGTGGCAGGTGGGTTGATATCAGCAAGACATTGTTACAACATAACCATTATGATATCACAATACCTTGATGACACCATATTGCCATTATGATATCACTAACACCCTGTGATATCACAAAACTGTCCTATCCTCATAAATGTTTTGACATGCTGCCAGTGTGATCTCTGGCCTCTCTGAACTCATAAATTTTTTAACTCATAATACTTCAGGTATGACATGTGATACCAGAAATGCACTGTGACATCATGACCACTGTGATATCACACTGCCAAATGTCATGACCACTGAGTCACATTGTGACATCACAAACCTGTTAAGACTCATTACAGTTGTGCCAAGTGTAATCTTATCACCACTGTGACATCACAAACCCATTGTGAGATCAGATTGCCACAGTGATATTAAGATCACCTTGTGACATCCCAAGCCGGTTGTGACTTCTTAGCACCTTTGAAAAAGCACATGGTGTTTGTGACATCACAGTCCTTTGGGTAACCATATCCTCATTGTGAACAAAAGACAACTGACATCAGACACGCCATTGTATCATTACAAATGCTTTGTGACATCATCTCCAGAATGAGATCACATTGTTGTAATGATACCATCGGCCCATTGTGACATCCCAAAATGACAATGACATCATAGCATCATGACATCACATTTTCATTGTGAAGTCATAGAGACAATGTGATTGCCTATTCTGTGATTTCATTCTATCTCAAAAGTGGCATATCGGTTGATTTCAGAAACCCATTGTGCCCACATCACCCTTGTGACATTACAATCCCTTTGTGACCTCATATTGATAATGTGATATCATTAATGCAATGTAACATCACAAATCTGTCTTGTCCTCAGAAATTTTGTAACAAACGACTAACTTGACCTGGGCTGCATGCCCAGAGCTAATTGCAGCCTCAACCATGAACCCTCAGACATCCAAAGAGCAGCCCAGCCATTTGTTAATTAGTCTTCAAACAACCAACCCACAAAATGATGATCTCTAAAGTTACACACTTCAAAAGACAAGGCTTTTTACTTTCTCTTCATCCTCCTTTTCAGACCTGTCCTATATTTCAGGTCTTTTCATTTTTTCCTGCCACCATTCCTTTCTTTTCTTCAGGCTGCTCTACTCTTGATAGGCCTGCCTGCCTTATCCAGATGGTCAGCTGCCATCCTTCACCTCCTGCTCTCCCTCAATTTCCTCTCCTCCCAGGTCTTTACCCTCCTGCAGTCTCATCACTTCTTTTCTTCCAGGCCTTTCCCCTTTTTCTATCCCCTTCTGTTGCTCTGAACATGCAGCCTAAATATATGCTGTACCCTTCCCCCACTGCAATATGTTTCTTGCATAACAGTTTTCAATCATCACTTCCCAAATGTCCATGCACAATCACTTCTTGGCAGCCCACCATTTGAGGCTTGACATCCTATCTCCTTCAGCAGCATGTCCTGCCCCCTCCAAAGGCATGCACTCCCCTCCCTGGTGGTCCAGACCAGGAGGCCATGATGACTATCTGTTCCCATGGATTATAGGGGCACTGATGGTTATTACAGTGTCTTCATGGTGCACTAGGAGCAATTGAAATTGAACAAATAATTGTGATATTACAAACTTGTGAAGTAACTAACCCATTGTGACCTCATCACCACTGTGACATCACAAACCCATTGTGACATCACATTGCTCTTTTGACACCAGGATCACATTGTGACCTCCCAAATCTAATATGACCTCTTATATCCTTTGAAAAAAATACATAGCTTTGTGACATCACAGTCCCTTTGTGTACCCAAATCCCCACTGTGAAATAATTGAGAATCAGACATGACATTTTAACATCAAAAACAGTTTGTGAGATTATCATAATTGTGATATCACATTGTCATTTTGACACTGTGTGCTCATTGTGAAATCACAAAACTAAAATGATATTATAGAATTATAACTTCACATTGTTATTATGACATCATAGACACATTATGAATGCCTTTTCTGTGATCTCATCTTTCTCTTTCAGATGTGGCCTGTACGTTGATATCATAAACAAATCTTGAATTCATAGCCATTGTGACATCACAATCCCTTTGTACATCACATTGCCATTGTGATATTACTAACCCACTGTGACATCACAAATCTATCCTGTCATCATAACTTTTGTGACATGCTGCAATTCTGATACGTTAGGCCTTTTTGTCCTCATAATCTGTTGTCGACCACATTAGATTTCACATATGACATGTAATATAACAAATTCCCAGTGACATCATGACCATGGTGATATCACACTGCCAGATGTCATAACCATTGTGCCAAATTCTGACATCACAAACCTTGTAGGATTTCAATATATTTGTGCAACACATATTTCTGGAGAAATCACAGACCTTTTTGAACTTATATACTCATTGTAAGTTAAAGAAAATTGAGAACCATTATGTCATTGTGAGATGCCCAACATATTGTGACATCACCAATCTTTTGTGACATCATCACCAATGTGGCGTCATCAACTAATTGTGACATCAAAACAATATTTTGACATGATGTAGTGAGTTGACATTGCCATGGTGATATCACTGTCCCATTGTGTGTTCACAAACCTAATATGACCTCAAACATTAAAAAAAATTCCTGTCCATTAGGATTTCAAGCTCCTTCTGTGAACTTGTGTGCTCATTGTGAAATAGTAGCAATTGAATTTGGACATGTGTTTAAGATATTACAAAAGCATCATGACATCAAAAACCCATTGTAACCTCATCACAATTGTGTATCATAAAGCTATCATGACCCCTAAGTATCTTTGAAAACACATCTGGCATTTGTGACATCACAATCTCTATGTGTACCCATATCCTCATTGTGAACACATGACAATTGTATTCATATATGCCATTGTAACATCACAAACCCTTTGTGAACCCATCACCAGTGTGACAACACATATTCATTATGACACCATAACCTCCTTGCAACATCACCAATTTACAATGACCTCATATCATTATGACATTATTGTCATTGTGATGTCATAGACACATTGTAAATACCTATTCTCTTATTTCATTCTATTTCAAATGTGGCATGTGGGTTGATATCAGAAAACCATTGTGATCTCATAAATATATGGCCCTTTCTTGTTACATAGTTTCATTTTATTCTCCATTGTTGGTAAATAAAACCTCCAGATTGGACTTCAGGAGCTGTCCATGATCATTGCTTCATTCCTTTTCCCTGCTCTTCCTTTCCATTTAAATTCATTTTTACTTTTACTTTTTGTCAGAAGCAAAGAGGCAATTAAAAATCTATATGTAATGTTAATTTTTATTCTTTTGGGGGGGGCAGTCGTGGGCCTTAACTCCGGGCCTGGGCACTGTCTCTCAGCTCTTCACCTCAAGGTTAGAGCTCTACCACTTGAGCCACAGCGCCACTTTTGGGCATTTTTCTGCTTATGTGGTGCTGATGAATCAAACCCAGGGCCTCATGCATGCAAGGCAAGCACTCTACCACTGAGCCACCTTCCCAACCCATAGTTTTTATTCTTGAATTACTAAAATTCATGCAGAACATGTCAATTCAAGCAGCATAAAATGGCAGATGTCATGAGTTTGATCTCTGTCCCTCTCCTGTGGCTCTCTTGCTCTACCATAGGGTGACCACTCCTACTAGTTAGTTATGTATCCCTGCATCTAAACCAAATGTGCACAAAGGGGAAGCTATTAAAAAGAGAGTCACCCAAGGTCCTCCAAACCTATCTTACTAAGAGGCCAAATTTCCAATTCACACTATAGATTCAAACTTCTACATTCAGGTTCAAAGACCTGAACCAAGTCTGTGATGGAACCACATGACTGAAGATGGTAGCTCATTGTTCACTATAGAAGAAGTCTCCAATAGCTGGGAATCAGCCCTCTGCCTTTCCCACTAAATCACAGTGTCAGGTATGAGAACTAAGGAGTTACACAGACCATTTAGAGGTTACTAGACGTTGGGTTTTAACATTTGTAATTCCAAGATTCACTTCAGATCAAATATTGGGCCTGCACAGCAGCAGCCCAAGAGAAAATGATGTCCAGAACTTGTGTAAGAGTCTCAGACTATTTGAATTTGTTTTTATTGATCTATCATTTTTCCTACAATGCACACCTGTGGTCAAATGGGGGCTTTCTTATGGTCTTAATGAATTTTGTTATAGCATCACAATGAAATTGAAATACACAGCTATAACTCTTTCTCTAAAGGAATACTGATGGATTTGGCAGTAGGAGAGTTCAAACTGATGACCTCTAATATTCTAGGCAGGGGTTCTACTACATAAGTCCCTTACTCCAACCCTTGTTCTTCACTTTGAGCATATCAACACACTGCCTTACGCATTTCAAGAATGCTGATGTAAACTATCTGTTAAGAAACTATCTTTGGAAAGGATGATGCTCTCTTTTCTCTCACTCTTATAGGTGTTAATAACCCGTTTCATGGAGCTGTATGGCATAGGGCATTTTGCTACAATATTAGATGATTCTTTTATTTGGGGGGGTTCCGGTCATGGGTCCTGAACTCTGGGCCTGGGCGCTGTCCCTCAGCTCTTCAGCTCAAGGCTAGCACTCTAGCACTTGAGCCACAGCACCACTTCTGGCTTTTTTGTTTTTGGTTATGTGGTGCTGAGGAATCGAACTCAGGGCCTCAGGCATGCAAGGCAAGCACTCTACAACTGAGCCAACTTCTCAGCCACTATCAGATGATTCTGAAGTAATTCCACTATTCTTTTAACATCAGTCATTCTAGATTTAAAGAAAAAGACCTTAAATATCCTCAGAAAATTGATGAGGTCTTTAAAATCCAAAAGATAGAGCAGCTTTTCAGATTATGGATGCCAAGAAATATCATACTGGATTCAATTTTTAAGTGAGAAAACAGCTGCTTTCATGACCCATCTAACTATAAAACTTTCTTGGTCTTAGTTATGTTGCATTTTAAGGTAAATGACAAAAGTGCCAACTAAGGGACTCAGCATTACATAGTTAAATAGTTGTCAAAAATTACTGAGTTGAATAGAGAACGTGCTTAATTTATATTAAAGTAGTAATATATTGCCATTAATGCAAGGATGTATTTTATTAGTAAATACTGAAAAGGAAAAAAAAAAGTATTTCTACAGGGGATTCATCTTGGCAATAGTCACTTTGCAGTAGGCTGATACTACCTGCATTCTTTCAAACACATGCTATTTTTGAGTGTGTTATTGTTTTAATTCTTCTCAAGAGCTTTGCGGTTAATCTTGGATTCCATTAAGAAAACACCAAAGTGCATACTGATATTATAACTTTTTATTTATTTTTTTTTTGTTGGTCATCGGGCTTGAACTCTGTGCTTGGGTGCTATCCCTCAGCTCTTCAGCTCAAGGCGAACACCCTAGGGCTTGATCCACAGTGCCACTTCTGGTTTTTTGGTGGTTTATTGGAGAAAAGAGTCTCACGGACTTTCCTGTATGTTTTGGCTTTGAACCACGATCCTCAGGTGTCAGCCTCGGGAGTAGCTAAGATTACAGGCGTGAGCCACCAGTGCCCTGCTCTGATATTACAATTTTTTAAGACCAAATAATGATGTATTGTATGTTTCCAACAATAAATCAAGTCCATACCAAATAAAGACTTTAGTATTATTTTAAGCAGTTGTGTTTGGGGGTTATAATTCAACAAATACAGACACTTCATATGCCTTAACTACTTCTTTGAATTTTCTCTTTATTGTCAAGTTTAAAAAAATCTGGATCCACTTTAGTGAAAGTTTCCAATTGGACCCTTTGTCATGAACCCTCTGCACCTAGAAATACATAGAAATTCACTTTGTTTTTAAATTGTTGGAGCAAGTTCCAAGACCTGCACATATGTTGAATGGAAGCCACTGGTGTATGTTTGGCTCTTGCACATGGCCAGCATTCTAACAGGAGCATACATGAGGACATGGATAGTACTGAAGGACAAAATCTTTGGGAGCAAACACTGGGACCTGGCAGCCACTGAGGACAGAAGGCATTGGCTGATACCCTTGTAGTTCCTGCAACACTGCCATGGCTGTAGCAATTGCATCATTCTGTGCCCCTCGCATACCTGTAGAAACCTTGGAAACAGTCCTACAGGCTCAAGACTAAAAGAGCCAGTGGGTTCATGCCAACCTGTGATTGGTCCATTGCAACCATTGTGAGTGGTCTCTGCAGTCCATTAAAGTGCTGGGAGTTCCTGGTGACCTGCTGGACTCAGTTCTACGTTGACAATTTTGAGTGTGTGGTAGTTTTTTTTTTTTTTTTATTTGGGGGGGGCTATGTTTTGTTTGGGTTTGGGTATTTCCTTTTGGTTATTGCTCTGGGGTTGTTATTTGCTTAGCTAAGTTAAGGTAGATTTACTTCTTGCCATCCTAGCAAAAGATGGGAGAACACAGTGAATTAGGCTCAAGCTCTTAGGAAAGGGATATTTTCACAGAACAAGACAGTATGAAGGAAATCATTGGCTACGGCAGGAGATTTTCCCTGAACAATACAGTGTGAAGGAGGAGATCATTGACTATGGTAGTATGGATATGTAAAGTTGGCCTAGCACCACCTTATAGACACTAAGGTGGTAGTGAAAATAACCCTAAAGGGAGAGTTCAACAATTGTCAGATCAAAAATGAGATGGACAGGTCGGGACTGTGGCTCAGTGGTAGATGTTTGCCTCGCAACCAGGAGGCCCTGGGTTCAATTCCTTAGCACCACAAAAACAGAAAAAGCTGGAAGTGGTGCTGTCACTCAAGTGGTAGAGCACTAGCCTTAAGCTGAGGAGATAAGCCACAGTGCTTACGCCCAGACTACAAGCCCTAGGACCCACAAAAGTTAAAAAATGAGATGGATATTATTAAGTTTTTCCATCACTGACCCATGATGAGGTCATACCAGGTGAGGGAAAAGGATGAGCACCAATACCTGGCAGTGGAACTGGTCATCCAGAGACCTCCTAACATATATGTGAAAATTATAGGACCTATTCAAGAATGAAGTCAGGAGATTGTTCAGATTGTGAGTACTGTGCATTACTTTAACGAAAATATAAATGAATAATGACACCTTAAACCCAATAACATCGTGTTGGATGACAAAGGCAATGTGAAGGTCAATGGCTTTAGCATGAGCATAAGGACTTCCCAAGGGTAGTTGCTGAAGTTCATATTGGTACCTTAATTTTGTCCTTATAAGTTATTCCTGCATGGAAATTACAATGCCTGCAATGTAGACATCTGGTGCTTGTATTCTATGGGGATGGCACATTTCCCATTTGAATATATGAAGTTTAGCCAGAGAGAGGTAATTGTCTTGAAGTTCACATACATTTCTCTATTCACTTGTCTCCAAAAGAACAAAATATCATCTTGAAACTGTAAACTGCAGACTCAAGTGAGCGTCATAGTATGGAACAAACAATAAAGATTGGCTCAACCAAGTTGAGGAATATTTCCCCTGTCCTGATGAGCTACTATGTAATGAGCTAAAACCTATTATTCTTGCACTCATATGTCACATGGGGTATAGCCTGCCTAATAAGCACAAATCTATATTGGACAGGACATTCAATGAAATCATTAAAGTAGTATGACAGCAATGAAATTAATTCAGTGCCTTCAATTGTTTCAGTGTGCCAATCTTCTGCAGATATATAGCATGTATATATGTATATATTTCACAAATATACTACATATTAAATATGTTATATATAAATATATGCATAAGTATACATAATTATGGAGATGGAGTTTCATGGAATTCTCTGCTTTTGCTTCAAGCCAACATTCTCCTCATCTGAGCCTCCTTAGGTGCTAGGATTATAGACTGGGGCCAGGCAAAACATTTCCTAATAAATGCAACAGAGAGCCTATGTTTAACTTCCAAGAAACATTAGAAACTGAAAGATAGTAGAATGATGAATGTAAAATAAAACACTTAAGTTATTGTAAAATTTCCAAAACTTATTTCATACAAACATTAGGGGACAGTGTTACTAGATTTATCTTTTACAAAAAGATGAATAAAAAATTAAACACAGATACAGATCCCAGTTTGAAGTGTGAAAGTAAGTGGAAGGCCCATAAATTCAAGTCCTAGTACTGATCCATAACCATATATAAAATTAATTTTCTACCTGTTTTATTATAAAAATCTGTACAGAGCTGCTACAGTTACATGAGCAAGGTAATGAGTACATGTCCTGTCAAGCATTGTTGCCTCCTCCTTTTTTTTTCCCCTACCATTCCTTCCCTCCCACCTAAACAACTACCCACCCCGAAGTTGTAAAGTACATTTTCAAGGTAGTGTCTTGTACGTCTTGTACATAAAATTTTTACAATGGGTCAACTTGTATCCTTAATTAAATATTTTGTGTTTTCCCTTACACTCCCTGAATTAAAGAATTATATATACAAGATGCAGGTTACCAGAATAAAATATAGTGAAAACAGGGGTTATACCATGGGGAAGGAATATATAAAGCAACCAAAAATCACATGGTACCTTATAAATAGGTTAGAAACATTAGCAAGAAAGGAAAAACTACTTGCGTCCCTATCTTGAGGTTTATTTCGCTTAACTTCATCTTATCTGGTCATATGTACATAGCTTTTGACCTTTTCTGCTTGTCCTAGATATGTACTAGTTATTGCAAATAAGGGAAACCATGGGACCTATGTTTCATTGGGCATGCCTTACTTCACTTAATATAGTTTTTCCCAAGACTTTACATTTCTTAACAAATTGGGCGATGTCATTTTTTTTAATGGAGGCATAGAATTCATATATATATATATCACATTTTCTTGATCCATTCCTCTACTGAAAGGCATCTGGGTTGGTTCCATATCTTAGCTATGGTAAATAATGTTGCAATAAACATAGTTGGGCTGGTAGCCTTAGTATGGCCTAATTTGTGATCATTTGGGTAAATGACCGAAAGTGGGATGGCTGGGTCATAGGGGAGCTCTATGTGGAATCTTTTGAGGAATCTCCATATTGTTTTTGAAAGTGGTTGAACAAATTTATACTCCCATCAACAATGCAGTAGAGTTCCGTTTTGGCCACATCCCTTCCAGTATCTATTATTAGATTTCTTATTTATAGCTATTCTAACAGGGGAAAGGTGGAATCTCAATGTTGTTTTGATCTGCATTTCTTTTATGGCTAGAGAAGTTGAACATTTCTTCATGTGGCTATTGGCCATTGTTATTTCCTCTTCATAGAATTTTCTTTTTAAGTCTTTAGCCCACTTACTTATCAGGCAGTGTTTATTTGAGGATTTGTTGTTGGGGGATTTAATTTTTTGAGTTCAAAGCATATTTTAGATATGGGACCCTTGTTTGTTGTATGGCTAGTGAAGATTTTCTCCTAATCCACGGGATTCTATTGATTTTGCTAGCTGTGTCCTATGCCATGCACAAGCTCTGCACTTTCATGCAATCCCCATTTGTGCAACCTTTCTTTGATTTGTTCTGTTTCTGGGTCTCTATTAAGAAAATTTCAGCCTGTGCCTAGGAGAACAAGGGTTTCTCTTATTCCTTCCAATATCGTTTTCAGGGTGTGTGCTTTGACTCTGAGGTTGACAATTTTGTAGGCCAGAACTTGTTTTTTTACCCCATCCTTTGTGTTCATAGAATTGTCTGTATTATGTGTAAACAGGCTGCTCTACAAGGTATCTTTCCATGTCATACAGTAGGTATTACATGGCTCTATGTAAGTATTGTATAATGACATAGAACATTCTAATGACTTAGCTATAAAATCTATTAATGTTAATTAAGTGCCATGAAGAATGCCAAACCTCCATTTTTGTGCCCAACTCCGTCCTTGTCCTCCCTATTGTTTAGCAGCTTATATCACACTGAGCATAACTGAAGCTGGCACATGGAACAGACATGAACTCGATGGATCCTATCTGTGAGATGGCCCCAAATACAGCAAATATCAGAATCAAAGAGATTGAAGCAGTTATCCAAGGTTCCTAGTTGTATGAATGACTTCGGCTTCCAATGGTTGTACCTGCCTCTGTCAGAAGCCTGTTGATGGTCTGTCACCATCAAAGCTCACACTGAAGCTTAACTTCTCAATGTAGCAGTGTCACGAGGTGGAACCTGTAAGAGAGGTTTCAGTCATAAATAGATTAATGCCATCTCATCAACTCTGAAGGGACTAACATCATCGTCATTCTAGCACATGCCATGATGCCAAGATCCTCTGTGATATGATGCACATAGGGGGCCTTAGCCCATGTGCTAGCATGCTATTTAGACATTGCATCTACTATTAATTTTGATTGAAATCGACCTTTTTTCCGTATAAAGTATACAGCTTCAAGGATTTTGTTAAACCATGACAAAATGGACTGAGATGCTATATTTTTGTCTTTTTCACGGAACTGAGGGATAAACTGAGAGCCTTACACTTACTAGGCGGATACGTTACCATTTGAGCCTGCATTCCCCCAACCATTTTTTTTTCTTTTTCATTTGGCTTTTCATATAGTCTTGTACTAACTTCACTCAAGCCACCCTCATTACCCCATCCTCCTATACCTCTAACTCTCAATATCTGGGATTAGAGCCTGTGACACCAGTTTACCCCTTCGAATATACTATTCTTTTGGGAAGAGAGATACAGACCCCTGAAAAGAAGCTTATGTGTATTTGTGTGTGCTTGTGTGTGTGTGTGTGTGTGTGTGTGTGTGTGTGTGTGTGTGTGTGTGTGTTTTTGTGTGTGTATGTGTGTATTCGGGTACTGGTCTTGGTGATTTATTTTGTACTGAGGGTGAATCTTCCTGATGATTCTGCATTCTAATCCTTTTCACTAAAAAAGAAATGCTTCTCTGCGTGCTAGTGGCTCACAACTGTAATCCTAGTTCTTCAGAATGCTGAGATTTGGGGATAACACTGTTAAGCAAGGTGAGCCACGAAAAGTCCATGACACGCTTATGTCCATTTAATCACCAAAAATGTCAGAAAAGGAGCTGTGGCTTAAGTAATAGAGTAATATTCTCGAGGAAAAAATAGAAATAGCACCTAGGCTCTTATCAAGGTTAAGGACCAGCACCCATACAAAATCTCCAGATAGCACTTGTGCTATTACAATGAGCTCTTGTGCTTTTTAAAGTCACAATTATGTCTAATGGATTATCTGTACAGGATAGTTGCAGTAAAAAAAAATCTTGTATTTCTTCATAAGATATTTTCTTTCTGGACCATCTTTATGACTCATTTTTGTCTCTTGAATGATGTCTTGATTTTGAAATAGAGGAAAAATTCAGCGATGAATTTGTTCTCTGCATCCTTCCCTCATCCATTATTAATATGTTTTCTCTTTTTATTTTTTGGCAATCCTGGGGCAGGAACTCAGGGCCTAGGCACTGTCACTGAGCTTCTTTTTTGCACAAGGCTAGCACCCTATGACTTGAGTCACAGTGCCACTTATGGCTTTTTCTTTTTATGTGTTACTGAGTAATTAAACGAGAGCTTCATGCATGCTGAGCAAACACTCTACCACTAAACCACATTCCAAGCCACATGATCTCTTTTTAAAATATATCTGTCATGTTTACTTCTGTCCCATTTCTGAAGCCACTGCCACTGTTCTTGAATCTATCCTCAGTTTTACTCCTAATTGCTTTTCATTCCCTATAACTGCTGAATTGTTTTCCACTCCACCAAAGAAACTATCTTTCCTTTTCTTAAATTTCACACTTCATTTGCTAAAAATGAAGGAATAACTCAATTACCAGTGTCTGAAATTGAGGACACTTAGAATAGTAAATAGATTTTTCTACTTATTTTTTCAGCCGTGGTGCTGCAACTCTGGGCCTGGGTGCTGTCCATCAGCTCTTCAGCTCAAGGCGAGTGCTTCACCACTTGAGCCACAGTGCCATTTCCAGTTTTCTTAGTGTGTTATGGGAGATAATAGTCTCTCAGCCTTTCCTGCCTGGGCTGGCTTTGAACCGGCAGCCTCAGATCTCGTCTTTCAGAGTAGCTAGGATTACAGGAATGAGCCACGGCTGCCCAGCTAATAAATAGCTTTTTATGTGTATCAGGTGATACACAACTCAGAACCTTGGGATATCTTTTGTCTTCCAGTCTGGGAAGGATCTAACCCCACAATATGCTCTGCAAGACAACAAAATTAAAGAGATTCTACAAATGTAATTAGTTCCCACAAGATTTGGGTATGAGTTACTTCCAAGTAGTGAGTGCAAAGTAAGGCCTTTCTAGAAGTCAGTGCCGCCAACAGGATGAATCAAACAGTAAAGAGAATATGTTTGTCAAGAAAGTATGGAGGTGTCTAGGAGCTGACAAAAGTGGTTGTATGATAGGAGACAAGAAACCAGAAATCACAGTCTCACAACCACAGAACCTAAAGCATACCAGGCATCCCTTAAGTTTGGAAGAGATCCCCACATTCCATGAGAGACTATAGCCTGGTGGCCCCCTGGTAGAAACTGAGCAGCTGCTAGAGACAAACTACACCCAAACTACCAAACTTATGTCCTACTATTACTTGTATTTAATGGTCAAACAAATAAATTTGTGGTAATTTGCCACATATCATGACTAAATAAATGCATCTCTCAGAGTACTGGTGCCTCACACCTGTAATCCCAGCTACATAGGAAGCTGAGTTCTGAGGATCCAGATTCAAATGGATCTCAAGCAGCAATGTCTGTGATATTCATATTGCCAATAAATAGTAAAAATATTGGAAATGGTGGTATGGCTTAAGTAATACGGCACCAGCCTTAAGAGAAAAGCTAAGTAAAACTCAAGACCCTAAATTAAAACTCCAATACCAGTACATACACAAAAAATAATGGAAAAATGAGAGCATTTATTGAAGAGCATCTGGTGTTTTCTCTGCTCTGTGTAAAACTCTAACATCTCTCACACTTTTTGCTTGTGCTTGAAGAAATTTATTAAAATCTATAACACCACGTTAATGATATCTAACTACACAACTACACAAATGTGTTGGTCACACACTTTTCAATATAGCATATTGTAATTGTTACTGCAAACAAAGTACCTTTCCTACTAATTTAATCTAATTAATCTCAGTAACTGGATTTGTATATTGGTATTTCTCACAATACTTTATCTGAAATCAAACTTAAACTTCGTAACTCATCAAAAGGGAAAACTTATGCTGTATCTTCAGGTACATTCCTTTCTGTCACTTTTCCTACAAATGAAAATTAATTGATTCCAACATTTAAAAATCCTACATCCCAAATTAAGAGAAGACTCTGATTAAAACTAAAAACTTTAAAGTGTTTTCAATTTCTGTTTAATGTGGACAAAGTACTTAAAGATATCTTTGGACTTCCATAGAGATATCATATCCAAAATTTCATCTATACCATATAAATAAGTTCCCTAAAGGCTGTCTATAAATTCACATAGATGTTGCTCAATTCACTAGAGCAAAAGAACTATAAATTCTGACTTACATCTATAAACATCCCATGACAATTTCTACATCATTCCATTTTTCTCAGAACCATGAAGGCTGCCAAGATACTCACTAATGGTGAGAGGCGAAAAAAGAGCAAGTTTGCGATGGCTGATATTTTACAAAAGCCTTATTTGCATGTGGGCACACACAGAAAGCTATACAATGTTCAGCTTTACGTGGAAAAAAAAGGAACTCGCCCTACAGAGAGAGAAAACCCTTGGCAGGAGGAAGATGGACTGAAGAATTACCTGAATGCATGTCTTCTCATATATTTCCCTCCATGTGCTTCATGGAGTTTTCTCTGGGACTCAATGCTCAATAAGGCAGACCACGGTCATCCCAGCAAAAGCACAGACAGCCAAGACTCAGGTAACAGCCACTTCTTTGCTCTCCCTGTGAAAACATCACCAACCGAATGAAAAATAAAGCAAAGTGGATTTCAGGGGCACATAAAGGGAACCATAATGCTTTTGGGGACAAAGAAAACATGTGTGTGTGTGTGTGTGTGTGTGTGTGTGTGTGTGTGTGTGTGTGTTCTTGTGTGTTGGTACTGGTACTTAAAATCAGGACTTTGGAACTTCCCTTTAGGAACTACATATAACTACACTTTAGCTTCTTTGCTCAAGCCCGGTGCTCTACCACTTGAGCCACACTCCACTTTTGGCTTTTTAGTCATGAATTGAAGAAAAGAGCATCATAATCTCTCCTGACCAGGCTGGATTTGAACCTTTATCCTCAGATTTCAGTCTCCTGTTTAGCCTGAATCACAAGAATGAGCCATCAATGCTGGCATTAGTGACAGACCAATGTACTGATTTCAAGCCCCAATACCAGCACAAAAACCAAAACCAAAATCATACTTCATAGCCTATAAATATACTGATAGCATATTAAACCAATATAATGAAATGTGGAGAAATGTGAAGGCCATCTGAAAATGATTATCATTATTAGCTTTTCTGATTTTTAAAAACCTAAAATTTCTTTCCTAAAATGTAAACTAACTACACAAGGACCTCATACCAAGGTATATGTTTCAAATGAGATAGCAGATAAGGACAAACAGAAAATGCTGAGGAAAACAAATAATTTTAGAATTCAGTGATTATTACACAGAAAATATACTTTAGCATTTGTACTTTGAAACTGTTTCAAGTAGGCTACAGTAGTGACAAAAACTACTGTTCTTCTCATTAACACTTCTCATGAAAACAGGTTTACTTTATTCCCTTTATCTGTGAATATTTGATTCACTTTTCCCAAAATGACACTAAAAAGACTCAGTCTTTCCAAAAATCCAAATTTTATATCTTAACACTTAAATCAAATATATCAGGTATCTTCTTTGGGTTGGGAGTATCATAACAACTTTTAAGTTGTTCTTTTACCTTTGATGCCAGGAGGGTGTGTATTTTCACAAAAGAGGAGAGGAAAACACTCAGTAGATCACCTGAAGGCTGAAATCTGAAGATCATGGTTGAAAACCATGAAAACTCTTACCTCCAACTGAAAAACAAAAAGCTGGAAGATGTGGCTCAAGTGAGAGGCTGCTAAAGCAAACAAAACCAAAAGGAGGGGTGGGGACAGAGGACAGCATCCAGGGCCAAACTTCATATTCAAAGACCATCTCACATATGCACAAATAAATCTGACAACAATTCAGATTAACATCATCTGAACTGCCTAATGGGAAGTGTGCATGAGAATTTAAAAAATTTCTATTTTTAAGAAACACATTTAAGGAGTTCTGTGAAGATGGGGGAGGAGAAGCTGGAGGCTAAACAGGCTCTCACATAGGAAGCAGTTTTAGTGTTCCAGTGAACAATCCTAGGCCAGAGAATTTCACCAAGTGTGCCATTACAGTACAGAGAGTTTGCCCAGAGAGGGAAAATACAGGCAAGGAGACAGATCTGAGCATGTGCCAGAAGCCATGGCTGCTGTTGTGTTGGCAGCGGCAGCGATGGCTGTAGCCATCATACTTACAACAGAAAGAGTCCGGGACAAAGGCGCCAGAGGCAGCAGGTGAGTGGATTCTGTTCAACACCAGCAAGAACTGACAAGTGTCAGATATCTTCATCCTGCAGATTGCAGACCAGAGACAACCCAGGAAACAAGACTGTCTTGAGTAGAACCCTGACATTCTCACTCCTTCTCAGAGAGTAGAGGAAGGATAGCCACCCCTCCGTACCCCCCCCCCAACTACCGGAGATCTCTGTCTTTGATACTGACAAAGACCAGAGAAAACTCTGCCCCTGTGGGAGGGACTTTCTTCACTGGGTAAACAGAGCCAGAGGCTGCCACTCCCTACAGCAGCCAAGAAAATCAATTGAAATTCAGTAAACATAAACCCTGAGAAAGGCTACAGGCTAGGCTCTGTGAGTGTCTCAGAAGCTAGCCCCTCAGGAAAAAGCTACTGTTTGCTGAAAGGCCTCAACACTACCCAGAACCTAACCTCATCACAGCATCTCTAAACTAGAGGAAACAGCCATCTCCCTCTTTTGTGATGCTCAAAGCAGATCTCCCTCCCTCTGAACTAGCCTGGGAAAAGGAGGATCACAAAATCCTGGGTAAAGCAGTGCATTTTTCTGCCTGCCCAAACAAACTGACTTAAGTAACCAATCAAGCCACAGGAAAACCAAACACCACAAGCAAACCAGAGACTCCAACAGGACACTGGTTATGGAAACAAGGGAGATACAGGATCTTCCCATCCCCCCCCAAAAAAATCAAAGAAATCTTTTCTTTGTACCTTTTTTAAAAATTTTTTAAATTTTTTGTTAAATTTTTACTTTTTAATTTTTTTGAAAAAATTGTTCTCTATTAATCTCTTTTTTCTTCCTCTTACAATTTTTATTTTAGATTTTAGGTGTATATGTGTGTGTGCTATTTTTTAGCTCTATTGAAATTTTGATCCTTTTTTCTTTCTTTCTCATTCTTTTCATTTTTCTTCTCTTTCATTCTTTTTTGCATGACTTAATTGCTGCTCTGCTCATCCCCAGATATACCCGACATTGATTATTAGACCTTATCCCATGTTGTCTACACACTTAATCCAAAAATTTATTACTCAATTCAAAACCTCTTTGACTTAAATTCCTTAATAGCCGTATTAACCCTTTATACCTATAAAATATTTTAAGCATTTTTTAGTTTTTAGTTTTTCAACTCCTTTCTATCCCTCACTTCCTCTCTTCCTATCCCCGTTCTTCTCAGAATACTACTTCTTTAAACTTGCATAATTCTAAGTGTTTCACTTTTTAATTTTAAATTTTTGTTTTTCCATTTTTTCTTGTCTTTTTTTCTTTTTCTTCTCTTTTTCTCTCTACTATCATCCTGTCCAATCCATTTCCCTCCTTGAGATAAGGACCTGGTTAATTACACTCTCCCTTTACCTTTCCACATTCCTTTAGTCTTATTTTTACCCACATTTCTTCCTAATTTCTGCCAAATTCTTCTTTGTTGTTTGTGGACGATTAATACATAATTGTTTGGTATTTAATAAATTGTATCTTTTGAATTAGATTGTATCTGCAGACTTTTGACTGTGAAACTACGGACATTGGTTCATGGTTGTCTTAAAATAGTGTTCTACCACAAAGCTGGTGTTACTCTCATCCCAAATGGGCAGAAGAAGCTGGAAAAAAGCACAAGAAAAATGGCAAGTCCGGGGAGCTCAACTCCCACTCATGATAATCAGGGGGCAGAACAGATCATGAATAATCCAGACAAGAGTTCCCAAAAAGCTCTACAAATACTACTGGTAAACATGGTAAATGAAAAGATTGAAAACCTGCGAAGGATCAGTAAGAGCATGATATGGAGAAAGAGGAGGCAAACTAAAGATCAGTACAGGAATCTCATGAGCGTGAGGATGCTACTCAAAGACTGATACAGGAATTACATGAGCAGATTGAGAACACTAAATGAGAAATAAAGGAATTACGTGAGCAGGCCAAGAACAGACAAAGAGAAAGTCAGGAATGGAGTGAGCAGGCTGAGAACACTTAAAGAGAACTACAGGAATTGGCGCATATGAGGAAGCTAATCAGAGTAATACAGGAATTGAGAGAGTGGGACGAGAAGATCAATAGAGGAATCTATGGAACCCATAAACAGAGAGCTGAAAGAAGTCAGGGAGACTACAAAGGGAATGCTGAATGGAACCCAACAGAAGGAATGGAAGTCCAAGGAAACCATAACAAATCAAATAAGTGATTTGAGAATAAACACTGAACACCAAATTAAGGATGTAAAAGAGTTCATACAATTTCTATAACAAAGCTTCTACAAAGAACTTGAAGCCATCAAAGGCGACCAATTAGAAGGAATAAACAAAAGAAACAAAGTAGAAATTTCTGAATGTAGGTGAGGCCATCCGGAAGATCGAAACTTGGGGATTGAAGACAGCCTAGATATTATAGAGTAAGAACCTACAACAATCGAAGACAAATCCAAGATATGTGATAGATCTATTCAAAATTTGGAAGACACCATCAGAAGCATAATGGTTGTAGAGGAGCACCTAGAGACAGAAATTAATGGTCTAGGAAATTTTTTTAACAGGATCCTAGCACAGAACTTCTCAAACTGGCAAAAAGATAGGCCTCTTCAGATACAAAAAGTTTTTAGAACTCCAAATAGGCTAGACCAGAACAGGCTATCCCAGTGTCACATTATAATCCATACAGGATCAATTCAGACCAACAAAATGATCCTGAAAGCTGTCAAGGAGAAAAGATTAACCATCTATAAAGGGAAACCAATTAGAATCACCAAAGATTTCTCAGCAATTAAAGGAAGTAGATCTTGGAATTATGTATGCGATGCCTTAAAGACAAACAACTATCAACCAAGAATACTGTACCAGTCTAAACTCTCCTTCATAACTGAAGGTCAAATGAACACCTTCCATAGCAAAGAAACACTGATACAATATATCTCCACAAACCAGACCTACAAAAGATTCTTAAAGATGTTCTACACATAGAAAACCAACAAGACCACAATGAAGGTCAAGAAACTGCACTGAAAATGAGAATCCAAGAACCATAGGAGAACCTAGTTGCCACAGCCCCCAAGAAGGTGGATAAAATGGCAGGAACTCCCAAATATTTCTCAGTCCTATCTCTCAACATTAACGGACTTAACTCCACAATTAAGTGACATAGACTGTCTAGTTGGATTAAAAAGCAAGATCCTTCTATTTGTTGCCTTCAGGAGTCACACCTTGCCCATAAAAACAAACACATTTAAATGTGAAAGGCTGGAACAAAATCTACCAAGCAAACGACCCCTATAAACAGGCAGGAGTTGCAATCCTAATATCAAAAAAAAAATAGACTTATATTAAAATTCGTGAGAAGAGATAACGAATGTTGCTACATACTAATTAGGGGATCTCTCCTTCAGGAGGATATTACAATTATAAATATCTATTTGCCAAACAACGGAGCACCCAAATTTATCCAAGAAACACTACTTTTCCGCAAATCTCACATAGATCCAAAGACATTAATTGTTGGTTGTCGGGTCTTTGTCCGTCCCACGAAAGATGGACGTGGTCTGAGGAAAGGTAAGTGCGGCTGCTCGGCCGATCGCCAGCCTCCCTCAGCCCAGGAGACAATCAGAAGCAGCAGCAGGGAGTCAAGTCAAGTAGGAAAACTCATTTATTAACACAGAGCAAGCCCTTTTAAAGGAAAAAAGAGCAGGTGGCATGGCAGGGGAGGAAGAGGAACCAATCACTGTGAAGGTCACACCCTATTATGCACCTAAGTTTGCACGGGCTAGTTTTGCACTGAACATAAAGCAAATTGGGCTCTGCCCACTCAACTCCCTTTCAGTGCCATCTTTGCTGTCCATGTGCTCTACAGATTCCCCTTTTTTGTTTTAATGGCAGACCCACCTCCCAGTTAGTTATCGTTTCCCCCCCTCTGTAAAGGTTATTTTAACAGGATTACATTGGTAAGGATAGCATTGGCCACACAAGGGGTTTGAGGCAAGTCTGGGGGTGGGATTCGCTAGACAAGGATAGGGAGGGTCCATGTGCATGATCCAAGAGCCCGTCCCAGTTACCTCACATCCCCACATAGCACTGAAATAAACATCTGTCCCACCACAGTTAGAAATGTCCAAAGCAGTTCAATTAATTCCTGGGCATATATAAAAGTCAGTATCTCATAAGGTCTTCCTCTTCAGAACATGGGAGCAACCTGGGTATTGGGAGTTCCACACATGCAGCATGGTGCATCCTAGTGGGCCCCCACACTCAGGCCATTCTACTATAGTCCAGAAAAACAAGGAAAATTTAAAACAAACTGCAGACAAAGCAAAGCAATACTGGGCATCTGGTGTCTTTTAAGTAAGCCAGTTCCTTTTACATGCCTTTAAGTGAGCACAGGGGTCAAGATGACGTTGAGGTTTACTGTCAGCTCCCAATGGCTCCCAACATCTCTACCGTCTTTCTTTAAAGAAGTGAACTGCCTGCTTAAGGTTGGGTGGATCGCCTTATATGCCTGACCCATCATCGGGACTTTCTTCAGAGCAAAGCTGAAAGCCCTGTCTTAGATTGGTCAGACTGACACCCCCTCTTACCCATCTCTGGCTGCAATTCCTCTCAGGGGAAATTCATTCACTTGGAGCTTGATCTTATGTAACTGGCTGGCTAAGCTCATAAGAGGTTTTCAGTGCACGTATAATGCAAGGAAGGCATAGAAAAACCATCAGCAAATGCATTACCAGGCCAAGAAATGTCATTAGCAGTCCTTGAACATTAGTCAAGGATGGGATAGCAGTCTTTGCCACTTCAGAGTCCAGAGCTGGGGCTTGTTCTAGAGCAGGTTTTAGACATGTTTACAGGAAAGCATAACAAAAGGTGGTTGTACAAGCAATGAGTAAAAGAACAATTAGAGCAGGTAGCATTAAAATAAATAGCTCCTACAGAAATATTAAACGGTCCATACATAATGACATAGGGTGGTGATCAAAATGAAGGTCAGGCCAGCAGGTAGACGGGACAGCTTTTCTTGTAGTACTATTGATGATTTCTGCATTGCCAGCACTGATCACTGCCCAGGTCACATGTTGAGGTTGATGTAGGTTCGGTAGGGCCATTACCGGGACTGGGAGGGTCAGGATAGCCAACAGCTGGACTATCGCCATCTGCAATTGTTAAAGAACACAACAGATTCTCAAGGGCTGGTTGCCCATGGGGATGGTTACTAGTTATCTTTCTGGCTTTCCTCTTTTAAACACAAGCCTCGGCCACCATAGCCGTTTTTCTTTCCTTGTTGACCAGCTTATCCTTGTACATCCTCCAGTATAGAGATGATGGGTAAAAACTTAAGGTTCCTGGCAGGGATCCAAATGGGGGCTGTCTCCCCTATGGGAAAAATGCATCCAAATCCTCTGCCCATGGTAACTAGGGGGTCAGGTCCTCTCCATTGTTGTGTCAGGGGGTCCTTCCACTTGACTTTCACTTGGGGCTTAGGGCTTAGTTGTCCCCAGTTCTTCTGAAATCTGGATTCAGTTGCCCCTTTTGAAAAATTTAAAATGTTAATTGTAAACAAAGCTATCTGTAACTGTATATGGCGGCTAACTCACCCTTTTTTGTTTTATAGGTTATCATAATACAAATTAAAGTGTTTTTGAATGTCCTGAAGGGCCATAGTTATGGCCAGCTTTTCTTTTATATTGTGCTGACCCTTGACAAGGTTGAAATCTTTGTTGGTTTCGGGTCTTTTGTTTCTCCTCAAAGGCTGCATACACAGAGCCTTTACCTTTGTCAGTAAAAACAGGGAGGGCGCCAAGAATAGTCGTAGGAGAAAATAGAGATGGCATTTTGAGGGGAAGTAATCATAACATGACAGTCCATTTGGATGACCCATAATGGCAGTCAATTTGGCCTAGAAACCTCTCCAAAGAGAAAGGAAGATGAGCATTGGCTAGAGTGAGCCACTCAACATCTGCCTTCCAAACATGAAAAACAATGAAGTGAGGATCAAGGCCATAATGCCCTTGGGCTTGGGTCCTTCCCTTGAGGATAGCATCTGCAAGTTGGTTTGCCTGAGAGTACACCCAAGGTGTGCCCCCCATTGGAGTGTGAACCCACTCTATTGGCTCCCCCCTTGAGTTAAAATTGCAGGTATTACTGTGACACCTGCAAACAATCAAAGGGAAATGGGCTTAAAAATAGAATACCTCTTTAGGGAAACTTCATCCAGGGCTTTTTGGAACTGAAAAAATATTACCCAATGGCTGTCTGTAATTGTAATAAATTCTTGGGGTATCCCGTCTTTTAGTATGGTGAATAAGGACACAAGACTATCTTTAGGGACAAAAACCCATGGCAACAGCCAATTGATTTCCCCTGAAAGACTCTGAAGTTAGGTTAAAGTCAGAGAGCCTGGAAATCCAGCAAAGGCTTAAGGGGGCTGGCCTGAGTCAAGGTAAGGTGGGTTCTGAGCACCTTAAAAGGAGGTAACTTTTGAACTTTATTGAGGGCTATGGTAAAACCCCCCTTTTTAATATGGCACAAACCTGGACCACAAGACCCTCCAAGTGGCTCCGGTCTTGGTACCCCAGAATTATATCATCCATGTAGGCATAGGCAAGGGAGGTATCTGAACCCAGCACAGGCCCTAAAAGTGTGGCCAAGTATTGTTGGCCAAAGGCCTGGCTATTGGCCATTCCCTGTTGCAACACGGTCCATTAAAACCTCCGATCAGACTGGGAAAAATTAAGAGAAGGGATGGAGAAAGCAAACTTCTCGCAGTCATCTGGATGCAGGGGGATAGAAAAAAAATCTTTAATATCAATCACAACTAAGGTATATTCTGAAGGTATAGCAGGAGTCCAGGTCATTCCTCTTAGGGGCGTTCCTACTAGCTCCATCCTTTCATTTACTTTACATAGATCTTGGAGCATAAGCCAAGTCCCAGAAGCTTTTTGAATAATAAATACGGTGTGTTCCAAGGACTCATAGAAGGGTGTGTGTGCCCAAGGTTTATCTGTTCCTGTACCAAAAGGTGGGGGGCTACAAGTTTAGGTTTGGTCAATGGCCACTGCTCCACCCAGATAGAGTTTCTCATCTAAATCAAAATTGGATCGACAGCCGGGCGCTGGTGGCTCACGCCTGTAATCCTAGCTACTCAGGAGGCTGAGATCTGAGGATCGCGGTTCAAAGCCAGCCCGGGCAGGAGAGACCGTGAGACTCTGATCTCCAATAAACCACCAGAAAACCGGAAGTGGTGCTGTAGCTCAAGTGGTAGAGTGCTCGCCTTGAGCTGAAGAGCTGAGGGACAAAGCCCAGACCCAGAGTTCAAGCCCCACGACCGACAAAAAAAAAAAAAAAATTGGATCGACAATCCTTTTTTCTATGGTATCCCTTCCTGCGCCTTGGGCAGGGTATAGGGGGCAGTTTGGCTCCCCCTGGGCAAATTGGCAGGGGATTGTTATTAACAGTTTCTCTCAAAGTGCCCCTCCTGCCTGCATTTAAAATAAGTCCCTCTCCCCAATGGTCTTGGGGTTCCTAGGCCCTGGGCTGCCAGCACATGGGTAATAGCCTCAGTCATTGAAGATGTCTGAGCCTGTAAAGCTAAAACTAGTGATTGGGACTGATTCTGTTGCTTTCCTACATCCTGTGAGGCCACCTCCCATCTGCCCAGGAAACTCTCAATCCCATTCGGTGGTCTGCATTCATCCCTTCCCAGACTAGCGGCTTTACAAACTGACCTTGAAGGTTCCCTGCCGGCAGCTTGCAGACTGCTGTACTCAGCTGACCAAGTTTTTGTCTCACTCCTGCTATGCGGGACTCAGTAGGCCCATCATCCAGTTTGTACCACGCAGCAAGTCAAGACTGTCTCACCTGGTCATGGTATATGCCAGGTATTGTGGCATGTTGGATGGCAGTGGAATACTCTGTTAACATGGCATAAGTAATAGGTATCGCTGATTGAGCCTGCCGGTTATTCTCCTCTTGCACTCTTGCATTCCTCCTTAAAGAAAGCACACCATTTAATAAACTGAGAACTAGTAAGGATGACTTTGAGCCTGACAGTTATTCTCCTCCTGCACTCTGCATTCCTCCTTAAAGAAAGCACACCATTTAATAAACTGAGAACTAGTAAGGATGACTTTGGCCACATCCAGTCAGTCCTTAGGGACACATGGGTAATAAGCAATGTCCTGTAATAGGGTCTGGGCCCAAGGAGAGTTTGGACCATCCTCTGCCACCGCCTTTTGGGGCTCTTTAAGATCCTTAGCTTCCTATGGATACCATTCCAAGGGCCTGTTAGACCCTGGTGCCAGACTGACTAGATACCCTTGGGAAGCGTATCCTGTGGCCTAGGGTTCGGGCTCCCGGGTGCCTCTTCCTTTCAAGGGTAGGCCTCAGTGTAGGTTATTTCGCCAGACTTCGGCCCCTCCATGGAAGGTTGGTAGAGATCCTGGTCTTGCAGGTCCCTCTCGCAGGTTGCGTAGGATGCCGTACTTCCCCCCCCAATCGGGGGAATAGGAAGGGGACCTATGACCGTCAGGGTCACCTGAGTCAGAGGGAGTAACTTTCACCATCGTTTTGACTTCCACTGTGCATGTTTCAGGGCATTCTCGGTCGAATTTGGCCCATTCCTTTTCCTTCTCACTTCCCAAGTCCTCCTTTACTCCCTCTTGGCATAATGTTGCCTCCTCCTCCTTCTTCTGTGAGATAGCATTACCCATAGTAAGGGTTTCTCTTACCCTGAGAGACTGCATAGCATAGGCTGGTAGTTTTTCCTTTCATGGCCCACGTTGGGTGCCACATGTAGGGTCTTCATCCATTCCACGAAAGACGGACGGGGTCCGAGTAAAGGTAAGTGAAACCACCCGCCCCATCCCAGCCTCCCTCAGCCTGGGAGACAATCAGACTCAGCAGGGAGTCAAGTCAAGCAGGAAAATTCATTTATTAACACAGAGCAAGCCCTTTTTAAAGCAAAAAACAGCGAGTGGCATAGCACTAGGGAAGAGGAACCAGTGACTCTAAAGGTCATACCCTATCATGCACCTAAGTTTCTATGGGCTGGTTATGCACTGAACATAAGGCAAATTGGGCTTTGCCCACTCAATTCCCTCTCAATGCCATCTTTGCTCCCCATGTTCTCTACAGTTGGGGACTTCAACACATCAGTATCCACACTAGGTAGATCAACTTGACAAAAATTCAACAGAGAAACCGCAGATCTAAACATCTGCATAGATCAAGTAGATTTTACTTACATCTACCTAATGTTTCACCCAACAGCATCAGAATACACGTTTTTCTCAGCAGCACTTGGAACATTTTACAAAATAGACCACATTTTGGATCGCGTAGCAAATGTGTACAAATTCAGAAACATTGAAGTTATTCCTTGCATTCTCTCAGACCACAAGGGAATAAAATTAGAACTCTACACCAAAAGCCAACAAAGAAAGTCCTGTAATACATGGACGCTGAACAACACACTGCTTAATCACGAGTAGGTCATGGAAGAGATTAGAAAGGAAATTCAAATGTTCATGATATTCAACAAAAATGAACACACAAATTACCAGCTCTTCTGGGACAAAGTAAAGGCAGTATTCAGAGGCAAGTTTATAGCTCTGAGTTCCTACATCAACAAATTGGAGAGACCTGAAACCAACAACTTAATGAGACATTGAGCCTCCGTGAAAAGAGCAGCAAGATAAACCTCAATTCAGTAGATGGAAAGAAATAATTAAAATTAAATCAGAATTAAATGAATTAGAATCCAAAAAAACTATAGAAAGAATCAACAAAACAAAGAGTTGGTTCTTTGAAAAAATTAACAAAATTGAGAGACCCTTAGCAAATTTTATCAGAAAAAGAAGAGAACACACCCAAATAAATAAACTCAGAGATGAGAATGGAAACATCACCACAGAAACAACCAAGATTCAGAACATTATAAGGGAATATTTCTCAAAACTTTATGGCAATCAGTTTGAGAACTTGGCAGAAATGTAGCTTTTCCTAGCAAATATCAACATGAAACTAAACCAAGACAAGTTAAACCATCTTAACAGGCCCATATCAAGCACTGAAATAGAAACAGCACAAAAAGACCTCCCATCTAAGAAAAGCCCAGGACCAGTTGTTTTTACAGACGAATTCTTCAAGATTTTCAAAGCACAGCTAACACCGATACTCCTCCAAGTCTTCAATAAAATTGAAAGAGAAAGTTCACCACCTAATTCATTCAATGAAGCCACCTAGACCATGGCACGCCTCAGTGGGAGCCATTATTCTTAAAAGTGCTAAAAGAATTACAAACAGCAGTAAAAACTATGGGTCCTTCTGCCCCTTTTACTTTAACAATCCTTGACTCCATAGCAACTGATTGGCTAACTCCTTATGATTGGTATCAAACTGCAAAATCGGTGCTAACCCCGGGGCAATACGTATTATGGAGAACAGAATATGAGGACCTTGTTAATGGAGAGGTGCAACGGCGATTATTCACTACTTCAGGCCCTAAGCCTACCATCTCCATGTTAACTGGTCAGGAGGATTTTGCAGACATTAGAAAACAACTTAAATTCTCAAAGGAGATTTTAGAAACCATCACTAAGCTTGCTGTTATGGCCTGGAAAAAGTTACCATCAGGGGAAGGAAAGACCACTGTTCTATCAGGAATTAAGCAACGGCCTGAGGAGCCATATGAGGAATTCATAGCTAGGTTGGAGGAAGCTATTACAAGAATGTTCCTTCCTTCTGAGGTATCTCAAATCATTCTCAAACAATTGGCATGGCAGAATGCTAATATTGTGTGTCAGGAATTAATCAGGCCAGTAAGAAAAACAGGAAGCCTACAAGACTATGTTAAGGCTTGCATAGATGCTTCTCCTGCTTTGATTCATGGACTTGCATATGCTGCTGCCATGAAAGAAATGCCTTTTCAAACATATGTGAAAAAGGTAACCAGAGGCTCAGGATATAATCCTGAACAGAGAGTATGTCATAATTGTGGCAAACCAGGCCACGTTCAAAAGGAGTGTAAAGCTCAAAAGCAACAGAAGGGATCAGGAAAAGCACCAGGCTTATGTCCTCGGTGTCAAAGAGGGAACCATTGGAAAAGTGATTGTAAATCTAAGTTCCATAAAGACGGAACTCCTCTTCAAGAGGAAACAAAAAACGGACAGAGGGGCAACCTCTCAGCCCCTCCCCAAGAGAGGAAATAAAGCAAACTATTCATGACTTGCCTAGAGCCACTCCAGGGAGTGCTGGATTGGACTTGGCTGCCGCTCAAGATCATATCATATCCCGAAATAATGGGGTTGTACTGATAAGAGACAAACATAAAAGGGGAACTCCCGTCCGGAGTAATGGGCCTAATCATAGGCCGGAGTTCAAACTATAAAAAGAATTTTGAGGTTTTACCAGGAGTAATAGACTCAGACAGTCCTACCACTATAAAAGTCATGATAAGGTCTCTAAAAGAGACTATTCAAATTCATAAAGGGCAGAGGATAGCCCAAATACTTTTACTTTCATATCTAAAGTTGCCTAATCCCACCTTGACTCAAAACAGAGAAGGAGGGTTTGGCACCACAGATACTGTAGCCTGGGTTCAGGAAATTACAGATAAAAGGCCTTACAAGGCCATTAAGGTCAATGGAAAACAAATAACAGGACTCTTAGACACAGGGGCTGACAGATTCTGTATAGCTGGAAAAGATTGGCCTATGACCTGGTCAGTGCAGGAGACTTCTTTCTCCCTAATTGGATTAGGGATGGCTTCTAATGTAGCTCAGTCAGCTCAGAAACTCAAATGGGTATGTGAAGGGCAACAAGGCCACTTCAAACCTTATGTTATCCCAAGCTTGCCCTTTTCTTTATGGGGCAGGGACATCATGCAAGACATGAATATACAAATAGACAAATTGACTCCTCATCAAAGGAGCAAAATTTTTCATAGGGGCCGCTGAGGAACAGCTTTATGCTGACAAAATAATATGGAAAATTGATGATCCTGTATGGATTAATCAGTGGCCCCTAACTCAAGAAAAGATTCAAGCCATACAGGACTTAGTTCTAGAACAATTGTATCAAGGAAGGATAGAAGAGACTACCAGTCCATGGAATACTCCAATTTTTGTAATAAAAAAGAAGTCAGGAAAATGGAGCTTATTACAAGATTTAAGGGCAATTAATGAGACCATGCATGACATGGGAGCCCTTCAACCAGGTCTACCCTCTCCTGTTGCAATCCCACAGGGTAGATATATAATAATAATAGACTTACAGTATTGCTTTTTTACAATAAAATTACAACTAGAAGATTCCAAGAGATTTGCCTTCAGTGTCCCTTCGGCTAATTTTAAACAACCTTATGATAGGTACCAATGGAAAGTGCTACCTCAGGGCATGAAAAACAGCCCTACCTTTTGTCAACAATATGTAAAGAGGGCTATAGAACAAATTAGACAAAAATATCCAGAGGCATATATTATTCATTATATGGATGATATACTTATGACCGATGAAACTAGAGAAAAGACAGAGAAAATATTACAGGATATGGTAGAACAATTAACAAAATTCGGGTTAATAATAGCTCCTGATAAAGTTCAACATGAACGACCTTTAAATTATCTAGGAAAAGTGATTGGACATGATTATATTATGTCCCAAAAGACACAAATTAGAATAGATAAACTAAAAACATTAAATGATTTCCAAAAATTATTAGGTAATATTAATTGGATTCGGCCTAGTTTAAAAATAACTACAGGACAATTAGATCCTTTGATGAAAATGTTGAACGGAGATCCTAATCCTAAATCTACCAGGGAAATAACTCCTGCAGCCCTATCCTGTATAAGATTGGTAGAAGAAGCATTGAATACAGCTAAAATACAGCAAATTAATATTACACAAACATGGTCCTTTATAATTCTGGCTACAAGCTTCACTCCCACAGGATGTTTTTGGCGGGATGGGATACTGGAATGGATCCATTATTCCCATAACCCTGGAAAAATAGTTGCTTCATATCCCTTTTTATGTGCTCATTTGATTCTAAAAGCTAGATTAAGAGCTAGAGAATTATTTGGCCAAGAAATACCTAACATTATTGTCCCCTATAATAAGAAACAATTAGATCATTTGATACAATTTGATGATGATTGGAAAATTGCTGTATTAACTTATACAGGTAAAATAAGCTTTCATATGCCCCAAGATCCTTTGTTACATTTTATACTGAAACTCCTGTGATATTTCCAAAGGTTGTGGTTACAGAACCTTTGGTGGGGCATTAACTATTTTTACAGATGGATCTTCTAGTGGAAAGTCTGTGGTTTATTGCAGCACAAGACCACCATTAATATCTTATGACCCAACTGTATCTGCACAACAGGCAGAACTCATTGCAGTTCTGCTAGCATTTCAAAATTATTCAGAGGAGTTTAACCTTTACACAGATGTGTGTGGTTTCCTTGTTTCCTGCCATTGAAACAGCCCTAGTCACTGGTCAATCTAAAGAATACTTAGTAAAATTACAACAGCTATTACAACAAAGAACGACAAAGGTATTTGTGGGACACATCGGGGGCATAACAATCTCCCTGGACCTTTGTCTCAAGGGAATAAGTTTGCAGACTTATTAACTAAGGAAAGTCATGTAATGTCAGCTTTAGAAGAAGCTCAGGAAAGTCATAGATTACATCATCAAAATGCTAATGCCTAAAGAAAGATGTTTCAAGTGTCCCGAGAACAGGCAAGACAAATTATCAGGGAATGTGAGGCATGCCCAGAAGTTTTTCATCCACAAAAAATGGGAGTTAATCCTAGAGGCTTAAAGCCTAGAGTGTTGTGGCAAATGGATGTTACCCATGTAACAGAATTTGGGAAACTCTCCTTTGTCCATGTTACTATAGATACTTATTCTCATGCCATGGTTGCTACAGCCCATTCTGGACAGGCTGTGAAAGATGTTATTCAACATTTGATTAATGCCTTTGTGGACCTAGGAATTCCCAAGGAAATAAAAACAGACAATGGACCAGCATACACCTCCAAAGCTTTTGCTAAATTTTGTGCACAATGGAAAATCGTGCACAAAACAGGGATTCCGTATAATCCACAAGACCAAGCAATCATAGAACGGGCTCATCAGACCTTAGAAAACCAATTGACAAGAATTAGACGGGGAGGAGGGAAGCAATACTCCCCCCATTACACTCTTAATCATGCTTTGCTGGTCCTTAATCATTTCAATGCTGATGAGCAAGGAATAACCCCGATGATGAGACATTGGGGCATGGAAAAAACTACAACTTTTCCTTTAGTAAAATGGAAGGATCTATTCACTGGAACCTGGCGTGGGCCAGACATCCTGTTAACATCTGGGAGAGGGTATGCTTGTGTTTTCCCACAGGATGCAGAATCCCCCATTTGGGTCCCAGACAGACTCATCAGGCCTTTCTCGGGCCCAAAAAAGAGCCAGGAAGAAAGTGAAAATACATCGGGAGAGAAAACTGGTGCAGAAGATGAAGACATTCTCTCTATCACCACCGCAGGCTGATTCTACAAAAATCGCTGTACCACCTACGTGGGAACAGATCAAGAAGTTGTGTGAGGAAGCTCGACACACTGTTGAGATCACCGGAAATCAACCCAATCCGGAAAACATGTTTTTAGCCATGCTTGCCCTTGTTTCTTTACAGGTGAAGTACGCTTTTTGTACAATGTATTGGGCGTACGTTGCTGATCCACCTTTGCTTCAACCCGTGGGTTAGACTCACCCATCTAACATAAAAGTACTAATGAATGATACCTCTATACTAGGGGGCATTCCAGTGAGGTCAGAAAAGCCTATGATCTCCACGTATCTAGATTATGAGGGAAGATCTGATGTCACCCCTATATGCTTGGCTTTAAAAGGCCGTGCTCCCTTTGCATGCTTGCCTGTTAACTACAGGACCCTTTATGCTGATGCACCTGATAAGACTAACACTGCTTCTAGCAGTAAGAGGGTGATATGGGAATTGAGTTTTCAAATACTTGGGTATTTTAATTACAATGAGACCTTTGACAAAGATAACAATGTTAGCATGCCTTTTCCAAATTGTTTAACAACTTACCGGGATAAAGATCAATTTTGGGACAGCAAAACAGAAAAAGAACTTCCAACATGGTTGGATTGTGGATTTCCACATTCTGCCTCTGTACATTGGCCTAGGGGTACTACAGATTTGGTATTTGATTTTTCCATTGCCAACCCAACTTATGACTATAAGAAATATTTAAAAGAAAATGAGAAAGTAAAATTCACAAGCTATAAAGCTCCGGTTGGCCCGGAACCGGTAAGGCGTTGGTTCACGTCTGGGTTTGTCACCCCAATGTGGGTTGCTAAATCTAGTCATTATGGAACCACCGTTACCCATAAAAATTTGTTTAGATTTGCTGCAGCTGCAAATATGGTATTGCTAAAAAAGCCCAAAGCTAACCTACCAGAATCAATTGCATTAAGAGCTTGTTTGTCTTATCCATATGCAGCTTTAATTGGAAGTGATAAAAGAATTAATATTACACAAGTAGGGAATTCCTTTTTAATTCAATGTTACTCTTGTCGGTTGACCAACTGTGTTGATGCTTCCATAGATAAAGAATTTTCAGTAGTAATTATTGTAAAAAGACCTGAATATGTAATGCTTCCTTTAAATTTGCATAATGATCCTTGGTTTGATAATTATGCTTTGCAAACACTTCGTGTTTTGTATGAATTAATATGACCAAAAAGATTTGTTGCAACATTGATCTTTGGAATTGCTTCCCTTATAGCATTAGTAACCTCGCTTGCTGTATCCACCACTGCACTAATACAACAAGTGCACACGGTGCATTTTGTTAATGAGTTAAATAAGAATGTTTCTCTAGCATTAACAGAGCAGCAAATCATTGATCAAAAGTTAGACAGCAAACTAGAGGCTTTGGAGGAAGTAGTCTTATTTGGAGTCATAACACTAATTGTTATATATATTCTTGTTGTCTTTCCAGTCCTCTTCAAACTAGTCTTCCGCTCCATCTCCTCTATACGAGAAGAAATTTATCTGGCACATCTAAAAAATAAAAAAGGGGCAAATGCCACGCCTACTCCAGTGGAGTCTGCTTAGCATGGGAAACCATCTTTCAGACCTGAGAAAGGGGCTTTAGAGACCTATCACTGAGTATTGGGACTTCACCAAAGTCTACCTCAGAGAATGGGGCTTTACAGAGACCTATCTCCGAGTTTTGGGACTTCACCAAAGTCTACCTCAGAGAATAGGGCTTCTAAGAGGCCTACTCCTGGAAAGGCTGGCAAACCCCTGGGAAAGATGTGTTTCTGCCTTTCTTTTCCTCATAAGAGTGCCTATTAATCTTTTACTGCTTCTACTGCTGTTTGTACTTACTCATTGTCAACGTTCCTTTATTCAAAGCTCTTTCTTAAGAGTGTTGATGACTCCAATATCTGATGAGTATCTTAAAAAAATGACTAACTCACCAGAGTTAAGTGCTATCCTGAAACCCCTCTTATGGAGGCTAGTAGACAAGTTATAAGTAAATATAAAAGTATTGCGGGTTTCACGAAGTCACTTTAGCAGAAGGAATTGTTTGTAAGGGACTTACAAGAAGCTGTAGGCTCAGCTAGAGCAGAAAGAATGTATGGCAATTGCTGAGATAACTATTTAGGAGAAAGAATTTCCTGCTACTCTCTTTTATTTACTAAGAGACTTGCTAGATCTAGGTCTCCTTGAGGTTTACTATTAAAGAAGAAACAGGAAAGATCTTATGGGAAAGTTAAGGCCTCTATAAAGATAGGTAATGGTTAATTGGTGACAAACATTGTAATCATTGTATTTCTTAGAGATAAGCCGGAAACAAGTGCCTATCAGGTGACCAGCTGGTGACCACCCAAAAATGAAGCCATGCAGCAAGATTGTGTAACCTTTTGCCCTTTCTCATGAAGACTTTTGCTATAAAAGTTTGTTATCCTCTGCATTAAATCACACTCAGCATCCACTCCTCTTGTGTGTGAGTTGTCTGTTTGCCATCTCCCCATCCTATTCCAGGTTCCTCCCCTAGGTGTCCTCCGTCGTTCCAACAGAGCCCGGTCTGCGGCACCATGTCTTGATTTTGAATGGTTAATTGGAGATCAAAGTTTCAGTGTTGCACATGTTCATTCTTTGTCCCTCCTTTTCCATGACCCCTTTAACTTCTGAAAGAGAGATAAATGTAAAAAAATGACAAAAATGAAATCAAATAAATATCTTGTTTCTGTTTCCTGGTAACTGATTATTTTTGAGATAGTGCTTCTTACTAATAAGAATTATTGGTAGAATCTGAAAACATATTTGAGTAATAAATAGACGAGGAAAAATGTTGTCTCCTATTTTTTATCACTACATTTCTTTTTGTCTAAGTATAAATGCCATACTTACACTAAGTGCCTAGAATAAGCAAAATTACTTATAGAGCTCAGATCATATCTTTCCACAGAAGATGACAGCCCCAGAAGAAAAACAGGGCAACAACTTGCACAAGAAAGAGAGAGTTTGATGTCTCCTTAAATCTTAGGATCAAATGCTCATGAGGAGCCCTAGGGACTGATGACAGCTTAAGGACCTAACATTTTCTGTGTCATTCTATCAAAGGAAACAGTCACCAGTCTCCCATCACACTGTAGGTGCCACGCCTGACTGTTGACCTTGGCTGTGTCATGAGAACGTGCAGCAGGGCTCTGTCATGGTCACTGGAGAGTCAGGATTGCACACTAAGAGGACATTCATGAAGGTGGTAACAAGGCCTGAGTCAGGGTTTTGTCAGATCTAGATGATTTGTAACAGGCACTACTGTCTTCTGGCTAAGAATGTGGATATATCATCGGGGTCTTACACACAAATTTATCAAGTGTTAGCTTGCAACATTTCCGTATGAAAGCCAACAAAATGACATCAATGCCCTCTGAACATATTCTCATCAATATTTAGTAAGTAAAAAGCTATAAAATCAAGCTCATCATGAGGAAAATACCGATATGAAAACCAAATTGCAGGAGCATTTACAAAAAATGTTTTTCTGTATGTATCAAATGTGACAAAATATTAAAAGTTAATGAAGCTGGGAAAGTTAAATTGATTTCCTTTTTTATTATGGTTGCAACTATCTTTTACATTTCAACTACATAACAAAAAGAAGGTAGGCCAATCACCACCAGTGGCTCACACCTGTAACTCTAGCTATTTAGAAATCTGAGATCTGAGGAAAGTGAATTGAAGTTAGACTAGTTAGGAAAAACCAGTGAAACTTTGATCTCTGATTAACCATTTAAAATCAAGACATGGAAGTTTGGTTCAAGTAGTAGACTCTTACCCTTGATTACAAAAGCTAAAGGTCAGCTCCCTGAATTCAAGCCCCAGTATTCACACACACACACACACACACACACACACACACACACACACACACACACACGCGCTCTCAAAAATAACCAGTGACTAGGAAAAAGAAACAAGATATTTATTTTCTTTCATTTTTGTCATTTTTTTTACATTTATCTCTCTTTCAGAAGTTAAAGGGGTCATAGAAAAGGAGGGACAAGGAATGAATATGTGTAACACTGGTATTCAATTGGTACTATGTTGAAAATGACCTATGCAATTTGTTTTTTTGGAAGGACGGGAAAACGGAAAAAGATAAAGTGAAAGGTTAACATTGTCCAAAAGAAATGCATTCAGTGAATTAGAGCTATGGCTCAATTTGAGTGCCATTATTCAGCAAAAGAGCTCAGAGAGAGAGTCCAGGCCCTGGATTCAAGCCTCATTACGGACTAGAACAAAAAAAATAATCATTAGCACAAGATTGTAACTAAACCCTTTACAGCATAATAATAATAATAATAATAATAATAATGATAATGATAATGATAATAATGATAATAGAAGAAGAAGATGAAGAAGAAGAAGGAAGTTAAAAAAACCAAACTAGTGAGAAAAATTGATAGAGCAAGGGAAGGACTGAACTTTCAAAAAGAAATATATCCATACCTGACTTATATGACTGCAACCTCTGTGTAATTCACATTTATAATAATAATGCAAAAGAAAAAACAGAAATTTAGTGCTGGAGTCATAACTCAAATGGGAGGTCATACTAATATGTATGTGATACCAAGGTCAAACCCCTTATAAATTTCTCCTTCAAAAATGGCTCTTCTCATCACTTGTGCTTTCCAGAGCTTATGAAAGGGGGTGCAGCTAAAGAAAGAGAAAGATAATCTGTCAGGCACAGAACTCTACTTGCAAAGAGCAGTACTCAATAGAACACGTGTTTACTAGACCACATGACGACTCCATGTTTTCTGAAATAAACAGAACTAGTTGGGCTTGAATACATTCTCCACTGTATACTAGATGGAGACTCAAAATTAATGAAACTCTCTGGATCTCAAATTCTTTACAAGTAAAGTGAGCATAACAATACATATCTTATGGGATTATGAGACCTGTTTGTCATCAAACATGGAGTGGGTTTTATCTTAGGTGTGTGTGCAACACTCAAACACTGCTGGAAGGAGTATAAACTGGCATGATGTTTACTATGTTACTTAACAGTAATACAACATGCCTGTAATCGTACTTACAAAATAGGATGAGAAAAGTGGATCAAGGTTTTAAGTCTGGACAGGAAACTGGATCAGACTCATCTCCAATGATCTCCAAAAAAGCTTGAGGTGGAGTTTGGTTCAAGTGGTAGAGTGCTAGACTGAAGCATAAGCCTCAGAAACATTGCCCAGGCCCTGAGTTCAAGCCCTAGGACCAGCACAAGCACACACACACACACACACACACACAGATATACACACACACTAAATTTTGTGTGTTCCTACCCCCCGCTTAACAATATATTCCCTCTTCCAAGCTCACCTGATTTTTTTTGTTTTAAAAGGGACTTCCTGTGTAGCACAGGCTGCTCCTAAACTTACGATCCTCCTGGGTACTGGGAGTACAGGCATGCCTACTATAATTGGCTTCACTCAGCAACTCTATTTATAACATATTTGCAAGAAATTCATTCATACTCATGAAGATATTTGGCTTAAAGCTGCTCACAGTAATATTATACTGCACAAAATGTAAATAATATAACTGCGCATGGTACTATCTTACCATATGGTAATACCAGCCAATAATTAGGAACCTGACACAAGAGAATAAGCAGATGAGGAAAGCCTGGTCTACACTGCAAAACCTGGTCTCCAAAGGAAAGAAATTCTATAAATATTAATCTACGATGAAACATACAATATGTTAAACTTATATAATGTAACAAATAGACCATTGTTAATAGAAATAAAATCTTGGCAGAAATTTTAAATACATACATATGCATATATATTTAAACTTAGAGAAATAAAATTTCAAGTGCTTCAATCTGCATCTTTCATTCTACCTGTCACCTACTTATTTACTGACACATTGATTTCTATTTAGTCTTCACAAAACACTGTTCTCACACATAAGTACACAAAATTGTAAATCAAAAAGTACAAAACAAACATTATCATAAATACAAATGTAGTTAAATCCCTATCATAATAATTTGGAGAAAACATACATTAAGTTAATGGCATTGTATACTGCTCAGGAGGGGGAGTCTAGGAAAACGTAGATTGTGTGTGTGTGTGTGTGTGTCTGTGTCTGTGTCTGTGTCTGTGTCTGAGTCTGTGTGTTTTCCATGAGTAAATAATGGAGATAGAATTAGACCTATTATTCCTGCTTGGTCTTTTTGCTCAAAGGTGACACTATACAACGTAAGCCACATCTCCACTTCTGGATTTTGGTTTCTTTTTTTTTACATTACTTTTTTATTTTTTTATTGTGAACATACAGTACACAGGGGTTACAATTACATGGGCAAGATAATAAGCACATTTCTTATCAAGCATTGCAGCCTCCTATTTGTTTACCCTTCACATCCCTTCCCAGCCTCCCACTACCCCCCCACCCAATCCTAAACCCCTCACCGAAGTTGTAAAGTTCGTTTTCGACATGAAAACTTGTATTTCCCATTGTTGCAATGGGTCCACCGGTATCCTTATTTAAACGACTTGTTTTATCCCTTCCCCTCCACAAGATATACCGACATCAAATACAGTGAAAGCAGGGGTTATACTGTGTGGGAGGGACATAAAAAACAACAAAGAAATAATCATATAAATGCATTAGAAACAAATGCATGAAAGAAAAAAACACATTTAAGTACATTTCTTAAGGTTCATTTTCCTAACATCACATTATCTGACCTTTTCTACTTGACTCATACATAAAATAGATATTGGAAATAAGGGAAACCATGGGACCTCTGTTTCTTTGGGCTTGGCTTACTTCACTTAATATAATTTTTTCCAAGCCTTTCCATTTCTTAACAAATGGGGAAATGTCATTCTTTCTGATGGAGGCATAGAATTCCATTGTGTATATAGACCACATATTCTTGTTCCATTCATCTACTGAGGGGCATCTGGGTTGGTTCCATATCTTAGCTATGGTAAATACTGCTGCAATAAACATAGTTGTGATGGTAGCTTTAGTGTGGTCTTGTTTGTAAACATTTGGGTAAATGCCCAAAAGTGGGAGTGCTGGGTCATAGGGGAGCAATATGTGAAATCTTTTGAGGAACCTCCATACTGCTTTCCAAAGTGGTTGAACAAGTTTACATTCCCACAACAATGAAGTAAGGTTCCCTTGTGTCCACATCCCCTCCAGCGTCTGTTGTTATTAGAGTTCTTGATTTTTACCATTCTAACTGGGGTGAGGTGGTATCTCAATGTTGGCTTGATTTGCATTTCTTTTATGCAACCTCTAGGGAGGCTGAGCATTTTTTCATGTGTCTATTTGCCACCCTTCTTTCTTCTTCAGAGAAGTTTCTCTTTAAGTCTTTAGGCCACTTATTTATTAGGCAGTTGTTTCTTTGAGGATTTGTTGTTGGGGGATTTATTTTTTTGAGTTCCAATTATATTTTCGATATGAGACCCTTGTCTGTTGTATGGCTAGTGAAGATCTTCTCCCAATCCGTATGCTTTCTGTTGATCTTGCTAGCTATGTCCTTTGCCATAAAGAAGCTCTGCAACTTCATGCAATCCCATTTGTCCAAACTTTCCTTGATTTTTTTGTGTTTCTGGGTCTCTATTCAGAAAATTTCAGCCTTAGCCAAGGAAAACTAGGGTTTCTCCTATTCCATCCTCTAATGTTTTCAGAGTGTAAGCTTTGACTTGTGTTAAAGAATCCCATAGACTCCACTCCCAAATTACTCAAGCTGATTCAAAACTTTGGCAAAGTAGCAGGGTATAAAATTATCCCCCCAAAGTCAATGGCTTTTCTGTATGCCAACAATGAGAAAAGTGTGGCTGAAATTAGGAAAGCAACTCCATTTGTAATAGCCCTCAAAAAATAAAATACCTAGGAATTAACTTAACCAAAGAAGTGAAGGACTTCTATGATGAAAACTTTAAAAACTTGAAAAAGGAAATCAACACAGAACTTAGAAAATGGCAAAAACTCCCATGCTCCTGGATTGGAAAGATTAACATCGTGAAAATGGCAATACTTCCCAAGGCTACTTACAAATTCAAAGCCATACCCATCAAAATTCCAACCTCATTCTTCAAGGAAATAGAAGAGACAACCCAAAAATTCATATGGAACAATAAAAGACCCCCAAGTAGCAAAAACGCTCCTCAGTGGAAAGAACACTGCTGGGGGAATATCAATACCAAACTTCAAACTCTACTATAAAGCCATAGTAATCAAAACAGCTTCATACTGGCAAAAGAACAGACCTCAGAACCAATGGAATAGAATTGAAAACCCAGAAATGAACCTACAGACCTATAGCCATCTAATCTTCGATAAGGGAGCTAAAAAATAGAATGGAAGAAAGACAGCCTCTTCAGTAAATGGTGCTGGCAACATTGGTTAACTACTTGTAGAAAACTAAAGCTAGATCCTTATATATAACCCTGCACCAGAATCGACTCCAAGTGAATTTTGTTTTCTTAATTGGAGAAATATCTCGGATTTACTGCATGGGCTGCTTTAAACCCGAATCCTCAGTTTTGACCTCTAAAATAGCTAGGTTTTAAAATGTGAGCCACTGGTGGAAAGCAACTATGTTAACATTTTTCATGTTTTAGTGAGTTTTAAAGTAAGACATATATGTTACCTTTGAGAATGGCTGGAAATAGTAATTAAAATTTAACAGAATTTAAAACATACAAAGCTGAGGATGGCAAGTAGCTGATACAGAATGGAATAAATCAAAATTACCTATGACAGTTTTCAGTCTGTCCACAGAAATGATTACATTGTTGGAGCCCAAGGCCATCAGATAGCTGAACCTCAGCTGGCTGCTATGCTCATGAGGCCATTTTGTGCTATTCACAAGAATGTGATGTTGTTGGATGGTAGGGATCAGCTACAAGTTCAGAACCTGAAATATTTCTATTGATCTAGAAGGGGAAAAATACCAGGACAAGAAATGTGATTAAAATTGCTGAATGCAAAATCCATCTAGTCAAAGGAAGACAAAATAACTCTTCCTATATCTGAAAAGAGTATTCACTCACAAAGAATCATGAGCTGAATATGGCAGTCAATGTTTGTAGGCCAGCCTAAGTTTTAAGCCTTCAGAAGGACATATAGGTAAATGCTATCTTAAAACAACAACAACAACAACAAAAGACCCAATGACTGGGAATGTGTTTACTGGTAGAGTGCTTGCCTTACATGCAAGAAGCACTTGATTTGATTCCTAAGTATGACGTAAGCAGAAAAACTGGAAGTGGTGCTGTGACTCAACTGATAGTGTGCTAGTCTTGAGCAAAAGAAGTTCAGGGAGAGTGCACAGACCCTGATTTCAAGCCCCAGCTCTGGCAAAATTAAAAAAAAAACAACAAGTGCAAATTGCTGTTCGTTGAAATAAATATGTTGAAGAATTTTTATACTCTCTAGAAAATTGTGCTGTTGGGAATTCATAGTGAACATTGTTAGGAAAAATTAAAATAAATTAATGAAATATTATCTGGCATTGGAAAGTACACAGTGAGATGTAAAAATGAGTGCTGCCTATGGTTACTTGATACAACAATGTTATAGATACACTTGCCAGATTGTGATTTTTTTAAGTATACAATCGTGGGGTTTATCTTTTTCAAAATAATTTTATTGCTGGGCCTAGAGACTAAGGAGACTGGGAACTGTTCAAATCCAGCCAGGGCAGGAAAGTCTGTGAGATCTTTATATCCAACTAAAAGTTCAGAAAATGTGAAGTGGCACTGTTGCTCAAGTGGTAGAGTGCTAGTCTTGAGCTGAAGAGTTGAGGGACAATGCCCAGACCTAGAGTTCTAGCCCCACAACTGACAAAAAATAATAATAGTAATAATAATAATGTTGTTGTTACTATTAAGGTGTTATAGATAAAGGCTACCAATTCATAAGTTTTTTCTTTGCTAAAAGAAACACATATCCATCTTCATTGCCAACAGCCAGGATTTGGCCATCTGCTTTCCAGCTGATCTCTGTGTGTAGAGGCAATGTGTAATACAAAGCAATACAAAACATTTCTGACTATAAATAATTTTTCTCTGCACATCTTAAAAATCAATGCTGACAACATGAAATAAAAAACCCTAAGTTTAAAACATTCTTCTAGACAAGTTAAAGAAATCCTGATAACAAGTATTTTAAAAATAATTTCAGAGAGCTTGAACTCAGGGCCTGGGTTCTGTCTCTGAGATTTACTACTCACGATTGGGTTGCCACTTTGAGCCACAGTGCCTCTTCCAGTTTTCTCGTGGTTAGTTGAACAGAAATGTCTCACCAACTTTCCTCTCCAACCTGGCTTTGAACTAGATCTAGAGATCTGAGCCCTCTGAGTAGCTAGAATTATAGACATGAGCCCCTGGCACCTGGCTTATTGCTTACCTGAGACAGAGGCCAGTTAATATTAAATTCAATCATGTTTAACTTTGTAAAATAAGGCTAACTGAAATGCCTTCCACTAGAAATAAGGAATCAAATGTGTAAGTGGGTTACAAAGATCTTACCAAAAGCTACATATTTTCCTTGTGTTTTTTTTTTCTTCCAAAATTGTGTGCTTTCCAGAATCATACCTTTTCTTTCCTTGCTGGTTTCTTTATTTTATTTCATCAATGTCCACAGCTTCTTCAGCCATCATTTATTTATGTGAAGAGCTTTCAGACATCTTTTTTCAGTCTAAATTCCTTGTATGCACCTCTCATCAACTGCCATAAAAACTTGTGAAACAGTAATCATCTCTTATCATTATTGGATATTAATGTGTAAGTAAAATTTAAGACAATAAATAATAATATCAATAAGTATAACGATTTTAATAGTAATGCTGAACATAAATACAACGTTGATTATATTCTGAGCAATATAAAAACCTCAAGGAAAACAAATCACTTTTTTTAGTGCTGATATTATGGTTTAAACTCAATACCTTACCTTCTCACTTAAGCTTTTTCCCTCAAGCGTGGTGCTCTGTATTTGAACCACAGCTCTCCTTCGAATTTTATTTGGTGGATAATATAGAGATAAGAATCTCATGGAATAAAAAAAAAAGATTTGTGTCCCTATCTTGGGGTTCATTTCACATAATATTCTCTTATAATGTTATATGGTACCATATACTACTTACTGCAAGTGAGGTTAACTATGGGACCAATGGTTATTTGAGCCTCGCTTATTTCACTTAATAAAATTGTTTCCCCGTCTTTCCATTTCCTAGCAAATGGGGCGATGTCATTCTCTCTGACGGAGGCATAGAATTCCATGCTGTGTGTGTGTGTGTGTGTGTGTGTGTGTGTGTGTGTGTGTGTGTGTGTGTGTGTGTGTGTGTGTGTGTATCACATTTTCTTGATCCATTCATCTTCTGAGGGGCATCTGGGTTGGTTCCATATCATAGCTATGGTAAATAATGTTGCAATAAACATAGTTGTGCTGTTAGCTTAATATGGTCTTCTTTGTGAACATTTGGGCAAATGCCAAAAATGGGATTGCTGGATCATAGGGGAGCTCTAACTGGAGTCTTGGAAAAATTATATCAAGTGAAGTAAGCCAAACCCAAAGAAACATAGGTCTTATGGTTTCCCTTACGTGCAATAACTATTATATGTCTCAGAGAAGCATACAAGTTCAAAAGCTATGTACATACAACCAGATAAGATGATGTTAAGCGAAATAAACCCCAAGATAGGGTTTATAGTCTACCATGTTTTTTTTCTTTTTATGTTCCTCCCCCCATGGTTTAACCCCTGTTTAAACTGTATTTAATGTTGGTGCCCTGCATCTTGTATACACCCTTCTCTAGCTTGGGGAGGGGAAGGGAAAAAACAAAATGTTTAAATAGGGCAGGCTGGCCCGTTGTAACAATGAAATGCACAAGACACTATGTTGAAAAAGGAACTTTACAATATGGGCGGGGAAGCAGGGAAGGGAGGAGAGGGGGAGTGTAGTTGTGGACGTGGGAGGGAAGAAAGGGTAGGGGAAAAACAAAGGAGGAGGTAACAATGCTTGATAGAAAATGTACTCATTACCTTGCTCATGTAACTATAACCCTTCTATACTATATTTTACAGTAAAAACCCCTTTTATAAAACAGAAGGTGTCATGTACACCAAGTATAGTAGCCCACATGTGTAATAACTGCTGATTGGGAAGCAGAGATGACAAGGATCATGGTCTGAGGCCAGGCCAGAGAAAAAATGCCAAGACAGCCATCTCAACAAATGAGCTTTCCATAGTGGTTCACATCTGCAATCCTAGCTAATTATGTGGGAGGGATAGGTAGCAAAGTCTCAGTCAATCTAAGATCAGACCTAGACAAAAAGTTCAAGACCTCAAGTAATTAAATGGACTAGAAGTATGGTAAAAGTAGTTGAGCTTCTTGATGCTATACAACCAGAGTCCTGTCTAGCAAGCAGAAAATCCCTGAATAGAACCCTTCCACCAAAAAGCCTAAATAACTTTATCCTATTTGAACATCTAATTTCAAGGCGACTGACAGATCAGAGATGGTGACATTCTCTTTAAAATTAGCTATTCAAAAGAGACAAAGTTATTTAGGTTTTGAAAAAATTGAAAAGAAAAATGCATGTGATTTTTGTTAGCTCTATAATTCTTGAAAACATAAAATGTACTCAAGTATTTAATATATATCCATATGTGTGCATAAGTCCATGTAAGTATGTATATCCATGTATGTATGTATATATGTATACATATATATACATACAAATGGTTCATCTCTTTTCTGTGTAGCCAATGGTACAAATGAATCTGTATAATCACTACTCAAATGCATGAATAGACAAAGAGAATGAGCAGAGAACTCATATTCAGGAAATTATGGCTAGCCCATAACCCTGAAAATCTTTTACATCAGTTTGCATATTTCTGTGACTGCAGTACAGGGACCATACGATGACAGTGGGATACCAGGCAGATGAATTGAGAAATGAGAGATACAAATGTTAAAAATATTCTTTCTGATGGTTAAGTAGAATTTCTTGTATGTGTGTGTGTGTGTGTTTGTGTTTGTGTGTGTGTGTGTGTGTGTGTGTGTGTGTGTGTGTATTACATTTTTTGATTAATTTTTCTCTTGAGGGTTATCTGGGCAGATTCAATAAGAATGGTTGGGCTGGAACCTTTACTATATCCTGGTTTGTAATCTTTCAGGTAAATGACCAGGAGTAGAGTTGTTGGATCATATGGTAGTGGGTAGTCAAAAGAGGGGTGAAGGTTTAAAAGGTAGAAGAATGAACAGGAGAAAGGGGGAAAATGCAGAGAGGAATCCATAAATATCCTACAATATTAAGAAGAGTGAAGGAAGAAGTGCATAGATGAGGGATGGATGAGAATATTGAAAGGGTTGGCATTGATCTAGGTATATTGTACGCATAAAATGATCTGTTTAAAGATAATTCCTATGCTACTTAAAATAATAATTAAAAAATCCTGTCCCTAAACTGTTATGCAATTAGAAGCAAAGAAGGAGAATTTGCTCAGATCAACTCCCGGGGCTATAAGTCTTTTTTGTTAGGATAAGTTTTAAAACAACACTTATGATACATATCACTGAAGAAAATTTAATGATCTTCAGCTATTTAAAATAATCATTTTTGGAGATATGGCTCAAGTGGCAGAGTGCTACTTAGTGAGCAAAGCTGTCAGATATTGAATTCAAGTCTCAATCTCGAACAAAATACAAACAATCAGTAAAATTCAGGCACTTTCCTGGTCTCTGGTATCTTTAATCCTACCTTTAATCAGAAAGCAGAGATCTGGGGATCTCAGTTCAATGTCAGCTTAGATAGGAACATCTGTGCGACACTCATCTCCAATTCACTGCCAAAGAAAGCTGGAGTGGACTCATGTCTCAAGTGGTAAAATGCTAGACTACAGCAAAAAGCTCAGGGGCAGAACCCAATCCTTGTGTTCAAGCCTTAGAATCGTGCATATACATACACAAGGAAATCAGTCACTCAAGTTCTCAATCTTCCATTTCCCTAATCCTAACTCAAATCTTGGACAGAACCCTAAGAGCAACCTTGATGATAATAGTAACCCAATCCTAAAATTAATGGAAAATATATACTAACAGATTCTCAATGTCTTTGAAATGATTTATTTGCACTTTGCTACAAATCCTACAGATTCCCTAACTTGGACTCTGAAATCGTTCCCTATTATGAATCATTAACCTCGAATCTTCATATCATGAAAACTACCATAGTTTCCACTGATCTTAACTTTTTCTGAACTCCTCTGTCTCCAAAAAGAAGTTGCAGGTTTACTTAAAATCTACTCTAGTTCCTAACCCTAACTATATATCTAAACCTTACTAGAAACCTAACTCTAAATTTAACCCTATTGAACCCTGAATAGGAAACTTAGGAAAACTCTGGAGTTTTTGTTAAATTGCAAACTTATTTTACTTGAAAGTGTTAGCAGAAAACTCAGTTTTACCTTAAAGCTTACCCTTCCCTAAGGCTAAGTCTAACCTGAACTAGACAAGCAACCCTAGCCCTAGAACTAATAGCCTCTGGCTTCTAAAAGCCATACAAATACATTAGTTTTTATTCATCCTAACTTTGATTCAACTCATCTCTCAAATAGTTTGTAGTTTTTCTCATTATCTTGCCATTTTTGTAACCCTAACCCTAACTGGAATATTGAGGCTAACCCTCACACTAACCATACCCTAATCTTAATAAGTATTAGCAGTTTCTTACTTCACATTCATCCTAATTCTAACTAGGCTTGTTATTCGAAGATTTACTTTCAGTTTGACCCTAAACTTTCCATTTCCCTAATGCTAACACTAACTCCAGCTGGAACTGAAACCTAATTTTCACCCTAATGATAGTCCAATTCTAATGTTTAAGAAAAATACTCTGTTTTTATTCATTCTAATGAATACTCCAGTTTGCACTCTGGAAATGAGTTTCAGTTTGCCCTAATTCCCATAAATTTTCTGACTCTCCCTGTGAAGTTATCTTGTTCCCTAACATGAACCTTTATATTATTTGTCCTCACATTATCTTATCAGGAAAAATACTGTAGTTTCCAATGATCCTACCTTTTCCTGAACCCCTGTGCCCTAAAACAATTTCAGATTTACTTACCATCTATTCCATTAATTAACTCTAACTCTCAACCTAAACCTGGCTGGAAAACTCTCATTAATCATTACGAGAATGGTCACTGAGAAATAAATATAATGATAATGCTCTAGTTACTGTTCAATCTCATATTTTTGCTACCAGTTGTTAGTGAAAACTGAATATTATACTAAAAACTTTCCTATTCATAACACTATTCATAATCAGAACAAAATACTGACCCTAATGTTAATCCAAATTATATGTCAATACTAACACTAACACAAGTACACTAGTTTTCACTCATCCTAACTTGATTCAAATAAGCCTTCCAAAATAAGTTTCAATTTTTTTTCCAATATCTTAGTCATTTTCTAACCCTAAACTTAATCTTATCTAGAACATTGAGAATAACCATAACCCTAATTGCAAGTAGATTTTAATATTAATATCAATACTCTAGTTTCATTCATTCTAATTCCTGACAGGCTTATTCTAAAATTTACCTTCAATTTGACTCTCATTTTTTCTCCTTCACTCTAATCCCAATCATGTCTAGAATCCTAATTATATCCTTGACACTAATGTTATCTTACTTCTAAAATTTATGAAAAATGGTTGTTTTGTGTCATCCTTACTGAAATTCCACCTGTAATTCTTGAAATAAATTGAAGGTTTTCCTAAACGCTATAGATTTTATCACTCTTAACTCTGAATGTATCTTGTTCCTTAACAGGAATCATTATACCCATTGATCTCAAATCCTGATTTTATGAAATACATTGTACTTCCACTATCCAAGCTTTTCCTGAATTCCTAGAACCTAAAATAAGTTCAGATTTACTTAACATTTAAAACATTTGATTTCTTTTTCTTTTTGTCGAACGTGGGGCTTGAACTCTGGGCCTGGGCATGATCCCTGAGCTCTAGGTCATGATCCCTGAGTTCTTTAGCTCTAGGTGTGCACTTTACCACTTGAGCCACAGCACCACTTTTGAGTTTTCTGGTGGTTAATTGGAGATAAAAGTCTCATGGACTTTCTGCCCCGGCAAGCTTTGAACTGCAATCCTCAGAAAACAGCTTCCTGATTAGCTAGGATAATAGGCACGAGAAACTAGTTTAACCAATTTCTTTATCCTATTCTCAACCCCCTTTAACCAGAAACCTAATCCTAATCACAATCTAATTTAACACCAAAATAGTTACTATAAGGAAAATTGTCTAGATTCTATTCAATCACACATTTTTTTGCTTCTACTTCTTATTGGAAAACTAAATTTTACACTAAAGCTTATCCTTCCCTAAACCTAACGAGAAAAAAATGTAATTCACCCTTTAAGCCAAATTATGTCTGAATGTTTAAAGTAACACAGACACTGGTTTTCATTCATTCTAACCTTGATGCCATTCATTCTTCTTAAAATAGGTTACTGTTTTACATCTTTTTATATCATATCTTTTTCTCATGCTAACCCCAAATCTAACTGGAACACCTTGCCTAATCCTAAAACTACATATAACTGAATCATAATGTTAATAGCAAGCTTCTATTGCACTTTTATTCTCTTGCTCAACATGTAGGTCTAAATTTTACTTGCATTTTGAGCCTACATTTTTAAGTGTTTTTCTATTTCCTGTCAGGTTTTCTTTCTCTTTATCTTTCTATTTTTTTTTTTTGTTGTTCAGTCATGGGGCCTAAATTCTAGCATTGGGCGCTCTCCCTCCACTCTTCAGACCAAGGCAAGCGATTTACCACTTGAGCCAGAGTGCCACTTATGGTTTTCTAGTGGTTTATTGGAGATATGAGCCTCACAGACTTTCCTGCCTGGGCTGCTTTGAACTGCGATCCTCAGACATCAGCCCCCTGCGTAGCAAGGATTACAAGCGTGAGCCACTGACACCCATCTTTATTATTTTTTTAAATTTTATTTTATTGTAAAGATGCTTTAAAGTCAAATTAGTTACACGAGTAAGGTAATGGGTATATTTCTTGTTGAGCATTGTTAAACACTTCTTTGTTGTTCTCCTACTACCCCACCTCCCTTACTCCTCGTTCCCCATGGTGTAAAGTTCATTTTCAACATAGGGTCTTCTAAGTATCATTGTTGCATCCTGCATTGAACCTATTTCACTAATCCTAATTCTAATTCTGTCTGAGATCCTAAACCTAAACATAATAATAATGATAGCTCAATTCAGAAGTTAACAAAAATATTCAAGTTTTTGTTCATCCTGTTAATCCACTATACAACTTGAATTAATTGCAGTTTAGCTCATTTTTTTTCCCAAATTAGATTATATGTGCAAATATAAAGATGTAACTTTATGTGAAATAATGAAGATCTTTGGAAGAAGAAGTAATGAAAAGAAAATAGAGGCAGGGAGTATAATCAAATGCTTTAAACATATTATGGTATTGCCACTTCTGACAATTAATAACCATTAACAAAATACCTAGTATTTTTTAAGAGAGCCATTGATATATCTGGGGAATAAAATACTTGTGTTAGATAAACTTTGTTCATGCGTATTTTATATTGTTATTGGTCAATTATTTAACTTAATGAACAAAAATATATCAAATAAGATTCCATGAAAAATACACAAAACAGTTTTTTAGTAATTGAGAAAAAGTTATAGTCATGAATTTTAAGAAACTAAATTTCTATTTCCCTATGAAGCAATGATTTAAGTTTACTAATCTAGTTACTTTAGATATCATAATTGGCATGAAAAACAACTAACTGTACATCTTGTTTCTTGAATGAGTGATGTTTAAACATGGTCTTTCATTCAAATGAATACTTAGGTTTACTTTCAAAATAAACGCAATTTTATCTCCTTTCACAGCAAGTACTTACCCTGCAATTAAATGTATTAATATATTCAGGTATTCAAAAGCTAAAATTTCTATTTTTGATATGTAGCTCTACATATTCAGAATGACACGTTTTTTGTATTCGTAAATGTCTAACCTCTGGGATTTTTGCTTCATCAATATAAATTATCTCATGAGGTTGTTGCAAAGGATCCAGTAACCAGTGTGGTCAAAAATATTTCCTAAATTCTAAATTTAAGTCTAATCATTTTTAGCCTTTGATTATATCATTTATTGTCTCTTCAGAGCAATTAAGCTAAAATAATTACTACTTTTTAAACATTTTGCTCACATTGTAAATAATATCAACACAGGTCACAAAGAGACTGATTATTTCAGACTCATCATATTTGGTAAAGTTAGTGTGAAGATTGTAGAGAGCAGAAGGTTCTTATACTCAATAAATATTTTTGGTTAATTTAAATTAAATTAAATATCTGGATTTCTAATTTGGAGGTTAATCACATGGAAACAGGAAAATAATTTTTAAAAAATAATTACTTTGGGACCATTTTTCTTCTTAAAATATGAAGCAAAAATATCTCTAAGAAATGTATTTTTTTCAATAAAATGTTTCAACCCTTAATAAAGTGCTTTATACTTTAATAAAAGGCTGTCTCAAAATAGAAATTCTGCAACTAATCTAATGTATGTTTTCATGCACAAAATTCTGTGGCTTCTAGTCTTATGTGATTTTAATTATATTTTATATTTGTGACATGATCCCTACTTATATTTATTACAAACTTCTGTAATTATACAAATCATGCCGGTACACATACACTAACTTACATAAGATAATATTCAAACAAAATTATCTTTTTTTTATGTCTCCAACAGGGATGGATGCTGTGCTGAAGTATATTAAATGAAAGCACTCTAACAAAGAGTCTTTATGAAATGGAAATTTGCAACATGAGGATGGGAACATGAGCACTTTCTACTTGGCTGAACAGGAATTTTTGTTTCTACAGTACTTTCTTACCTTTTAATCACACAGGGAAAGCCATAAAATTTGAAATGCATATGAAGGAATTGCATTCCTAAAAGATGTGGCAACCCTGCTCAAAAGGTCGATCTTATCACTGGTTCTTTGTGCTTGCTGCCTGATCTATTTCTCTATCATATGTTTCATATTATTAAACATATTAGTAATTCAGCAGTAAGTATATTACAGGAAATTCCTGAAAATCACAGCTATTACAGCTTAATAATCAGAAGAGAGGAAAAGGATTATATTAATCTCCAATTTCTCCCTTTGGCCTTCAATTTGCCAATCAATTTTCAAAACAATCATGTAAGGTGTTAGTTTATTTTTCCCTTTTTAATTAGAGATTAAGCAAGTGTTTTTTGCAGTAAAAAGTGATGACAGTGGTATCAGAGCTCTGGTAAGGGCACCTTCTCCTTAATAAGTAATGCTCTATGGACTGTAAACATAGAAGCCACACTAAAATTCTCTACACACACACACACACACACACACAAACACACACACACACACACAGCTGCCACCCAGACACATCAGAAATAAGTTCCATTCCCTTGTAATGATAATTGATGGATGTTTGCTGCATTGCTTTATCTCAGCTTCAAGATCTTGCCTGGACCTTTATCTTTCCCCGAGATCAACTCCCTAATTATTAGTATACCGTGTGTCTGTGTATTCACAATAGGTTCCTGGATGCTTCAGGCCAATTATTACCCTGAATAGAGTATCCTCAAACTTCACATCCAAGTCAAAACTCCATGAGTTTATACATCGTTGCAAAATACTAAAATTTATTGGATATAGAAACCAAGAGAAAACCCACCTTGTTACTTTAGTAGCAATTGACATCATGAAAGTAGAAGAATATTAATCAAGAACTGAGGTAAGAGAATGGGAGTATGTCTAAAATGTTGAATACTGGATGTGTGTTACAGATACAAAATCATCATCTCTAGGCTTATTTATTGAAAAGGTCATCATATATTGAAAGCACTATTTACAAATACAGTTTTCCAGTTACTTTGCTTACCTATCACTTCTGATGACAAATCCGCTCATGAATTTTTAAAGGATCTTTGAATAAATGACACGATTTGCATGTATGTATCATCTTAAGGAAATTCAGTATGCTTTTACATCTTTCTTTCTATATGACAAGCCCTTATTTTTTGTTTCCCTGTTTACTGAATAAATGTATTCCTGGAAACAGAATATTCACATCAAATCTGGGTGTAATTTTTATTTTTTAAATTTGAAATATAAACTTTGTTGTGACTAGTCATTTTCTAAAGATGAGTGATATTCATGAACACTAAAATGTTGGTGCCTTTAAGTAAATTGAGACTTGATGTGGTATTTGTCTAATTGACTTAACCAACAACAATAACAACAAACATTTAGTTAGTAAATGCAAAATAAACAATTCATACTTGGAATATATAATTGCTCCTTCCATACTGATACCTGTACTTTCCCTATATTAGTGTACTATTTTGAAAAAAAAAACTTTTGATCATTAATTCACGGCAATTAATGCCAGGAATGATTCACGGCAATTAATGCCAGGAATGTGCTTAGATGTCAGGTGAAGATTAATTCTGGAAATTCAAAGATTCCAGGCTTTTGAGTGGTCACTGCTAAACACAATTAGCAATGTAGTATAAGTGAAATTTGGAAATCTTTTTGGTAAGTCATGGCACCAAAAAGGCAGAGGCTAATTAATAGTTTTTACAGAAGAGAAGGAATAACCCCAGATGGAAGGAATAAATGATAATAACTATGTTATACCACAAAATGTTCTAGGGAACCATTTTTGGTTATTAAAGAACTAGTCATCAACAAGGCTTATACCTCATTGCCTTTAGCATTGTAGTAATTAGTCTAATTCGTAATCTCTGTGTGATAAGTTGTATATCCTTCTATGCTGTACTTTCATACCTGAACTCCTTTGCTTTCTAAAAATCACAGTCTTTTATATTTCTCTATGAACAATTTCTGATATTAAGTCGACAAATCCAGACAGCAGAGGATGCTAATGTAAGAGTCCCTTAACACATGAATCATTAATGTAACAACATGGAAAAGGAGGATAAATTTCTTGCTACCTCGATTTTTCTGAAAGTTGCAATGTCATCATTTGATTCAAATTTCCATTCTTTGTCTACATAGTGTCAATAAGTGCACATAATTGCAAATATATGACGGATGCTGGTGGCTCACACCTGTAATCCTAGCTACTCAGAAAGTTGAGACCACAAGATTGTGGTTCAAAACCAGCCTGTTCAGGAAAGTCCATGAGACTCTTATCTTTAATTAACCACATAAAACCCAGAAGTGGTGCTGTACCAAAAGTGACAGAGTGCTCAACTTGAGCTGAAGAACTGAGGGACAGGGCCCAGTATCAGAGTTAAAGACCCAAGACCAACAAAAAAGTGCAAATATGACTTTAAGTTTCCCCAAAAGGAACGACAAAAGCAATAGTAATCTTCCCAAGTAGAAAAAATAATTCCAAAATGATTCAGTGCACCTTTTTTTATGGTTTCTTAGCTGGACATATTCTCTTCTTTTAAAAATTGTCAAATATTAGCTTTATAATAAACTTCATATAATATTTCTTGGTTCAAAGGAGAAGTCCATACAGTTGAAGTCACTTGAATTTATTACTATCTCAGTTCAGACAACCCAGGCAGGAGAGTCTGTCTAACTCTTATCTGTGATTAAACACTAAAAAAGCCAGAAGTGGAGTTTAGGCTCAAGCAATAGAGTACTAGGTTTGGGGGAATTTGGGCACGAAAGACAACTGTACTGGGACATGATCCATCCTCTGGGTTCAAGCCCCAAAACCAGCACAAACTAAACAAACAAAGAAATAAAAAAAACACATGTTTCTTTGAGACCATCCTTAAAGCACTGGTTTGAGAAGAGGCTCCTTTCGCTGATCGTACTCACTGGATCCTGCTTTGTGGAATCCTTATTGCTATGGAGAACTCGGGACCAGACTAAAGAATTGGGTAACTGACTCCTGCAAAAAGAGAATCATCTCAGGAGTGAAATATCTGTCCATAAGTCTCTTTAAAACTCTCATAACTTTGTTTCTTTGCAAGAGAGCACTTTTAAAACAAATTTATTTCCTTTTATTCTATGCTGACCTTAAAATGGCATATTGTTTCCTTTTGTTATACTCTTAACTAGAAGTTTACAGACAAGGTTTATATAAGTAAAGGACACACTTGAAAAAGTCAGGAACAGAGTTTCCTTCAGGCCTTGGATTCTTTTCTTGTACCGTAAAAATGACAGCACAAATTACCATGATCTTTGTCATTTTCCTATGTTCAACTCCTCTCTTGGGATCAGTTTTCACTTCCAATAACAGTTCCTTCCACTTACTTCCAGTAACAATCTATGGTGCTGCTCCAGGTAAAATGAATATTTTCTGGCTTCATTGAAATAGCACAAGTATATCTTTGGACATGAGGTAAAATGTGTTTCAGAGATAACTTTATAACAAGAAAATATTGAATTTGCATGGCTTATGAAACCTTATTCATGTACATATGGCCATATAAGATGATGTTAAGTGAAATGGAACCCAAGATAGGGACATAACTTGCTTTTTCGTTCATGCTATTTTTTTAAAAGTATCTAACATGTAGTATGTGAATTTTTGTTTCTCTTCTATTTTCTTCCTCCATGGTATAACCCCTGTTTTCATTATATTTATTGTCAGCGACCTGCATCTTGCATATACATTTTTCTAATGTGGGGAGGGGAAGGGAAATAACAAAATGCTTAAAAAAGTATACAGTATGACCTATTGTATCAATGAGTTGTACAAGGCACTATGTAGAAAATTAGCTTTACAACTTGAGGAGGGGAGAAGGGAGTTGGGTTTGTGGGGAGGAAAAGGATTGTAGGAGAAAAACAAAAGAGGAGGTAACAATGCTTGATAGATAATGTACTCATTAACTTTCTTATGTAACTCTAACCCTTCTTTAAACCATTTTTACAATAAAAAACATGAAAAAAAATCCTGGACTACTTTAAGTTCAAATTTCCTAAGTGCTCTGTAATTAAGACCAATTTTATGTGGGAAGAATGTTCTCAGAAATATTTTTTGTGAGTGTTTGTTTTGTGCATTATTTCCCAAGTGTACATAAGTTAGAAGTAGCAAAAACAATAGGAATAATAAGAGAAAAAGAAGTTTTATGCTTAAGTATAATGGTTCAATACACTATAGAAGACTCTTTAAATAAGATAACTTTGAAACAATAAAATCCAAGGCCAGTATGTAGATCTATGGGAGTGATATAGGGAAAGCATTACTACTAAGTGGAACATGGACGATGAGGCCACTCTTGTTTTCTACTAGGTCTAAATCATGGTAGCTAATCATGCAAATTTGTAAAAATTAGAACAGGAGAGCAATTCTGGTTCCAAAACTAGTCAGATATAAGAGCATGGACTTAACTGGAAAAAAAGGCCATATTGAGAGAGCAGGAAATATAGTAGCAATGAACTGGTGGATAAGATCACGTTTCTTTTTCTATTTTAGTTTTTTTTTTTTTTGATGGTTGTGGGTCTTGAACTCTGGGACTGGGCGATGTCTCTCCCCTCTTCAGCTCAAGGCTAGAGCTCTACCATTTGAGCCACAGTGCCAATTCCAGTTTTCTGGTGGTTAATTGAAGATAAGTGCCTCAGAAAACTTTCATATTGGTGCTTGATCTGAACTGCAATCCTCAGATCTCAACCTCCTGAGTAACTAGGGTTATAGGTTTGAGCCACCAGTACCAGGCTTAAGATCACATTTCTAGCAGTATACACTCAGGATATGTAATGTGTATGTTCATCTATCTTTGTATGAAATCTTGAGTTAAAAATCTAGGCTACAAGTCAGACTTTACATTCACAAAAATGTTTGTAGTTTAAAACCATGTAAAAGAGTCTGGAAAGTTAAGTTTGCATCCAGCTTCGGCAGAACAGTCTTTGCAACACTGCCTATAATTAACCAGCCAAAAGCTGCATTGGATGAATGGCTCAAGTGATGGGATACTAGTTATGAGCAACAGTGCTGAATAATAGCCTGAGGTTTCTGCATACATACATACAAACATTTACACACGCACAGAAGCACTTATATGTGCAAACACACATATGAAGCAACTCTCACAATGTGTAGAAAAGTTAGAAAATAATAGATAATATGTCCTGTGTAAGACTAGAATCAATTGATAATTTTTAATATTAGAAAGTCGTCACGTGAACTTTCCCCCCAAAAGCTTGAGACTATTACATAGGTAGTGACCAGAGATAGTAAAAGAGCCAAGTAATAATTATTAAAGGGATCGGATCCATGGAAGAATGAATCAGAGACCCCTGCAGGTGCATCTGAAAATGTTCATATCCTGTGTCAAATTTTAGAACATCTTTGAAAATTGTACAGAAACAGTTTGAGCAGTCAGTCTAGTGGATAAGATCATCAAAGAAGTTCAGAATTACTAGTATGTTTCTCAAGTAAATAAACCAACAAACTATGGCAGGGCAATGCGATACAAGTCTGGAATTCTAGCACTCTAATACAGGAGATTAGAGAGTGGATAAAATAGTAATATCTTCCCTGGACTAGGTAGTATAATTTTGCCTCAGTAAAACAAACGAAAGGACAAGAAAGCAATTCACAGATGGAAGTTTGGGCTAATTTTGTCATTACTTTTTGAGAAGTCAAGTTTCCTGTTGAAATGCAACTCATATATCATTCTCAGTCATGTTTTGAAAGCTCTCTTCATTACAAAATACTTCTAGATGCAAAATTGTTCATGATTCTGAACCAAAAATTTGAAAAATTTAGCATCATTATGTTGGATTCCAAAGAAATAATGAAGGATTACAAAAGCTTAAGCCTGGAGAAACAGCAAAGTTATCTAATGTAGGACTTTGTAGACCCTACTAAATTAGAATTTAGATTTAAAATAAATATCTATTTCTTGTAATTTCATATTCTATAGGATACTATAAAATACTTTTTAATTAGAAGTTTTAATTTACAAATTCACAAATGATTCTGGCATTCTATTTGTCTAGAATATTCTTTCAAGAGAGTTGTAATTAGGACTTAGTTAATAGATAATTCCAAAAGTTAATGTATAACCTGATAATGTGAATAATCTAGAAAGAGTTGACAATAAATGGATGCTATTAATTTATAAATTTAGTAAAAGAGCAATATTTGAGACTTTGGTGTAACATGGTATGAAGAGAGTTATTGTTTGAAATCTTTTTTCTTCTACCTGTACATAACAAAGGAAGAAATTTCCTTAATTGTATACCTCTGTATACAATGAGAAAAATGCTAGGTTTGGGGTTTGTTTTCATTTTGTTTTTGTTGTTTTGTGTGTCCTAGGGCTTCATGACTGGGCCTGGGCACTTTTCCTGAGCCTGTTTTTTGCTCAAGGATACTGCTCTACTACTTGAACCTCAGTGCTACTTGTGTCTGGCTTTTCCTGAGCAGTTTATTGGAGATAAGAATCTAAGGAACCTTCCTGCCTGGGTGGGCTTTGAACCATAATATACAGATTTTTGCCTCCTGAATATCAATGTAGACGAAAATATATGCATAAATAATATTTTCAAGTTTTCTGATCTTAAGATCACCACTTGTGGGAAAATGATGCAGCAAAGTTTAGTGTAGTGTTCTTTCAACAATAGAAAGGGCATAACATTAGCAGAAGTGTAGAATTTTTTCACAATACTGATAAGCTAGTCATGCTGTGAATTTAGGGAATTTTAAGGTGCACCTTACAAGGTGGAAACTGTTGGGTTAGAATGACTTTACTGCATAAAATGTTGGGATTGATTGTCATTGAAATAATAGCTTACTATGATAAACAAATGTTTACTCTAGAGGAATTAATTATTATAGATAATTCATAGTTTTATCTGCTACCAGAATGTGGCTAGTTTCTCTGTTGACCTTTAAATATGTAATGCCCCATTGGAAACTGCATCTATTGCAGAATTAAATAAAATGCATACAGGCACTGTTTTAAATGTCTCTGGTATGGCATGCTCAGAATTTGAAAATGAGTTGTTAGTAGAACACATACATTCTGTCCTCTCAACAAATATTCAGTTTTAAAAATTAGGAGTTTCCAGAGAATTGAACTATTTTCTATTTAGTATGAGACAATACTAAAATAATGCTTTTTAAAAAAATAATGGCAAGTATATTCTGAAAATTTTTATAGTTTGATAGCATTCAAGTTGATGATCCTCTGACAAAGACAGGGGAAATTAATTCAAATTAAAAGCCAAATATTGTTCATTTAAAAAAATTAATACACATAGAATATCATTTACTATAGAAATACCGTGAAATTATATTTTATGTAGCTTATTTTAAATTTAATTTTATTGTCAAGGTGATATATAGAAGGGGTTGCAGTAATTGTAAGGTAGTGAATATCTAACAAGTCGAACTTTTTATGCCCTCCCTCATTTTTCTCACACTTTTACTTCATCCCAATACGCCTCACAAGTTGTAATGTGAATATCCTACATCTTTTCTTGTGAGTATTGCTATTGCATTGGTTTTCCCTTTGTCCTTTGTCTCGCCATTTTGTTGTTCCTCTACCTTTGCCAAATTAAGATAAATGTGTATATAATACACAGGATACTGAAATCAAATACAGCATGGAATAAACCGTAGGGGAAAACACAAAAGAAAAAAGAAATAATGTGGTGATTGAAGGTGTTTAATGAGAAATCAAAATGTGTAAGTAGTCCTTTGCTATAAGTTAAATCTCACTTTTTCTTTTTGGAGAATATAATGATCAAAGTAATATTTGAGAATCAGCAAGCAATTGTTCAGAATCATGCTTCCAGTGCAAGTGGATCAACAGTAAGTAATCCTCAATACCATTTTCCACAAAGTTTTGTCACAGATACAATCGGCCTGCCTTCTCTTGCTGCTTTCCTAGCCTGGACCTTCATTGTACATGAAAAGTGTGATTCAATTGATTTCATTCATATCTGTTCCTAGAATTATCAAGGATTTAGATTCTTGTCTGCAATATGATTAAACCCACGTCTCTTCATGTAGGCTGCTAAAAATGTATTTACCCAATTCAAGTAAATAGATAAATTCTATTTCCATCTTTTTTAAACCATAAAATTCTTCTTACTCTATAAATTGATCAGAGGCATGCATTTGTGGCTATCTGGGTCATTGCACATCTGTCTCTCTTCCTCTCTCTTTAATATTTCTCATAGATAATAGGATTGCTCTATAAGTATCGTAATTCATTTTGCTTTTATATTTTTGGCTGCATCATTTTACTTTCTGCTCTGCCATTTCCCAAATCATTTATATAGAAGGCATTATTTCATCTTTTCTCATTCCTAGAATAAGCTGCACATGAAGACACCACTGGTCCTTATTTTCAGTCTGTATCTTTGAATACGGAGGAAAATCTTTCCTCCGCTCTCCGTCAATTCCCTACTCTTCAGTTAGAATAATTTTGAATAGTAAAAATGGAAAAAGGGAAAATAAATCATGGTGAAAACACAGATGCAGAAAATTCACCGGATTTTTCTGAACAGTTCAACTAACCTGATCTATTAGGGAAATACATGGACACCTCATTCCCATCGTCACTCAAAGTCTCAGGTTAGGCAATTCTAATGAAAGACGAAGAACATGATGAAAAAGTGAGGAATGGTATCAATTGCAAGAAAAATGGAGAAGGATCCATGCAAATTTCTTCTTTGGGCTGCTGAAAATAATCAGGTTATTACACTGCAGAGACTACTTTCCAAAAAGGCCACTCATGTGAATACTAGGGATGACGATGATTATACCCATATTCATCAGGAAGCCTACAGTGGACACTTAGACACTGTCCGTGAGTTGGTGACTCAAGCGGCAGATATTCATGCAATAACTGTAGATGGCTGAACAACCCTGCGCAGTGCTTATATGTGGAATAATATTAGAGAGGCTTTTTTCTTACTTCATCATGATGCAGATACAAATGACCCCCTTGCATCTTGCTGCTGGGAATAGAGATAGCAAAGACATGTTCGATCTGCTTCTGTTGAACCATTATGTCTGAAGATCAACTTGGAAGAAACTGTATTTGATATTACCAAAAGGATAAGTATGTATCACTATCTCTTTGAAGTTTTGGAAGGCTGTACAAATTGCTCTCCTAAGTCATAATGGTTTGGTTAAGTTTCTTAAATTTCAAAAATGCCATTGCATTCTTTGTTTCCATACAAAATATTTTCACAATCCAAATAACAATAATAGCTTACTATAAAATTTCATAGATTCCATGGAAGTCTTCAAGTGAATTGCCTGACTTTGATGTCAAAATGTATTCAAGAGTTAGTTGTATACATCTATAAGGATTTCTGGAGAGTTTGTGCTTTTTTATTGTAATTAAGTGGTTACATAATTTCCCTAATTTCACAGTATTGTGGGATAGTGATGCTCAGTTAAAGTCACAAACACATTCTAACATTTCTGGAGCAAATTGTCTATCACAGTCTATAACATTTATGAGTTCTATGAGCTTTGCGATACAGTTATTCCTTCCACATTGGTTGGTATGTACATTTCTTTTGTTTTGCATAACATCAGCTGTTCCCTTTTTCCCACTTGTTTTCTCCCTCCCATCCCTGCCATTAACTTGCTTAGTTCATTTTGGTCAATGTCCAGTGCAGCTGACGGGTTTTTCCCTGATTCCCTCTACTTCTATGTCATCTTCCTGGTTCCCCTCCATTGTACACGTATATATCATACATGTGATCAGCAGCATGGGGTTATTTAGTAGAGATTCGACCAGATGAGTGGAAGTCCTTTGTTTCTTAAGTCCTGTTAATTTTGTCGTATTGCCTAACATTTTGGTTTTAACATCCACTTATCAGGGAGAACATGTACTGTTTGTCTCTTTGCTCTTGTCTTACCTTGCTCAACATGATCACCTTCTAGCTCCATCCATTTCCCTGCAAATGCCATTATTTTATCATTTCTAATGGCTGCATAATATTGCATTGTGTATAGATGCCACAATTTTGGGATCCATTCATCTGTGGTGGGACATCTGGGTTGTTTCCATATCCTGGCTATTACAAACAGTGCGGCAATAAACATGGAGGTGCATGTGTCCCTGTATACTGGTTCCTGTTGTTCAGGATGGATGCCTAGAAGTGGTATGACTTGGTCATAAGGGAGGTCAATATTCAGCTTTCTTAGGACCCTCCAGACTGTTTTCCAAACTGGTTGTATAAGTGTACATTCCCACCAGCAGTGTAGTAGGGTTCCTCTTTCTCCGCATCCCCTCCAGCGTTTGTCATTGGCTGACTTGAGGATGTGGGACATTCTGACTGGGGTAAGGTGGTATCTAATTATTGTCTTTATTTACATTTCCTTCACAACCAGGGATGGTGAACATTTCCTAATGTGTTTCTTTGCCATTCTTATCTCTTCTTCTGAGAAGTCTCTCTTTAGTTCCCTTGCCCATTTAGTAATTGGTTTGTTAGGTTTTTGAGGTCCTAGTTTCTTGAGTTCCCTGTACATACTGGATATTAACCCCTTTTCAGATATAGTGCTGGTAAATATATTTTTCCCAATTAATTGATTGTCTTTCTAGCTTGGTTGCGATAGCTTTAGCTTTGCAGAAGCTGTTTATTTTAAGGTAGTCCCATTTGTCATGTCTCATTCCAATTTGTTGTGACCCTGGGACTCTGTTCAGGAAATTCTTTCCTGGACCTATAAGTTCAAGTGTCTCTCCTACTCTGCCTGCAGAGGTTTCAGAGATTCAGGTTTAATGTTAAAGTCTTTAATCGATTTTGAGTTGATGTTGGTGTATGGTGATATGCTGGAGTCCACTTTTATTATTCTGCATGTGGATGCCCAGTTTTCCCAGCACCAGTGGTTGAAGAGGCTGTGTTTCTTCCATTGTCTGTCTTTGGTTCCTTTGTCAAATATCAGCTAACTGTAGGAATGTGGATTTATTTCTAGATCTTCTATTCTATTCTATTGGTCTTTGGGTCTGTTTTGGTGCCAGTACCATGCTGTCTTTGTTATTATGGCTCTATAGTAGAGTTTGAAGTACGGCATGGATATCCCTCCCATGTTGTCTTTATTCACTAGAATTGTTTTGGCTATTCTAGGTATTTTGTGGTTCCATATGAATTTTTGGACTGTTTTCTGTATTTCAGAGATGTACATCATTGGGATTTTAATAGGAATTGCATTGAATTTGTATATTAATTTGGGCAGTATTGCCATTTTCACTATATTGTCTGCCTATATCAAGAGCATGGGAGGTCGTTCCATTTCCTAGTGTCTTCTGTAATTTTTTCTTTAACTTTTTATAGTTTTCATTAAATAGTTCTTTTACATCTTTGGTTAGGTTAATTCCTAAATATTTTATTTTGTGGGAGGTTATTGTGAATGGGGTTGCTTCCCTTATTTCCCTCTCTGCTTGTACATTGTCAGTGTACAGGAAGGCAACTGATTTTATTGGATTGATTTTTGTATCCTGCCACTTTGCCAAAGTGATTTTTGATTTCTAAGAGTTTGGGGATGGAGTTTTTGGGATCATGAAGGTATAGTATCATGTCATCTGCAAAAAGGGATAGTTTAATTTCTTCTTTCCCTATGCAGATCCTTTTAATGTATCCCTTCCACTCCTCAAATTTATATATATATATATATAATATACATATATATTATATATATATATATAATATATATATTATATATATATATATATATAAGATACAGAACACTAGAATCAAATACAGTGAAAACAGGTGTCTACCATGGGGGAATAACGTACAAAAGAATCACATAGTGCATTATAAGCATATTAAAAACAAAAGAAAGAGAGGAAAAACCGCTTGTGTCTCTGACTTGAGGTACATTTCACTTAACATCATCTTGCATGTTCAAATGTACCTAGCCTTTGATCTTCTCTGCTTGTCCTAGACATGTACTAATCCTTGTAAACAAAGTTAAAACAAGGTAAACTATGGGACCTATGTTTCTTTGGGTCTGGCTTACTTCACTCAATATAATTTTTACCAAGTCTTTCCATTTCCTAACAAATGGGGCAGTGTCATTCTTTCTGATGAAATCCTAGAATTCCAGTGTGTGTGTGTGTGTGTGTGTACCACATTTTTTTGAACCATTCATCTACTGAGGGGCATTGGTGTTGTTTCCATATCATAGCTATGGTGAATAATACTGCACTAAACATGGTTGTGCTTTTAGTTTTGTGATCATTTGGGTAAGTGCGCAAAAGTGGGATTACTGGGTCATTGGGGAGCTCTAGGTGGAGTCTTTTGAAGAAATTCCATTATGCTTTCCAAAGTGGTTAAACAAGTTTACACTCCTACAAATAATGCAGTAGGGTTCCCTTTTAGCCACATCCCTACCAGCATCTGTCATCATTTCATTTCTTGATTATAGCCATTCTAACTGGAGTGAGGTGTAATCTCAATGTTTTGATTAGCTTTTCATTTAGGACTAGAAAAATTGAGCATTTCTTCATTTGTCTAATGGACATTTTTTATTTCCTCTTCAAAGAAGTCGCTCTTTAAGTCTTCAGCCCACGTAGTTATTCGGCAGTTGTTCCTTTGAGGATTTGTTGTTGTGGGATTTATGATTTTGAGTCCTAAGTATGTTTTAGATATAAGACTTTGTCTGTTTTATGACTCATGAAGAACTTCTCCCAGTAAGTGGGCTTTCAATTGATCTTACTATCTATGAGCTTTACCTTGCAGAAGCTCTGCTGTTTCATGCAATCCCATTTCTACAACCTTTTTGTGATTTGTTGTTTCTGGTTCTCTATTAAGAACATTTTGGCCTGTGCTAAAGAGCCCTAGTTTCTCTTATCCTTCATGTAATGTTTTCACGGTGTCTGCTTTTATTTTGAGGTCTTTGATCCATTTTGACTTGATTCTCATGCAGGGTGATACACACACACACACACACACACACACACACACACACACACACACACACACACACACACACACATGGCTAGCTTTAGTTTTTATTCAGGTGTTTAACCAATTTTAACAGCACCATTTACTGAAAAGGCTGTCTTCCTTCCATTCTATTTTTTTTAGCTCCCTTGTCAAAGATTAGGTGGCTATAGGTCAGTGGGTTTATTTCTGAGTCTTCAGTCCTATTCCATTGGTCCTCAGTACTGTTCTTGTGCCACTACCAAGCTGTTTTTATTACTATGGCTTTTTACTATAGTTTGAAATTTGGAACTGATATTACTCCAGTGCTGTTCTTTCTGCTAAGAATTGACAAACCTACAGCCAGCATTATACTTATTGGTGAAAAGTTAAAGCCATTTCTTATTAATTCAGCGAAGAGATAAGGATGTCTGCTCCCTCCACTCCTCTTCAACTTAATATTAGAATGCTAGCTGGGACAATAAGACAAGATGGAAAATTAAAGGGAATCCAAATAGGGAAAGATGAAGTAAAACATACAAGATGACCAATGGAGTAGAATTGAAAACCCAGAAATGAACCTATAGTCCCATAGCCATCTAATTTTCGATAAGGGGGCTAAAAATATACAATGGAAAATGAGAGCATCTTCAGTAAATGGTACTGGCAAAATTCGTTAAGTACTTGTAGAAAACTAAACCTAGATCCTTATTTATTACCCTTTCAGAATCAACTCCAAATGGATTAAAGTCTTCAGAGTCAAATCAGACACTCTGAAAATATTACAGGATGGAATAGGAGCAACCCTAGATCTCCTTGGCACAGGCCTTAATTTTCTTAATAGAGTCCCAGAAACAAAAAAAAAAAATCAAAAAATGTTTGGACAAATGGGATTGCATGCAATTGCAGAGGTTCTGACTGGCAAAGGACATAGCTAGCAAGATGACTAGAAAGCCCACGGATTGGGAGAAGCTCTTCACTAGCCATAAAATGGACAAGGGTCTCATACCTAAAATATACCTGGAACTCAAAAAATTAAATACCCCAACAACAAATCTTCAAAGAATCAACTGCCCAATAAATAAATGTGCTAAAGACTTAAAGAGAATTTCTCTGAAGATGAAAGAAGGATGGTCAATAAACACATGAAGAAATGCTCAAACTCTCTGGCCATGAAAGAAATGCAAATCAAAACAGCATTGAAATACCACCTAACCCCAGTTAGAATGGATATAATCAAGTACTCTAATAACAGATGCTGGAGGGGATGTGGACAGGAGAGAACCTTATTGCATTGTTGGTGGCAGTGTAAACTTGTTCAACCACTTTGGAAAGCAATATGGAGGTTCCTCAAAAGACTCCACATAGAACTCCCCTATGACCCTCCAATCCCACTTTTTGGCATTTACCCAAATGTTCACAAACAAGACCACACTAAAGCTTCCAGAACGACAATGTTTATTGCATCATTATTTACCATAGCTACGATATGGAACCAACCCACATGACCCTCAGTAGATGAATTGATCTAGAAAATGTGGTATATATACACAATGGAATTCTATGCCTCCCTGAGAAAGAATGACATTGCCCCATTTGTTACTAAATGGAAAGACTTGGAAAAAAATTATATTAAGTGAAGTAAGCCAGGCCCAAAGAAACATAGGTCCCACGGTCTCCCTTATTTACAGTAACTAGCATATGTCTGAGTCAAGCAGAATAGGCCAGATAAGTTGATGTTAGGGAAATGAACCCTAAGATATCTATTCAAATGTTTTTTTTTTCTTTCATGGGATTGTTTCTAAATTTCTTTGTTGCTTTGTATGTCCCTCCTCCATGGTATAACCCCTGCTTTCACTGTATTTGATGTTGGTAAAATTTGTGGAAGGGAAGGGAAAAAAACCAATCATTTAAATAGGGATAAGTTGGACCCATTGCAACAATGAGATGTTCAAGTCGTTATATCGAAAACGAACTTTACTACTTTGGTGGTGGGGAGGAGGATTGGGTGGGGGCATGGAGAGAGGATGGGAAGGGGTGGGAAGGGGAAACAAAGTAGGAGGCTACAATGCTTCAGACGAAACGTACTCATTATCTTCCCAAGTAATTTTAATCCCTTTGTACAATTTTTCACAATAAAAAATAATGAATTTAAAAATAGAATAAAAGAAGAAAAAAACATGAAAATGACATGATCTTTTATTTAATGGACCCCATGGACTCCACTCCCAAGTTACGTGAGCTGATCAGAAACTTTGGCCAACTAGAAGAATACAATTTTGTCTCAATAAAACCAAACAAGAAAGGAATAAAAAATAAGCAAGAAAGGAATACACAGTTGGAAATTTGGGTTAATTTTGTGATTATGCTTTGAGAAGTCAAGTTTCCTATTGAAATGCAACTCATATATAATGCTCAGGTTTTTTTAAAATTTTGTCTTAATTACAGAACATTTCTAGATGCAAAAGAGCTCATGATTCCCAACCAAAAATTTGAAAAAGTAAGTATCATTCTGTTAGAATCCCAAGAAATGATGAAGGATTACAAAACTTTAAGCCTGATGAAATAGGAAAGTTCGTTTAATGTAGGACTTTGAAGACCTGGCTAAATTAGAATTTAGATGTAAAATAGTTATTTTATGTTTGTAATTTAATATTCTATAGGATACTACAAAATTCTTTTCAAGTAAAAGATTTAATTTACAAATTCACTAATGATTCTGGCATTCTAATTGACTAGAATATTCTTTCAAATAAGATATAATAAGAACTTCGTTAATAGATAATTCCAACAGTTCATGTGCAAGATGATAATGTGAATAATCTAGGCAAATTGTCAACAAATTGATGACATTAATTTACAAATATAGAAAAGGAGCAATCTTTTGAGATTTTGGTGTAACTCGGTATGAAAAGAGTAATTGTGTGATTTTTTTTTTCTATCTGTACGTAACACAGGAAGAAATTTCCTTAATTATATACCTCTATACAATGAGAAAAATGCTAGGTTTGAGGTTTGTTTTTATTTTGTTTTTGTTGCTTGGTTTGTAGTAGGGCTTAACCTCTGGGATTAGGCACTGTCCATGAGCCTGTTTTTGCTAAAGGCTACTGCTCTACCACTTGAACCTCAGTGCCACTTGGGTCTGGCTTTTCCTTATGAATTTATTGGAGATAAGAATCTAAGGAACTTTCCTGCCTGGGTGGACTTTCAACCATAATCTTCATATCTTAATATTAAGATATACAGATCTCCTGAGTATCTATGATAGATAATATATATAATAAAATAAATAAAAATAAAATTAAAAATAAATAGTATTTGTAAGTGTTCTGATCTCAAGAATACCACTGCAGGGAAAATGATGTAGCAAAGTTCAGTGTAGTATTTTTTTCCAAAATAGGAAGGGCATCACATTAGCAGAAGTGTAGTATTTTTTCACAATAGCGATAAAGTAGTCATGATGTGAATTTAGGGAATTTTGAGGTGCACCTTACTAGTTGGAAATTGTTGGGCTACGATGACTTTACAGGATTAAAACTTGGGATTGATTGTCCTAGAAATAATAGCTTACTCTGATGAACAAATGTTTACTTTCAAGGAATTAATTATTATAGATACTTCATATTTTTATCCTCTAACAGAACGTGTCTATTTTTTTCTGTTGACTTTTAAATATGTAATGCCTCATTGGAACCTGCATCTATTGCTGAATTAATTAAAATCAAACAGGTACTGTTTTGAATGTCTCTGGTATGGCATGTTCAGAATTTGAAAATGAGTAGTTAGTAGTCATAGGGATGTTGAGGAACAGATATATTCTGTCCTCTTAACAATTAGTCAGTTTTCAAAGTTAGGCGTTTCCATAGAATTGAACTGTTTTCTGATTTAGTATGAGACAATACTAAAATAATGTTTTTTTCAAAATAATGGCAAGTATATTCTGAAAATATTGTGTAGTTTGATAACATTTCAGTTGATGTCCCTCTGATAAAGAAAGAGGTAATTCAAATTAGCAGGCAAAATATTCATTTTTAAAAGGTAATACACATAGAATAATATTTACTATACCAATACAGTGAAATTATATTTGATGCAGCTCATTTTTAACTTACTTTTATTTTCAAGGTGATATATAGAAGGGTTGCAATAATTGTAAGGTAGTGGATACATAACATGACAAAGTTTTTACGCCCTCCCTCATTTTTCTCACACTTTTCCTTCACCCCAATACTCCTCACAAGTTGTAATGTAAATTTCTAATGTTATCTTGTGAGTATTGCTATTGCATTGGTTTGCCTTTTGTCCTTTGTCTCACCGTTTTATTGTTCTGCTTCCCTTGCCAAATGAAGATAAATGTATATACAATACACGGGATACTGAAATCAAATACAACAGTGGACAAACCATAGAGGAAAACACAAAAGAAAAAAAAGAAATCACATCGTACATTAAAAACAACAACCACAAAGAAAAACCTCTCCTTCCATATCTAAGAGTTTATTTTGCTCACCTCATTTTATGTGGTCATTTATACATAGCTACTGAGCCATTCTGCTCATCTGCTAGGACTATCCTAGATATTTCCTAGTTATTACAAATGAGGGAAATCATGGAATCTGTTTCTTTGTGTCTTGCTTATTTTTCTTAGTAAGATTTTTCCAAGTCTTTCCGTTTCCTTATGAATTGGAAGCATAGAATTCCTCTGTACATATATAAACAACATTTTGTCAATTCGTTCATCTACTGAGTGGTATATTGGTTTAAAACATGATTGCATGTAAGTATCAATTAAGGCCATCCAAAAATGGCAGATGCCAACTCACCAGATATACTAATATCATGATTTCCAAGGAAGATAGTATTTTGTGGTTGTACAAGTGTTGGGATATCTGGATGAGTCTAAAGTATATCTTGCACTGAATTAGGCAGGAAGATATCCAATATCATATAGGATAAAAATGGTAGTGACAAAATATTTCCCTTGAGAAATATATAGGAGGCTGCCAGAAATATGAAGTAGTTGAGATAATTTTGAAGAATTTAGAAATGCAAGCTCAATTATGTCTCTTTAAATAATAATTATGTAAGTAGAAGGGCAAAAAAAGGTTAAGAGAAGAAAATAACTGACAGCAGATAATTGTCCCAAGTTAAAGTACAAAAAGACATAATCTATAACTTCCAAGTTAAAGAGACACCAATATGATATTATCCCACTTAGTTTAGGTTCATGCAAAATATTTACTTGGCTTTTTCCTACTTAAATGCTCCCAAAATAACAAAGAATTGAAGCCAGGAGCCAGTGGCTCACGCCTGTAATCCTAGCTACTCAGGAGGCTGAGATCTGAGGATCGTGGTTTAAAGCCAGCCCAGGCAGGAAAGTCCATGAGACTCTTATCTCCAATAAATCACTAGAAAACTGGAAGTTTTGCTGTTGCTCACGCGGTAGAGTGCTCACCTTGAGCTGAAGAGTACATGGACAGCGCCCATGCCCAGAGTTCAAACCCCATGACCGACATACAAACAAACAAACAAAGGATTGAGGTAGTAGTCTAAGATCATTCTTTAAATCTAGAGAGGCAATAGTGCCAATACAACCATTTAAGATTCTGTTTTTATTTCATAAAGTCATAGCATCCTTTTCAAAATCTGTGGACCATAAAACTAAGAATTTATTTTTGACAAATCTGTTACCTTCTTCTACGTGTCTGTTCTTATAGTAGAACTATGTTGTCTTCACTACTAAACATGGTAATACTATTCAAAGCTAGTATGGAGGCTCAAGCTACACCATTTTACAAGATTTCTCTGACTGACTTGTATTCCTTGAATTTACCTAAGAGATTATTGAGCAGATGGACCAATATTCTACAGAGATATCTAAATATTTCATAGTCACTCATATTTCACACCTTGTGAAAATACAAACCCCTGATATTATATATACAAAATGTCTTTAGAGACTGCTCAATGCAACTAAAATTAATTTAGGAATGAGTTAAGATTTAGATAACAGTACAGCATAATATAGCTCAACGATAATGACTTGAGCTGTTCTGCAGAAGAGAGTGAGTGGGGGAAGAATGGTGGACCACATAGGAGCTGTATGTCATTGGTATTGTTTCAAAAAACACAAAGACTTCAGAGAAGAGAACGAGAAAAGTAAAGTGTCCTGAATCTAGTTTCTTTTTAATCCACTTGATAGTTTGGACTGAAAGTCAGATAACAAAGGAAAAATAAAATAGAAAATAAAGCATTGTATAGAGCTGTTACAATGTAAAGAAGTAGTAATAGGAATATAATTAATTTCAAAAGAAATAAGAGAAAGAATAACACTAACAATTGCTAACGTGGATAGAAGATGGATCACATTTTATCATATATAATTTTTATTTTATTTTATTTTATTTGTGAACATACTGTACAGAGGGGTTACAATAACATGGGCAGGATAATGCGTACATTTCTTACCAAGCATTGCAGCCTCCTCCTTTTTTTACCCTTCACATACCTTCCCAGCCCCCCCTCTCCCTCCAATCCCAATCCTTTTCTTCCCCCGCCCCCACCCCCGGAACCGACGTTGTAAAGCTCGTTTTGGACAGGACAACTTGTACTTCTCATTAATGCAATAGGTCCACCTGTATCCTTAAACGACTTGTTTTTCCCCATCTCCTCTACAAGTTATGCTGACATCAAATATAGTGAAAGCAGGGGTTAAACTGTGGGGGAGGGACCCACAAAGCAACAAAGAAATAATCTTATAAATGCGTTAGAAACACATGCATGAAAGAAAAAAAACATTAAAATATATATCTAAGGGTTCATTTTCCTAACGTCACATTATCTGACCTTTTCTGCTTGACTCATACATATACTAGATATTGCAAATCAGGGAAACCATGGGGCCTATGTTTCTTTGGGCATGGCTTACCTCACTTAATGTAATTTTTTCCAAGTTTTTTCCATTTCCTAACAAATGGGGCAATGTCATTCTTTCTGATGGAGGCATAGAATTCCATTGTGTATATATATACCACATTTTCTTGATCCATTCATCTACTGAGGGGCATGTGGGTTGGTTCCATATCTTAACTATGGTAAATAATGCTGCAATAAACATAGTTGTGCTGGTAGCTTTAGTGTGGTCTTGTTTGTAAACATTTGGGTAAATGCCCAAAAGTGGGATTGCTGGGACATAGGGGAGCTCTATGTGAAGTCTTTGAGGAACCTCCATACTGCATTCTAAAATGGTTTAACAAGTTTACATTCCCACCAACAATGAAGTAAGTGTCCCTTCTATCCACTTCCCCTCCAGCATCTGTTGTTGTTAGAGTTCTTGATTTTTGCCATTCTAACTGGAGTGAGGTGGTATCTTAATGTTGTTTTGATTTGCATTTCTTTTATGGCTAGGGATGTTGAGCATTTCTTCATGTGTCTATTGGATATTCTTCTTTCTTCTTCAGAGAAGTTTCTCTTTAAGTCTTTCTCCCACTTATTTATTGGGCAGTTGTTTCTTTGAGGATTTGTTGTTGGGGGATTTAATTTTTGAGTTCCAAGTATATTTTAGATATGAGACCCTTGTCCATTGTATGGCTAGTAAAGATCTTCTCCCAATCCGTGGGCTTTCTATTGATCTTGCTAGCTATGTCCTTTGCCATGCAGAAACTCTGCAACTTCATGCAATCCCATTTGTCCAACCTTTCTTTGATTTGTTGTGTTTCCGGGTCTCTATTCAGAAAATTTCGGCTTGAGTCAAGGAGACCTAGGGTTTCTCCTATTCCATCCTGTAATGTTTTCAGAGTGTCTGCTTTGACTTCGAGGTCTTTAATCCATTTGGAGTTTATTCTGGTGCACGGTGATATATAGGGATCTAGCTTTAGTTTTCTACAACTAGTTAACCAATTTTGCCAGCAACATTTACTGAAGAGGCTGTCTTTCTTCCATTCTATTGTTTTAGCTCCCTTATCGAAGATTAGATGGCTATAGGTCTGTAGGTTCATTTCTGGGTTTTCAATTCTATTCCATTGGTCCTGAGGTCTGTTCTTATGCCAATACCAAGCTGTTTTGATTACTATGACTTGATAGTATTGTTTGAGATTTGGTGTTGATATTCCTCCAGCAGTGTTCTTTCCGTTGAGGAGCGTTTTTGCTATTCGGGGTCTTTTATTGTTCCATATGAATTTTTGGATTGCCTCTTCTATTTCCTTGAAGAATGAGGTTGGAATTTTGATAGGTATCGCGTTGAATTTATAGATAGCCTTGGGAAGTATTGCCATTTTCACAATGTTAATCTTTCAAACAAAGGAGCATGGGAGCTTTTGCCATTTTTAAACTTCTGTGTTGATTTCCTTTTTTCAAGATTTTAAAGTTTTCATCATAGAGTTCCTTCATTTCTTTGGTTAAGTTAATTCCTAGGTATTTTATTTTTTGTGGGGCTATTACAAATGGAGTTACTTTCCTAATTTCAGCCACACTTTTCTCATGGTTGGCATACAGAAAAGCCATTGGTTTTGGGGGGTTAATTTTATACCCTGCTACTTTGCCAAATTTTGAATCAGCTTGAGTAATTTGGGTGTGGAGTCTATGTGATTCTTTAAATACAAGATCATGTCGTCTGCAAAGACGGAGAGTTTTATTTTTTCTTTCCCTATTTGGATCCACTTTATGTATGCATCTTGTCTTATTGCTGTAGCTAGGTATCTAATACTACATTGAAGAGAAGTGGAGAGATTGGACATCCGTGTCTTGTTCCTTACTTAAGAGGAAATGGCTTCAGTTTTTCACCATTAAGTGTAATACTGGCTCTAGTTTTGTCATATACAGCCTTTATTGTATTGAGGAATGTCCCATGGATTCCTAATTTTTCCAAAACCTTCATCATAAAGGAGTGTTGGATCTTGTCGAATGCCTTTTCTGCATCTATTGAGATAACCATGTGGTTCTTATTCTTGCTACTGTTGATGTGATGAATAATATTAATTGTTTTGCGTATATTGAACCAGCTTTGCAGCCCTGAAATTAATCCTGTTTGGTTATGGTGTATGATTTTTTGGATGAATTGTTGAAGTCGTTTGGCCAAAATTTTGTTGAGGAGTTTTGCATCAATGTTCATCAAAGAAATGGGTCTATAGTTCTCTTTCTTTGATGATTCCCTGCCTGGTTTTGGGATGAGGGTTATGATGGCTTCATAGAATGTGTTCCGTAGTGAACTTTCTCTTTCAATTTCATTGAAGAGTTGGAGGAGTATTGGTGTGAGCTCTGCTTTGAAGGTCTTGTAGAATTCCGCTGTAAAACCATCTGGTCCTGGACTTTCCTTACCTCGCATGTCTCTTATTGCTCTTTCTATTTCAATGCTTGATATGGGCCTGTTAAGCTGGTTTAACTCATCTTAGTTTAATTTTGGAATGTCAATATTTGCTAGGAAAAGGTCCATTTCTGTCAAGTTCTCAAACTTATTAGCATAAAGTTTTGAGATATATTTCCTTTTATAATGTTTTGAATCTTGGTTGTTTCCGTGGTGATGATTCCATTCTCATCTCTGATTTTATTTATTTGGGTGTGTTCTCTACTTTTTCTGATAAGATTTACTAAAGGTCTGTCAATTTTGTTAATTTTTTCGAAGAACCAACTCTTTGTTTTGTTGATTCTTTCTATAGTTTTTTTGGATTCTAATTCATTTAATTCTGATTTAATTTCAATCATTTCTTTCTGTCTGCTGGACTAGGGTTTATTTGCTGCTCTTTTTCAAGGAGGTTTAGATGTGTCATTAAGTTGTTGGTTTCAAAGCTCTCCAATTTGTTGATGTAGGAGCTCAGACCTATAAACTTGCTTCTGAGTAGTGCTTTTGCTGTGTCCCAGAGGAGCTGGTATTTTGTGTGTTCATTTTTGTTGAATAGCATGAACTTTTGAATTTCCTTTCTAATCTCTTCCATGACCCACTCATGATTAAGCAGTGTGTTGTTCAGCCTCCATGCGATAACAAACTTTCTTTGGTGGCTTTTGGTGTTGAGTTCTAATTATATTCCCTTGTGGTCAGACAGAATGCAAGGTATAACTTCAATGTTTCTGAATTTAGACAAGTTTGCTTTGTGGCCCAAAATGTGGTCTATTTTACAAAATGTTCCATTTGCTGCTGAGAAAAACGTGTATTCTGATGCTGCTGGGTGAATTGTTCAGTAGATATCTGTTAAATCTAGTTGATCTATGCAGCTGTTTAGATCTGCATTTTCTCTGTTGAGTTTTTTCCGAGTTGACCTATCTAGTGGGGAGAGTGGTGTGTTAAAATCCCCAACAATTAATGTCTTTGGATTTATATGGGATTTGAGGGAAAGTAGTGTTTCTTGGATAAATTTGGGTGCTCCATTGTTTGTCTAGTAGATATTTAGAATTGTAATATCCTCCTGATAGATAGATCCCTTAATTATTCTGTAGCGACCTTCTTTATCTCTTCTCACGAATTTTAATTTGAAGTCTATTTAATCTGATATTAGGATTGCAACTCCCGCCTGTTTATGGGGGCCGTTTGCTTGGTAGATTTTGTTCCAACATTTAACATTGAAAATGTGTTTGTTTTTACGGGCAAGATGTGACTCCTGAAGGCAGCAGATAGAAGGGTCTTGTTTTTTAATCCAACTAGACAGTCTATGTCGCTTAATTGGAGAGTTCACTCCGTTAACGTTAAGAAAAAGGACTGAGAGGTATTTGGGAGTTCTTGCCATGTTATTCACCTTCTTGGGGGCTGCAAAAACTGGGTTTTTCCTATGGTCCTTGGAGTCTCAGTTTGTGTGCAGTTTCATGGCCTTTATTTTGGTCTTGTTGGTTTTCTATGTGTAGGACATATTTAAGAATTTTTTGTAGGGCTGGTTTGGTGGAGATGTGTTGTTTCAATTTTTCTTTGCTATGGAAGGTTTTTATTTGGCCTTTAGTTATGAAGGAGAGTTTAGCTGGGTACAGTATTCTTGGTTGATAGTTGTTTGTTTTTAGGGCATGGCATGCATCATTCCAGGCTCTTTTTGCTTTGATTGTCTCTGCTGAGAAATCTGAGGTGATTCTAATTGGTTTCCCTTTATAGGTGATTACTCTTTTCTCCTTGACAGCTTTAAGGATCTTTTCCTTGTTCTGAGTTGATCCTGTGTGAATTATAATGTGAAGGTTGACGTCCTATTCTGGGCTGGTCTGTTTGGAGTTCTAAATGCTTCTTGTATCTGAATAGGCCTATCTTTTTGCATGTTTAGGAAGTTCTCTGCAAGGATCCTGTGAAACAAATTTCCTAGGCCATTAACTTCTGTTTTAGGTGCTTCTCTACACCCATTATCCTTAGATTAGGCCTTCTGATTGTGTCTTCCAAGTGTTGGATAGATCTATCATATTTCTTGGACTTGTCTTGGGTGGTTGTATGTCCTTTCTCTATAATATCTAGGCTATCTTCAATCCCTGAGATTCGATCTTCTGCATGGTCTAACCTGCTGTCTAGATTTTCTACTTTGTTTTTTTTCTCTTTTCCTTCTAATTGGTCAGCTTTGATGACTTCAAATTCTTTGATAAAGCTTTGTTTTAGATCTTTTATGAACTTCTTTACTTCCTTAATTTGATGTTCAGTGTTGATTCTCAGATCACTTAGTTGATAAGTTATGGTTTACTTGGACTCCCATTCCTTATGTTGGGTTCCATTCAGCATTCCCTTTGTGGTCTCCCTTTCTTCTTTCAGCTCTTTGTTAATGGATTCCATGAATGCCTTTAGTGATCTTTGTGTATTCTCTTCCTGCTCTCTCAATTCCTGTATTACTCTTTGATTAGCTTCCTCCCGTTCGTGGGATTCCTATAGTTCTCTATGTGTGTTCTCAGCCTGTTCAGGCCATTCCTGCCTTTCCCTTTGAGTATTCTCAAGCAAATCCTGTGCCAGTTTTTGAGTAGCTTCCTCAAGCTTTTGATATTCCTGTATAAATTTTTGGATTGCCTCCTCTCTCTCCCTATCATGCTCATACAGAGTCCTTTGTATGCTTTCAATCTTTTGATTTATCATATTTGCCAACAGTGTTCGTAGAACTATTTGGGAATTCTCCTCTGGATTATTCATTATCTTTTCTGTTCCTTGATTATCGGTATTGGGAATTGAGATACCCGGATTTGCCATATTTCTTGTGTTTTTCCAGCTTATCCTTCCCATTTGAGATGAAAATAGCACCAGGTTTGTGCTAGAACACTATCTTAAGGCAAGCATCAACCCAAGTCTGAATTTGCACAGTCAATAGTCTACAGATACAATCAAGTTCAACAGATACATCTATTCAACACCAAACAACTATACGTTAATGGGTTAGGAACCGCAAAGGAGAATTTGGAAGACCAGAAATTATTAGAGTTAGGGAGAGATGTGGGTAAGAAAATAGGAATAGATTGATGTGGGGAGGCACACGGAGAGTTAAATAAGTCCTAATCTCAAAGCAGGAAATAGGTTGGGTAGGATGAAAGTAGAGAGAGAGAAAAAAAGAAGAAAGGGAACGGGAAAAGAAAAGAGACCAGAAAAAATAGAAAGGTAGAAATTAATAAAATTATGTAGAATCGATAACAATCTAGATAAGAACGTGAATTTATTGAGAGAAGGGGAGGGATATAAAGGAGATGTGAAAATCTTAAAAATAAAAATGCTTAAAATATTATATAGTTATAAAGAGGTAGTACTGCTATTAAGGAATTTAAGTCTTAGAGGTTTTGACTTGAGTAATAAATTTGTGGATTGTGTACACAATAGAGGATAGGGTCTAATAGTCAACTACGGGTTTATCTGAGGATGTGCAGGACAAGAATTAAGTCACATAAGGAAGAACGAAAGAGAAGAGAAGGTGAAAAGGATAAGAAAGGAAGAAGAAAAAGATGAGAAGTTCAGTAGAGCTAAACAAAAAACAGAAAGATAATTAAAAAAGAAAAAAAAGAGAAAGAAGACCAAAAAAGAAAGAAAAAAAAATTATAAGGCGAAAAAAAGTTTCTGGAAAACAATTTTTTTTTCAAAAAAGGCAAAGATTAAAGATTAAAAAAAAGTTTTAGAAAAGAAAAAAAAAATTTATACAAGGTACCAAAAATAAAAAAAAGAAGACGAAGAAGAAGAGAGAAGAAAAAAGCAACACACACACACACAAAAAAAAACTTCTTTGATTTTTTTGGGAGGAGTGGGAAAAATCCTGTATCTCCCTTGTGTCCATAACCAGCCTCTTGCTGGAGTCTCTGGTCTGCTTGTGGTCCTGTGGCTTGGTTGGTTTCTTAAATCAGTTTGTTCAAACAGGCAGAAAAATGCTCTGCTTTACACAGGATTTGGCGATCCTCCTCCCAGGCTAGTTCATTGGGAGGCAGATATGTTTTGAGTATCACAAAAGAGGGGGATGCAGTGATGAGACTAGGTTCTGGGTAGAGTTGAGGCTTTTCAACAAACAGTAGCTTTTCCGGGGCTAGTTTGTGAAAACCTCAGAGAGCCCAGCCTGGAGCCATTCTCAGGGTTTCTGTTTACTGAATTTCAATTGATTGTCGAGGCTGCTAGAGGGAGGGGCAGCCTCTGGCTATGATTACCTAGTGAAGAAACCGACTCCTAGGGATGGCGCCCGAGCTGGGTGACTTTTCTATGGGTGGAGCTGAGTCTGGCAGGTCACGCCGCCGTTAAGTTCTTGTGACCTGCTAAATGACTCATTTTATTCCAAGGCCTGAGTTGTAGTTAGCAGCTCCTCCGAGCTTTGTTGGTATCCAAGATGGAGATCACTGGTGTTGTGGTGGGGAGGGGTGGCCTTCCCTCCTCTGCTCCCTGAGAAGGAGTGAGGACGTCAGGCTACTACTCATGCCGAGTCTTAGTTCCTGGGTTGTCTCTGGTCTGCGAACTGCAGGATGAAGATGTCTGCTCCTTGTCAGTTCTTGCTGGTGTTGAGTAGAATCCACTTGCCTGCTGCATCTGGCTCCTTCGTCCTGGACTCTCTGTTGCTCAGGTATGACTCCTGCGCTCACCCACCGCTGGCTGCCGCCACCGCGGCAGCTACTGGCAAGAGCTCAGAAGTGTCTTCTTGCCTGGGTTTCCTTCTCTAGCCTAACTCTCTATCCTGTGATGGCACACTTGGTGTAATTCTCTGGCTTAGGACTGTTCACTGGAACTCTAAAACTGCTTTCTATGCGAGAGCTTACTTAGACTCCAGATTCTCCTCCACCATCTTCCCCCGTCCTATCATATATAATTTTGAAAAAACATACTAGGAATGAAAATACAAAAGTCATAATTTAAAATACAATTTGTATTATAACTAGATAGTATAGCTCAGTGCTAAAACATTGGCCTAACATATGTGAAGCAATTGTGTGATCTCCCAAGCATTACAAAGTACACACAAAACTCACACACAAAAAACCCACATAAACCCACACACACCACATACACACATTGGTTATTATGATATTAAACAGAGAAAATTATCACAAATAGTAAAAGTATTTTAATATATGAAATCATAATATTGCTCATACTATTTAAAAGTTTAGAAGAAATAAAATATTCACAAGATACTTGGATTCTTATAGATTAAGTAAATTGAAAATTAATAAATAAAAGATATGAGAACTTTGCAAACAAGTCTTAAATAATAAACATTTTGAAATATGTGTCCTTTTATTTTGACAAAAGATTGATGTTTCTGGTGTTTTAACTCAAGATTTAGAATATGATAACCAGGTGCTCTATATCTTGCTAGGGATGGCTATATCTCTAATCATTTCACTCTGGAAATTTTATGATAAAGTATCATAGTTTTTCAGTCTCTCCCGATTTACAAACCCTATTTACACTTCCGACCATAGTTAGAAAATGGAAACCACAAACCGCTATGCCTAGCTCAAACATTTTTTTTTTATTCAAGTACAAATATTTCCAAAAAGTGACTAGGTAATAAAGCCTTTTGCAGGCCGAGAGTTCAAGCCCCATGACCGACAAAAAAAAAAAAAAAAAACTATATAAAGCCTTTTTTAATAAAGTACATGCTTCTTGAAAATGCAGTATTTGTTACCTGGACAAATATCTTTAGAAATAATGAGAAAATAAATTTATTTAAATTCACCAACCATATAAAATTTAAGAAAATAATTTTTACATATTCACATGTTAACTATTTTGAAAGCAAAATATATGTCTGAATAATTTACATGTGTTAAAATTATGCAAAACTAAATTAACTAATTCTACAAGTCTGAAAAAAGAATTACCCTAAAGAAACAAAACAAAATAAGTTCAAAATTTGAAATTCAGAAAATAAAATGAAGTGTAATCTTTAGTTGACTTAAGTTACTGTAAACACTCTGTATATCAATTTTATAATAAAAAATGCATGAACAAAGAAAGAAAAGTACCCATTTGACAATAGCGACAGGATATACCTTAGTAGTTTTTTTTTTTGAGTGTGCAAAAAAATCAAAGGAAGAGATAACAATGTTCCTTCCATAATAAATGTACACATTACCTTAATTATGTAACTGTATCCCCTCTGTACATTACCTTTACAATAAAATTATATTGATATTAAAAATAAACTAATTAATATACCAATTAAGTATTTGTAGAGAGCTAGGAATGTGGCTCAGTGTTAGGGAGCTTGCCTTGCATGCTTGAGGCCCTGGGTTAGATTCCTCAGCATCACATAAACAGAAAAAAAAGCCGGAAGTGGTGCTCTGGCTCAAGTGGTAGAGTGCTAGTTTTGAGCTAGCCTTAAGGGACAGCACTCAGGCCCAGAGTTCAGGTTCTAGGACAGAACCCCCCCCCCAAGAAAAACAATAGAATTACTAGAAGCCATTTGTTAAAACCTTTTTAGAAATTGACCCAAAGTACCCAAGTAATATAATTTGATGATACTATTTAAATACTTCAACCTCAGCCAAGAAGCCAAAAGTTTAAAAAGTGTTACAAAGTAAAGTAATAAATCAGAATATGTTACTATTAATAATAATCATAAGATGAATTTATAGTGGTAGTCAAATGTGTAAGAAATGAGGCAATTTGCCATTCGTTTGCACTGAATAAGTGAGAAAGAATTTTCTAGGTCTTTTAAAATATATAACAACTTTAATGAAGAAACTCTTGTCACATCATATGATAACCAGATGAAGCTGATATTAGAACAAAGAGCAGATTATACTAAGTTTTGGATGTTAATGTCCATAAATATTTTGGTTGTGGGAAATTGTGTTCAACTTGGGGTACTGTTTTTGTTAGACTGGTGTCATATCAGTAGTAAATTTTAGGATAGGGGTTCCCTTTTCACAAAACATGCACCTGATCTGTCATTTTAGCCTTCCCATTATCAATGGCATAAGAGTTGCACACCAACTTGTCTAGATTCCTACCTTGGCTGGCCTGGATTCTGCAGTCCTTCCAATCTTAACCTGTAGATAGTGCAGGATGGTAGAAATATTCCAATGCACCAAGCTATAGATTGAGAAGGAAGTCCATTAAAATTTTTGCCTGGCTTCTGTTCTCAAGCTTCCTCAATAGTTTAGAGTTCAGATGGGAGCCCCTGGTGCCAAGCAGTAAGAGTATTTTTTAAAGCAACTAGACATATATATAACTTAAGCATGTGAACACCTCAGGACAAGAATAAAAGAGCAGTGAAGCATAGAGGAAAGGCCCAATTTTAACTAGCTTCTTAGAGGCTGAAGAAGCTTAGCTAGCTACTCTGGAGGCTGAAATATGAAGACCACTATTCAAAGCCAGTCCAATCATGAAAATAAATGCGATTATCTCCAAAAAAAACAGAAGTGGAACAATGGCTCAAGTGGTAAACCACTATCCTTGTTCACAAAAGATTAGGGAGAGTTCCCAGGCACTATCAAGCCTCAGGAATGATGAATGAATGAATGAGCACTAGCACATGTGCTTGCGTGTGTACGCGTGCATGTGTACAAACACTCTCTCTCTCACACACACACACACACACACACACAAAAATGAGTATTTCAATGCGAAGTTCTTTTTTTAACCGTGCTGTAATCTATTTCCCTGTATTAGTTTACAAATATACAAAATCAGCTAAGCACTTATTTACATACAACTTATTATGTTTCTCTAAAGTCAACTCTCGTTTTGGAAGCAGACTTTTATTTGACCCAAATGTAAATTATTCAGGTCGATTCATCTCCCTCAATTCTGTAGAATTAGATGATTGTTTAGCTTCCTCCAAGCAATATAATTTTGTGAAATCCTGCATCAAGCAACGTATTTCTTTCACTAGAAGGGAATCCTCTGTCAAACAATTAATAATAGGTTTTTTTCTCCTTGCTAGCATCTGTAGTTTTATTATCTTCATATATTTCATGATCTGTCTGTGTATGACAAAGACTGCTGTGAAAATAAAAAGACCCTTCGCAGCACTTATCATTTATATACAATTCATAGATATGAAGGTGTTTAAATATTATTGAAATTGCTTTGGAATAAATTATGTTCACATTGACTATCGTGAAAAATAAGAATTGGTTTCTCAGCACTTTAGGTAAGAACTTTATTGAAAGAAACAAAAGTAAAAGTAGGAATAACTCAACACATACATTCAAATGAAACAAAACAACTCAAGAAAACAAATTAATTCAGTACTCATGAACCTGCAGGAAATGCAAAGACTTAAAAATCATCAGCTATGACAAGCTTATGAAAATCCTGACTACATGGGAGTCTACTCTTGTGAGGATACAGGTTAAAGCCCAGACTGGACAGAAACATCTGTACACAATGCCATGTACCTGTTATTCTAAATTCCAGGAAGAATAACATAACATGGACTGAGAACAAGATCATACACAAGTATCTGAAAAATAATCAGGATAATTTAGGGCTGGAGACATGACAAAGTGATAAGAACACCCATTTAGGAGGCACAAGACACTCAATTCAAACTCTAATATTATGGGTATTAAAGTAAAAAGCTATGATTTTAAATAATTGGAGTAATTGTAAGATTTGAATATTTGAGTGGAAAAATGCATGAGAGAGCAGAAAAATGCATGAAAGAGATAGAATGAACCCATGGTGCAATGCTTTCAACTTAAGTAAAAATGTTTTGTGGTACTTCAGACAAAACAGAGTTAACTTGCAAATGAGCATGGTTGTGCATTTGGGTGATGGAAATACTTTACTTACGCAGGTGTAAATTAAATAGATATTATTTGGGTAGATTGTACTTCTTGAACTAAGAGCCTGGATGATGTCCCTGAGATTTTTCTCTCAAGGCTACCATTCTACTGCTTTGAGCCACAGTTCCAATTCTGATTTTCTGTTGTTTGTTTGGTGATAAGAGGCTCCTGGACTTTCTTGCCCAGGATGACTTCAAACCATGATCGTCAGATCTCAGCCTCCCGAGTAAACAGGATGCCAGACAATAGCCGCCGATAGTTTTAATAATTTAGTAAATTGTACAGTAACTGAAGTTATTCATTATCATTATAACTTATATAATATATGTGTGCATGTATATATCAATGCATACGGATAGAAATACTTTAACATATTTTTGTATCTACAGTAGATTTACGAAATCATCCTTATAAAATAAAATGGAAACAAAAGTTAATTAGGTTCAAAAAAAAAGGAAATTATCACGTTTCTTGTTGTTGAATGGAATATGAATTGCGAGAATCAATTTGGGAAAACCATCTCTACGTTAACAAAATGGATAAGAGGTATTAATTCCAATCCATCTATTTGCCCATATTGTGCAACCTCACACATGAGTGTCAAAATCAAACAACACTTTTTGCCTTTGCTTTTAACTCACCTGTTATAATTTACGGGTTAGATGAAGTAATCAAATAAAGATTAAAATAATGTTAATTGAGGCTATGAAATAGAGCTGAAAATTATTTAAAATATGATAATACCTAATTAAATTCCATTTTTCTTACTTTTACTCTGTCATGTACCTCATTCCCACATTAGGAAAGTATATAGAAGGTTCTCATTGAATTATATGTACAATTATGAAAAAATGTATTGAAAGAATATGGGCACAATGTGGTTTTAGCTTATTGAGACATGTAGGGTGAAGTGTGTTTTTGAGGACTAGCAATATATTGTGATGAAGATGAAGGGAGGGATGTGCTTATTCTGGAAAACTGGCTAGAGGATTGCTCCCATAAAGGTAGTTATGAATTCTTCCAAAAGGTTACAGTAAAATCACTTTCATAACATGTTCACTGCTGCACAATTCACCGTAGCCAAGTTACGGAAACAGCCCAGATACCATTTGGCGGAGTGATGCTTGGAGAATGTGTGGCACATATACAAAATTGGATTGCACCCATCCATTTTTAAGACTGTTACATTATTTGCAAAGAAATAGATAGATCTAAAAATTTATTAAGTGAACTAAGTCAGAGCCAGACACACAAAGGACCCATGTTCTGTCTCATATTTGGAAGCTAGAAATTTATACAAGTTTACACAGAAATATTAACCAAAGCATGTGATTTGCAGAGGAGTATCTGAAAGGTGTAATTTCTTATAAAATTGAACTTTACTCCAACAAAATGAATACCAGGACACTATCACTTGGAAGATGTTAGTGGAAGTCAATGGGAAGAAATAGAGTTATGGAGGAAGAGAGTGTAGGTATAATATTCAATGTAGATGTAAGAAACTAGAAAAATTAAAGTGCGATGAGCTTTGGAAGGGTGTGGAAAAGTTATATAAAGATCCATTATATTTTAAATAAACTGATTTGTTGAATGGAAATTCCCTTGTACACGTATTTAAGATAAGAAAAATATAATTACAAACAATGGAGACATCTGATCTTAAATTCTACTTCCATCTCTTTTAAAAAATAAAATTATTTGCTCTATAATTTGATCAGAGGGATGGATTTTGTGGCTAGCTAGATCATTGCACATCTGTCTCTCTCTTCCTCTCTCCCTCTCATGGTTCTCACAGGTAATATGATTACTCCATAATTATCTTAATTTATTTTGCTTTTATGTTTTTTGGTTGCATCATTTCACTTTTTGCTCTGTCATTTCCCAATTCATTTACATATCAGGCATTATTTCCTATTTTCTCATTCCTAGAATAAGCTGCACATGAAGACACCACTGATCCCCATTTTCAGTTTGTCCCTTTGAATACGGAGGAAAATCTTTCCTCTGCTCTCTACCAAATCCCTACTCTCCAGTTAGAATAATTTAGAATAGTATAAATGAAAAAAGAGAAAATAAATAATAGTGAAAAAACAGATGCAGAAAATTCACCGGATTTTTCTGACTAGTTTATCCAATGTGAACTATTGGGGAAATACATGGACAGCTCATTCTCACTGGCACTCAAAGTGTCTGGTTAGACAATTCTGATGAAGTTGAGGAACAAGATGAAAAAGTGAGAAATGGTATCAATTGCAAGAAAAAATGGAATAGGATCAAGCAAATTTCTTCCTTGTTCTGCTGAAAGTAATCGCCCTACTACAGTGCAGAGACTACTTTCCATAAAGGCCACTCATGTGAACACTAGGGATAACGATGATTATACACCTCTTCATCTAGAAGCCTACTGTGGACACTTAGACATTATCCATGAGTTGGTGGCTCAAAGCAGATATTCATGGAATAACTGTGAATGACTGGACACCCCTGCACAGTACTTATACATGGGATAATATCAGAGTGGCTTCTTTATTTCATCATGATGCAGACACCAATGGCCAAACCAAAGGCCTCTTGACCCCCTTGTATCTTGCTGCTGGGTATAGATATAGCAAAGATACGCTGGATCTCCTTCTGTTGACCCATTATATCAAACCAGATCTGAACACAACTTGGAAGAAACTGCATTTGATATTGCCAAAAGGATAAGTATGTATCACCACCTCTTTGAAGTTGTGGAAAGCTGTACAAATTGTTCTCTTAAGTCCTAATGTTTCCATTAAGTTTCTTAAATTTCAAAATTGCCAGTCCATCCCATGTGTCCATACAAAATATTTTCACAAAACAAAGCAACAGCAATATTTTACTTTAGAAATTCATGGATTCCATGGTACTTTTCCAAGTGAATTGCCTGACTATGATGTCAAAATATATTCGAGTTTTTTGTATACATCTATAATGATTTCTATGGAGTTTGTGATTTTTTAAATCAGAAATAATTTTAACTTATCTGTTGAAATGAGTACTATAGAAACTAAGGATATTTCTGGTGCTTGTCTGAAAAAAGTATATTTTAAAATATTTAGTATTCTGTTTATATAATGTCCATAATCTATTTCTTTCTCTCCTAGATATAATACTTTGAATTCGACATTGTTTTTATAACATATGGATTCATTACTAAATGTGTCCTTTCGAATTTCATTCCATATAGAAACAGTTTAAGATTCCTTTAATTCCTAGGTCCTTATAGAATTTTATTTATTTGGGATAAAATGACAATGTTATCTAATTTCATAGTTTTATAAATGTTATGCTATGTAAAGGCCTTTCTGAAAAGGTGAAGATTGAATACACTGATGTCAAACTAACATTTATTTCTATGAATTACATGTATTATTACACTTGTATATTTGTAATCAATTTTTTCATAACTGTTTTCCATTTCTTGCATCTGAAGAATGGAAAATATGGAATACTTCACAAATTTTCATATCATTATCATGGCTCTCGTGAAAGAGCCATGTTAACCTCTGTATTGTAATTCGGGTAGATGTGCTGCTAAAGCATGTAGTATCCTCTAAATTTAAGTAGTTAATGATGCAATCTTAAGACAGGCATATTTCCTTGGTTACCTATTTGTAACAAGGAAACCTTATTGTTCCCTAAATTGCTATTCATCTTATTTTTCTAAAATTTGTTTATGGTGGAAAAAACTTACATTGTTTGTTCAATTGCTCACATTTGCAATTTTTTGTCAATAGCCATTTTAAGTCTTTTTCATTTGAAATTGATAATACTTTGAAGCCTTTATAGGTAGGTCCAAAGGTAATGGCTTTTCAAGTACTTATTTATCAACTGAGTTAGTTTTGTGGAGCTAATGGATTCAAAGTAAGCCTTGCTTAAGAGCTACTTCTAAATTTCTCCAGCTTAAAACTTCCCAAATGAGGTCTTACTGGCACAAATGTTTGCCTGACCCATTACCTTTGCTCCATTTAGGAACAGACCAACCAGAATATCTTACCCTGACAGCATAGCTTTTCTTACTGGAGCAGAAATAATCTTAGTAACAAGGGATTATAGAAAGATGAACAGTTCAGACAGAACTGTTCAGGCTAAAAGGTATTTTTTCAAAATATAATTATTTATTATCCCTATCATTTCAAAAGTAGCTAAAGCTTAGAAGGTGAAAAAATTGTTCATATGCATAATTACCTCATGTCCTGGCCTGTCTACCATCCAATCAGGCAGGAACTAACACCACTGATTTTCTATAACTAAAAATATTCCATAGCTCCAGGAGAAGTCCATATGTTTCTCCTTGTTATTCGGCCTTAAATTGGTAATGTTTTAATCACAGTGTTTCCTCTTGCCTCTAGGCTGTACATCTCCGAATGGTAAAGCTTTAAGTTAAATTCTACCAAACACTGAGGTAGAGGTAATGGAATAATATTTTAAAACAGTTGCCTTTGTTACCTTAACCACAACAGAACAATGCAAAGCATTTTCTTATATTATATATACTTATATATTTTATATTTATGTGCTGATTTTATATTTCACACAGTGAATCTTACTGGAATTAATTTATAATTTGACAAATTAATTGATATTTATTACAATAAATAGATTGGAATATAAATAATCAGGATTAGAATATATATCAGAATATAAAAAGTATCAATGCAATGTTTTCGGTATAAACTTGTGATACCTTCTAATTGTTCTTGTTTTCTGAATTCACATAGTAAAAAAAAAATGTTTTCTTTAATCTATAAGGGATTTTACTCTGCTGCTCTGTTTATTGTTTTAACGCACTGGTCCAAACTGTTTTTCTCCATATTTCTGAAGCATTCCTACTGATTATACTCAAATTTTGCTGATATGATGTCTAAAAGGTATTATTCTTCCACAGGATCCACGGGTCCTATGATCCAGGTCCCAGTTACCTGCATCATCAGATAACTAGGGCAAGAGATCTCACCGAGGCCCACGCAACATGCCAACAGAAAGTAATTGAAGACCCATCTCAATTTCTCATTTCCTATATTTCAGGGCCCCAATTCCTTGAAATGCAGGAATTAGCAGTAAGCAATTGTGAAATGCAAGGCAACTTAAAATGCAAGATGAGATCACAAAATGTTAAAGTACAGTAATTCAAACTTTCAATTTTCAGATGACCATCCCATATGAGTGAACAAGACCACAAATGTCAAAAGATTATTTGTAATACCCTTATCCTAATGATTAATGAATGATTTCAGTCCAGCATCATCAGGGCAAAAAATAGTTCCTGGAACGATAGATCTATAATTGGTCTACCAAGGCTAGTAAAACTTGACCTAGAGATCAAATATAATTCAGAAAAACAATAATTGAGAAAATTCTTAGTGCTTCAAAACACTGGTACTTCAGTAAATCTTGGTTCTGAAGTATAAAAATGATGTCATTCTCAAACAAATGATAACCTACATTTAATCTACTGAAAGTGTATTCCTTTTCAAATAAACTTTGTAAAATCACATTTGCCAAAATAACACTTTAAAAGTAGATAATATTTAGTGGCATTACAACTATTACAAGTGTAGAGCAAGGTACAATAGAGTTGATTTATTTACCCAGCACCAATGCCAAAGAGGTTCAACCATTCATTGAAATGTAAAAAGAGTACTGCCCATCATTTGTGTTTTTCAGTAGGTGACTTCGAAAATTTGTTAAATAGATCAGCCTCCCATATTTCAAACCAAAACATTAGCTAATAAAGTAAATTTCATCACATAATAAGTACATTTTAAAAAGTCATGAATATTTGCCTTATCATATGGTGTTTTATGTTTTCCCTATTTGTCTAACATAGTAAGAAATATAACTTAAATCTTGCATATGGGTACTCATCAGATATTTGACAAACATAAAATCTGTCTTCTATTTCTATCATATTCCTCAACACTAGTAAATTTTAGTTTTCTTCTTTTTCCAAAACTTATCGGTAATAGAAAATATTATGCTATGTAAAATAAAATAATTACAAACCACTGTACAAAGCCATTTATAAATCTCGTAGTTAGGAATACATTCTCAGCCATTTTTAAACTTTCTTGTTGACTACAGATTAATCTTCCAAATGAAGAGGAATAGGTGCTCCATGTCTCCAGTCTTGCAAATTGTCACTTCAGATGAATGAATTATGGAACTATAAGCTGACATCAGTTCAAGTATATGCAGAATTGAAACTCCGTGGAATGTATATAAACCTTTCAAAGTACTAGCAGACAGTTTAACAGAATGACTATCAGGAAGTTGAAACCAGAGAGGAATAATAGTAATGACATAGAATGAATGAAATGGAACAACGAGCAAATACAGCTAGAATACTGAATGTACACATGTGAGAAAGGAAGTTGTAAATCAGAAATAAATCTTGTAGAAGGGGTTGGTTGAGAAGGATAGAAGGAGTGACTCTGATCCAGGAACATTGGACAATTAGATGGACATACTTAATTGAAACACACTAGCACAACCTATTGTAATTCAGTGAAAAAATACAATAAAAAACAAAAACACACAAAAAGCACAAACAAACAGCAGTCTCTATAGAGTATGATGATGACTTCTCAAAATTTTAAATAGTTAATGAAGGACAATCTTGTGAAAAGCATACAAAGTTGTTTAAAGTGAGCAGTTTGGGGTAGAGGAGAATTTTTAGCAGATTTAAATAGATTGCTTTAGGTTATAAATCACCTATATCTGCTGCAAATATTTTCTTCTGCATGTTCTCTTGGTCTGAAATGGATACTCCAATCCTGAGCCACACTTGATAGCTTGTAAAGATAGAATGGAAGAAACAAGATCAAGAACCCATTACTCCACCGGAGAGGAAACTGTCCTCTCTGTTTTCTCTCATTTCAATTGACTACTTTCATTCATAAGTTTATGTCAAGTGATTTGCATTATATATTTCCTTCTTTGTTCTGGCAAAGTAATTGTTCAAAGTAATTCACTAAATATTATATTCCATTTTTTTTCTATCACGCTGTTTACTTATCCAAGTGAGTCCATTAAACTTCCCACTTGCATTTCGGTGTCACGGAAACCCAGCATCAATGTTAATGAGGACAATCTCTAATGTAAAACTTTGACTCCAAAATACCACTCCAAGAAGCTGTGTTCACAAATATTTAGATATACTTTTTTCTTTTACCTTGAAAGTCTTCTTATGTCTAAAGTGCCCTCAAAAATCAGTACTCCACCAATTTTTGGTTCAATCACTTCTAACCACAAAGATATATTTTGCTAACAAGATGCTTAGAGGAAACCGAAGAATACTCCATTTTGTCTTCTCTCTTAAGACCCTCCTTAGATACAATATCAGGATCAGTGAAACTATTCTTTCCAAAATTATTTCAATAGATTATTTTTCTCTTGGACTTGCATTTGCTCAGCAGGATGTATGGAAAAGAATAGAGTATAATCACCCATACCTTGGATGACAGTGTCTGTTACAAAAGGACAATGCTCCTATGTGCTATTTCTCTGTCCTCCTCTTAGATCTTGCCTGATTTCCAACAAATCACAGATTCTTGGCTTCAAGTCTAGTGAAGGTGAAGGACTGTAAGGCCTTCCCCACTTCTAAATCTTCATGGTTTCTCTTTTAAAACTCTTTTATTTGGATGTGGAATTTATTTTCATATCTTCCTTCAATCCGTTCTAAATTGTAGTGAGGTAAATAGGCTCTGTAAATCACTTTAGTTAGCAAAAATATTACACCAACCTATATCAAAAGTTTGGCCTCCCTCCACTGCTGAAACCAATATGCTTACCTTGGGCTTCTAAGAATCCGTTTTCTTGCCTTTTCAATTTGCTCAATTCTTTTCTGATTCCAAAACATTTTGGCTTATGTAATAAGAGAAGTCTTCACTTTCTCATGTTAATAAGGAGCTACTAAGAAATGTGAAATCATCGGTTTCAAGTAACCAATCAGATTTTTTCTGTGGTTCAGTGCTTCACGTGCAAAGTCATTGTAGAAGATATTAGAAACAGAAAAGTGTAAACCCAATACCTTCTTTCATTGTTGAGGGCACTTTCTCCTTAAATATTTTGACCCAAATTATCTTTTTCAGAGAATTACTGTTTGGTAATTAAAGTCAATTCACAAATTTTGATGTCTTTTTTTAAAGAACTTTGAATTTAAATTCCACTACAACCTTGTTTCACACAGTAAAAGTAGATTTCCTGGGTAAGGACAATTCTCAAGGGAACCTACAGGATTTATAGCAAGGTTTCTGAGGTTTGTTTTTTTAGTGTGAAAATGAGCCATCTTCATCCACATTGCTCCCTCTCAGCTAAGTCTCCATGGATTACTTTGCATGAAAGCCTATTCAACCAAGCAATTTAAAATTTTCATAATAGGCTAAGTTGTTAAAAAAAATTTGAACAAATTAAAATTTACCTCTCATAATTTTAAAACCCTTTTGAAATTCCTTTATTAGAACCGCAAATTCACCAAACCTAACTTCACCGTTACCATCAATAACAGTTAACATGTTGTTTTCATAATATAGTGTCCATGAAACTATTATTTTCTTGAGGCTTTGTTATGCATATATATAACCCTATAAGCTGATTCTGAGCAAAATGACCTTCAAGACATGGAAGTAGAGATTATTGTTTGCGGTTTTTGTTTTTAATGTACTATGTGATTTCTATTTTCTTTTTGTTTTTTTCCCTATGCTTTATTCCCTACTGTATTTGATTTTGGTAGCCTGTGTATTGTGTATATATTTACCTTAATTAGGGGAGGGAAGAGGAACAACAAAATGGTGTGACAAAGTTAAAAGGCAAACCAATGCAATACCAATACTCACAAGACAATATGTTGGAAATGTATGTTACAAGTTGTGAAGGGTATTGGGGTAAAGGAAGACTGTGAAGAAATGAGGGATGTGGTAACAAGTTTGAAAAGTTATGTATTCACTACCTTAAAATTACTGTAACCCCACGGTACATCACTTTGACAATAAAATGAAATTTAATAAATAAGCTGCATGAAATAATATTAAACTGTATTGGTATAGTAAATATTCTTTTTGGAGTAACTTTTTAAAAATCAATACTGTTTGTCATCTAATTTGAATTAATTACCCCCTTTTTATCAGAGTACCATCAACTTGAATGCTATCCAAATAGACAATATTTTTACAATATATTTACCAATATTTTGAAAAAAGAATAAATATAGTACTTTCTCACACTAAAAGCGAAAACAGTTTAATTCTATGGAAACCTATAACTTTTAAAAGTAAATAAGTTGTTAAGAAGACAGAGTATATGTGTTCTTCAACATTCCAATGACGAGTAACTACTCATTTTCAAATTCAGAAAATTCCATACCTGAGAGATTCAAAACAGTACCAGCTTGCATGTTATGAAATTCTGCAATTGATGCATTTTCCAACGGGGTGTTACAGATTGAGAGTCAACAGAAAAATAACCACTTTCTGGTAGAGGATAAAACTAATTAGCATTGGTAATAATTAATTCTTCAAGAGTAAGCAATTGTTTATCACAATAAGCTATTAGTTTTATGAACATCAATACCAATATTTATGATATAGAGTCATCCTAGCCCAACAATTTCAAAATTTTAGGGTACACCTCAAGCTTCCCTTAATTCACATCATGAATAGCTTATCTCTATTGTGAAAAAATACAACTCTGCTAATGGGATGCCATACATGTTCTGGAAAAAACACCACAACAAACTGGGTTGCATCATTTTCCCCCCACTGGTATTCTTGGAATCGGAACACTTGCAAATACTATTTATATTTATACTTTTTTAACCATCATATAAATTCTGGATGCTAAGTTCGGAAGATTACAGTTCAAAGCCCACCCAAGCAGAAAGTTTCCCTAGATTCTTATCTCCAATAAACTTCTCAGCAAAAGTCAGACGCAAGTGGCACTGAGGTTGAAGTGGTAGAGCACGAGCCTTGAGCATAGACAGGTTCAGAGACAGTGTCCAGGCCCAGAGTTCAAGCCGTAGGACAAACCAATAAAACAAAAACAAAAATAAAAACAAACCCCAAACCTAACATATGTCTCAGTGTATACAGTAGCAAATAATTAAGGAAATTGCTTCCTGTGTTACATACAGGTAGAAGAAAGATGTCACACGATTATTCTCTTCATAACATGCTATACCAAAGAATCCAAAAATTGCTCTTATTCTAAATTTATAAATCAATATCATCCATTTGTTGGCAACTCTGTCTTCAACGTTCAAATTATAATTTTATGCAAGAACTGTTGGCATTATCTATTAACTAAGTTCTAATTATAACTCTCTTGAAAGAATATTCTAGGCAAATAGAATGCAAAATCATTTGTGAATTTGTCTATTAAACACTCTACTTAAAAAGAATTTTGTAGATTCCTATAAAATATAAAATTACAAAAAATTCAAAATATTTATTTTAAATCTAAATTCTAATTTATCAAGATCTTCAAAATCGTACATTAGGTCTGGGATGGTGGCTCAGTGGTAGAGTGCTTGCCTTGCATGCCTGAGGCCAGGTTTAATTCCCCAACAACACATAAGCAAAAGAAAAAAGCCGGAAGTGGCGCTGTGACTCAAGTGGTAGAGTGCTAGCCTTCTGCTGAAGAGCTGAGGGACAGCGCCCATGCCCAGAGTTCAGGCCCCAAGACCGGGTCCTCCTCCCCCCAAAAAAATCCTACATTAGAGGTACTTTGCAATTTTTCCAGGCTTAAGTTTTGTAATCCTTCATCATTTCTTTGGGATATAACATTATAATGATAACATACTTTTTCAAATTTTGGATGGGAATCATGTGTGATTTTGCATCTAGGAATGTTCTGTAATTAAGAGAGAATTTAAAACACAAGTGAGGATTAAGTATGAGTTGCATTTCAACAGGAAATTTGACTTCTCAAAACATAATGACAAAATTAGCCCAAACTTCCAACTATGTATTCCTTTCTTGTTTGTTTTGTTTTATTAAGACAAAAGTATACTACCTGGTCCAGGGAAGGTATCACTATGTGATTCCACTCTCTAATCTCCTGTCTTAATCTCAGTGCTAGAATTCTAGGTTTGTATCACATTGTCCTGCCATAGTTTCTTGGTTTATTTAATCTAGATACAGACTACGAATTCTGAACTTCTCCAGTGATATTATACACCAGAGTGACTGTTCAGACTGTTTATCTACTATTTTCAAAGATGTTCTAACGTTTGACACAGGATATGAATATTTTCAGATGCACCTGCGGGGTCTCTGATTCATTCCTCCATGGATGCAATCCCTTTAATAACGATTAATTGACTCACTTACTATCTCTGGTCCCTACCTAGGTAATATACTCAAACTTATTTGAAGGAAGTTCATTTGAGGACTTTTTAATATTAAAAATTATCACTTGATTCTAGTCTTCTTCAGAATATATATTCTGTTTTTTTCTAACTTTTCTACACATTCTGAGAGTTGTTTCATTTGTGTATTTGTGTGTGCACATATAAGTGCCTTTGTGTGTATGTGTATGTTTGTATGTATGTATGCAAAAGCTTCAAGCTCTTATTCAGCAATCTTGCTCATGACTGGTATTCCATGACCTAAGCCATTCTTCCAATCCAGCTTTTGACTGCTTAATTTTATATACTGTTGCAAAGAGTGTTCTGCCCAGGCTGGATGCAAACTTAACTTCCCAGACTCCTTTACATTCTTAGGTTTTATTTCTCCAGGAATATCAACTTTTGAACTACAAACATTTTTGTGAGGGTAATGTCTAAGCTGTAGCCCAGATTTTTAACTCAAGAATACTTTTTTTTGTTTTGGTGGGGTGTCCGGTCATGGGGCCTGAACTCTTGGCCTGGGCTCTTTCCCACAGATCTTCAGTTCAAGGCTAGCACTCTACCATGTGAGTCACAGCGCCAATTTCAGCTTTTTTCTTTTTTGCTTAAATGGTGCTGAGGAATCGAACCCAGGGCCTCATGCATTCGAGGCAAGCGATCTACCACTGAGCCACCTTCCCACCCCCTAACTCAAGAATTTTTATAAAGATAGATGAACACACATATTACATATCCTGAGTCAACAAATATATATGTGTGTGTGTGTGTGTGTAAAGAAAAAAAAAAGAAATGTGATCTTAGCCAACAGTTCATTGCTAGCATAATCGCTCCTCTCACAAGATGGACATTTTTTTCCAGTTAAACCCTTGCTCTTATATCTGACTTTCATTGGAAAAAGAATTATTCTTCCATTCTTCTTTCTACAAAGTTGCATGATTAGCAAGCATGATTTAGAACGAGATAGGCCTCATACTTCATGTTCCACGTAGGAGTGGTCCTTTCTGTTTATCACTCCCATAAATCTACATAATGGATTTGGCTTTATTGTTTCAATGTTGCCTTATTTGTAGTCTTCTATATTGTATTGAACCTTTATACTTAAACACAGAACTTCTCTTTCTCCTATTATTGCTATTGTTTCCCTTACTGATAGCTCATGTACACTTGGGAAATAATGAACAGCACGTACACTCACAAAAAGAATGTTCTGAGAATCTTCTTCCCATTTAAAATTCGCCTTAATTTATAGAGAACTTACAAAGTTTGAACTCAATGTACTCATGTATAATGTATTAATAAGCAATATAAATTTCATATTTTCTCTTTACTAAGTTGTTTCTGAAACATGTGTTACCTCAGGTCCATAGGTGTTCTAGTGTTATTTCAGTGAAGCCAGAAAATATTCATTATACCTCAAGCAGCACCATCGATTGTTACTGGAAGTAACTGTTACTGGATGTGGAAACTGACCCCAGGAGAGGAATAGAACATAGAGGAATAACAAAGTTCAAGTTACCTTGTGCTTTCCTTTTTGCTGTACAAGAAAAGTATCCCAAGGCTTGAAGGAACCTCTGTCCCTGGCTTTTTCGAGTGTGTTCTTTACTCATATAAAATTTTTCTGTAAACTTCTAGTTCAGAGTGTTACAAAAAGAAATAATGTACCATTTGAAGGCCAGCATAGAACAAAAGGAAATAACGTTGTTTTAAAAGTGTTCTCCTGCAAAGGAACAAAGACATGGAGGTTTCAAAGTGTCTTATGGATGGATATTTCACCCCTGAGATGATTCTCTTCATACAGGAGACAGTTATCAATTCCTTTGGTCTGGTCCTGAGTTCTCCAGAGCAAAACGGATTCCAAAAAAGCAGGATCGATTGAATATAATCAACAAAAGGAGCCTCTTCTCTGACCAGTACTTCTTTAAAGAAGGTCCCAAAGAAATATCTGGGATTTTTATTTGCTTGTTTGTTTAGTTTGTGTTGGTTCTGGGGCTTGAACCCAGAGGCTGGATTCTGTTATTGAACAGCTGTCTTTCGTGTCCACCTGCCCCCAAAGCTAGTACTCTACTGCTTGAGCCAAAACTCCACTTCTGGTTTTTTGGTGTTCAATTTGTGATAAGAGTTTGACGGACTCTCCTGCCTGGTTTGGCTTTGTATTAAGATAGTAAGAAAGCTAAGTGACATCAAATGTATAGACTTCTCTTTTGAAACAAGAAATATTAGACGAAGTTTATGGTAAAGCTAATATTTGACAATTTTTAAAGGAAGAGACTATGTCTAGCAAAGAAGCCATAACTTAAATAACTCAGCAAAATAGGTGCACTGAATCATTTGATATTATTTTTTCTGCTTGGCAAGATTATTGATCTTGTCCTAACTTTTGGGGAAACTTAAGGCTATAATTGCACATTTTGTTGGTTGTGGGGCTTGAACTCTGATCCTGGGCACACTCCCTCAGCTCTTCAGCTCAAGTTGAGCACTCTACGGCTTAAGCTACAGCACCACTTCAGGCTTTCTGGTGGTTAATTGAAGATAAAGGTCTCATGGACATTCCTGACCAGGCTGGCTTTGAACCACAATCATCTGGTGTCCTGAATAGCTAGGATTACAGGCGTGAACCACCAGCTTACGTGCACTGAATGACACTATGTAGACAAATGATGGAAATTTGAATCAAATGATGGCATTGCAGGTTTTCAGAAAATTTGTGGTAACAATAAATATGTCCTCCTTTTCCATGTTGTTTCATTAATGATTCATGAGCTATGGGACCCTTAAATTAGCATTCTCTGGCATCTGTGTAGGTGTATTTAGTATCAGGAAATGTTCATAGAGAAATATAGAAAGGCTGAGATTTTCAGAAAGCAAAGAAGATAAGGTAAGAATAAACAGCACAGAAGGAGATACATTTATTACACAGAGATTAACAAGTAGCCTAAGAGATTTAGAATGCTAAAGGTAATGAGGAATAAGACTCGTTGATAACTATTTGTTCAATAACCAAAAAGAGTTCTCTAAAACAGTTTCTGGTATACCTTAGTTACTATCATTTATTGCTTAACTCTGGAGTTATTCCTTTTCTTCTGTCACAACTGTTACTTTGCCTCTGCCGTTTTGGTGCCATGACTAACCAAAAAGACTTCCAAATCTCAGACTACCCTTCTCATTGTGATTAGCAGTGACCATTCAAAAACCTGGAAGCTTTGAATTTCCAGAATTAATCTTCACTTGACATCTGAGCACATTCAATCCATTAATTGCTGTCACCTAATGAACAAAATTTTTTTCAACATAATATCCTAATATAAGTAAAGTACATGAATTAGGGACTATTGTCAGGTGTCAGTATGGCAGGAGCAATTATATATTCCAAGTATGGGTTCTTTATTTTGCATTTACTAACTAAATGTTTTTTGGTTTTGTTTTGATTTGGGTTTTTTTTTTTTTTTTTTTTTTTTTTTTTGCTTTTTAGCTCAAGCCTATCACTGTACCACTTCAGGCACAGCACCACTTCCAGTGTTTTTCTGTTTATGTGGTACTGAGGAATTGAACTCAGGGTTTCATGCCTGCTAGGCAATCACCATATCATGAAGCCACATTCCCAGATCCCTAAATGACTTTCTTAAGTTGACATTACATTTTCATCCAGTAACTATGTACCATAATATTGGCCAGGTGCTAGAAAATGATGTAGAAAAGAAAACAATATAGTAAATCCAGTAAAGCTAGATGGACAATGAATAACGCTTACAGTCTTTCAAGGGCATAGAGGGCTTACCTCATGGAGATGTATCAATACGCTGAATGAGACAGCTCCTGACCCACAGCTCACCTCAAGAATGAGTGGGCCATCTTGGGTTCCAGCCACCTGGGGACGTTGGACCACCTCCTATAGCACCCATTCTACCAGTTCCTGAGAGCGAGAGTGAGAGAGAGAGAGAGACAGAGAGACAGAGAGAGACAGAAAGAAAATAAAAATTACACTTAAATCGGGTGCCAGTGGCATAAAACTCTAATCCTAACTACACAGGAGGCTGAGATATGAGGATCATGGTTCATAGACAGCCCAGGCAGGAACAACTGTGAGAATCTTATCTCCAAAGAACCACCAGAAAATTGGAAGTGGCACTGTGGGCTCAAGTGATAGAGTGCTAACTTTGAGATGAGGAGCTCAGGAACAGTGTCCAATCTTAGACTTCAAGACCCATGACTGAAAAGAAGTGAACTTCCCACCAAAAGAAGTGGACTGAATAGCACGCATTGTCCTAGAGAGCATGGTAGAGAAGTCAGGCCGAGCTTCCTGTGAACTTGAGGTCATAAGTGGGTCACCTGGCTTCTCTGTGCCTCTGTTTCCCCAGCTGCAAAACTGAACAAAGTGAAGGATCTCCTTCCTCATGGGGATAGTGTAATAATGAAAGAGAGCCATGTTTCGTTCATAATCCCACACCTGTTCAATGATTTATAACAGGCCCCACCTGAGCCCTTTCTGGTATCTTCCTGTCATATGCTCACAGAATTGCCAAAACCTTATCTGAAGACCTCTCCCTCTCTGCCTAGCCATTCTCCAGAGATCTCTCTGTATAAATCCCTTGTTACCTCACAACTCTCCTGTGAGGAGACTGAGGTCCAATGGTAGAGGCCCTACCAAGAGCTGCACGTGTGGTCAAGAATCCATTGCTATGGACTGAGTTTGGAATAATCCATCTAAACCGATGACTGAGCATGGCACCACATGTCTACCATCCCAACTACAGAGGACCAGGCTTGGTGGAGCATACCTTTCAGAGGAGAACCGCCATCCAGTCCAGCCTGAGCATATATTTAGTTTCTATCTCAGAAATGATCAAGACAGAAAGATGGCTCATCAGAGCCAGGGAGAGGAAACAAGTAGGGGGGTCATAGTGCTCCCAGAGGGGTGTTTGACCCAGGGTAGGTTGGTGTTGGGATGCCCACTCACCTGTGATGCTGGAAGAAGCTGTTGGCAGCTGCTCCAAATGGGGCAGCAGCGATGGCGACAGCATTGCGGACACATGGGCCCAGAGCAGAAGACTCGGGGCAGGGACCAGGTCGGGGATTTATGCAGGCTGGCAGCACACCATTGCCTGAGGTTTGAAACATGGCACCGTGTAAAGGGCCGGGTTGGGGTGGGACCATCAATTTTTTACTATACTTCAAAGTCACCTAGAGTCTCTTCCTCACCACTCAGCCACCTCTACCTTCCTCAACTGCTGGTAGTGGTGTAAACTAACAGGTAATCCCAGTGCTACCAGGCATCATGGAATGTGGGCGTGACCACCATTCTTGTATCCCATTGGTCAAAAAGAAGCATGAAAGAGTGGGGGTGTGGCCAGAATCCTGTGAAGCAAGCAGAATGGGGGGAGTCAAGATGACAGCTGTTCTCAAAGCTCTTTTCCCAGTGTATTCTGTCCTATTCAGTTGGAGACAAGAGGGAGACCTGCTTTAGCTGGATGTCTACACAGATTGTTGTGTGTTTCTGTTTGTTGCCAGTCCCAGACCTTGGACTCAGGATCTGGGCACAATCCATAAGCAGCTTTTGTTCAAGGCTGGTCCTCTACACTAGAGCTACAAGGCTTCTAGCTTTGTTGGCAATGAAGTTGGACAGGGGTCTCAAGGATTTTCCTGCTTAGGGTGACTTTGACCATGATACTCCTATCACAGCCTTGTAAGTAACAAGGAGGACTGCTGAGAGCCACTGGTGCCTGCCTAATCACTGCTCTTGTTGATGTTCTTGGACAGACTTGTTAGTTCCCTATCCTCGGGTTGAAGTGGTGGGAGCTGGGGCCCACAATTCGAATCCTGGTCCTGCCACGTCCAAATGGTAGGAGATCCCAAGAAACTTGTTCTTATCCATATGACTAACAATGGAATGTGATGTAAGTCATGATTGAGTGAACAGTTCTTGAAAGATTCTAGGATAAAATTATACACAATTATATTACACGACACTGATCAATTTTAGTTAATATTTTATTAAACATTTAAAGAATCACATTCATTAAATGGAGGCATAATGAAGTACCTAAGAATTGGGCCTCACATACTATAAAGATGACATTTTTTCTACCAGGACTGGGATTGGAACTAATAGTCTGGGTAACTCTGTTGCACTGTGTGGGAAGGGGAAGCTTGCCTCCTTGAAATCAAGAAATTCATGTATGTTCCTTGGGCCTGAAATCGATCCCCAGCACTAGAAAACACCCTATTCATGTACAATTTACATATATGTTTTATATTTATATACATATGTTGACTCCATAGTGTGTTCAGTGTAGTTATTTTATTTTTGTTGTATTCATGTATGGACCATTTATTTTATTGACTATTATAGCACATAGAACATTGATTACATAGGCTATAGGTCTACATATGTATTCTACTTCATACCTGACACCCAGAAGATTCACAGTAAAGGAAAACATGTGTCACCATCAGCTTCTTACTCCACGATTCATTGTTTGGCAGCACTGGCAGCTGAACTCATGGCCTACAAGGCCAAATTCATGAATGGTTGAGTGTAAACATGCCATCCTCGGGCAAATTGAGCTGACAGGTTGTTCCCAGGACCTGAGAATGAGCCCCAGGAGCGAACGAAATAAGAACAGATTGACATGCAGATGACAATATGCCAATAAATATATATATTTATAGAGTGCCACAGATGTCTATACATTATTCAGTTATATAGACTACATTCCTACAGGTTCCTGGGTATTTCTTATGCGTCCATGTAATTAATGTTATTGTTTTCATCCTGAAAATATTAATGAATGCACTCAGTGTCCTGAAATTATTGTGTTCCTGTAAGTAATAATATTCTTTTAATGATTCATAAATATTAAATAAAATCAACCAGCCTTCTGAAATGCTGCTGTTTAATTTTATAGGATAATCATTCACAAACAACTCATTCAACTGTGACATTGACAAAATTCCAGTGTTATTCCTTTGGATGGGAACCAGTTTATTAGTACCTCCTGCCATTGGTTGGTGTCAGGACGGGGATTCGAAATGAGGGCCTATGTTGCCATGTGGGCCTATGGCATCCCTGATAGTCTGCCAGCCTTCAGCAATGCAAGGTGAAGTACCCTTTGCAACAGTGTCATTCAGACCCAGAAGGGTCACTGTGCAAAGGAATAGAACATAAAAGGCCACATTTTTTTCTGTACATTGTTTTCCCTGCAACACTTGGGGTCTAGGATCACAGAAGCACCTGTGTGTCAAGTGGCTGCACCCCATTCTAGCGTGATCGAAGCTGAGGCAGACTTTCCAAGACCTGAGTTCAAGCCCCACGCTGAGAAAAAAATTAGCTCCCTGGCTTGCAATTCACAGTTTATTCATACAGGCTTTGGATTTCAACTCAGTATCTGGGTAAATCTGCAGCAATGTGGATAAAGGGGAAGATCACCTTAGATGAAGATAAAAAATCAGGCCTGTTCACTAGTCCTGAATTCAAGACCTAGCCCTGGAAAACATATTATTTATATATATTTTAAACATAGGATTTATACTTACTTATAGATGTTCAGTCCATACATGTTTGGTGTGGTTGTTCCTTGTATCTTTTGTTTTATTCATTTACTTACCATTGATTTTACTATGATGAAACCCATTCTGTTTATTACATTGATGACAACCTATCACAGAATATCTAGATTTGTAGAAATGTTCTCCATCATGCCTGACCCACAGGATTCTCAGAGAAAAGGAAAAAAATTTTCAAACTCTCCTTCTTACTCCATGATCCACTTGGTAGTGCTGGGATCTGATCTTAGGGCAGAGCAAAACCAATTAGCCAATCAGTCAAGGTGATCATATGAGCCTGTGAGCAACTAAGGAGTGTGGCCATTCCTAGAATCCGACATTGATGCCCAGGGTGGTCCACTATAGTCATAAATTCATAATTTAAACATAGGATCTATATTGACATACATGTGTGGACAGCATCTTGTGTTCAGTGCAATTATTCTCCTTATTTTGCCTCTAATTCATGGTGGTACTGTGTATTTTAATAAGTATAGTGACAGGTATAACTGTGCTGACATGGATGACAGGGTTGTCTATGCATTCCCCATCATTTTTGAGACCCAGGACTTTCACAGGAGAGGATAAAAGGCACAACAACTGGCTTCTGACATCAGGATGAATATTTGGTCAGTGCTGGGATTTGAGCTCAGGTCTGAGTAACTCTGTTGCACTGTGGGGGAAGGGGAAGCTCACCATCTTTGAAGACTAGAATGTCAGGCCTGGTGCAGGGCCTGATTTGAAGCCCCAGCACTGGACAAAATAACAAGCCAACCTTTTTTAAACATAGGATTTCTCTTTACCTACAGATGTGGTATGCATCTTGCAGTCAGTGTAGTTATTCGTTCTATTTTTGTCTTATCCATGGATGTATTGTGTATTTTATTGCATATGGTGACAGAAATAACTGTGCTGACATGGATGACAACCTATTCCCATGGCTAAGAGTTGCCTATATAGCATTCTCCATCCTCAATGAGACCCAGGACATTCACAGGACAGGAAAACTTGTGCCACCATAGGCTTCTTACATCAGAATGAATCTTCTGGTAGTGCAGGAATTTAAACTCAAAGCCTAGCATGCCCAATTGGTGAATGGGTCATGGTGAGCACACCAGGCTGTGAGCCACTAAGGAACTAGGCCATTCCTGGGACCTGAGATGGAGTCCTGGTGGGGGCCAATATAGTCATAAATTCATAATTAAACAGTGGATATATATTTCCAAACATGGATGGGAGGCATCTTGCGTTTGATGTAGTCATTTTCTTTGTTTTCTGTATTATTCATTGATGTATTGTGTATTTCCTTGAGTATAGGATGACAGATATAACTGTGGTGAACTGGATGACAACCTATTCCCATGAGTATAGAGTTGCGTATACATTCTCCTTCCTAGCTGAGACCCAGAACTTGCACAGTACAGGAAAACAGGTGCAATGACTGGCTTCTCACATCAGGGTGAATATTTGGCAGTGCTGGGATTCGAACTTTGGGCCTAGGAGGCCCAACTGCCCAATGGGTCCACGTGATCACACCAGACTGTGAGCCACTAAGGAGCTGGGATCGAACCCCAGGGAGGCCAAAGTAGTCTTCAATGATCATTGAAACAGGAGATGTATATTCACATCCGTGTGTGGACTGCATCATACATTGAGTGTAGTTATTCTCTTTATTTTGTATGCTATTCATGGGTGTATTATGTATTTTCTTGAGTATATGATGACAGGTATAAGTGGGCTGACATGGATAACAACTTATTCCCATGGCCACAAGATGGTCCAAGCATTCTCCATCCTAGCTGAGATCTAGGACTTGCACAGGCAAGAAAACAGGTGCAACGATTGACTTCTGACATCAAGATGAATCTTTTGGCACGGCGGGGAATCTGAACTCGAGACCTAGCAGGACCAAGTGGTGAATGAGTCCACATGAGCACACCAGCCTTTGGGACCTGCAATTGAGCACCCCCCAAGAGGGGGGAGCGGGGAGCACAACAGTCATCCATTCATAAGCTGAAAGTAGTATGCAAATAAGTACACATTTGTATGGAGTAGGAGAGATGGTAACCTGTGGTGGAATCCAATCTGTGTGACTACCGATTCTTGGATCTTTCCTGATGCTTCCATTTCATGACTGTGCTGATTATTGTCATGCTTCATCAACTGTTCTTTACAAATAATCAATACCCCATGAGTCTTGCCTATCATTTTCTGCTTATATCCTGCAAGAACTACTCATTCAAGGATGAGATCGATCACATTCCATGACTCATCGCAGGTCCAGGAACAAGTATCTCAGGATCTCCCGCCATTCCCTCTGCATAGGGGGGCTGAATTCAAGCCTCAGGCCTGGAAAAGATATTCCTTATATACTTTATTTTTGGTCCACTCGTGGGCCTGAACTCTGGGCCAGGGTACTGTCCCTCAGCTCTTCTCCTCAAGGCTAGTGCTCTACCTCTTGAGCCACAGTGAAACTGATGGCTTTTTTTTCTGCTTATTTGGTGCTGAGGAATCGGGTCCAGGGCCTCATGCATGCACAGCAAAAGCTCTACCACTGTGCCACCTTCCCAGCCCTCCTTATATATATTTTAAAGATAGGATTTATACTTCCATACAGATGTTTAGTCCTTATTGTGTTTGGTGTGGTTATTCATTTTATTTCTTGTGTCATTCATTTATTTAGAATTTATTTTATTGATTCTGATGACACCTATACCATTTATTACATTGTTTACATCCTATTACATGACATCTAGATGTTAGATGTGTTCTCCATCATGGCTGGCAGTGCCAGGATCTGAACTTAGTGCCTAGCAGGCCCAATTCATGATTGGGTGAGTTTGAGCATGGCAGCCTCTAGCCAATGAAGATGTCAGGTAGTTCCCAGGCTCTGAGAACGACCCCCAGGTTTGGCCAAATCAGCGATACATGGATAGGCAGATGGAGGTATACAAATATATATATATATATATATGTATATATGTGTATATATATATATGTATATATGTGTATATATATATATATATGTGTGTGTGTGTATATATATATATATATATATATATATATATATATTGCTAAAGGGTTCCATAGCTGACTGTCTATGATAGAATAACACCTACTATGTTCCTACCAACTCTTAGGTACTTATTATACTACAATTTAAGGAATATAATTCTTTTCATGCTTAATAAACTATTAATTAAGCTCAACCAGCCTTCTAGGATTATTGCATCTAATTTTAGCGTCCACCGATGTATAAACTACTCTTTCAATCAGTATTCCTATGCATAGGAATGAGTCTTTTGTGATCTCTTGTGATTGATGTCAGGACTGCTATTTGAACCCTGGGCCTATGTTGACAGGTTGGCCTATGGCTTCATTGATAGCCCACCAGCCACCAGGAATGGCAGGTCAGGTCCACTTTGCAGCTATGACATTCAGACCCAGGATGGTCACTGTGCAAAGAAAATAATCGTAAACCCCAGCTCTCTGCAGCTCACCACTTTTTGTGCTTTCCAAATTTTTTCTTCCTGAAAGCACTCTGAGCCCACGATCCCAGGATCGGCTATGAGTCCAGAGAATGCACCCAGCCAAGGGAGATCCAAGCTGAAGTAGAATTTCCATGACCTGTGTTCAAGCCCCATACTTGGCCCCAAAAACCCTATATATATATATATATATATATATATATGTATATATATATATATATACACACATACACACATACATATATATATATACACATACATACATATATATATATATATATATATATATATAATTTAACTAAATTAAGAAAAATAAAGCTCCCTGGTTTGGAATTTCTGCCAGTTTTCTTTTCTAGCCTGGGGTTTGAACTCAGGGTCTTGGTAAATCTGTAGCAATGTGAGCAAAGTGTTGCCATTACTTGAGTTCAAACCCCGTGCCAACCAAAAATGAAAAACTAAGTCACTGACCTTGTCAGGAGGAGGAAGTTTTGAAGATGGGAGGGAAGGGAAGGTAGGGGGAAAACACAGGAGTAGTAAACAATGCTAAATAGGAAATGTACTCATTAACTTGCTCCTGAACTCTAACCCCTCTGTAGAACATTTTTACAATAACAAAACATACAAGAAAAGAGAAACAATGTAGTTCTCAGAGAAGCACTTTGCAGGTAAGGGAAGGATGTTTGAATAGCTGTACAAAACTCTATACTGCTTTTTTTAATGTTCAATATGGAACTGAATAAACATAACTGTTTCCATTAAAAAAATTAAGTCACTGTCGTGGAACTGGGGCCAGTATTTCTGCCATTGCTAGTTTCTGAGCTCAGCATCCAGGTAACTCTTTTGCACCATGGGTGAACACGAAGCTCATTGTCCTTAAGGAAAAGAAATTCAGGATAGAGTTCCCTGGGCCTGAATGAAGGCCCTGCAATGGAAAAAATATTTCTATACATGTGTAATACATGATATATATTTATATATGTATGTTAATTTCATATTATGAATTTTATTATTGATTTTGTATTTTGTTTTCCTTTGATTCATTTATTGATTATTGTAGTTAGTATTATTATACACATAATATTATATTTTGCACATCTATTATAAAATTATACACAATAATTTAGGGCATTGACTCATTTTAATTAACATTTTATTAAGTGTTGAAGCATGATACATAATTAAATGGAAGCATTTGTCACAGTCTTCACATGTTTAGATACTCTGCCAAGTATGAGCTTTGAGTTCAAGCACCAAGAATGGCAAAAAAAAAATTGAGCCTGAGGAGACATATTCTTCTGTGACTCAGAGGAGGGCTGAGGTTATAGGTAAGAGGTAGTGTGGAGGGCAGGTGCTGGTGGCTCACCCCTGTTACCTACTCAGGAGGAAGTGATCTAAGGATCCCAACTGCAAGCAGGAAAGTCAATTTAAGACACTTTTCTCCAATTAAACACCCAAAAAGCCAGAAGTAGAGCTGTGGTTCAAGTAGTACAGTGCTAGCCTAGAGCACAAAACCTCAGGGATAGGATAGCATCCAGGCCCTGAATTCAAACCCCAGGATTCACACACACACACACACACACACACACACACACACACACACACACGCACACACACACACACATCAATATAGAGCATTTGCCAGTCAGCCTGCACAAGTTCCATATCTAATAACTCAATATTAAAAAAAAGATGGAAAAGGGAAGGAAAGTCTTGTTTCAGGAAGTGATATACCCAGTGACAAAATTCTACAATAGTTCTAATATGTGGGTACAAGGCAGAGAGCCTCAGGCAGAAGGTACAGCATGGGCAAATGTCCTGAGGTGTGCGGTAGAGCAGGTGGTGTGCGTGGTATGAAGGTTCTATGGCTTCAGAAAAGTCTGGCCGGAAATTCAAGGCTGGGTCAAAGTTGACTTGAGTCAAAGAGCAGAGGATGAGGTCCCAGAATGGCGCCCAGGGGGAAGATTAGCTTGGCTTTTCGCCAGGGACCCAAAGCCATTTCCTGTGGCTGGAAACCTGTTTTCACAGCTCCTGACCCTCCGGCCTCCTTTGCATGGATGAGTCAGGGCAAATGCAGGGAAAAACTCTTGCTTTAGAAAAGCTTCTAGCCCAATGCCATCAGTGGCTCAATCCCTGTAAATCCTAGCTACTCAGGAGACTGAGATAGAGATCGAGGGTCAAGCCAGCTCAATAGAAGAAAGTTAATGAGACTCTTCTTGCCGATTAACTACCAAAATCCAGAAATGGAGCTGTGGCCCAAGTGTTAAAGTGGTAAACTTGAAGGAAAAAGTTTAGAGACCAGAGCTCAGACCGTGAGTTCAAGCCCCAGTACTAGCACAGGAAAATTAAAGAAAAGATTTCAGGAGCTCCTAGTCCACTGTGGTGTAAGGCCAGATCATCCAGGCACATGTGGCTCACGCCTGTCCTTCGAGCTCCTTAGGAGGCAGAGATGTGAGGATCACATTTCAAAGCCAGCCCAGGCAGGAAAGTCTAGGAGACTCTGATCTCCAAGGACCCTACAGAAAACCTGAAGTTACTCTGTGGCTCAAGTAATATGGTGAAGAGCTGGGGGATGGGAGACAGCGCCCAGGCCCACAGTTTTAGCCCCATGGCAAACACCTTGCCTGCTTGGACCTTACTCTGTGGCTCTAGGCACAGTACTTTCCAGTGGGCCACTGAGGGTCTCCTAATGTCTAGGTGTCCTACAAGTCTTGATAGCAGCCTGTTTGGAGGCCATTGCCTACAGAGCAGGCCACAGTACCAGAGAAGTATCGAGCCTTGGTGCATGAAGATCATCAGAATGGCATCTGTCATGGGTGCAATGTGGATCGGAGTAGTAAATCACTGTCTCAGACCACGGTTCTGGGCCAGGAGGGGCAGGAGCTGCAAGATAATACCCACTCATGGGAGTATCACAAGAGTGCAAATTTGTCAGTCAGACCTTAAGCAGGTGTTGAGATGGGCTCAAGAAAGTTTGTATGCTCAGATATCCACAGCCAACTGTCTCCTGCCTGTAGCAGTCACTATCCCAGGAGTCCGAGGGCTTGGAGCCCTGCTTTCTTCACCAGTGCTTGGGGAAGGGGGGCAGATGAAGGTCTGCAATCATGGGCTGACTACAAAGGAGCATCCCTAGTGTCATTCCCTTGATCCTGTTGCCCCGTGTTGAGATCGAGGGACAGGTTCCTTGGAACTTACTGCCATGGTCCAAACCCCTCAGCCCAAGAAGGACTTAGGGAGAAACTACTTGATCTGGCTTGAGAGTTTACTGTGACTATGACTCAGGACTGCCCCAGTTCTAGCTCAGCTCATCCAGGTGAAAACTACTGCCTAAAAACTTTGAGGTACTGGCCATACCAATCTCTCATCCCCCAGTTCCGTGGCCGTGGAATCTAAAGTATATGCCTCTCTGTTCTGGACATCCGGAATCTAGAAGGACATGGGAGGCCCAGCTGGTGCCAGAAGATAGATTTGCCTATAATAAGGTACATTGACATTTCTTAGACATCGAACAGTACATCCCAGCCACCTTGGCCTCACCTCTTATGTAGCCACAGATCATCCTTGTTTGGGGAGCTTTCAGTTAGCTATCAAGGTCGAGTTGGCCAGAGCCACTGGCAACCACTTTTCCCCCACTCCACTGGCACCCTGCTGGGAGTGGGACATGCAGCCAGGGGCCCAGCTTAGAAAAGGACAGGACACAGCATGACTGACCCTGACCCCCCAGAGGCAGGAGAGAACATAAGCCAGCTGGCACTGCTGACCCAGAATCCCCTGGATGAGGACAAAGATATGGACAGCCAGACTTGGGTCCCAAGGAAAAGCTGGAATTTGCAGGTCTCTAGCAATTTAGGACTCATTGTAGACCATGATACGGGGCTAAAGACAAGGTTGCTATTGAGGAAGGGCACCATCCAAGGTCAGGAAGAGGCAGACAAGCATCCAGGAAGTGGGCAGAGAAAGATGAGGGAAACACACACACACACACACACACACACGGTTAGCCCAAGTCTTCAGCAGTCCCTGAGCAACTGAACATCCCAACCTCCGAGAAGATGGCACTACCATCCTCAGACCAAATGTTTATAAAACTCAGAGCCTCTCACACATCTGGAATGGCTCATAAAACAACATGGCATTTCCTACTGTACACACCACTATGAAGAAGACTCCGCCACATTATTTTTGGTCGTCTGTCATGGAGTTTGAACTTTGGGCCTGTGTGCCATCCCTCAGCTCTTCAGCTGAAGGTGTGCACTCTACCACTGGAGCCACAGCACCACTTCAAGTTTTCTGGTGCTTCAATTGAGTTAAAATCTCACAGACTTTCCTCCCAAGCTGGCTTTGAACCGTGATCCTCAGATCTGAGCCTCCTGAGTAGCTAGGATGACAGTTGTGAGACACTGGCAGTGCCTGGTTTCAGCCACCTTCTTACAACTAGGGGAAACCCAACTTGTCTGGCCATAAAGCACATGTAACCCTACACTTTCAGACTTTGACACCAGCATCAGAAACATTCGTCCTTCGGTTGGAGAGAATATAATTGACACTACTCTCCCACACCTGTTCCCATTCGCCCACTCCCTGCCTAATACAGGCCACAACCTCTGCAGTTCTTGGTAAAACAATGCCCTCCCTGCTGTAAATTCACACTCGGGCAAACTTGGGAAGTTCTTAGAAATGGCTGTACACTAAGGCTAGAACCTGGTGTCCCAACCACAGCAACCCCAGAGATGGTGAACATCTCTGGCAAGCAAGGGGTGTCTTTCTTACTTGTTTTTTTGGATGAGGGGCTTGAACTCAGGGCTTGGATACTGTCCCTGATGATGAATTTTGCTTAATGCCAGTGCTCTTCCACTTGAGCCATGGAACCACTTCCGGTTGGGGATTGGAAATGAGACTCTCATTGGACTTTCCTCTCTGTGCTGGGATACAAGTCCCTCTGGATCTCAGCCACCTGAGTAGCTAGAATGACAGGAGTGAGCCATCAGCGCATGGCCTATGGTGCCTCATTCTTTACAATTTCCAACTAGTCCGCTTCTAGATACTACCACCTAGACACTCCTCTACCTCCCTCAGAGACAGCAAAGGGAGGCTCAGGGTCTGGGGCGGGCCATGGGCATTAAAGGGCTCCCTTCACATCACTACCCCTTTCTAAGCTCCCATCCACTTCCTCTGGATGGCCTGGATGTCTGGGGTAGATCAGACCTACTAGGATGTCTGAGGCCTGCCCTGTAGCCTCCCGCCACACCCAACCCATACCTGAGGATTTCTGGGGCCAGCTGCTGCATGTCCCAGTGGAAGCCTTTGGGAGGGTTGCTGATAACCGGGTGCAGGGTTGCTCATTGCAGAAGGAGTGTCCAGATCCCCTTTATCAGAGAAGGAGACACAAAGCATGAATGGATCTACTAAGAGCTACAGGGCACAGCCAACCACCTGTCACCCAGGTTGCTTGGAGTGCAGTTTTACGTTGACAGTGCTGGGGCTTGAACTCGGGTCCAGGCGCTGTCACTGAGCTTCTTTTGCTTGAGGTGAGCATTCTTCCACCCGAGCCACGGTACCACTTCTGGCTTTTTCTGTGAATGCGGGACCTAGGAATCGAACGCAGGGTTTCCTGTGTGCTAGGTGAGCCCACTACTGCTAAGACAAAATCCCATCATTGGATAGCTGTTCTTCTGTGACCCCTTGGGCCTGTCTTGGGACAGTCTTGCTCATCTTTACTGAGTTTCTAACCAACAACCCTGGCTGGAAAAGAACACGCTCCGCTATGTTGTCTTTTATCTATGGCATCTTTTCTCTTTGTGCTTCCTGTCAAATCTTCCGTGTTAAGCAAGACCCCCATTCAAGTGCTGCCTCAAGAAGCCCGCTCTAATAACCCTGGCAGAGGGGGATCTTCTCTGCTCTGCAGGCTCTTCGTCTTGTCATGCTCTTCCTTCAACCTGGTGTGGGTTGAGATCGCACAAAGGCGAAGGCCTGGCTTTCACCACCAAATTTCTGAAGGCTCTGATACACTACCCAGGAACCAGTGTGGTATCACACTCTGTGAGAGGGCACTTGAGGCCCCAGGCAGTCTGGGGGCAACAAATGGGGCCATTTCTTATGTGGGTTTGAACTGAGGTTCTGGGAGCTGTCTCTCCGAGTTTTCATGATCAAGGCTGCTACTCTACCACTTGAGCCACAGCTCCACGTCTGGATTTTTGGTGGTTCCATGCAGAGAAGATTCTTATCGGCTTTCCAGCTTATGGCTGGCTTTGATCTTTGATCTTCAGATCTCTGCCTACCGAGGTGACAGGATGTCAAGTGTGAGCCTGAGCCAGACAGGCTCCAGAACCTTTCCTTTGAGCTTCTCTTTATCTCGTGTCAACTAGCAAGCCTTAGTTAAAATAATCATTTATTGTGGATCAAGTTTTTCTCCTAGGTCAGTTAATCCAAGGAGATAAAGTGTCTTTGGAAAAGGCTAGTCAGAGTTGGCCTAGGTGAGTGTGTGTGTGTGTGTGTGTGTGTGTGTGTGTGTGTGTGTGTGTATGTGTGTGTGTGTGTGTGTGTGTGTGTGTGTGTGTGTGTGAGTATGAGTTTCAGGTATACCTACCCACATCTCTCTGGTGCTTCTTTCACCCAGTGGTGAGTACACCCAGGATCCCTACCCCAAGAAGGCAGGTAGGGAGGGTACTTAAGTTCACATTAAATGGGATGATCTGAATTCTATCCTGCAACTGAAGCCAGGGGAATAATAGAGAGAAGGAGAGGTTTAGAGGAACATCAAGGGAAGCCCCTTACCTTTGACTATGAATACCAGAGAGAAGAATTAATCCATCCCATTTGGGTAGTAAGATAATACGTGCCCACTATTCATTTATTTTATTTTTTGTCAGTCCCAGCTCTTGGATTCAGGGACTCAGTGTCATCCCTGAGCTTTTTTTACTTAAGGCTGAGGCTCTATCAATTGAGCCACAGCACCAAAACTGGCTTTTTCAAGGGGAGGAGCGAGGTAGTTTATGGAAGATAAGAATCTCACAGACTTGGGGCTGGGAAAGTGGCTCAGTGGTAAAGTGCTTCTCTTGCATGCCTGAAGCCCTGGGTTCGATTCCTCAGCACCACATAAGCAAAAAGGAAAAGAGCCAGAAGTGGCACTGTGGCTCGAGTGGCAGAGCACTAGCCTTGAGTTGAAGAGCTGAGGGACAGTGCCCAGTCAAGAAACATGACTGGACCAAAAAAAAAAGTCTCACAGACTCTCCTGCTTGGACTGGCTCTGAGTTACCACCATCAGAACTCAGCCTCTGATTAGACAAGATGACAGGTGAGAGCCACTAGCACCTGACTGCCCCAATCCATTTATAGCCCCCTAGGGCCTGTGCTGGGCTACCTGCATTGAACCCTCCTTGTTGTGAGTGGGAAGCAGACATGGGTGGGTTCTATACTTCAACAGATTACCTACATTTGAGCATTTCTCCGGCTCAGTCTGTTGCCGGGTTCCTCCTTATCCACAGCAATGACTTTGTGCTGTCACAGAACAAATGTCCCCCAGGAGGTGTCGGACCTAGGGTCTTTCCTCTGCACACTGCTCCCTCTCCCTGAAACGACACACTGCACCAACGTGAATTCAGTTTCTTATAATCAGGGTCCAGCCAGATAGGTGGCAGTGAGGATCAGAGGTTCGGGATAGTGCTTTGCAGGTGGACAATGCGATGCTTCCTAATCCACTTTCCTTTAACTGTCTTAGCAAAGGGTAGTGGGGAAGTGCTCACCAGACAGACTGACAGTGAGTAATCATCATGGTCTATCCCGGGCACAGAAAGGCTTACCTAAGGGAGCTAGGTCAACAGGCTGAGCAAGAAAGCTCCTGACCCACAGCCTACCTCCAGAATAAGAGGGTCACCTTGGGTCCCAGCCACATGGGGACTCTGAGGCACCTCATCCAGCACCCTTTCAATAAGTTAGAGAGAGAGAGAGAGAGAGAGAGAGAGAGAGAGAGAGAGAGAGAGAGAGAGAATTACACTTAAGCTGGCGGCCGGTGGCACAGGCTTACAATGGTAACTACACAGGAAGTTGAGATATGAGGATCATGGTTCATAGCCAGCCCAGCAGCAATGTCTGTGAGATGCTTATCTCCAAAGAACCACCATAAAACCGGAAGTGGTGTTGTGCCTCAAGTGGTAGAGTCCTAACCTTGATCTGAGGAGCTTGGTGACAGTGCCCAGGCCCAGAATTCAAGCCCCACGACTGACAATAAGTGGACTTTCCACAACAAGAAATGGACTGAATAGCACCCATTGTCCTAGGGAGCATGGCAGACAAGTCAGGCCAAGTTTCCTGTCAGCTGGGGGTCATGAGTAGATCACCAAGCATTTCCGTGCCTCGTTTTCCCCAGCTGCAAAGCTGAACAGTGAAGGATCCCCTTCCTAATGGGTCAGGGTAAGGATGAGAGAGAGCCATGTTTTGTTTAAAATCCCATACCTGTGGCATGATAAATAACAAGCCCCTTCTGAGTCATTTCCAGGTATCTTCTTGTTATGTGCTCACAGAATTGCCAAGAAACTTATCTGATGACCATTCCCTCTGTGCCTGGCCCTGCCCCAGAGTTCCCTTTGTATAGATCCCTTGTTTCCTCACAACTGTCCTGTGAGGAGACTGAGGAACAATGGTTCCAGGCCGAACCCAGAGCTTCAACTGTGGTCAAGAATCGGCTGCTGTGGACTAAGAGTTTGGCAGGGTCATCTAAACCGATGACTGAGCATGGTGCTACATATCTACCATCCCAACTACAGAGGACCAGACATGGCGGCGCATGCCTGTCACAGCAGGATCATGATCCAGCCAAGCTTGAGCATATATGGAGTCTCTATCTCAGACATGCCCAAGACAGAAACGCTTGGCTACCAAGGTAGAAGACCTGACTGGAAAACATAAGGCCTTGAGTTCAAACCCTAATATACCAAAAAGAATCCGAGGTCCGGTGTCAGAGGCTCATGCCTATAACCCTACCTACACAGGAGGCTGAGATCTGAAGAACACAGGTCAAGATTTAAAGTAGGGTTGCCCTTGCCCATCAGACGTCATGATGAGAAGACCCAGAGTCTGACCCATGCCAATATTTTCCATACTAACAGGACTCAAAGCCTTACTAAGTGCTGACGATGCTCTCTGTCCCCCTGGAGAGCCACCCCCTGTGGGCCCCACCTCCAGATCCTCCCACACTCCCTCTGCCATCAAACAGGCCCACGAGAGTAGACAGTTCCAGGGCACAAATTTCCCTTGCTCTTATAATTTAAAGGTGCTGAGTCCCCTTCAAGGGTCTCACCCTTCTAGGCCCCCAGACCTCAGCCTCAAAGCCCATACTGCCCCCAAGAGAGCGTTTAGAAATTACCAAAGGGTCCAGCATTCCTTATTACAACCAACTTCTACACACACACACACACACACACACACACACACACAAAGCCATCACGGGTGGCTCCTGTCTGTTACTCAGCAGGCTGAGGTCTGAGAATCACTGTTCAAAGCCAGCCCCGTAGGAAAGTTTGTGAAGCTCCTATCTACACTGAACCACCAACTATCCAGACAGAGGTGGAGCTGTGGCTCAAGTGTCAGAGCTCTAGCTTTGAGCAAGTAACCTCAGGGACAGCATTTAGGCCTTGAGTTCAAGGCCCAGTTCTTCTACCTCCAAACACATACAGACACAGACAGACAGACAGACAGACACACACACACACACACACACACACACAAACACACACACACACACACACACACACACACACACACACACACACACACACACACACACACACGGATAGCCCAAGGATTCAGCAGTCCCTGAGAACAAAAACATGAACTCCCTCAATTAGGATAACATCCCACCCCGAGAAGGTGGCAGTACCGACATCAGACCCACTGTAAACAAATCATTGAGCCTCTCACATATCTGGAACGCCTCATAGACCAGCATTTTATTTCCAACCGTACACACTGCTATGTGGAAAACTTAATCACCTCTTTTTCTTGTTGTTGGATAAGGGGCTTGAGCTCTGGGCCTGGGTGCTGTCCCTGAGGACTTCAGCTTAAGGCAAGCACTCATTTATAGAGCCACAGCACCGCTTCTGAATTTCTGGCAATTCCTTTTATGTGAAAATCTCAGGGTCTTTCATGACCAGGCTGGCTTTGACCCACTATCCTCAGATCTCATATCCTTAGTACCTAGGATAAAACCTTGAGCGACTGGCAGCCGGCCAAACATAATATTCCATTCCTGTCATCCTGTCCCCTCAGGAGACTGAAATCTGAGGGCTGCAGTTGGATACCACTTAGTAGCAAAGCCCGTGAGAACACTTTATCTCCAATTAAACACCCAAAAAAGCTGGAAGTGGAGCTGTGATTCAAATGGTAGAGTGCTATCTTGGAGCATAAAAGGTAAGATCCATGCCCAAGTTTCAAGCTTTTTCTAGCATAGGCCCAACCAAGAAAGGGAAGCAATGGGCATATGGGAGCTCAAAGTTAACACATAATACTCAGGACTCCCAGAACACACCCCATCCAGCTCTGATTCTCTAGATTCTATGTATTACATCATGGCAGACTTAGATGGGACTGACCATGCACCAAGTTGGGACATTCAAGTACCATCTCATACTGAAGATCCCCTGACCTTATCGAAGACTCAGGATCTCTCACTGTCCTGTCTCAGCACTGGGCAGTGAGGTAATGTCTAGTTATCCAATCACATGATATGGGAACTAAACGGTTTCCTGGTCAAGGGATGGAAACTGGGGAGATATAGGTCCATCTTGGGGAGGTGAAAAGGGCTGCTCTATCCCAGAAATGTTCCCATGTTGTGAGTATTATCAAAGAAACAACCCTGCTCAGAGCCCAGTGCCTCTGGTTTTCACGCCAGTCTCTACCCAGTTCTGCCACACCGTCAGCCTGCCCTCTCTGAATCCCAGATCTGCCATCTACACTAAAGACTGAGCCACAAGAGACCCACATCCTGCCCTCATTCCCAGGCTTTCCTGTGGCAGTGGCATGCTTACCTCAGTCTTTGGTGGAGGAATGAACACCCGGGGAGGTATCGTCAGATTGAGCCCTGGAAAGTCCTAGCCCCAAGGATGTACTGCACAGGCATCCTGCAGTGAACCACAGCCAGGTCGTCAATGATGAACCTAAGGTGCCAGGACTTTTAATAGCAGTGTGTCTGGATCAAAGGTTTGTAGTCTACGTTGTCTGGTGAAGTCATGGCACCAATTTCCTGACACACCTGACCTGGGACCATCCTCCCTCTCCAATTCCTGCTTATCCCTTGCCTCCCCATTGAAACTCTCTCACCCAATACCTCCCTAGCCCTTGGAAAGTTTCTTCTTATCTGACCAGGAAATAAACTCGATGAGGCTAGGGATAATTGAAACCTGGTGACCCACCCTGAGCCCTAGGTTCAACCCGAGGCTGGTTCCCTATATAGTCGGTGACCACACAGCTCCTGAATGGCATGAAGTTGCTGAGGTATCAGTGTCTTGGTCCTACATAATGGCTTTAGACTCTGAAACTGTCCCCACAGAGATTGTGAATAGTTGGCTCCCTTGATCCAGGGACTCCAAACCAAGGCTTGCATGTTCTCCCTTCTTCCTTCTTTTCCTCTTTTTCTCCTTCTGTCCTTCCCTCCCCTCTCTCTTTATTTTCTTTGTGTCAGTCCTGGGCCTTGTACGTGGAGCCTAGGTGCTGTCCCCAAGCCTTTTTATTCAATGCTAGCAGTCTATGTCTTGAGCCACACATCCACTTCTGGCATTTGTTTTTGGTAGTTAATTGAAGACAAGAGTCTTACAGGCTTTCCTGCCTGGGCCAAAAGCCTCAATCCTCTGATCTTAGCCTCCTAAGTAGCTAGGATGACAGTCTTGAAGCCCTGGCATCCACATCAATCCAAGGTTTCTACATGGGCTGTGGAACCAGTTCTGGAACTTTTCATTGTCTATGACCCCCCAGAGCCTGGTGCACACTGTAATGGTTTTTTGGATACATAAATGAACATCTGTCTATGACAATACTACAGAAAAGTCCCATCTGATTCAGGTAAGAATCCTCTGTGTGGGAGGGGGGCGAAGCCATATGTAGCTCTCCCACAGTTCTCCCTCCTCTGTCTTACCCCCTCCTGGTGCCACCACACTTAACTGTTTTGGCTGTGAGGATGTGAGCCACTATGTACTCTCTGGACTCCAGGGCCTCTGGGATGCCTATCTTCTCAAAGATCTCTGTCCAGCAGCTGACCAGCTCCGTGGCACTCAATTCCCCACTTAGCTATGAATGAGGTTTCTGTGAGCTGAAGTCCTGGCTCAAGGGGCCTCCTGTCCTCCCCCTGGGGCCAGTCAGGATTACCACATCCTGTCCCCAAGTTTCATGTTGCAGAGTAAGGATCCTCGAGGTATCCCTGGTTTCTGAATCTCCCAGAGTCCAGTGCAGGTGCTGGGAATAGTCTCTGCTCATAGCTGGCAGGCTAGGGATGGTGAGGTCATGATCTCTGCTCCCCAGGACATCCTTGACTGTGGTGGTCACCCTAGAGAGAGCCGGAGGAGAATCAGCAGCTGCCAAAGAAAGTCAGTCAAGGCACTACGTTCATTACAGGAGACCATCTCGCTTGGGAACTCTTCCTGTGCTGCTTTGAATGTCATTGTTCGGAGGCTGAAATCATCTGCATGATTTGACCCCTCATCCCAGGTGCTAGTGGAAATTGCCAGCTTCAAGGAAAAAAAAAAAAAAAAAACCTGGAAAACATTGCATTTCAGTTGTCCCAATCAAACTTGAAGGGTTCTAAGTTCAGTGATCTGCTTTTTCTTCCAGACAGCCTACATCATTTTACAGAAAGTGGCATTCAGAGAGCCCTAGCTAACTGCCACGGCAGTTACCAAGCAGGCTCTAGCAGGGGGAATGCACTTGCTTACCACTGCCCAGCTGGAAACGGCCCAGGCCAGACATCGACTGGAGTCTGCAGGACTCCAGGGAGGACTGTCCACCAGTACATTGACCCGGGAGGGAATCCATGCCATCAGTGGGGGCCTGGAGTCCCCATAGACACAGTCAATGCCTTGGGTAAGTTTACCCTCTCATTCTCTGTCGTGGTGAACCATCTGCCATGTCACAACGTTCACCACTCCTCATACCCTTCTAGCATCACAGCTCCTGCACTATCGCCCCCCCCCCAATCTCATTCCCTAATTACATTTGGCAAACACACTCCCAACCCTTGAATTAGATCCAACTGTACACACTAGAGCAGACTGTCTGGCTGGAAGAGTACAGGTGTGGTCACAGTTGCCTCACGAGCCTACTGGCTGAAGACAGAAGGACAGGTGTCCATTCTGGTCTGTGGTTCACACAGGCCTCCTAGGAGAGACCCACACAGACCCAGCAGCTACTGTGGGCTACAAGAAAGGGAGAAGAGAGAGGTGGAAAGGAACGTGTACTGAAACCTTCCCTAAAGGAGCCATGAAATGGTGAAGGAGAAAACACAAATTATCGCTAGACTCGTACTTGGCATTGATGAAAAAAGAACAACACACACACACACACACACACACACACACACACACACACACACATACACACAAATAAAATGCTTTTGCTCTTTGTAGACATGGTGCCTTATATATGTTTTCATTGTTCTCATCTCCCTGCTCTCCCAACACACACACACAAACACAAATACACACACACAAACGAACAAACACACACACACACACACACACAAATCCAGAACTGTGACAGAAGATTAGTCCATGCAGCACCTGTGATTTGCCAAGGGATCACTCACTTGAGCACAGTCAGGCTGTATAAGGAGAAAGATGATCTGTCGGTGTGTCTGTCTGTCTGTCTGTCTTTCTCTCTCTCACTCTCTCTCTCTCTCTCCCCCCTCTATCTTGTGCTCCCTCTCTATCTCTCATGCACACACACACACACACACACACACACACACACACACACACACACACACAAACAGACTCAGAGCAGTGCCTCTCCTGAATTTGTTGGTTCCTCCTTTGGGACAAGGTACAAGCTGGTGCACGGGGGTTGCCTGGTCAGAACAGGGGATCCAACCAAAGGGAGCACCACTCTAACAAGGCAGAACAACCCATGCCTCTCCCTTTCTCCAGGGCCAGACACTTTCCCTTGGGATCAACCAGCCTTGACTCCCCATTCACCAAAAACCTATGCCAGGACACTTGGTGAAGGTGTCCCGAGATATGTGGCTCCTCAGAGCCGGGGCTGAAAACAAGCAAGGGGTCATGGTGCCCCAGGGGGTGTCTGACCTGGGTTTGGGGAAGTGTTGGGGAAACGGATAGGGTCTTAAAGGCTACATACATGAATGGACTCCCTACTTTCAGCCTAGATGCTTCTGGGTGACTTGGTGGATTTTTGGGGAGGACGAGGAGACCAGATGGACAGGGAGCATCAGCAGATGCTGGGAGAGCTGGGAAATGTGATCACCCTGTGAGTACTGTTGACAGCTGGGAAGGCAGGGAGGGCAGACAGGCTCGGTGTATGTGGGTTGGAGTGGATATATTCCTCGCAGATATTCACTTTCTGTCTGACTCCAAGTACCCTCACCTACCTAGTGGGCTCTTCTGGGACCCTCCTCAGGTGAAAGGGTGACTGAGCACAGAAGACAAGGGCTCACACAGCAAGGAGGGCCTATCTTCTGCATCCAACACCCAAGACCCCTAGCAAAAAGAAAAAGACTCGCGAAGGCAGGTGTGGAGGTGCTGCTCCCCACCTCTGATTAAAGCCACCAGGTTCTACGAGAGAGAGGAAGGGTGCAGATGTGCGGCTGTGTGGCTCCCACTGCTCCAGGCCAGAAGCTCTGTGGCACCCCTCCTCACCCATTCCTGCATCTCCCTGTTTCCTGGGACACTGGCCACTAGGAATGGGGGTGGGATCCCCAGGTCAACACACACCCCTGCCCCCCACCCCTGGGGCACATTTGTGACAAGGACATGGCAGACTGTGGGGGGGGAGGGTGAACTCGAGGAGGAGACAAGAAAGGGGAGGCAGGAGGTGCAGGACCAGGTTAGTGGTTGGTTGGCCGGAGTGTTTCCAGGCTGTGGGCCCTCAGAGCCACCATTCATGTGTACTAATGGGAGAGCTGTAGGTGGTGGCTCCGGGTACACATGGGTCCAGAGTCCTAGGACCAGCAGTGGCGACCAGTTCGGGGCCGCAAGCTGGCCAGGACGCACCATCTCCTCTGGGCAACTGTGAGAGGTGCAGCTGGTCAGAGCCGAAAGTGCCATGTTTGAAATGCAATGCTGCTGGGAAGGGGCAGGGGCATCTGCGGGCACATGGCAGAGCTGCATGTGGCCCCTGCTCCTCTTCTTCAGCCAACACCATTCCCACCTCAGCCGCTCCAGTGCCCCCCTTGCAGGGACCTCAGTCTCAGGGCTGCCATGGCCACCGTGCCTCCACGTGGCTACCTGTGGCAATGTGCCCGCCAGCTCCATGTGCTCTCCACCAGAAACTGCACTATGATCAGCGAGGCCGCCAGCTGATGAAGCCACCTGCTCTTATGTGTACTCGCTCTTCTCTCTGCTCTCTCTGCCCCCACTCCTCTCCTGGGCTGTGTTGCTCCTGCCGGGGATGCCCACCCCCTTGCTCTCCCCTGATTCGTGCCCCTGGCCACTGCTGCCATGGGAGTGTGCCTTGGGCCCCGACCCCTCCTTCTCTTGACCCCTTACCCCTCTTCCTTTCAGGCCTGTCCCGCACCCCTGGCTGCAAGCCAAGCCCTCACTGGGACGAAAGGCTTCCAGGCCATGGAAATTGTAGCCTCACCTCAACTCATCACTCCCTCCCAACCCCAGTACCTGCCCTGGGTATCAAATCTCCCCTCAGCCCCACCGTTGGAGGAGACTCTCCTCCATCCTCCTCCACTCAACACACCTAAAAGGCGCACGGTGACCCTTGTGTGTATGTTTGTGTGTATATGTTTGTTTGTGTCTGTTTATGTGTGTGTGATTGTTGGGGATAACTACCTCTCAAGGACTTAGAACATAATACCCTTTGAGATGAGTCAGCACACAGCACACTTCCAAAAACAGCACAAAACACCCAGTGTAAAGGACTCAGCACACAGCTCCCTTTGAAGGACTCAGCATATAGTACCCTGTGTAGAGTACTCAGCACACAGCACCCTTTGAAGGAGGGAGTCCATAGCCCACAAGGTAATGGACTAAGTGCATGGCATGCTTTGAAAAACTCAATGCATACCATTCTTTCTCAGGGACTCAGTACATAGCACCCTGTGTTAAGACCACACACAGCCCCCTTTGAAGGACTGGGTACATAGCACACTGTGTAGAATAGTGCACAGCACCCTTCGAAAAACACAGCACATAGCACAATTTTGAAGGACTGAGCATATATTACCCTGTGGAAGGACTCAGCACATACAACATTGTCAAAGGACTCAGCACATAGCACCATTTGAAGGACAGTACAGAGCACCTCTTGTAAAGGACTTGTCACGTAGCACTTGAAAAATTCACCTTATCCATCTCATCTCAAGGACTCAGCACATAGCAGTACCCTTTGGGATGAATTAGCACACTGCACCTTTAGAAAGACTCAGCATACAGTAGCTGTGTAATGGACACAGCACAGTACCCAAAAACAAGCAGGTTCCATTCTTCTCAGGGATTCAGCACATAGCACCCTTTGGGATAACTCAGCAAACAGGACGTTTTGAGGACTCAGCACAAAACCCCCATGTCGGAAGGACCCAGCAAACAGGACCCTGTGAAGGACTCAGCACATAGCTGTATGTCACAAGTGCAACTTTCATTAGAATTAGTATGCTTTCTTCAGTATCACCATTCTTCAGAAACACTTCACAAATACTACTAGTTCATATTTAGCTAAAGTGTGGGAGGATCAGGTGAGGGTCTTGAACTCAATGCTTGGGGGCCCTGACCCTGAGCTCTATGGTTCAATCTAGAGCTCTAGCACTTGGAGGCACAGCTCCAATATTTTTTTTTGTTGTTGTTTATTCTTTGACAGGTCTTACGGTGATTAGGAAGGCCAACTTGGGGTATCTGTGGGCAAAGGCTCTTAGCTCAGCTTGGAGCTGATCTCTCCCTTCCTTGTGCCTCTGGGAGCCGGGCCTCCTGGAACTCTCTTGGCCTAGGGTGGAACAGACCTGCTCTGGCATCAGTACTCAGGGTGAGCAAAAGTCAGCTTGGCCCTGGTCACTTCCCCCAATTGAACTCTAGAGGATGATGACATGGGGCTGCATGTCTCACGTCTGGCCACGAGGAGGCAGGAGTCACCCGCCATAGTGATTGTACCTGTGAGTTATGTTTACTCTTACTGCCCTGGGGCCCCCGTCGTGCTTTGAAGCCACCCTGGACAGGAAAGTCCTTGAGACTCTTACATAAAATTAACCATCAAAAAGCAAGTGGGGCTGTGGCTCAAGTGGAAGAGCACTAGGCTTGAGCAAGAAAACTCAGGGATAGAGCCTAGGCCCTGAGTTCACACACAAACACACACACACACACACACACACAAACACACACACACACACCACATGTATGCAAAATCAGAGATTTCTACAGTGCAATCTTTAGGTATTCTCCACGTTTTCCCCACTAAGCTTCATGGCTGTTGGCCTAGGTGTTTGTTGCATACAAAACCACCTGGCATCTTTAATTTTGGGAAACAGTATGGTTAGAAAGTCAGCCTTCCCCCATCACAGCTCCTTGATTGGGTTGTGGTCTATCCAGGCCCTTTGGGGCTCCTTATACAGACTCGCCAAGATGCCTTCAAAAGGCATCACATGCTGGGCACTGGTGGCTCATATATGTCATCCTAGATACTCAGGAAGCTGAGATCTGGAGGATTATTGTGCCAAGCCAGCCTGGGCAGGAAAGTGTGTGAGCCTCTTATCCTCGATGAATTATCAGAAAACAAAAATGTCCCTGTGCCTCAAGTGGTAGAGTGCCTGCCTTGAGAAAAAGAGCTCAGGGACAGTGCTCACAGCCAACAACAACAAGTAGAGGCATTGCATGTTGGCTTTGGGATTGGTATGGGTCAAATATAATTGGAATTTTCAAGTGCTCCAAGACAAAGCAGTACCTCATTTAGTTCTGTGTTCCTCTATCTCATCTCACACTCTGGCCTTGGCCATGCTTTGGTTAGCATGGCTCTGGCTTGACAGGAGGGCTCCAAGGAGGAAGATCTCAGAGCAATCACCCCCACCATATTCTTTTGCCCCGCTCATTCTGTTGCTTCTGCTCTTTGCTACAGACCATCTTTCTGGAATCCATACATGACGTCACTGCCACCAACATTGTGGTGAGTGGTGGGTCTGGCCTATCTCGGGGCAGTCAGAGATGGAAGTCGGTATGGGACTAGGAGCTTCTACCCTGTGTGGGGGCTGAGGCCAGAGCCGACATTTATTTCATCCTGAGCATTGAAGAGGTGAGGAGACAGTGTAGAATCCACATTGAGTCAGCTAAGATTGGAATCTAGAGGACCACTTCTGTGAGGTAGGCTGTGGGGTCAGGGGGCCATTGTTCCTGGTACTCCTCTCTAAAGACTCCCCCCTCCCTCTCTCATCCCTCAATGGTAGAAGAGAAACTACAAATAAGTGGGTCCAAGAGGACGCAGGGGAGTATTTCTGTGTGAACCAGACTTGTGCTTCATATTCATCCTAGCCCCTACTTCCAATTTATCTGAGGAATGGCCATATGGGTTTGGGATGGGGGGAATCATCCTAGCTGAGAATGTTTCTCAGTGGTAGATTGGTAGCCTAGCATGCCTGACACAAGGGGTTTCATTCCACACAGAAAAAGGTGGAAGGGGAGGTGGGGCTCAACTGGTAGAGCACCAGCTTTGATCAAAAAGATCTCAGGGACAGTGGCCAGGCCCTGAGCTCAAGCCCCAGGACTGGAAGAACAAATCTTTGTTGGAGGCTTTTCGTCCCTTTGAAAACAATTTATTCTTTGTGATAAGCATAACATGGGTCTCTTCCCTGGCCACCAATGGGCCATAAGATGTCCCTTGAATTTGAGCCACTTCCCAGAAGCCTCTGCCCTACCTGACCCATAGTTTACCCCCATCTTGTGGCAGATCAAGGCCTGAGAGAAGGCCACCTGTAACCTACTTCTGGTGGCTGCCGAGGCTTTTGAGAGTAAGTATGTCACATAGAGAGTTATCATCCACATCAGTCTACAGAAGAAAGGGAGGGAGTGCTCCTTGCCTGAGCCCTCAAGCTGTAGGCGGCTCTGGATGTGGGGCATCTGCCGCAGGTTGTGCTCCATGGGGGAGTCATCCATAGGGTTAAAACCCCGACCTCTCCTCTGGCAGTTTCCAAGCTGTCTTGAAGTTGCAATTCTTCAAAACCTTTCTGTTCCTCGCTCATTTCACCCACCCCAGAGCCTGAGGCATCTGAAGCAGTGGGGGAGGGGGGTCAGCCTGTGCTGGCATCTGGAGCCCGCTGTCCACGCCTTCCCCTGCAAGGACCCACAGCAGCTCCTGCAGCTCTCTCTTCTTCTCCATCTTCTCCTGGGAGAGCCAGCACACGCGCTCAGCTTTCTCCTGACACAGCTCATCCAGGACAAACATCTGCTCTTTACATGCCATGAGGGACTCCTCGATGGTGCGGATGTGTGCAGACAGCTGGCTACATTGATGGTGGAGCTCATCCACAGGACTATGGAAGTATACCTCATCAGACAGGTCATGGATGAAGCAGATTTTCTTCTCAGATGCCCACGTGTCTCACTTGCCATCCCAACACCAGCTATGGTGGCAGCTCACAGAGCAGAGGGCCTGTGGCTCCAGCTCTGTCTGGCACTGAGTTGCAGGTGGGCTGGACACCTGCAGCAGGGCTTCTGCTCTTGCAGCAGGAGTTTTCCCCTGTGGATCTCAGCCTCTGAGAGGGCTCACAGATCCACGTCCCTCTAGGTCTGGGGCATGTCTCCATCCTCTGGGATGGTCACGTTGGGGGGAGTAATCTCCTCTCCTTTTCTTCCTCAGGGCTCACACTTTCCACTTCCCCAGGGAAAGCCAGGAAGCTCAGCTGGGCCTGCAGGTGCTCCTCCTATGGTCTGGTTATTTCCAGGCACTTGAGAGTGTCCTGCCACTTTGGGGGCACCCCCTGGTCCCCTCAGTTGTTCAGGCCCTGCACTTGCTTCAGCAGCTCCAGCAGCTGGGTCTCCCTCAGCGTTCAGCTGCTCATTGGAGGCAATGTGCTGTGCACTGGTGGCTCTGAGCACCTGCAGCTGGGCCAGGGACTGCTCCTGCTGCTCCTGCAGCTCACAAGAGGCTTGGCTCTCTCGCTCTCTCTCTCCCAGCCACCTCTTTCCATTCCTCTATCTTCTCCTCTGAATGGTCTAGGTGTTCCAGCAGTTATTTCTTCACTTGTTGCTCTGAGTCCAGGATGCTGGTGAGCTCCTCCTTCTCACCGCTCGACCTTGGAGAGTGTCCCACAGCAGGGCCAGTTCTTCCTCTGGCAATGGGTCACACACACACACACATGCACCTTGTGGGATCTAGGGTATCTCCTGCAGATCCTTGGCCTTATCCTCCAGTCTCTTCAGTTGCTCCTGCTGCTCTGTGTTCTGGAGAAGAGATTCTGGTTTTCCTGGACCTGGATGTGAAGTTGTTACTCCAGTTTTTTCAACTCCATTTGTGTGCAGTAGACCTAAGCCTGCAACTGCAACTCTGCCTAAGATGGTCCTGCGGGAGGCCATGGCTCTGTCAGCTTCTTTCTCAGTTCCCCCAGCTCATAATCCAGCACCTGCCTCACCCTTCTCTCCTTCTCCTCTGTCAGTTGGTTCACCTGCTCAGTCAGCCACTGAGTCTCCTCTTTCCATGCTCAGGCTCCTCTCAATGCTTAGGTCCTCTGTGAATGTGTCTGCCACCAGACTTGCTGAGGTCACCATCCAGCTCAGGTTGTCCAGTAATCTCTTCAGTAACTCATGCCCCATCAGCACTAGTTGGAACTTGCAGATTCTGTTCTTCTGGTGCTATTCTGTGTCCAGAGCACTCCAGCTTCTCCTGCAACTCTGTGTTCACTTGCAGCAGGTCATCGAGGCTTCTGGTCTTTTCCTCAAGCTGAAGGGTCACATCGTTCAGCCATTCAAAGAACATTTCAGTCTCCTTCTGTGCAGCAGTGACCACAGAAGCCACCATATCCAGCTCTGCCACACACCGCTCTGTGGCCTGCAGGTGGCTGGTAAGAGCTTCATGCTCCATTTATCTGTCATTGGCCACCTGCTTCACTTGGGCCGGTGCAGATTGTAAATCTCTTTCTGCTGAAATCAACCTCTGTATGGGTGACTTGTGGATCTATAGCTTGGTTTCTGGTGCTTCATGCAACTGGGCTATCTTCTCCCTCTCTTTCTCTGGTCGATCCTGCAGGTCTGTTTTCTCCTGCTTCAGTGGTGAAATCTTGCCTCTGAGTGTCTGGTTTCTTCTTTTACTGCTGTCCATGGTGGGCACCACGTGTCACTAGCACCTCTGCAGATCCTTGATTGTATCAGGATCCTTGATACTCTGGCCCCTGGTGGCTGTGACTGTGTCCAAAGGCAGGGAAGGTCCACAGTCTGCATCACCTTTGGCCAGACCCTCTGTTGAATCACGCTCCCCAGTGGTGTTTGTGTTGGGATCCCTCCCTTTTTTGTGTTGTTTGTTTTCTTGAATGTTGCAGGTATGATGGGAGGATTCCTTTGCTGGTTTTCTGGAAGTAGTTTCTTGCCTGTAGCTCTTTCACGGAGTCCTGTTGTTTCAGACATCTGAGTGCTGGGATTGGGAAAGATGGGCTGGCCACATTCCCAGGCTCTGGGAAATCCTCTATTCTCTCACTGTCTGACTAGGACATCAATTTTCCACTCTACTACAAAGTCGCCTCATGTGGCATGCTCACCACTCAGCCACCTCTACCTTCCTCAACTGCTGTTGGTAGTGTCAAACACCAAAGGGAATCCTAATGCTGGGCATCATGGAATGTGGGTGTGGCCACCATTCTTGTATCCCATTGGTCAGAAAGAAACCTGAAAGAATGGGGGTGTGGCTGGAATCCTGTGATGCAGGCAGCATGGGTGGAGTTAAGATGATAGCGGCTCCCCCAGCCCCTTTCCCAGTGAACTTTGTCCAATCCAGTTGGGGACAAGAGGGTGACCTGCTTTAGCTGGATGGCTGCATATATTGTTGTGTATGTCTGTTTGTTGCCAGTCCCAAACCTTGAACTCAGGATCTGGGCACAGTCCATGAGCTGCTTTTGCTTAAAGCTAGCTCTCAATCACTTAGCCATATGGCTCTACCTCTGGCTTTGTTGGCACTGAAGGTGGACAGGGGTCTCAAGGACTTTCCTGCCTAGGGTGACATTGACTATGATCCTCCTATCACAACCTTGTAAGTATCAAGGAGGACTGCTAAGAGCCACTGGTGACAGCCTAATCACTGGTTTTGCTGATGTTCTTGGACAGTTACCTATCCTCAGGTTTAAGTGGTGGGAGCTGGAGCCTATAGTTGGAATCCTGGTCCTGCCATCTCCAAATGGCAGAAGATCCTAAGAAACTCATTCCTGTCCGATTGAATACCAATGGAATGTGATGTATGCCATGATTGAATGGGCTGTTCTTGAATGATTCTAGGATAAAATTATACACCATTTTATTATAGGACACTGATCAATTTTAATTAATACTTCATGAATCATTTAAACAATCACATTCATTAAATGGAGGCATAATGAAATACCTAAGAATTGGGCATCACGTAGTATAGAGATGCCATTTTTCTGCCAGGACTTTCTTTAGTTAATTAGTATATACGATTTTCTGAATGCCATTTCTCTGCCTGGACTTTCTTTAGTTAATTAGTATATACGATTTTCTGAATGTAGTTTGGTATATGAAACTAGGATATATTATACCTGACCTGAAAATCAATTATTCAAATAGTTTTTATCAGAAATGCTTATATCCAAATGTAGAGGGTAATCCAAATTATGTATATTTGAAGACAATGCTTGGTTAGTCCTCTCCTCACATTACCCATTCCCATCTTGAGAACAATACACATCGTAAGGAAATGCTTAGAATGTTTTGGAGAAATTGGTTGAATTCAAACCAGTTAGTTTCTCTATGCTGAATTTTGTTTACTTTATATCCAGAAAAGCTAAATTCTTACTTTGTAATTTTCCTTAGGCTTTATACTCAAATTTAATCTCTGATCGGTGACAAATAAAGATATAAATATTTTTTAACAGTAGCAAAATTCAGGCTGAGGAATCTAGGTACAATGATACTCATGTAGATAGGCCTCATCAGTCATGAAACCATGATATCAAAATATTAACCAATGCTTACTAGTGTCATGCTTATGAGATTTTGTATATTACAAACAGTGGTTACTAGATTTTTTTTTGTAATCAACATCATTTCATGGGTTAGGAACTGAAGTGAGACATTATACTCAGAACAAAATTGAATGAAGCATCCAAAATTAGTTATTAAGATATACATCATGTAACACAATGTTTTAAAATGCAAGCTAAAGGAAATAATTTATGAAAAAAATCAACATTTACAATAAATACAGAATCCTTAAGACTGATTTTTCTTTTACCCCAGTTGCAATACGGCTTACATGAAGACTTTTCTGGTTATATGTTTAGTTAGGTCTTGATATGTAGTTGGAGAAGTTCTTTCATATATTCATTTGTCAGATCGAAGAGGGAATGAATTCCTTGCCAGAGTCAATACCCATAATAATATTACAGATGTATACTGATACTTTGCCAAAGTTTCAAATCTGCACGAGTAACTTGGGTCTTTTTTGGATCTAAATAAATAGATATGCAATTTTGTCAGTACTAGATTTTGACTACCATTTATTAAACTATTATTTTCCAGAAACTACTTCACTCTTTTAATGAGATTTTTAATTTCATTCATATCATGTGTTGATGTTTTCCTTTAGATAAGCCACATTCAGTCTTCTACAAAGTGTAATTTGGAGTAGTTTAAAATTATGCACACTCATTTACAATGCTCAGATTCTACTATTTGCATATTTCTTCTTCTTAAATCAGTAGGAATTAGTTCTCAATATGAATACTATTGAAGTTATTCATTACATTTCTGAATTTTTTAAGTATGTCCTGATTTTGTTATTTTATTCTTTCAAATATGTGCAGATCTCACTCCGCATACAGTCACATTTGTTTTAAACAATTTGATCCATTCAAGGGATTTGCTATATTAGCTTCATCTAAATGAATTTAATTACAAATTCACACAACTGTATTTCTGAGACACAGTTGTCTTTATGGCTCTATGCCAAGTTAACATGTATTTGAGGATTTTGTGCTTAAAAAATAAAACTGGTAAAACATGCTTTTGTTCCTGGGGAATTCTACTTTGTTGGTTGTTTTTCCAGTTGTGACTTCAACATATGTGTGCATTTTATTACAATTGTTTTGTGTCTATATTTTGTTTCCTATAACAGAAAGTACAAAAGGAATCAATGATTCAGAACTTTTCTAAATAGAATTCTAAGATAGACACTTGAAATTTTGTGACAACTAGGAATAAGCAGGTCTTCATACAGAGACATTGTTTGACATGACTTGAATTCTTCCTCCTTGCAGGCAACCGGTGGCTCACGCCTGTAATTCTAGCTACTCAGGAGGATCACGGAGATCTGAGAATCATGGTTCAAAGGCATCCCGGGCAGGAAACTCTTTGAGACTCTTATCTCCAATAAACCACTAGAAAACCAGAAGTCCGGCTGGGGCTCAAGCGGTAGAGCACTTGCCTTGAGCTGAAGAGCACAGGGACAGGGTTCTAGCCCAGAATTCAAGCCTCACGACTGACAAAAAGAAAAAAAAAAGATTGAATTCTTCCTCCTCTTGCCTCACTATTTCCAATAGTATTACTGCAAAGTCATAAGTGGAAAGAAAATAATTTTGTCTGTATGAATTCAGAATTTTTGTTTCAATTAGGACGCACTACACATTCATACTTCATTTTAACAGGAAAAACTTCTTTCCTTCGTTTAAAATCACAGATGTGAATTTATAATTCTAAAATAGCCACTACTAATTTATCTGAAATGATCCAAACTATTTTCACTTCACATTATATGTAATAAGAGTGTAATAATAATAGTAAGTAATATAGTATGTAATAATTGTCTTTGGGGAAAGTCAATAACTGTGGATTTTTGTGAGATACTGAGAAATAGTAAAACTCATATGTGATTCGATTAAAAAATTCACAGTTACATCTAAAAATAAATCATAATTATAAACTAATGTTGAAAAAGTAAGATTTTTTTTTGGAAAAAGCCAGAAGTTTCAATAAGTTTACTTTTAAAAAAATTGTCTTAGATCTGGGCTTTGTTGGCTCATGCCTGTAATCCTAGCTACCCAAAACTCTGAGATGTGAGGATAGTGGTTCAAAGTCAGCCTGGGCAGAAAAATCTGTGAGACTCTTATCTCCAATATATCTCTTGAAAACTAGAAATGGCATTGTAGCTGAAGAGATACAGTGGTATCCTTCAGCTGAAGAGAGGAGGGACAGTGGCTAGGCACAGAGTTAGAGCCCTACGACCGACAAAATAAAATTGACATGAATTTTACTTTATTATTTTATGATTTTTTATTGTGGAAAATACAGAGGGTTTACACTTACATGAACAAGGTAATGAGTACATTTCTTATCAAGCATTTTTGCCTCCTCCTTTGTTTCCCCTTCCCATCCCTTCATATCTCCCCTTCTACCACTCCACCATCCCCTCCACACCAAAGTTGTAAAGTTCGTTTTTCGACATAATGTCTTGTACATGTCATTGTGGTAATTAGTCCACCTGTATAACAATTTGTTTTTCCCTTGCCATCCCCAAATTATACCAACATCAAATACAGTGAAAACAGGGGTTATACCGTGGGGGAGGGACATAAAAAGCAACAAATAATCAAAAAACAATTTGAGTCCTTATCTTAGGGTTCATTTCTCCGACCATCAACTTGTCTGACAGTTTCTGTTTGTCTCAGACATATACTAGTTATTGCAAATAAGGGAAAACATGGCACTTATGTTTTTTTGGGCCTGGATTACCTCATTTAATATAATTTTTTCCAAGGCTTTCCATTTCCTGACAAATGGGGCAATGCCATTCTTTCTGATGGACGCATAGAATTCCATTGTGTATATAAACCACATTTTCTTGATCCATTCATCTACTGAGGGGCATCTGGGTAGGAACCTTATCTTAGCTATGGTAAATAATGCTGTAATAAACATAGTTGTGTTGGTAGCTTTAGTATGGTATTGTCTGTAATCACTTGGTTAAATGTCCAGAAATGGGGGTGCTGGGTCATTGGGGAACTCTATGTAGAGTCTTTTGAGGAAGCTCTATACTGCTTTCCAAAGTCGTTGAACAAGTATACAGTCCCACCAATATCCCCACCAGTTTCTATTGTTATTAGAGTTCTTGATTATAGCCATTCTAACTAGGGTGAGGTGGTATCTCAATGCTGTTTTGATTTGCATTTCTTTTATGGCTAGGCATTTCTTCGTGTGTCTATTCACTATTCTTTTTTCCTCTTCAAAGAAGTTTCTCTGTAAGTCATTAGCCCACTTATTTATTGGGGAGTTCTTTCTTTGAGGATTTGTTGCTGGAGGATTTAATTTTTTGAGTTTCAGGTATATTTTAGACATAAGACCTTTGTCTGTTGTATGCCTAGTGAAGAACTCCGAATCTGTGGGCTTTCTATTGATCTTGCTAGCTTTTTCCTTTGCCAGGCAGAAGCTCAGCAATTTCATGCAATCCCATTTGTCATACCTGTCTTTGAATTTTTGTGTTTCTGGGTCTCTATTAAGAAAATTTCGGCCTGTGCCAAGGAGGCCTAGGTTTTCTCCTATTCCACCCTGTAATGTTTTCAGGGTGTTTGTTTGACTGTGAGGCCTTTGATCCATTTGGAGTTGATTCTGTTGCAGGGTGATATATAAGGATCTAGCTTTAGTTTTCTACAAGTGATTAACCAATTTTGCCAGCACCATTTACTGAACAGGCTGTCTTTCTTCCATTCTATTTTTTTAGCTCCTTTATTGAAGATTAGGTGGCTATAGATCTGTAGGTTCATTTCTGGGTTTTCAATTCTATTCCATTGGTCCTGAGGTCTGTTCTTGTGCCAATACCAAGCTGTTTTGATTACTATGGCTTTGTAGTAGAGCTTGGAATTTGGTAGTGATATTCCTCCAACACTGTTCTTTCTGTTAAGGATCATTTGTGCTCTTCGGGGTCTTCTATTGTTCCATATGTATTTTTGGATTGCCTCTTCTCTTTTCTTGAAGAATGAGTTTGGAATACTCATAGGTATCACATTGAATTAGTAGATAGCCTTGGGAAGTATTGCAATTTTCACGATGTTGATCCTTCAGATCCAGGGGCATGGGAGGTTTTCCAATTTCTAAGTTCCGTTTTGACTTCCTTTTTCAGGTTTTTAAAGTTTTCATCATAAAGGTCCTTCACTTCTTTGATTAAGCTAATTCCCAGGTATTTTATTTTTTGTGGGGCTATTATGAATGGAGTTGCTTTCCTAATTTCAGCCACACTTCTCAATGTTGGCATGCAGAAAAGCCATTGATTTTTGAGTTAATTTTATACTATGCTTTTTTGCCAAATTTTTGAATCAACGTGAGTAATTTGGGAGTGGAGTCTCTGGGATTCTTTAAATACAAGACCATGTCATCTGCAAAGAGGGAGAGTTTTATATCATCTTTCCCTATTTGGATCCCTTTTATGTTTGCATCTTGTCTTATAACTGTAGGTAGACATTCTAATACTAAATTGAAGAGAAGTGGGGAGAGTGGACATCCTTTTCTCGTTCCTGAGTTAAGAGGAAATGGCTTTCGTTTTTCACCATTATTTATAATGTTGGATGTAGGTTTGTCATACACAGCCTTTATTGTATTGAGGCATGTTCTCTTGGTTCATAGTTTTTCCAGACTCTTCATCATAAAGGGGTGTTGGATCTTGTGAAATGCTTTTTCTGCATCTATTGATATATCCATGTGGTTCTCATCATTGCTCTTGTTGATGTGATGAATTATATTAAATGATTTGCATATATTGAACCAGCTTTGCATCCCTGAAATAAATCCTGTTTCATCGTTTGTATGATTTTTTGGATGAATTGTTGAAGTCGATTGGCCAAAATTTTGTTGAAGTGTTTATCATCCATGTTCATCAAAGAAATGGGTCCATAGTTCTTTTTCTTCGATGAGTCCCTGTCTGGTTTGGAATAACGGTTATGTTGGCATCATAGAATGAATTTGGTAGTGAACTTACTCTTTTAATTTTATTGAATAGTTGGAGGAGGATTGGTATGAGCCCTGCTTTGAATGCCTTGTAGAATTCCGCTATCAATCCATCTGGTCCTGGGCTTTTCTGAGATGTGAGGTCTCTTATTGCTGTTTCTATTTCTATGCTTGATATGGGCATGTTAAGTTGATTTAACTCATCTTGGTTGAATTTCATCATGTCGATATTTGATGGGAAAAGGTCCATTTCTGCCAGGTTTCAAACTTATTAGTATAAAGTTTTGAGAAGTATTCCATTATAATGTTCTGATGGTGATGTTCCCATTCTTGTCTCTGAGTTTGTTTATTTGGGTGTGTTCACTTCTTTTTCTGATAAGATTTGCTAAGGGTCTGTCAATTTTGTTAATTGTTTCAAGAACCAACTCTTTGTTTTGTTGATTCTTTTTATGGTGTTTTTGGATTCTAATTTACTTAATTCTAATTTAATTTTAATTATTTCTTTCTGTCTACTGGATTGGGGTTTATTTTGCTGATCTTTTTGAAAGAGGTGCAGATGTTTTATTAAATTGTTGGTTTCACATCTCTCTAATTTGTTGATGCAGGAATTCAGAGCTGTAAACTTCCCTTGTAGTATTGTTTTTGCTGTGTCCCAGAGGAGCTGGTAATTTGTGTATACTTATGATGCATAAAACACAAGACAATCCAATGAGGCACATTGAAAATAACTTTATTTACACTGGAAATGAGCCTGCATTTACCTTGTCCTGGGATGTACACTCAGTGACAAGCCAACCCCAACCACCAAATCTCAGACCTCCAATGGGCAGCCACACATACTTAATTGGTCTGCAAAGCACCAACTCCCCAAATTATCATCTCCAAAGCTACAAACTTCAGTAGGTAAGGCTTTGTCCTTTTCCCTTACTCCCTCCTTCTTCATAGGCTTTCCTTCATTTCCCCCTTTACCTTCCATCACTTCCTTTTTCTTTTTAAGCCTCTCCACTATCCACAGGCCTACACTTCTCTGACCTTGTGGCCAATTGGCATACTTTTCCTCCTACTATCCCTCAAATTCCTCTTCTCCCAAGTCTTTCCACTCCTACTGTCTCACCACTTCCTTCCTTTGATTTTCTCTAATTCCATTTCTCTGACCATGCAGCGTATACATAGGTTGAATCCATCCATCAATCCAGTGGGTCTCCTGCCTGACAGTTTTCAACCATCACTTCACAAACTGCCCATTCCCCAATCACTTTTTCACAGCTAATCATGTGAGGATGACATCCTACCCCTTCCAACAACATACCCTGGCCCTTTGGTGGTATGTCCCATGCAATCCAGTGGGCCAGGACATGGGACCACATTGATTAGTGGGCCCTGCTGATTATTAGGGCCCCTCTGCTTTATATACCCCCCACTGGTTTTCATGTCCAATCAAATCCTTGATTACTTCTTACCAAATCCTAAAAATTCCCTTCTCTCCACCCTCTTTCCCTCTCATTCCTCCCTTCCCATCACTGTGTTTGGGTTACTTAGTTATTTTTCTTCTATATCCAGTGCAGCTGATGGACCCTTTTCTTGTATGTTGTTCAATTTCCCAGTTATTCTGTTCGTTCTTCTGGCTTCCCTCCATTGCGTACATAATTCTACCATCTAAATAGTCAAGAACATGGAGTCATTAAGGGTGATACAACAAAAAGAGTGGCTGTCCTTTGTTTCTCAAGTCCTATTTACTTTGTCATACCTCCTTGCATTTTAGCTTTAGAATCCACATATCAGGTAGACCCTGTGCCATTTGTCTCTTTGTTCTTGGCTTACCTCACTCAAATAATTTGGTCTAGTTCCATCCATTTTCCTACAAATGCCATCATTTTGTCCTGTCTAATGGCTGAATAGTATTCCATTGTATATAGGTACCACAATTTTTGGATCCATTTATCAGTAGTGGCTCATCTGGGATGTTTCCAAATCTTGGCTATTGTGAACAGTGCTGCAATAATCATAAAGGTGTGTGTGTCTTTGTATACTGGTTCCTGTTGTTCTGAGTACATGCCTAGGAGTGGTATGGCCAGTTCATAGGACAGGTCATTATTTAGCTTTCTGAGGTACCTCCAGACTTCTTTCCAAGTAGTTGTTATTAGTATACATTCCCACCAGCAATGTAGTAATGCTTCTCTTTCTTTGCATCTCTTCTAACATTTGTCATTGGCTGAATATAGGATGTGGGGCATTCTGACTGGGATAAGGTGGTATCTCAGAGATGTTTTTATTTGGATTTCCTTTACAGCCAGGGATGATGAACATTTCCTCATGTGTTTCTGTGCCGTTTTTCCTCTTCTTCTGAGAAGTCTCTCTTGACAATTTCAAAATTTGTTTGTTAGGTTTGTAAAGGGTTAGTTTCTTGAGTTTACCATATATAATGGATATTAGACCCTTGTCTGATAGATTGCTGGTAAATATTTTTTCCAATTATTTGGCTTTCTTTCTAGTTTGATTGCTATTTTTTATCTGTGCAGAAACTTTATTTTAAGGTTGGTCCATTTATCGAGTCATTCTCCTATTTGTTGTGACCCTGGGAATCTGTTCTGGAAGTTCCTGCCTTTGCCTATAAGTCCAAGTCTCTCTCATACTCGGTCCTCCAATAGTTTCAGACTTTCAGGCTTGATGTTAAGGTCTTTAATCCATTTTGAGTTGATGTTAGTGTATGGTGATAGGCTAGGGTCCACTTTTAGTTTTCTGCATGTGGCCAGTTTTCCCTGGACCAGTAGTTGAAGAGGTTATGATTCTTCCACCGTATGTCTTTGGCTACTTTGTCAAATATCAACTGATTGTACATATGCGGCTATATTTCTGGGTCCTCTAACCTGTCTCACTGATTTTTGGGTCTCTTTTTGTGCCAGTACCAAGCTGTCTTTGTTATTATGGCTCTATAGTAGAGCTTGAAGTCCTGTATCATGATCCTTCCTGCATCCTTTCTTTTGCCTAAAATTGTTTTGGCTATGCTAGTTCTTTTGTTGTTCCATGTGAACTTTTGGACTATTTTCTCTATTTCAGTAAAGTAAGTCATTGGAATTTTAATGGGAATTGCATTGAATGTGTTTATTAATTTTGGCAGTATGGCCATTTTCACCATATTAATTCTGCCTATCCAGGAACATAGGAAGTCTTTCCATTTCCTGGTATCCTCTAAGATTCCTTTTTTAGGCTTTTATAGTTTTCATGAAATAGACGCTTTAAATCTTTGATTAGGTTACTTCCTAAATACTTTTTTTTGAGGATATTGTGAATGAGGTTGCTTCCTTGATGTCCATTTATGTTTGTACTTTGTTGGTTTACAGAAAGCTGGCTGATTTTTTGTGGGCTAATTTTGTATCCTGGTACTTTGCCAATTTGGTTTATAAGCTCTAAGTGTTTGGGGATGGAGCTTTAGTGATCATTAATTTATAAAATAATGCCATCTGCAAAAAGAGTGAATTTATATTCTTCCTCTCCTATGTGGATCCCTTCAATGTATTTTTCTTGCCTTATTGCTCTGGCTAAAAATTCCAGAACTATATTGAAGAGGAGTGGAGAGACTGGGCCTCCTTGCCTTGTTCCTGTTTTTAGGGGAATTGGTTGTAGTTTTCCCTATTAAGCATAATATTGGCTTTTGATCTGCCATGTAAGGCTTTTATTGTCTTATGAAATTTACCTTCTATTCCTATTTTTTCCAGAGTTTTTAACATGAATGAGTGCTGAATTTTATCAAAATCCTTTTCCATATCAATGGAGATAATCATGTGGTTCTTGACCTTGGATCTGTTGATGTGATAGATTACATTTATTGACTTACATATGTTAAACCATCCCTGCATCTCTGGGATGAAGCCTACTGGGTCATAATGTATGATTTTTTATATGTTTCTGGATTCTGTTGGCTGCAATCTTATTGAGGAGCTTTGTATCTGTCTTAATCAAAGAGATTTTTGTTGGGTCTTTGCCTGGTTTGGGGATGAATGTGATATTGGCTTCATAAAATGAGTTTGGGATTACTTCCTCTGTTTCTATTTCTATGGAGAGCTTGAGGAGTATGGGTATTAGCTTCTCTTTAAACGCCTTATAGAATTCTGTATTGAATCCATCAGGTCATGGGCTTTTCCAGTTATATGATTTCTTATTACTTCTTCTCTCTCATTGTAGGTTATTAACATTTGTAATTGATTTATTTCTTCTTGGTTCTTTTTGGGCAATTTGTATTTCTTCTTTTTCAGGCAGGAAAAGAAGTTTATTTACCAAAAGGTTGCCCACACCATGCATGGTGGAGAGGCATGACTGAAAAGGAAGTGGGTTGACCCACCTCTGATCCAGGACTTATCTAGGCCAGGGACAGGAAGAGGTGTGGCCAGGTGCTGGAAATTGTGGCCACACTGGATCCGGAAGTGACCTCAGGGTCTGGAACCCTCCGAAGGACAGATGGGAGGCATGTGACCAGAGGTAGCCTAGGATGTTACCTAGCAGGAGAAGGTGATTGCTTCCAGGTCTTCCAGTTACCTATGTAACAGATATTGCGTGGAAACTGAGCCAACAGGGAGGGAGGTGTCGCTGTTCAGAACTTACATTCCAGCCATTTGATAATTATGAAAAAGGGTGAAGATTCTTTCTGGCTACTTCCTGTTTGCAAGCGGCATTGACAGTAAGGGTAAAAGGCTGATATGTGGTCCCATCTGGGAGAAGGCAGAAGGCAACAGCTGTCACTTGGGCATTGAGTCCTTAGATAAAGTCTGGAGGACATGTTTACACTCCCACCAACAAGGAAGTAAGGTTCCCTTCTGTCCACATCCCCTCCAGCATCTGTTGTTATTAGAGTTCTTGATTTTTGCCATTCTAACTGGGATGAGGTGGTATCACAATGTTGTTTTGATTTGCATTTTTTTATGTGTCTATTGGCCATCTTTTATGTGTCTATTGGCCATCCTTCTTTCTTCTTCAGAAAAGTTTTCCTTTAAGTCATTTGCCCACTTATTTATTGGGCAGTTGTTTCTTTGATGATTTGTTGTTGGGGGATTTAATTTTTTGAGTTCCAAGTATATTTTAGATATGAGACCCTTGTCCGTTGTATGGCTAGTGAATTCTTCTCCCCTCTGTGGGCTTTTTATTGATCTTGCTCGCTATGTCCTTTGTCATGCAGAAGCTCTGCAACTTCATGCAATCCCATTTGTCCAACCTTTCTTTGATTTGTTGTTTCCTGGTCTCTATTCAGAAAATTTTGTCCTGTGCCAAGGAGACCTAGGGTGTCTCCTATTCCATCCTGTAATATTTTCTGAGTGTCTGCTTTGACTTCGAGGTCTTTGATCCATTTGGAGTTGATTCTGGTGCAGGATAAGGATCTAGCTTTAGTTTTCTAAAAGTAGTTAACCAGTTTTGCCAGCACCATTTACTGAATGGGCTGTCTTTATTCCATTCTATTTTTTTAGCTCCCTTATCAAAGATTAGATGGCTATAGATCTGTAGGTTCATTTCTGGGTTTTCAATTCTATTCCATTGGTCCTGAGGTCTGTTCTTGTGCCAGTACCAAGCTGTTTTGATTACTATGGCTTTATAGTAGATTTTGAAATTTGGTATTGATATTCCTCCAGCAGTGTTCTTTCCGTTGAAGAGCGTTTTTGCTATTCGGTGTCTTTTATAGATGCCCCTCAGTAGATGAATTGATCAGGAAAATTTGGTATATATACACAATGGAATTCTATGCCTCCATCAGAAAGAATGACCTTGCCCCATTTGGGAGGAAATGGAAAGACTTGGAAAAAATTATATTAAGTGAAGTAAGCCAAGCCCAAAGAAACATAGGTCCCATGGTTTCCCTTATTTGCAATATCTAGTATATATATGAGTCAAGCAGAAAAGGTCAGATAAGGAGATGTTAGGAAAATGAACCCTAACATATGTATTGAAATGTTTTTTGTCTTTCATGCATTTATTTCTAAAGCATTTATAAGATTATTTCTTTGTTGCTTTGTATGTCCTTCCCCCACAGTATAACCCCTGCTTTCACTTTTTGATGTCGGTATAATTTGTGGAGGGGAAGGGGAAAAACAAGTCGTTTAAATAAGGATACAGTTTGACCCGTTGCAACAATGAGAAGTACAAGTTGTCATGTTGAAAATGAATTTTACAACTTTAGGGGGGGGTGGGTGGGGAGGATTCGGTGAGGGGGGGCGGGGGGAAGCTGGGAAGGGATGGGAAGGGTAAACAAAGGAGGAGGCTACAATGCTTGGTAAGAAATGTACTCACTATCTTGCCCATGTAATTGTAATCCCTCTGTACAGTATTTTCACAATAAAAAAAAAGAATAATGCAAAAAAAAGTCTGGAGGAGGCAAGCAAGTCTCATCCCGAAGTTTGGAGAAGTCTCATGACGCATTGAGGTACTGAAAAAAATACTAGAGAGCAAATAAATGGCAAGAGGAAGGACTTGGGGCTCAAAATGTTGGTAGTAATATCCCTACCTTCTTCTGACACCTGGTGACTATATAGAGAAGAAGTCAATTAACAAAGGCACAAATATAAATTCCTGTCCAGTTGAATTGTAGACAGGTATGGACATTAGACGGGCAGTCTTCTTACTTCTATTGACCTCCCGGCTCTGGTTAAATTTGATAGGGCAGGCATAAAGTGGCTGATGTGATATCATCTACTCTTACTCCTCTCCATGTTCCTTTGTTCCCCAGACTGGCTGAGTCTAGGTGCTCATTGCTGGGATGGTTAGTCCCAGTTGGTATTCAAGGAGGCTTGAACTCAAGGCCTGAGCACTGTCCCTGAGCACTTCTGCTCAAGGCTACCACTCTACCACTTTGAGTGATGGTACCACTTGTAGTGTTTCCTGGTTAGAGATAAGAGGCTTGAGCCATGCTTACAGCCTGGCTCTTTGCAGGTTAGTTGGGAGATGGAGTTTGAGTTTTTCAGCCCAGGCTGGCTTGCACTGCAATCTTTTCCACAAAAGCTCTTTGTTATTTACAATGAAAGCAACAAGGAGATAAAATATAATAAGTAGAGCTTACCTGGTCCTTATCAAGAATTGACCAAATATTCTGCAATGACAAAACTCATTAGATGTGAGAGTCTTAGCACAGATATGCCTAATATGTTAGAATCACGTAGTCAGTACTAGACTGCACAACACAAAACAAGAAAGGCAAAACTCAAAATTTTTGACAACAATATTTAGACATCTTTGCTAACAAAGCATATCAGATGGTTGGGCCTCAGTTACCAATGTCTGTGGAAAGAGCAACTTGTTAGCAATGCATATTAGAATAGATGGATGGAGGAGTAGCAAGCTTCTTGGAAGTGTAAGGGTTTGATGGGGCCAAAACCTTAACCCACCATGTGGCCAAGATCGCGAACTCAAGATGGCGAATTTCTGAAAAAAAAGTAAAGAAAGCCTGAACAAAAAATCAAGCCTAGCCAGGCGCTGGTTGCTACGCCTGTAATCCTAGCTACTCAGGAGGCTGAGATCTGAGGATCGCGGTTCAAAGCCAGCCCAGGCAGAGAGACCGTGAGACTCCTTTCTCCAATAAACCACCAGAAAACCAGAAGTGGCTCTGTAGCTCAAGTGCTAGAGCTCTCCCTTTGAGCTGAAGAGCTGAGGGACAGCGCCCAGGCCCAGAGTTCAAACCCCACGACTGACAAAAAAAAAAAAAAATCAAGCCTAGTTTGGCTAGCCTTTGAGAGGCATCCCCGGGAACCAGCCCATGTTGCACTCTTCAGGGCACAATCCAAAAAGTTGTAGAGATATAGACAGTTGGACATGAATAGCAGAGAGCAAAGAGAGCCTGAAAGTAGAGAGACTTTTGACAATGTACCATTGCAGAGGCATAAATTGTCTAAATCTGAGAAGAGCAAAAAATATTAAGTCATCTGGCTATCCAGGGAGCACAGGAGGCATGTCAGCAGGGTTTCACGGCTAGGGCATCACTTGCAGGACCCCATTAAATGTGTTAGAGAGTCAGTTTGGTGAGTGACAGAGAGCTGACCAGGAAGAAGCTGTGTCCCGGCTTGCCCCAGACCCATATAGAGAGAAATAGCTTAGCCCCCTAAACCAGGCATTCATCGATTCAGAGATGACCATTCTTTCTGCTAAAGGCAGTAGGAGCTCTATGGAATGGTGCCACATCTGAGCAGAGACTGAGCAACAGAGAGCCATGGAGAGTAGTTTCATTCACCAGAGTAGAGAAGTGCTGTGCAGATGTGGATGTGAAGGCCAGCAATGGTATTGGTGAAAATTCTCACATGGTGTCTCAAGGCACTTTGGTTTGAAGAAAAGGGGTGGTTAGGAAATTCTAACATTTCCAACTCAAAAACCTCATCCCAGTCATGGCACTATTTGTAAGGTATATTACACAGGTAGGTTTCATTAAGTAGCCCATGAAGAGAACACCACATGGTATTCAGGCATGAAAAGAAGTTTATTTTCTGAACTGCTACCCCCACCATACATGGTAGAGAAGAATGGCTGAAAAACAAAGGGAGGGTAGCAATTTGTATTTCTGTAGAAATTCATCCATCTCTGCTAGGTTTTCCTTCCTTTGGGAGTAGAGTCTGGAATTATTTATTTATGATTGTTTTGATGTCTTGGATGTTTGTTGTAATTTTTCCTGTGGTATCTCTGATATTATTGATTTGGGTCTCCTCTCTTATTTTGTTAGTTACTCTTGCCAGTGGTCCCTCAGTTTTAGTGACCTTATTTTAAACAGCTTTTAAAAATTAATTTTATTTATAATTTTCATAAGTCTCTGTCTCATTAATTTCAGCTCTTGTTTCGGTTCTCTTTCCGTCTAGCAACTTTAGTTTCAATTTTTTCTTGTTTCTCTAGCATTTTTAGTTGCATCATAAGATCCTTTACTTGTTCTATGTTTTCTTGATGTGTGCACTGAGAGCAATAAATCTGCCCCTCAGGACTGCTTTCGCTGTGTCCCATTGGTTTCTTTGTGATATATCTTCATTTTCACTGAATTGTAGGAACTTTTTAATTTCTTCTTTAATTTCTTCTGTGATCCATGTATTGTTCAACAGAGAGCTGTTTAATTTCCATGTGTTTATTTCAACTATATGCTTTGTTATTGAGAACTAGTTAGATTCCACCATGCTCAGACAGAACACAAGTATTATATGTCGATCCTCTTGTATTTGCTTAAATTCCATGTATGAACTAAGAAATGATTTATTTTAGAAAAAGTTAGGGGGGTTGCAAGAGGAAGACCCTACTGGTGTGAATACCTGTAATTCTAGCTACTCAGGAGGCTCAGATCTGTGTATTCAGGTTCAAACCTACCTTTCACGTAGGAAAGGTCATGAGGCTTTTCTGGGGTTGCTCAGTACCACACCCTGCCTCAAGTCTGGGGTTGTTCACCACCTTTGCCACCATGGGCTGCTTATGCAAGCAAGTATGGAGAGGCGCCACACCCCACTATGGGTCCAGAGATTTTTGCTGCTGCTGTTGATGCCACTGCTGCCGCCACAGCTGCTGCCACTGCCCCAGTTGCTGCCACTGCCCCAGGATCAGCTGGGCCACTTATGCAAGCCAGGCACCCCACCAAAAGTCAGGTGTTAATCACTGCTGCTATCTCGGGTTAGGCTGGGCCACTTATGCAGGCCAGTATGGAGAGGCACAAACCACCACTGGTCTGGACTTGTTCACTGCAGCTGTCTCCACCTCAGCCACCGCTGCTGCCCTGGGCTGGTCTGGGCAAGTGCCAAGAGGCATTGTGCCCCAATTTTGGGTGCGTTGCCACCACTGCAAGCTGCTGCTGCTGTTCCAGGTTAGGCTAGGCTATTTACACCAGCAGGACAGAGGTGCCACCCTGAGAGTCTAGGGTAGTTAGCCACTGTTGACAGCTGCTACTGCTCCTGACTGGGCTGGGCAACTTGTATCAGCCAGGCAGAGGCGCTCTTCCAGGGAGGGTGAGGGGAGTCTTTGTTCTAGCTCTGCCTTCTGAGATTTCTGTTTGTATATTCTGGGTTGGCCCAGCTCTTGGGAGTCTCCTGGGAGACTTGGGATGCTTGTGGGTGTGTGGTCCTCAGAAGGTCCAGAACCGGGACAGTTAAGCAGCTTGGCACAAAACCTCGTAACTTAAGCTGCACAACGTGGAGCCCCATCACCAGCAAAGGGTGGGGGAAGGGTCTTACCACTTTACTGTCTGTGTAGGTTTTTCCCTTTTCTTTTTGCAGTTCTGTTACCTCTCTGAGTAATTGCCTTTTTTTGGTGGGTCACTTGGAGAAATCCAAACTCTGTATTTGGTTGGAGAGAGCTGTGGTGTTTCCCTGCTGTTCCGTCACCTTCTTGGTCCCACCATTTCAGGTGGAGTTTTTCTTATCCAGCCGGTGGGCCTTGGTTACCAAAGGATAGGTACATAAAAGAATATGTTGTAAAGCCTGTAGATTGTAGTTAGACATTTCCTGTAATATAGGCTTCCTAATTTTAGGAACCCAAGGGAGTGTTCTACACTAAAGTATTTCAGAGGGATTGAATCCTTTAACATACATCTTGCTTGAAGGAGAGTGAAGTGGAGGAGGCGTACCTAACCCATGGCCAGCCTCTGTATTTAATTTAGTTAACGTTTCCTTTAAGGTCATATTCATTCTTTCTAGTGCTTGAACTCTGAGGCTTATAAATGGATTGTAACTTCCAATTTATTCTTAGGGCATTAGTTAATAATTGAGAACTTGGGCCATGAATGCAGGGCCATCTTTGGACCCCACAGCTAAGGGTAAGCAAAATCAAGGTATTATTACATGCCTCAGCTCAGCCTGAAAAAAATGTCTACTATTACTAACAGATACCAATAGCCATACTTTCCAGGCTTTACCTCTGTGGAGTCCACTTTCCCAAATTCACCAACTGAGGTTCCTCACATATGAATTCTTTCCATATGTTCCAGCATTTCAGCATTTACCTGTTGGAAATTACCTACCACATTATAAAGTATTGTCAGGCTGAGGCCCCACTGGTTTTCAAAACAGTTTTAGGCAGTGTCCTCAGGCAATTTATCAGGTTGCAAATATCTACATGTAAACTGACAGAAAGCTTGAGCCTGTATGCATTTTTCACAAGTTCAGTGTCAACATTTGCACACTTATTACCACTGTTTTTGCTTCTTCCTTTAATATTGATGACTAGTAGTTCTAGAGAACGAACTGGTTTTAGAGTGATCTCCCAAGCTACCTGATCAGCTCAGATGTTTCCCTGTATCTTAGGGTCTCTAGTTTCTTTAACTCCTGTATAGTACTCTGAACCTAGGAGACTTCTTCCATTTTATCCTCCTCCTTTTATCTCAAACTTTCTTTCATGATCCCACTATCCTTCTCAATGTGCTCCTTAATCTGCAAGCGTTTTGGCAGGGTCACAGGAGGTCTCAGATGGCTTGCAAGGAGGTCACAGCTGTACTCTTGCTGACGTTCCAGATGGCTTCCCACAGAAGCTCTACATTATCTCTCAAGTAGGTTCCAGATGGCGTCCCAAGGAAGCCACAAATAGCTTCCAGATGGGTCCAAAACAAGGACCTCTATAGTTCAAGAAAATCCATCGAGACACGTTTTATATGATAAATGTTCTTCAAACTACCAACCCCCCAAATTATGATATACAAAGCTCCAAACATCAAAGGGAAAGACTCTTTTCCCTTCTCTTTGTCTCTCGTTCGCTACAGACCTATACCTCTTTCGAGGTTTTTTCCTTTTTCCCTTCTACCAGTTCCTTCTTTTCTTTAGGACTCTCCACAGACCTGAACTGCTTTGCAAGGCTCCTCAGTGGCCATCCTTCACCTTCTGCACTCCCTCAACTTCCTCTCCACCCACGTCTTTCCCCTTATGCTATCACACCACTTCCTTCCTTCCAGGACTTTTTCCTTTTTCTCTCACCTTTTTTGCTCTGAACAAGCAGCCTATATAAAGTCTGTAACCCTTTTCCACTCCAACTGTCTGTTTTCAACTATCACATCACAAACTGCCCACAGCCCAATTACTTCTTAACAGCTCAACAAGTGGTGATTAATTCAACAGTCCCTCCCACAGGATGCCTAACCTTCTCTGGTGCCATTCTTTGTCCTCTCCAGCTGACCAGGAGATGGGCCCATGCTGATTATCGGACCCTATAGATTATCGGGCCCTGCTGATTTTTACAGTATCCTCCTTGTGAACTAGTAGCAATTGAAATTGGAAATTTGATTGTGGTATTACATCACAAACCCATTTTGACATCATTGCTACCATGACATAACAAACCCCTTGTGACAACATTGTCATTGTGACATCATGATTCCATTGTGACATCCCAAATCTATTATGACCTCTTAGCTCCTTTGAAAAATCACATGCCCTTTTCAACATCACAGTCCCTTTGTGTACCCATATCCTTGTTGTGAACTGACAGTTATCAGACATGTCATTATAACAGCAAAAAGTGTTTGTGATATCCTCAACAGTGTGACATCACATTTTCATTTTCAGAGCATCAGCTCATTGCGATATCATCAAACTCAATGACAGAATCACATTATGACAACAATTCTCATTGTGATGTCATAGACACGTTGTGAATGCCTATTCTGTGATTTCATTGTATTTCAAATGTGGCATGAGAGTTGATATCAGAAATGCATTTTTGTGCCTACAAACTATTTTGACATCATAATCACTTTGTGAAATCACAGTACCATTGTGATATCACTAACAATGTAACATCACAAACTTCTCCTGTCCTCATAACTTTTGTGACATGCTGATATTGTGATGTCTTAGACCTTTTTGCCCTCATAATTTGTTTTCAACCTCATATTTCATGTACGACTTGAGATAACAGAAATAAACTGTGACATCATGACCATTGTGACATCACACTGACAGATGTCATGATCATCATGTCACATTGTGCCATCAGAAAAGGTTTTGATGTCACAATTAATTGGTGATTCCATACGGTAAGGGGTCTATGATTTCACAATTGGTTTGTGATATCCAAATGGCATAATGGATCTCATTTGTCATGAAATCACAGAGAATATGAGTTCACAACAGACTGTGGTATCTCCAAAGTCATGTGTTTTCACAAATGTTATGAAGTCCTAAGAGGATTGTGATGTCACAGTGTGACACAATGTTTATGATGTCTGTCAGTGTGATGTCACAATGGTCACAATGGTCATGTCACAGTGGATTTCTGATATCATATATCATAACTGAAGTATTATAAATTTGAAAACACATTACGAGCTCATAACTGGCCTAAGACATCACAATTGCTGCACATCACAAGGCTTATGAGGAGAGGGCAGGTTTTTGATGTCACAGTGTGTTAGTGATATCACCATGGCACTGTGATGTCACAAAGTGATTGTGATTCCATATATTTATTCTGACATCAACCCACATGCCACATTTGAAATAGAGTGAAATAAGAGAATAGGCATTTACAATATGTTTATGACATCACAATGACAATAAATATAATCCTATGAGGTCATTTTAAATTGTTGATGTTGCAAGGAGGTAATTGTGTAATAATGAATATGTGTTGTCACACTGGTGATGGGGTCACAAAGGGTTTGTGATGTTACAATGGCATATATTAATTCAATTGTCATGTGTTCACAATGAGGATATGGGTACACAAAGGGACTATGATGTCACATATGCCATGTGTGTTTTCAAAGGTACTTAAGGGTCATGATAGCTTTATGATACACAGTTGTGATGAGGTTACAATGGGCTTTTGATGTCATCATGATTTTGTAATATTTCAAACACAATTCCATTTTCAATTGTTACTATTTCACAATGTGCATACAAGTTCACAGAATGAGCTGGAAGTACTAATGGACATGAATTTTTTAAAATGTTAGGGGGTCATTTTAGGTTTGTGAATATAGAATGGCACAGTGATATCACCATGACAATGTCAACTCATTATATCATGTCAACATACTGTTTTGGTGTCACAGTTCATTGATGATTCCACATTGGTGGTGAGGTCACAAAATATTGGTGATGTGTTAGGCATGTCACAATGACATGATGATTCTCGTTTGTCTTAAATTACAATGAGTATATGAGTTCACAAAGGGACTGTGGTTTCTCCAAAAATATGTGCTGTCACACATATATTGAAATCCAAAAAGGTTTGTGATGTCAGAATTTGACACAATGGAGGAAAAAAAGGCCTAAGGTATCAGAATTGAAGCATGTCACAAAAGTTATGATGAGAGGATAGGTTTGAGATATCAAGGCGGGTTAGTAATATCACAATGGCAACATGATATACAAAGGGATTGTGATGTCACAATGGTTATGAGTTCCTGATTTGCTTATGATATCAACCTACATGCCACATTTGAAATAGAATGAAATCACAGAAAAGGCATTCATAATGTGTCTATGATGTCACCATGACAATGTGAAGTTATAATTCTATCATATCATTTTAGTTTTGTGATTTCACAATGAGTAGATGGTATAAAAATGATAATGTGATGTCACAATTATGATAATCTCACAAACTGTCATGTCTGATTCTCAATTGTCAATATTTCACAGTGGGGCTTTGGGTACACAAAGGGACTCTGATATCACAAAGATATGTATTTTTCAAATGTTATAAGAGGTAATAATAGATTTGGAATGTCACAATGTGATCCTGGCATCAAAAACAACAATGTAAAGTCACAATGGGTTTGTGATGTCACAGTAGTGATGAGGTCACAATGTGTTAGATATGTCATGAGTTTGTAATATCACAATTATTTGTCTAATTTCAATTGCTACTAGTTCACCATGAGGACACCAGAAGTGCCGCTATAATCCACGGGAACAGACATTCATCATGTCCTCCTAGTCTGAACAAATGGAGAGGGGGGGTGCATGACACCGGAGGGGGCAGGACATGCTGCTGAAGGAGATAGGATGTCAAGCCCCACATGGTCAGCAGCCAAGAAGTGATTGGGCATGGACATTTGGTAAGTGATAATTGAAAACTGGAAGGCAAGAAACATATTCCAGTTGGGGAAGGGTACAGTCTATATATGTGCCACCATTGTCTTAATGTCTATCAATGTGATGTCACAATGTTCATGATGTCACAATGTTCATGATGTCAGAGTCAATTTCTGATATCATATGTCATACCTGAATTATGAGTTTCAAAACAGATTATAAGCTTACTAAAAGCCTAAAATATCCTAATGGCAGCATATCACACAAGTTATGACTAAGTTATAACCTCCTCATCAGTATGGCATCACCAATTGTGACATCAAAATATTATTATAACATGATGTTGAGACATCACATTGTCATTGTGAAATCAGTGTCCCGTTGGGTTTTCACATAGTATGACCTCACACTATGAAGCTTCTTCTATCAGCTGGTATCCTCATATTGAATTATGAGTAATTGAAATTGGATATATCATTCTGATATTACAAACAAACTGTGACATCACAAAGCCATTGTGACCTCATCACCACTGTGACATCAAAAACCCAATGGGACATTTCATTTCCATTTCGACATTATGGATCACATTGTGCCATTCCAAAACTATTATGACTTATAACCACCTTTGAAAACACACATGGCCTCTGTGACATCACAGAACTTTTTTTGTATCCATAACCTCATGGGGAACTAATGACAACTGACATCAGACATACAAAGGAAACATAACAAATCCTTTCTGACATCATAATTGTGACATCATGTTGCCATTATGACACCATCAGTTCATTTTGACATGTAAAACTACAATGACATCATAGCATTGCAACATCACATAGTTATTCTGATGTCATAGACACGTGTTTGCTTATTATGTTATTGATTCTATTCCTAATGTGGCATGTCAGTGGATATCAGAAACCCATTGTGTGTTCATGACCATTTTGATATCACAATGCCTTAGTTCCATCACATTGCCATTGTGATGTCACATTGCCAAATTGATGTCACAAATGGATTTGATGTGACAATGGTTGTGACATCACAATGAGTTTCTGATATCAACCCACCTGCCACATTTCAAATACAATGAAATCACAGATTAGGCATTCATAATGTGACTATGATATCACAATGACATAATGGCAAATGTTATAATGTCATTGCCATTTTGTGATGTCACCATAAACTAAAGATGTCATAACAACAATGTGATGTTATACCAGTTATAATGTCACACGGGGTTTATAATGTTGCAATGGTTATGAGGTCACAATGTGTTTCTGATATCAACTGACATGCCACATTTTAAATAGAATGAAATCACAGGATATACATTCACAATGTGTCTAAGACAGCAAAATAGCAATGCAATGTCATAATGCTATGAGGTCACTGTAGCTTGTTGATGTCATAATATGCTGATGGTGTCATAATGATTGATATCACACTGGTGATGATATCACAAATGGTTTGTGATGTAACAATGGTATATCAGATCTTAATTGCTATTAGTTTGCAGTGAGGACATGAGAATGAAGTCACCATGACATACACAAATGAACTGTGATGACACAAACGCCATGTTTTTTGTCAAAAGTGCTAAAGTTCCTAACAGGTTTTGGTTGTCAAAGTGTTAATGATATAACAATGGGTTAATGATGTCAAAACTAGTTTGTAATATCACATATTATTTCAAATTTCAATTACTACAACTTCACAATGATACAAGTGCACAGAAGGAGCTTGATGTCCCAAAGGCCATGGATTTTCTAAGATGTGATTAGGTCATAATAGGTTTGTGAAAGCATGATGGTATAGTAATATCACAATTGCAATATGATGTCAAATTCTAATTAATTGGTGATGCCATAATAGTGATGAGTTCAAAATTGTTTTGTGATGTTGCAGTAGACTGGTGATGTGAAAATGGCATTCCAGACCTCAATTGTAATTAACTCACAATGAGTATATAAATTTAGAATGGGCTTGTAAGGATTCCAAAGCATTTGTTGGCACAAATGTGATGAAGTGAGAACAGATTTGTGATGTGACAATATGACACAATGGTCATTACATCTAGCAGTGTGATGTCACTATGCTCATGATGTCAAAGTATATTTCTAATATTTCATGTCTTTCCTGAAGTAATATGTGGTCAAAAATAGATTGAGCTATAAATGGGCCTAACATAACACAATGGCAACATGTCACAAAACCTTTGAGGACAGGACATGTTTGAGTTGTCACAGTTGCTTAAAGATATCACAATTTCAATGTTACATCCCAAAGGGATTGTGATGTCACAATGGTTATGAAGTCAAAATGTGTTTTTGATATGAACCCACATGCCACATTTCAAATATAATGAAATCACATAATAGGCATTCACAATGTATATATGATATCACAATGACAAGGTGATGTCATAGTGGTATGATGTCCTTACAGATTTGTGATGTCACAATGAGCTGATATTGTCATAATGACAATGTGATGTCCCACCGATGATTATATTGTAAATCCTTTGTGATATTTCTTTGTCATATATGATCTCAATTGACATTTCACAATGAGGATATGGATACACAAAGGGACTGTCATGTCACAAAGGCCATGTGTTTTTTCAAAGGTGCTAAAGTTGTCATAATGTGTTTGGGAGGTCTCAAGGTGATTGTAATGTCACACCAGCAATGTGATATCACAATGGCTTTGTGATGTCACATTGGTGATGAGGTCACAATGGACAGGACCAGTTTGTGATGTCATAAACGGTTACTATCAGAATGGCACTGTGATGTCACAAAGAGATTTTCATGTCACAATGGCTTTGAGGTCATAACGGATTTCTGATATCCACCAATATTGCTCACTTGAAATAGAATGAAATCACAGAATAGGCACAATATATCTATAATGTCACTATGACATATGATGTCATAATACTATGATATGTAAGTTTAGTGATGTCAAAATGGCATGTCTTATCTTATTAGTCATTAGATTACGATGAGTATCCCAAAGGTTGTTATGTGCTGAGTCCTTCCAAAGGCTCATTGTGCTGAGTCCATTACACAGGGTTCTTTGTGCTATTTTTTAAAATTGTTCTGAGTCCTTGAGAGATAGTTATAGGTATATCCAACAAACACACACACACATACACACACACACACACACACACACACACAAACATGGAGGCATACCGTGCAACTGCTTGGTGTGTGGGGTGGATGAAGGAGAGTCCCCCAGTGGTTGGGCTGAGAGGAGATTCGATCTCCTGCACCTGGGCAGCTGCTGGGGTTGGGGGGAAGCCCTGACCTGAGGTGAGGCTGCTTCTTCCCTGGCCTGGTAGCCATAGGGCAGAGTCAGGACAGCACAAAGCCAGGGATGAGGACGTTCCTGAGGGGGGAGGAGGCATGACCCAGGGGAGGACAGGGCGTGGCTGAGGGGGCACATATCTGCTGCAGCCAGGGCCACACAAGGGCTGGAGCACTTGCGCAGCAGGGGTGGGGAAGCCCAGGAGAGAAGGGGGGCAGAGAGAGAGCAGAGAGAAGAGCAGGCACATGCAAGAGGGATGGCGGCCTCCATGCCTCTGCTGCTTTAGGAGCATGGGTCTGGGCCAGGATCACAGAGCACACAAAGCCAGCACATAAGGCACATCCCTCACACCACCCCAGGGAGGCTCAGAGGCTAGGTATGCCCTGAGTCCTAGGATCCTGCACTGGGAGCTCAGCTGCAGCAGGGGCATCCTAAGCCCAGCCATCCACCAGCCCCTGCCCCTGCCCCATCTCCTGCGCTCCCTGCAGCTTTACATCTCTGCTGGCTCAGACTTGCGGCGCCTCTTGGAGTCATCCAGTGGTGGTGTGCCCACAGTGGGTTTAATGCCCTGACCTGGTACCGGTCCCTGGTCCTCTGCACTGGGCCCAAGCATCCACCATGCCACTTCCCTCACTGCATGCTGCACACAGAACCATAGCCTACAGATTCTCCCAGCAGCACAAGTGAGTGGCCACCCACTGGTCAGTACCTTGAGACCTCCCCCTACCACTCCCACTCCCCCCCCTGCAAATCCTGCCTCCTCTCTTGTGTCCCAACCATGCCTCCCAGCACCAGGCAGGCCAGTCCTGACTCTGCCACAAATGCGCCCCAGGAGTGGGGGTGGGGGAGTGGGTGTTGACTCTGGGAACTCACCTCCATCCCTAGTGGCCAGTATCCCTAGAAATGGAGATGCAGGAATGGGTGAGAAGGGTTCACAACTGAGCCCCTGGCTGGAGCAGTGGGAGCCACACAGTCCCACATCTGCACTCATCCTCTCCCTGGTGGGAACCTGGTGGCTTTAGTCAGAGGTGGGGAACAGCACCTGTGCCCCTTCCTTATTGGGTCTTTTCCTTTTTCCTGGGAATGGGGGGTGTTGGATGCAGAAGATAGGCCTCCCTTGCTGTGTGAGCCCTTCTTGTCTGTGCTCAGTCACACTTTCATCTGAGGAGGGTCCCAGAAAAGCCCACTAGGGAAGTGAGGGCACTGGGGGTCAGATAGTAGGTGAATATTTGGGAGGAACACACACCCTCAGACACACATATACCCGGCCTATCCCCCCACCCCAGCTGTCAACAGTACTCACAGGGTGATCACATTTCCCAGCTCTGCCAGCGTCTGCTGGTGCTCCCTGTCTATCTGGTCTCCTACTCCTCACCAAGAATC